>NC_138240.1:23168432-23768432 GCF_964197995.2 Scardinius erythrophthalmus
CATTAGATTAACTTACCTTAACACTTTGTTTAATCACAACAAAAAACACTACATTTTAAGTTGTGATAACTAATTGCAACAATATGTATTTTTTACAGTGGTGTTATTAATTTATACTATTTATTAATATTTTGAATTTACTCATTTTCATTTTAGTTTGAGTTTTAGTAATTTTGTTATTTGCTTTTGTCATTTTTATTTATTTACTTAATATTTCTATTTAATTTTAGTTTATTTTTATTTATGTTTTAGAAATTTTATACTTTTATATTTATATTAAATTTATATTTTAGTACTTTAACTTGAACTTATTTAATTTCATTTAGTTGCCAGGAAATGCCAGGGCAACATTTCTAATTTTCATTTAAAAGTTCATTTAGTATTTACATTTCATTTAATTTCAGCTGTATTTCAGTCAATAAAAAAATAGATAGTTTTCTTCTTAGTTAACAATAAGAACACATTTACTGTATGTAAATTGAATTGTTTAAATTAAATTAATCTGTCTCTGGAAATTTACGTTTTGTGTATATGCTTGGTCTTTCATACAGAAAGATGAAATCATAATGGAAAACTGCAACAAGATGCAATTTCTTTTTATTTTATTCCATTTTAATTTAAAAGGCGTTCTTAAAACAAAAGATGATTCACTTCTAGATGTTGCACAACCCTTTAAAATACATCTGTTCGTTTTACTAATCCAGATGCATTTGCAGTAGTCAGAGCTTTCCTCTTATGCATAGGACTTTAGCTAGAGGGGCATCTGAAATATTCTAATGGGAACAGATAAATCCTCTATGATGAGTATGATTTTAGAGGTGAGCGGGTTTGACCTACATGCTAGCAGCTGTGCATTAGATGGCCCAGTGAACTCTCTTTACCCCCTACATTTGATTCGAGTCTGTGTGTCGGAGTGGGATGAGTGCCATTTCCACTGGAACTAATGGACAGAAGAATATGTTTGTCCTGACTCTTTCACACTGACACCTTTGTCATGCGTTCTTTCTTTTGTTGTCTGACACCCAGTGTCCGTCTTGTCTTTTAGCTTCATGTAACATCGAACGACCCCTGATATTCAACAACGCCTTCACAGTAAACGATGATTAGTTCATGTTTTTATTTACTTGATGGTTCATTATCGTGTCACGTCTGAGGTCAATGAAGCCACATCGCATTTACCTCACATCAAAGGTTCATCCTCTCAGATGGTTCAGTTGTAATCGCACTGTCATATTTAATAATTTCATGATTTTTTCATAAAGCGATGAGTCTGGTAGCCTCATTTACATGGATGTATGCATAATCTGTCAGACTGGGATCTGTAAGCTTCTTATCCGCACCCTCCACAGCCCCCCTTCAGGAGCAGAAGGTGTTTACGTACACACTCCACAGCTCTGTGTGTTAGAAGGTGTGTCTGTCGGTGCATACAAATGATGCTTTTCCCTTTCGGCAGGTGCCCCTCTGGGTGACCTACTGCAGTAAATCTGCTAAAATGGGATCTTGGGGATGAAGGCTTTAGAGATTCACAGAAAGATGTCATGGCTCTTAATGGAGTTCATTGATCTGATTCTGAATCTTCAGTCATATTAAACTGCACTATGAACATGTCATTTTTAATGTTATTGGTAACATTACATTGACTATGCTCTAAATAGATGTGTGAGTGCATTGATTATTGTGTTGTTATATGTTCACAACCATTCAAAAGTCTGGGGACAGTAAGATTTTTGTAATACTTTTAAAAGAAGTCTACTTGTATAAGGGTGCATTTATTTGATCAAAAAGAGAGTAAAACGGTAATATTGTGAAATATTATTACTATTTAAAATAACAGTTTTATATTTTAATATTTTTTTAAAATACTTTTCACAAAAATGTATTTGTGTGATGGCAAAACTGAATATTCAGCATCATGGTCCTTCAGAAATCATTCTAATGCTTATTTGGTGCTGTTTTGGAAACATTTATTATTATTATCAATGTTAAAAACAGTAATGCTGCTTAATATTTTTTGTGGAAACTGATTTTTTCATGATTCACTGATAAATGTAAAGTTCAAAAGAACATAATTTATTTTGAATCATTGAGTCCTTATAAATATCTTTACTGTCACTTTTGTTTAATTTCATGCATCCTTGCTGATTAAAGGTTTTAATTTCTTTCAAAAAAACAACAAACAAAAAACTTAGCTATCACCTGTAAAAAAAAATTTATTCATTCATTATTTACAAAAGAAAGAAAAGCAATACGAATTTGGAACAACATTAGGGTTTTATGTCATTCTAATCCATGTGACTTTTCATTCTTTTGTACATGAGTTCACAAGCCTCTTTCACACATACAGTCTTTACTGGTACATTTACCATTAAGAGATCATGTGAGATTGAGAACATGACCTTTTAAAAAAATACCAGTAAAACGTTTGTGCCAATTTACCCGTATGATAAGTTGTAACATTGTGTGTGTGAACAAAGAATGAAGATTACTGGTATGAGCATGTACAAAGTCAGAACGCGCTGATGTAAGAAGTCTGCTTTGTGCCAGTTATAAAGTTCTAATGGAGGTGACGTGATAGCTCCGCTGCTTTTTAATAGTTTTTATGTAAATATGCGCTAAATGGATCTCTTTGACCATTGCACCATGTCTTGCAGCTTTTTTATGGGCAGTTGTGACCTGATGGTTAGAGAGCAAGACTGGTAACCCAAAGGTTGCGGGTTCGATTCTCAATACAGGAAATGACTGAAATGCCCTTGAGCAAGGCACCTAACCCCCAATCACTCCCCAGTTGCCACAGCAAAAATGGCTGCCCACTGCTCTGGATGTGTGTGTCCACGGTAGTGTGTGTTCAATACTCACTCCAAATGTGTGTGCACTAACTTGCGCGCTCAAGACCCAGCCTAACAAGCCAAACCTCTGTTGCTTGTGTGAACAGCATATTTACCAGTACTTCTATCAGTCTGATGTTTAATTCATTTCAACTTAAATTACATTAAACTGACTTAAAAAAGAATTGAACCTTGTTTAACTTAAAAAAAAGTTGAAACTTATTTTGAAGAGTTAAAGCAATGTAAATAAGTATGTTGTCATAACTCATTGATCATATAAAACTTTAACTTTATAAAGTTAATAACGTTATAAAGTCATTCTGGTAATTTTACGGTCATTTACTACCCTGGTAAATCCAGAGTTCTTGCGAGAGCACAAGTTGAATTTGCTCAGCGAGTTACTCAGGTGTCGAGTAATGATGCTCATTAAATATGCCCCTCAATCTGAGCTGCACCACTCACATCGGGTTATCTGATATACTGTAGGCGGGCCAGAGACGAGCTAAACAGATGACGACAGCGCTGTGACGTCGAAGTCATTAGTAAACATTGCATGATGGCTATGGACCAGTTGTTTGAAACGGTTTTCGCCGCTACAATGAACGAGTTAGACTTGGCTTTTTATCTAAAACAGAATCAGAAGACGCCGCTCGAATCATTCCTTTGCAAGAAGGACGTTTTTGCTGTTTTGCCGACCGGATACGGTATAAGAGTATAATCTACCAGTTAGCTCCGCTGGTAGCTAAGCGTATGGCGTTTATTGTTATGATTGGTCGTAATGTTATCCAATTGCGTGCAGTGAGATTTTCAAATGCACGCTTGGTGCCGCCCCTCGAGCTGGCCGATTAGTCGACGTCAGACCATTAATCTTTTAGATTTAGGTCTGGATTTCCAGGCTAGTCATTTACTGGGATACTGTGTGAAAGGGGCTAATGATCCGGCTACACTGGATTTTCATCAAATAACACCTTACATTTCAGCCTGTTCCTCACACAAAACTCTCGAATAGCTTCAGAAGATCGTGCATGAGTTGCAGTTGCACAGACATCTTTTGTGATGTTTTTATGGTGTTTTTGCTTCATTTTTGAAGCTTGAAGCCTTTGTACCCATGGAAACTCATTGGATGTAAATGGTGGACAAGTAAAATTCTCCTTTTGTGTTCTATGGAAGAAATCAGTGTTTGGAACAACATGACTGGGAATAAATGATGACAGAATTTTTAATTTGTGGATTAACTGTTCCTTTAACACCTCGCCTGGCTTTGATTTCTGTCCCCTGAACTAAATGACCACCAAAGGGAATAGGCCGTTTCCTCTAAGGGATAAGAGGTTGCTTCGGGTACACGCAGATGAACAAAGGCTGATGAATAAAAACATGTATTACATGAAAGATGGATTCAAACATGCTCTTTCAGATTTACATTTTTATAAATGCAGCCCACTTTGGTTTTTGAGATCAAACACATTTGATCATTAGCAAACAGATCTGTGTCCTAGCAAATTAGCACATACTCAAGAAGTGTAAGCCAGGCCCTCTCAACTGTCTCTAGTTGTGTTAAGAAAAAAAATAATAGAAAAAGATAATCTACATCCAACTATATTCAATTATAAGCCTATTCGAAGTTGGCCTGTTGCTGGTTAGCTAATAAATGCTGGGACAAATAGTTTCCAGCCTTAATTATTAGATCAATATTTAAATATTACAGCAACACTTCTGGAAAATCCTCTTCGATTTAATTGCAGTTGGTATAGATTTGTAATTACACAAGCTTCATTTGTTCCCTTGAGCTGGAATTTGCTGCCATGTTGAAATATATTGTCACTGATTTGCCTTTAGAGGTTGTGTTCTTCCTCTGTGGTTCTACAGCATCTCCTGCATACTAAATATCTGCACTCTCTCAGTCTAATATCAACTTAATGAAGTGTCAAAGAATCAGGCTGGAGGGAGTCATTCTTTATAGCTGCCAGAGATCGGCAAGATGGAGTGGAGTGATGCATAGCAGACTTGGAGAAATTTACTACCGAGCAGGAGTGCTGCATTAACAGGGCTTTCTGTTTAAACACTCTACGGTTGACAGTTTGTCATGGTTTCTTCTTTAGTTGCAGTTTTTAAACCAGGGTTATGTGTACCCTAAGTGGGCACTTGGAAAGATTTCGCTTTGTTAAACCTACACTGCAAAAATAGTAACTTGCAGTTGTTATCGTATGGAGCTACTTCCACCAACTTCTAACCCTTACATTTATTTATTTAATTATTTATTGGCTGTTGTAACCTGATATATTTAGGTTCATTCAGTGATATTACAATATTATTGACTTGAATAAAATTAAGTTATATGTTACCACATTAGATGTAAGCAGGTTTTTAGGTTAACATTTATTCCAGTGTATAAAACCAACCCATAACTATTTTACATTTTAGTGAATTGATAAGAAATTCGTATTCATTTGTATGATTTGAGTCTTGCGAAAACATACAATAAAAAACAAAAAACAAAACAAAGCATGAAGTGGAGCATAAGCAGATCGTACGAAAATGTACGAATGAGATTGTACGAATTCACCACCAATTCGCCAAAATGTAAAATAGTTAGAAATGCTATGAGAGTGTGTATAAAACTTAGCCTTGAAATCTAGACGCACTCTAGCAGCAGCAAAATTTATTTTGCTTCCAGGGTAGTCTAGCAACTCTCTGTTGACTTTTTGAGCTGGAAAAACCAAACTCAGGTCAGTCCAATCACATCGGTGGGCGGGCTTAACATAATGACGACAGAGTTGTGACGGTTCCGTGTGAATTCCCTGCTACTTGAAAACAAAGAATGGCTGATGACGAACAGAGGTCTTTCGAATCAGCTTTGGCCGCGACTCTGGAGGATTAAGAGTTAAGATTTTCTTTGAGAAAAGAACAAAGAACAGCACTTAAGTCATTCTTAAAAAAGGGAGATGTGTTCGTAGTTTTGCCGGCCAGATATGGCAAAAGTTGAATCTATCAACTAACGTTAGCTCCACTGTTGGGAAAACGCTCTGGTTGGTTGAAGCGCTGCCCTATTGCATGCCGAGGGAATTTGAAAGACCACCGTTTATCCCACCCCTCGGATTGAGCCGTGTCTATGGTGAGTTGCCAGACCTAACATCTTGATGTAGGTCTGGCTTGCCAGGCTATATAAAACTGAAAATCTACTCCTTTTTAGGGAAAATAATAATAATAATGTTCAAAGAAATTACATTAGTTGACATTCATTGCAGATTATACATACAAGTTTAGAACCTATTTTTTCCCATAGTACAATTGTTTTTTTGTTTGTGTGTCTTTATAGGTGACGTAGTTACATGTTACTACATGTATTTGCTATAGTAATAACAGAAAATTATGCATAATTGCAAGTAACTTAACCCTAAAGAAAACCCTAACCCTAACTCTATATAGTAAGTACATGTAGTTAATTAATATTACTCAGCACTTATTTGAGTAAGTACAATGTACCTACGTCACCTTAAAGGGGACATATCATGCTAAATGCACTTTTTTAGCCCTTAAATGCATTTTGTTGTATATTTGGAGTGTTTAGAAGTACAGAAAAGATGAAATTATTCTCTTCAGGTGCTTCGTTGATATCTTTATATTCTGTTTTGGTCATATTTTTCAACCTGTTCCGATTTTTTTGTTATATATGACGTTTTGTGAACTATCACGTCACAGTATTTGCAGCGGAACTGCCAAATAAGGACATTGACTTCCGACCCAACACTTCGAGCGATCCGCCATTATTATTTCTCGCTGCAATTTTGTTGTCCAAGCTAAAGGATGCAGAAGTTACGAGAGGGTAAGTTAAAATGATCGGTTGTTGGATGTAGTAACCCACACGCTTCATTACACCGTCTAATGTAGATGAACTGCCGCGCTTGTGGCGCATGTTTAACTAAAAGAACGAGCAGAGAGAGAGACCCGGTCTCGCGCGCGCTCGCACTCTCTCTCGGAGCCAGGCGAAAGTGTAAACAAGACATCACCGTCTCCAAACTAGACGCTGTCTTGCTCTCTCTCCCTCGCACATATTAATCAAAATAAATCGACACGGTGGTAAAAGGTCGGAAGACCAAAGTTTCATGTATAAATACAGTAACACACCATTGCGATACATCCATATGAAGACGTTGTTCTGCAGGTTCGTCGTCTTCATTTTCATTTCGCTCCGGCTCCAACTCTGGCTCGAACATCTAAGGCTGGCTGGACAAGTCTTCCGTTGTTGACATTTTGTTAATAACGTGTGAATAAAAAGTTTCTGTGCCGCTAGATAATCGTATCTCTGCTATCAGACTACAAAAATGGCCGAACGGGGTGGAGTTGAACCTCTGCAACCTGGAGAGGGGGCGGGGTATGAAGTGTCTCAATTGTATTTAAAGAGACCGCACCAAAACGAGTTGATCTCAGAAGCACCTCAGAAAAGGGGTAAAAAAGGGGCCCGTGGAGCTATAATAATGAGGAATTCAGACCCAAGCATTGCAGTTCCGCTTTATATAGACCACAAATGTATGATTTATATGTAAAAAGGAACAATTTAAAAGCATGATATGTCTCCTTTAAAATAAAGTGTAACCTAATAAGTGTAACCTGTACTGAAGGATCTTTGTGTGACCATTTCTACTCGAGCTGCTCTGAATCGGAATTCAAACTGGGGTCTCCGGCACTAAAGACAGCAGCCTCTAACATCAGTCGCTAACACGCCTCTTGAGGCCTATGTCCGTTACACTCACCCCCCTAATCCTCACTCCCATCCGGGCCACGGCACCAAATGTAACCGGTCCTATTCCACCCGTTCTGAGCGGGACTCGAACAGGGGTCTCTGGCGTGGAAGTCGGGCGCGCTAACAAGGACGCTTAAGCCAGCAGCTGCTAGCGTTAGTTGCTAGCGCTCCTCTTGAGGGCAGGGGTGTGAGGTTTACACACACAGCTCTGTTACGTCTGTTACATTTGAGGGTTTGTAAGACAAAAAAGGCTGGGAAACGTTGTCTTAATTACAAAGAGTAGATATTCACAGCAGAAATAATTGTTTCAAAAGAGGCGGGGGGTTTTCGCAGCGTTGCCATAGAAGAACCATTTTGGGTTCCCCGAAGAACCGTTCAATGAACAGTTCTTAAAATAACTGTTTTTTTATTAGTGTGAAGAACATTTTAATAATCTGAAAAACCTTTTTCCACTATCAAGAACCTTTTGTGCAATGGAAAGGTTCCATGATGTTAAAGGTTCTTCATGGAACCATTATGTTTAAGAGTGTGCGGGGTGAATTTGTCTGTACTTTATATCAATATTTCATGATCTTAACATTGCCCCTTTTTGGTTGTCAAAAATTCATAAGGAATCCTTTGTCTGTGTGTCCTCTGAAGAGCTGGTGTGTAACTGCAGCGGTGAAGGAGTGTCTGACCCTGATGAGTGTGACCGTGAGACGGGTCAGTGCGACTGTATGCCGGGTTACACTGGGCTGCAGTGTGAAGAGTGTGAGGAAGATCACTTCACCAACGGCACCATCGGCTGCCTGCCCTGTGCATGTGACTCCTTCGGTGCAGACAGCTCAAGCTGTGACAGGTGAGAGGCATTGTGGGAAATTTACATTCTTATGTGTCTTGCTACTGAAGTTTCTTTTTTGTTGTTGCAAGTTTGCAGATTTGAAATCAAAAACGTACAATATCGTTCAAAAGTTTGCGGTCTGTATGTTTTTGAAAGAATCTCTTATGCTCACCAAGGCTGCATTTATGTGATCAAAAATACAGTAAGTACAGTAATTCTGTGAAATATTATTGCAATTCAAAATAACTGTTTTCTATTTGAATATATGTTATTCATTTAGTGGTTGAATTATTAGCAGCCGTTACTCCAGTCTTCAGTGTCCTACAGAAATACTTCTAAAATTCTATTCCTCTTTTAGAATAAAACGAAAACATTTACTATATTTAAGAATATAGAATCCTTTGAGAATGTTCCCAGATATCCCAAAAGGCAGGGTCTTGTAAGATTTAGCTAATTTTCTCCCTAAAGTATAGTTAAGTAAGCAGATAATCAGGCAGATTAGCTCAATCCCGTATTGCGCCTTCTCAAAACCTTGATCATATCAGTTTCCTGTTGGCATATACTGTCCTGTGCTTTAACTGTTTAGAAGGTTTACAGAGAGAAATGCTGTGTTTTGCCAGTTTGAGCCTAAATAAATGACATCCCACGCAGGGAGCAGATTGTTGTGGTCTGTCTTTGTTTTGGGATGAGGCCGTAAAGTAATTGGCTTTTAGAGCCAGTAACCATGATTCCATTATCAGGATTAAGTCTTTGGAAATTTCTTTAAGGACAAATGTACAGTTTTGTTGGCTATTTGAGAATTGTTTTAGCTGACTGCTCAAGTAAGATCAGTTTTGAACTGTATCATAATAGATGCTAGTTCAGTCTCACATTGTAAAGGTCAAAATTTATGATCTGTTACCTTCTCAAAACCCACCCAAGCATTAATTTGATATTCGAAGTTGATATCTAGCTGTAATAAGTCGGTCATTGTTCAGTTAGACCACCATATTATTTTAAGTTATCAATAAAGCTTTGATGTTGCATGATCTTTGTAATGAAGCTTCTAATAAAAATTCTAATTATACTGTACTTGGATGGCTACAGCTTTGTCTGCGAAACCATTGGTCTGCTAAGGCTGTTCTTATTCTGTGTTCATACCTCAAGAGCTCCTCAGGGAAATTATAATGGCCAATATGAGTCCATTGAATATTATGAGTTCTTATAGCATATCCTAATAAAATTCCAAGGCTGTTTTTTTGTTGTTGTTGTTGTTGTTGTTGTTCTTAAAAGAGATTAGCTTCCCAATGAACAGCATAGTGCCCATGTTAAGATGCATCTACACATTTAAAAACTGCATGTGTGATGTATACAAATTATATGCAAATTTACCAGAGGAGAGAATGTGTATGGTTATTGTAATCGTACAGTGGTGATTGCAGTTCTGCAACAGAAGAGATGCATTTCATGACTTGATTTGTAATGTGCATATACTGCATGCTTTTATATCCATGGCCAGCTGTGTGTTCTTTGTTGATGCAAGATTTAAGTAGTGTGGGAGGCAAATTGTCAGTTGTACACCAACAGTAGCTCTTCATTTCAATATCGGCTCTTGATTGGGATTATATTTCTTTCTTTCTTCTACATTTTAACATTTCTAAATTAATAATGTCCATTTACCGTAAAGAAATAATATACTCAAGTGTGAACTGAATGTAATGTTTTCAGATGCTTATTTACATTTTAATGGCAATTAAATGAAAATAGTTAAAATGTTAATATTAAATGCAATTAGCTGAACTGAGTACTTTTTGAACCACTTAAGACTAAAGTCCATCTAATTTAATAATGACTTCTATTGTCTTTGAAATATGGTTAAACTTATCTCCAGTTAAAGTAATCTCTAATTAAAGTGTAGTGTGCTGAATGTACTGACAAGTGTTTATGTAAAACTAAGATATACACATTTGTAATGAAGTTGCAATTCAGTGCATTAATATTATCTTAAAATGTAAAACTGAAAAACACACTATAATATTATAATCAAGTACTTCACATGTGCTTTAGTATGTTAGTTAACACATCAAAATAAGTGTACTTCTTTTCAATAAGGGTGCTGTATGTAACTTTTTCACTCTACTAAAGCATAAAAATACCATAATATGTTTGCAGATATTTAGGAAACATGCTAAGGTCACATACCCGTTTCTCTGAAAAATACTTCTACAGCCAGTTATTTTACTTTGAAATGTGCGTTTCCAGGCTGGAATGTGTGGTTTTTTTTTTTTTTTTTTGGTCTGTCATAATGCACGTTGCCAATTTGCCAATTTTAGATTTTGCCATGTCGACCACTAGTTGTCATTCTTACATACTGCAAATAAAACTTATAATTTGACATTATTATAAAGTGTAGGCCTACTTAAGTGTGTTGAGAACTTAAATCTGGAACCCGCAAATGCACAGTAAAAAGTCTCTGTTTTTGGGTTGTTATATCAACACTCAAGTAGAGCCATTCAGCCAATCAGATTAAAGTCTTATATTGCAGTATTATAAATTATTTATCCGTGCATATAGTTTTTTTTAAACGTGTGTGCCGTCACAATCTTTAATCAAAATAAGTTCCCTTCCCTCTCTTCTCTTTTTTGTTGATATTGTCTGACTCGAGGGCGTGACAACCTGACATTCAAATGACATCACAGCAATAGCAAACCACAACCAATCCAATCAATTCCCGATGGACAAAATCAAGTCCCACCCTACATTTTTTCTTGTTCGAGAAGCCATTTCACTCTGATATACTTCACAATAGAGAAGAAAAGACTATCACTACTTCTGTTTTATGCTGACTTTAAATGACTGGAATTAATTGTTCCCAAATCCGTCACCAATTAGTATACACTATGAAATATCCAAAATAGGGATGCAGCGATATGAAAATTTTGGTCGATACCGATAACCAATAATTCTTTATTTGAAAGTCGATAACTGATATATTGGCCGATAAATCTAAATCCACATTTTTATATAATCTTTGACAGCCTGATTACAAAAACAAAAGTCTCACCATTAAAAGTCCCAACCACACAATTTTATGTAGCCTATATTAACTGTATTTTCCTGTTTTGTAGTGATTCTAATCATATTTCAAGCGATTTAAAACCATTATGGTGAATAGTGCACATCTGAAGGAAATAATCCATTATTTATCAGGTTTAATATATCGGCCAAATTTTCTTAACGGCCGATACCAATAAGGTGGCCGACACATCATGCATCGCTAATCCAAAATATATATTTCTGTGTGGTTTAAGTAAGTCAGTAAAGTATGATGCAAGACAAGTAAAGGTTTTAGGATCTGCACAACTTCAGTTGCTTAGAAACCAAATCTTCCATGCATTCTACACCCCTTCAGGAAAACATCTAAGCCTTTCATTTTAAAAGCATCAGCCGAGGTTCACAGCACCCCAGTTCCACGGTTGTCATGGTTGTGAAGGATGCAGGAAGGAGAATGATGCTGGCATCTCCATGGCAGCCGAGAGACAGAGAGAGGGAAGAGGGGATCCAGTCGTTGTGTAACACTGACCTAGTTAATATGCTGCTGATCTGCCCCAGGGTCTCTGAAACATTAATGAGCTTTCTGCTGCTGCTGCCTGCTCAACGCAGTCTCTCTCTCTGAAAACACACTCGTACGCACACATAAACAACCAATCCAAATGATTAAGGAAGCCCCTGGTGATGCTATTATGATATATTATGTGTCAAGCCGGCTGCATTGAGTGCTTTGGTGGACTAATCTGGCTGTGCTGCCTGATGCTGGTCGATTTTTGCTGTCAAATTGTTTTTATTTGATCAGTTTTAGTGTGTCAAATTATAAGGGTTTGTATTAAAACAAGTACAGTCACTAGCTGCATTTACATGGACTCTAATAATTCCTATTGTAATCAGACTAGTAGCACAGTCGGGGGGGAAAAGTGACATGTAACCACATCAATCAGAATAAATTGGCTAAATCCTATTGTAAAGAGTGGTTTAGCTATTTCAGTCATGCAAGCACAGCTCCTATCTCTTTGAATGGGGAAACATCAAATTCTTCAAAGCTATTCGCCAAGCTTACGATTAAATTTCATATTTGAAATCGCCAATGAAATCTGACAACAACTGTCTCATAGAAATCTTTACCAATCGGCCATTGGGTCTTTTATATAGAAGGCTGCACTTATTCCGCCATATTGCGCATTGTACTTTATCCCGTTCAAAATAATATGAGTGCATCATATTTGAATATCTAAAGTCTTTGATGAAGTGTCATAAATGAGTGTTGTGTAATTCTAATAAAGTGGAAGAAGTGTTCATGAGAAGTGGAGCAGGACAGTATTGAATTAATTCCATGTGTTCATGTAAATGTAGCTACTGACAAGTGATTAAATAGTTTTGATTAATTAACGACTCGTTATTAGAATATATCTTATTATTTAGGCAGTTAAAATTTTCAGTAATTCACAGTGTGATCCTTTTTAAACATTACTTGAAATATTATGTTTTAGAACTCAAATATGTAACGTATTTGGCTTTCAAATTATGTTTATATAAAAACATTAGCGTTTATGTACATTACCGGTCAAACATTTGGGTTTGGTAAGATTTTTATGTTTTTTGAAAGAAGTCTCACCAAGGCTGCGTTTATTTGAGCAAAAATACAGTAAAACTGTAATATTTTAAAATATTATTACAATTTAAAATAGCCATTTTCTATTTGAGTATATTTTAAAAAGTAATTTATTCCTGTGATGGTAAAGCTGGATTTTCCGCATCATTGCTCCAGTCTTCAGTGTCACATGATCCTTCAGAAATCATTCTAATATGCTGTTTTGGTGCTCAATAAACATTTCTTAATATTATCAATGTCGAAAAAATGTTTGCTACTTCATATTTTTTTCAGGATTCTCTGAATAGAAAAGAACATTTATTTTAAATCTTTTGTAACATTATAAATGCATTTAGTTGCTTTTATTTTTGATCAATTTAATGCATAAAAGCATTAATTTCTCCTAAAAAATCTTCCTGACACCAAACTTTTGAATGGTAATATAATTAAAAATATATTAAATTAAATTGATATTGATATTAAATTGATAACTTGAGGCTGTGTGGAGTTTATTTATCAATTTAAATAATTAAGTAGAAACAATGATACTTTAATCAAAGATCTGAGTTAAATCAACTTGCAAATATAGGCTACACTTGACTTGCCAGTGTAACACTTGACTGAAATATTTATTGTGAAATATCATGTGACACTTGTGTGATGGTGTATCATATTACAAATGACCTGTCCATACCAAAATGCCACGTGCCTAAGAGTCTGTGCAGGTTTATTTCCGGTATTACAAGTATTTTTACTGATATTACCACAACAAATAGCCTACATCTTTTGCCAGCCCGGATTTTAGTAGCTGGCTTTGTAGAATACAGCCATTTATAAGTTGCTTTTACCGTTTTTCCTAAATAATACATAATGGCGCGTTTATATCCATACGCATGTCTTTTTCAATAAGGCTAAATTTGCTTTCTAGAATGCGGGTGGTTGGATTTAGATAAGCATCATGACGCTACAAAACGCCACCCTGTTTGGTGTTTACACAAATGCTAAATGTGCCACCCTAATGAATGGTTCTGTTCAACAGCTGGCTTTAGAGAGCCGTCTATGTCCCACAGACACACAGACGAGGGGTCTGTCTGCTAATGAATGTGAATGCAAGAGAAGGGCGTGTGATTGATCATTATCTGACCTTGATAATCACTGTTTGTGTGTGTTTGGGAAACAGGCATCTTTATATGCTCTCACTGACTTGGTTTTTGAATCCGTAGTGTTTTTAGGAAGGACAGATGTTTGTATTTTTTATCCGCCACAAAACCTCTTTTCTCCGGGTTGTATTAAAATGTTAACAGGCGGTCTTTCTCTCTTTCTTGATCTCCCGCGCTCTTTCTCTGGAGATTGTGATTGATAGGTCATATATATGTCACACCTCACTCTCATTCCCTCAGAATGCTCTGGGTGCCGAGCCATCACCATGGTAACCTGTCTACTGGCCCGTGCACACGCACACACCCACCCACACGCTCTCCCACAGCAAGTGCAAGTGTATCTACTAACACCCCACAAATGTTAAAAGGATGTGTGTTAGGTAACAATGCAGAGGGGATTTTTTTTTTAAAAACATATTTCTATTGTGGCGGCAACACACTTTAGGAAAATGTTAGGAAGTGTTACACCATTTCTAGAGAATGGGAACTGCATCAACCAACTTGCTATACACCTATGCATTCTCCTCAAATGACAACAAGGGAAAGGAGAATCATATTCAACTACAAAATGATGAGAAAATATAAGATATAATATAATGAATAAAGAAAATGAAGTCTAATTAGGACCATTATTTATTTTATTTATCTATTTGGATTGTGACATTATTGTGAAGATTCTTATTATTGTATAACTATATATATATGTGTGTGTGTGTGTGTGTGTGTGTGTCTGTGTGTGTGTGTGTGTGTGTGTGTGTGTGTGTGTGTGTGTGTGTGTGTGTGTGTGTGTGTGTGTGTGTGTGTGTGTGTGTGTGTGTGTGTGTGTGTGTGTGTGTGTGTGTGTGTGATAAAAATCATCCTGTCTTGACACAATGATTTTTAATTAAAACAGAATTAAATTCATGGCAGCAAATAACTGTTACTAATATAAAAATATATTTTGTTGTATACTTTTACATATTATATTTAAACAAAATACTGTGTTTTTTATATAACAGTAATGATAAGATATTTGTATAATTTAGGCTTGGCAGCTGGTTACTGTGAATCAGGAGAGATATGCTAATTTGTCATGAAAATAATGTCACAAACAATGCAACAAAAATGTAGACCTCAGATATGTAAATACTCTGTATCTCTCTATATATAGATATATATTTAAGAAACAATAAAATAAGTACAAATGTAATACACACAGAAGCACACACACACACACACACACACACACACACACACACACACACACACACACACACACACACACACACACACACACACACATATATATATATATATATATATATATATATACTAAAAGGACTATACGTCTGCCCCTTACTACCTCATTTTCACTCAGGTCAAATTACTAATGGTGTCTTCAAAGGAGGGTGTAGCACTCTTTGTGTTTTTCTCCTTCTGTCTCTCTTTCTGCTTTACTTCACTCCCCTGTTTCGGCTAGACCAGTAATATATAATTCAGGACGTGTGTCTGTATTTATGCATTCAGATTACAGATTGTGTGAGTGTATTGAGGTGCAGGGCAGGTGAGATTCTTTCATGCACCACAGGAAACATCTCTGCGGAACAGAAGTGTCACAATTTCCATATGTTATCGACAATCAGTCTGTAAATGTGGGTGGATGGTGATGACACTGATGATGTTGTTCCTGCCCCTATTTTTAGGACCATTCATCTATAGTTTTTTTTACGCTATTTTAATGACAGTTACTCACATTTCCCTTTAAAACTCATTACTGTATTACAAAAAAAGTGTATATATAATTAAATACACCCTCAATTACACCCTCTTTTTCTCTCTTTCAAAATCTCCTTACTTTCTCTCAGATCTCCTTTTTATATTTGTTCTAATCGTCGGCTCTTTTATCACGCCCGTTGTTGTTTTTCTGGGGTTTCCAGTGTTGAGATCCTGTCAGCATGGCTGAGCACTTTAAGCTTGTCCCACGGGTGTCATCGTCGCCCCTCTCTCATCTATCACTCGCTCCACTCATACACAAGAACCAATCACACAACCCCTGGAAACCCCTCCTCGCCTCAACCTTCACCCTAGACCTGACGCAACAGCCCTGGGGTGTGAGTATGTGTGTGATATAGGATATGGAGGAGTGTTTATGTGTATGGAGATTCGTCTAATGACTGTTCTGAAAGAGTACAGGCTAAAGCATCCATTAAATGACATGATAATCAGCAAAATTACTTAATAAAAGAGTGATAAGCACAAGGGGTCATTAGTGGGCTTGCTAAGTCAAGCATCACTATTGCTATTGCTGATACGTTGGGTATGGGATTTAAACCAAGGAGGTCTATAATACCTAGATATAGCTATATGTTAGCATTCCCGTTCGTCTCAATGGCAGTTTTGTTGTGGGCACAGGATCCTTCAGAAGTACAATTTTAAATTTGCCGTGTTTGCTAAAATATGCTTAGTTCTGGTCAATCACCTGAGCCATAATTGTCATGTGACAAATCACTCTGGATATATAGGAGCAACCATAGGAGCAAAACATAAATGGCGCTTTTCCACTGCATGGTACGGTACGGCTCGGTTTGGTACGGCTCACTTATGGCGCATTTCCACTGCATGGTACGGTATGGTACAGTACGGCTCGCTTTAAATGGTACCACCTCTGTTGTGGTTCCAAGCATACCGTACCGATACTAAAATGTGACGTGAAAACACTGCAGATCACTGATTGGTCAGACAGAATCATCACTACCAGCGTCATTGTATTTACGACATGAGACACTAAACCCTCTAGATTTAAATAGCCAGTAGACAACAACCAACGCTGTAGCACCTGTTTTAAAAGTATTTGCATAAACTTCAAAAAAAGAAATGGCTGAATCGTGGTCAGTGGACGAGGTGCAGACGTTCCTCTCGTTGGTTGCCGAGGAGTGGATGGGGAAACACGGAATGAAAAATTCACATTTAATATGATGATGTCATGGCAGTAGAGACGGCAACTATAAAACGATCAGTCCCACCCACTTTGAAGCGGTACTAACTGCAGTGGAAAAGCAACCGAGCTAAAGCGAACCAAACTGTGCCGTACCGAGTCGAGTCGTACCACGCAGTGGAAAAGCGGAGCGAGCCGAAACATTCCGCGCCGTGTCGAACCATACCGAGCCGAACCGAGCCGTACCATGCAGTGGAAAAGCGCCAAAAGACAACCATCTTGCAACAACCTTAAATACCTGCGCAACTGCATTGCAACATATTAAAAACCACTCCAACACATTAGCAACCACTTGGGAATCAGCTAGCAATGCCCTAGCAACCACACAGGACACCCTAACAACTACAAAGAAAACATGCTAAAAGCCACTCAGAAAATCTTTGCAGCCACTTGGCAATTACATAGCAACACCCTAGCAACTACACTCAACACCCTAGCAACCACATAACAAAACATGCTAAAAGCCACTCAGAAAACCTTAGCAGACACTTGGCAATTTCCTAGCAACACCCTAGCAAATACATAGCAAACATGATAAAAGCCTATCTGAAAAGAACAAGTTAGCAGCCACTTAGCAATCGCCTAGCAATGCCCTTATCAACACCCAGAACATTAAAGCAACTACAAAGAACACCCTCACAACTACCTAGCAACCACACAGAACACCCCAATTTACCACATAGCAAACATGCTAAAAGCCACCTTAGCAGCCACCTGGCAATTGCCTAACAATGCCCTATCAACCAACCACCAAGAGCATCATAGCTACTACCTAGTAACCACCCAGAACACCTTAGCAATGTCCTAGCAGCCACACAGTACACCTTGGCAACTACATGGAAAACATGTTAAAAGCCAGTCAGAACAACTTAACAGCTAATTGACAATAGCAATGCCCTAGAAACCATACAGACCATCATAGCAACTACCTAGTAACCACCTAGAACACTCTAGCAATGCCCTAGCAACTACATAGCAATCATGCTAAAAGTAACTCAGAACCACTTAGCAGCAACTTGGAAATTTTCTAGCAATGCCACAGCAACCACACAGAACACCCTAGCAACTGCATAACATCACACTAATCACCTTAACTTTTCAAGCACCACTCACAATTTCTTCAGAAAATGTAAAAATAAAACATAAAAATAGTTATGACAGCAGTGATTTTAGTGGTTGTGTGATTTTAGTTCTACATAGCTGAACTGTAAGTGGATCGTTCCCTGTGAGATTTGGTTTTGTTCTGAGGATCTGATTTACTCTGGTTGGTTCTGTGATTTCCTACATATGTAACACTTCCAACAGCTTCAGTAGTTTCAGAATACTGTAATTTTGGGTTGACAACTTTACAGGCAGTAAAGATTAAACACAATCAGTGTGTGTGTGTGTGTTTGAGAGAGAGAGACAGAGGGATTCCTGGAATCAGGTCTGAAGCAGCAGATGGTTTCAAATGTGGTCTGGGCCACAGTTCCCTCATGTGTACCCACATGTAGAAATGGTGGAATTAAAAATGAAAGGTCTAGACTGCTTTAAAGTGTGCATGACTGCATTTAGACCAGGATTGTTAGCTGTCTAGGGCAAAGCCGTGTGTGTGTGTGGTAAGATACCACAGGAACTGGATGCACAAATAGGACGTGGGGAGCTGGAGCTATTGTTGTCTGTACAAGAAAGCAAAATTTCCAAACTGCCAGTGTCATAATTGTTGTCAAGCAGAGATTTAGAATTGTTCATGTGCGTTTTCTGTGTTTACTCTCTTGCAGTTCAGGCATGTGTACGTGTAAGATAGGTGTTTACGGGCCCAAGTGTGACGACTGCCACCCTGGATTCTTCCACTTCAGCAGCACAGGATGCCAACCGTGTCGATGCAACAACCACTCCACCTACTGCCACCCTCAGTCAGGTCAGCCCAACACTTTCATCATCATTTGAAGTCTCTACATTGAATATTAAAGTGCCCCTATTATGCTAATTTAAAGGTTCCTAATTTTGTTTTGGAGGTCTCCTACAACAGATTTACATGCATCAAAGGTCAAAAAACACCTTTTTCTTATAATATACATTGCACATCAACACATTTTTCAGTGGTTCTCAAACGACTCATCAGAGGATTCAGTCCCTCCTTTTCGCGAGCCTACTCTGCTCTGATTTGTTGTGATTGGTCTACCGCTTACAGCGTGTTTCTGAAACTAAAGGCCCATTACCATAACTGAACTTCAGCTCCAGAGGCTTCCTAAAGCTCAGCGATTGAACATACAGTAAAGACAGTAACGATGGCGTCGATTTTACCATTTCAATCCGAGCGCAAGTCCGATGATGAAACATTAGAAGAACTAGTTATTCAACCCGAACCTCCATCGCAATGACGACTCGAGCAGGACGTTTCTCAGTTATTTCAGCTAATCAGTTTGATGACATTATGAGATGTTTCAATGGTAATTCCTCACCATCAGCATTAACAAGTGTATGTACATCAACAAACCAATGTTTTGTTGAAACAAGTTTGTAAAACAAATCTTGATCTTTATCATTACTCAAAGTAGTAAAAACCACTTTCAACCACTTCCAGAGGTATTCGAAAATGCATTAGACCGGATTGCTTTCGTAGTGTAAACGCTCATGTGGTCAAATGCATTCAGACAGCCACAGAAGAACGTCTTCTCTCCACCTACTGACCCAATGTCAAAACACTAGTTGTAAACACATATGTGTCTCCCTCTTCCACTTGTGATCCAAACGACCAAACTGCATCTTAATACCAGGTATAAACGGGGCTATAGATATACAAACACAAGACTTCCTATTATTATAAAACATAATATGAACCAAAAATAAAATCAGATAAAAAAATAAAAAAAACTTAACAAATACTCACAATCATACTCTCAGCCTTCCATGGACTTCTCAATGTAAATAATAAATACATTTGGAGCTTTGATTTGTAAACATTATTAAATCACATACTACTCAATATTATCTGTTAATTTGCATTCATATACTTAGGCATGAAATAGCATGCAATTTTAGTGAATATATAATATAATAAAATATAATATAATGTAATATAATACAAATCATTTTTAATACAAAATAAACTACTGGTCTGTTAATATAGTCAAGTAATAAAACAGATGATTTATATTTTGAATACAATATTAATTTTTTTATTAATTTTTATTTATTTATTATTATTATTTTAAATTCATATACATTTTGTGCAAGAAGATTATGATTATTTTTTTTGGAATGACATGAAGATGAATATAAATCATTGGTTTTCTTTTTGGGTGAATTATGTCTTTAAACTAATATTTGCAGATTTGAGATTGACTCACCTAGAGCGATTCATCACAACATCTTCCACACTTCCCTCTCTTTTCTCTCTTCCTCCCTGTATCCTAGGCAACCAAGGCTTAATTAACCTCAATTTGAATCCGAACCAAAAAACCCTATCAAACATAATGCTCATGCTTTAGTATGTGTGTGTGTGTGTCAATTTGTTAAGCAAACCTGCTGACATCTGAGAAGTGTAGGCGTGTTTGTCTTAAATCATTTCACCCGGGCCTCAGTCTACTGATGCCATAGACGTGTTTGGCAACTGCATGTTCAAGTGCATGTGTCTAGGAACCCATCTGTCCCTGTCTCCCTCTCTCTCTCTCTCTCTCTCTCTCTCCTTCTCTCTCTCCGCGGTGTGTGTGCAGATGGTAGCTGGTACCCTTTCCCCCGATGCGGAGAGCCACAGTCAGATTTACAGCTCTCCTCAGTCATAAAACACAATCAGCATCTCCTGAGACTGCTTACAGTTCATAGACTCACACCCGCCCCGCAGCATAATACCACACACACACACACACACACACACACACACACACACACACACACACACACACACACACACACACACACACACACACACACACACACACACACACACACGAGACGAGCAGTAACTCACAGAGCCAGAAGAATACTGCGCATTTACACAAAGCCATTTGGTCTTTCTTTCTTTCTCCCCGCAGAACACTTACTGGATAACTGTAACATGCAGACTGACACATGATGTAATTAAATTTTGTACAAAGAATGAAAAATAAAAATTGAACTCTGGCATACAAAGTGAACATAAGAGCTGAAAAAAGAAAAATATAATAACACAAGATTTCATATTCTCACCAAACAATATGAAAAAAAAAAACAAAAAAAAAAACAAACCAGTAAAAAAAAAAAAAAAACGTAACATATTACCATTCCCCTTGAACCATGCGTAACAATTTGATGTTATCATTAATATTTATAAACATTATTAAATCACATAAAGCTCAATATTATCTGTTAATTTGCATTCAATTACATAAGCATGAAATTGCATGCAACATTGGGTTATATACTACAATATTAAAGCAATTATCCCTGTGAAGCTATGGTTTACAGTGAATTTAGGACAGCTAATAAAGTGAAGTTCATAAAACCCTCTTAGCTGTTCTAAATTCATATAATATATATATTTATTTTAATATTAATTTGGTGTATGTACTTTTTTGTAGGGTATTTTACAATGGCTTTAAACATCAATGAAGGATCGGAACTATTATTTTACATAATATAATATAATATAATATAATATAATATAATATAAATGTATGTATAATATATTATGTATATGTGTAGTACCCAGTACACATTGAATTTATTAATGAGAGCACTTTAAACTTTAGTTATGGGCTCTTCTCTTAAAAGGCAGAATTCTTTTGAAGCCTCAGTGTGCTAAACTAGGCCTCACCTTATATAATGATTTACATAAGACTCAGGAAGTGTCATATTCTGTCTATACTATTGCTAGTGATCAGTCGTTCTGTATGTCCTCCTGGTGTTTCAGGTGTTTGTTTGGACTGTCAGGACAACACTCAGGGTCACAACTGTGAGGAGTGCCTGGTGAACTTTTACCGGCGTCCCGGCGAGGGGTCCGCGGACTCCTGTCTGCCTTGTCCCTGCTCCTCTGAGACCTCCAGCGGCAGCTGCCATCTCGGTGAGTCTGCATCTCTCTGACACGTTGACAGGGTTCAGCACATCGTGTCCTGAAAGTGCCTGGGAATTATTCAGGAGGGCAGAAAAATAGAAGGCATAGAAAGTTCAATTTTGATTTATTTTGTCACTGATGGATCTTGACATTTACACTACCAGTCAAAACTTTTTTAATGTTTTTGAAACATTGAGTCTTTTAGCTCACCAAATCTGCATTTATTTGATGAAAAAACTGTTTTCTATTTTAATATATATTGAAATTGAATTTAGCTAATTTTGTTCTCAATTATTATTAATTGTTTTTGGTGCTCAATTGTTAATAATCAGTTCTGCTTAATATTTTTGTGGAAACAATGATATATTTTTTTTATGATTCCTTGATTATAAATTTCAAAAGAACAGCATTTATTTAAAAAAAATAATACTTTTTTTAACTTAGCTTCCCCAAACTTAGTAGTGTATCATGGTTTTCACAAAAATATTAAGCAGCACAATTGTTTTCAACATTGATAATAAGAAGAAATGTTTCTTGAGCTGCAAATCATCATATTAGAATGATTTCTGAAGGATCATGTGACCCTGAAGACTGGAGTAATGATGCTGAAAATTCAGCTTTGTCATCACAGGAATAAATTGCCTTTTAAGTCAAGTCAAGTCAAGTCAAGTCAAGTCAAGTCAAGTGTATTTGTATAGCGCTTTTCACAATACAGATTTTATCAAAGCAGCTTCACAGTATTAAATGAAAATAATACAAGGTTTGTTTCTAATGGAATTTTATTGATTAATAAAATTAAAATTAAATATCCCCAAAATATCCCCAACTGAGCAAGCCAAAGGCAACAGTGGCAAGGAACCGAAAAACTCCATCAGGTGACCTTTTAATATATATTAAAATAGAAAACAGTTATTAAATTGTAATAAAATTACTGTATTTTTTATCAAATAAATGTAGCCTTTGTGAGCATACACTGTAACAAAAATTCTAACCCTCCCAAATCAAAAATTTCAAGTGACCGATAACATCTAAATTTTTCAATTGGCCCAAGTGAAATTCTTGTTGCAATAGTCTGTTAACATTGGCTCAATGAGAAATAATACGTCACACTAATTGAAAAATTTAGATGTTATCGGTCACTTGAAATTTTTGACTTGGGGATGTAATTTTTTTTTACAGTGTAAGAGACTTCTTTCAAAAACATTAAATATCCTATTTATTCCAAACTTTGCCCAGTAGTGTGTGTAGAAAGTAAATAGGGTTAATTCCGAGATCATGTTACCTTTAAGGGTCAAGGCCTCAAGTTTGATTGGGCCCAAAATACAATATCTCCAGTCTATGGGCCCTATTTTAACGATCTGAAACGCAAGTGTCAAAGCGCAAAGCGCAAGTAACTTTGTGGGCGGGTCTTGGCGCTGTTGCTATTTTCCCGGCGGGATAAATGACTCTTGCGCCAGGCGCAAATCTAAAATGGGTTGGTCTGAAGTAGCTTCATTATTCATAGGTGTGGTTTGGGCGTAACGTGAAATAAACCAATCAGAGCGTCATCTCACATTCCCTTTAAGAGCAGGCGCGCTTGTTCTAAAGCGGATTCCTATTATAACGGCGGATTTGCCAGGCGCACGCGAGGAGCGGTTCACAGCCGAGGAGAGCAACGCTCTCGTCAGGGACGTTGGGGATGGAGAAACCCACCCAAATTAACTTCGGTTAAAAAGGCGTATGATAATTTGGGTAAATGTGTAAGCTAGATGTATGCTTTTATAATAAATTGTCTATCTATCTATCTATCTATCTATCTATCTATCTATCTATCTATCTATCTATCTATCTATCTATCTATCTATCTATCTATCTATCTATCTATCTATCTATCTATCTATCTATCTATCTATCTATCTATCTATCTATCTATCTATCGTAATAATGTATGATTTGCAAAAATGAAAACGGCTGCTTCTGTGTAGATGAGAGAATCATCAGTATAATGATGTGTTGTGCACACGCTACATTGATTATGGCCAAGCATGCGCCCTTAAAATAGCATATGAATAACATGCGCAACGCGCCACTGACTTTAAACAATTTTTTCCTGGTTAGTGGCGCAATTGTTTTCTAAACCTGCAAAATAGCATGAAGGAACGTTTATGCCGGAACACGCCTCCTTTTTCTGCGCTGAACCGCCCAGGGAGCGCAAGTTCATTCCCTAGTTTACCGACGTGCTTCTGTGGGGGGAAAAGCGCGTTTTGCGCTGGTGCAAAATAGGAATGATACATGCGTCGGTGTACAAAGTCAATTGCGCTGGGTGCAAGATAGGGCCCAAAATCTGATAGTTCATTATATAAGTTTCCTGACAGTTGTTGCAAGTAACTATTGAGCATTGAGTTGTCATTGAGCATGTGGGAGTTGTTCATTTATTGATGGATTGACACATATACATGGTTTAAATTTTGGTTACAACTGAAAAATGTTATGGTACCAATGGAGCCAATCAAAGACTTTGTTTTCATCTCAGCTACTCTTCCATTGGATGCAGTCGCACAGCAACAGCCATGGTTATGCGGCTTTGGGTTGTCACTTTACATTTACGGTCAGTGGAGCCTGAGGAGGAAAGTCAACAAGCGAGTGTGACGAAGAGAGAGAGAGAGAGAGAGAGAGAGAGAGAGAGAGGGCACTGAAAGTTCAGGACTCTTATATAAATGTACTCCATATTATTTATATATTTACAGGTCAAATATGTAAAGCATAATGTACAGCCTGCCAATCATATAACATTTATACTGATAATGATCGTTGGACTGTACATTAAGCCACATGGCTACTTAAACAAATAAAATACGTGGAATATTAAATATTCTTGAAATTATTTTAATATCTATATAGAAGAGAGAGGGAAAATGAAAGGGAGTGTAAAATGAGGGAGATGAAGCAGAACAGCAGTGATTATCAATGTGTCAACAGGCCCACATCTGCGCCTCTCGCCTTCCCCGACTGCAGACATTTCACCTCAAGTCCAAATTTTGTGGAGTGGCGTAATGGTTAACGATCTGTGCTGACGACTGCTGAAAATTTGTAGGTTCAAATTCTGCAATTGTGCTCTTGAGCAAAACGCTTAACCCCAGGTTGCTCCAAGGGAAGTGCTGCTATAATAAGTAAGTGTACTGGAAATGCCCCTGGAACCGCTAAATTACTACCTGCTCTTTTATTTTTAGGCATTTAAAAATGGAAAAAAATCTACATGAGACAATGTTTTTATGTGGGGAAAAAAGGTGTGACGTTTAGTTGCAATTAGACTTAATGACCCCATTAAGTTTTATGGACCCCTGGGGGGCACAATATGGGGGATATGGGGGTCCACGGAAAAGTTCAGAGAATAATAGTACACAAATGTAAATAAAGTCATGTAATAAATAATTTAATAATGTAAATACATTTTTAATAAAATAATACATTAATATAATATTCATAATAAATAAATAACTTAAGACAACAATATAAAATGATACAAAATAATAAAATAAGATAAAATGCTTAATTTGACATTACTATGGTTTAATTTGCTTTCTAAAAAAAGGTTGTAAAAATTAGATTAATTACAATTTGTTCTATAGTTTTATGCGGCTTCAGGTTTATACATCTAAAAGTACTCTAAGGTGAATAGAAAAAAAAATATAGACAGACAGACAGATAGACAGATAGATAGATAGATAGATAGATAGATAGATAGATAGATAGATAGATAGATAGATAGACAGACAGACAGACAGACAGACAGACAGACAGACAGACAGACAGACAGACAGACAGACAGACAGACAGACAGATAGATAGATAGATAGATAGAAATACTTTACTTTAGATTGAAATAGGAAAGAAAACTGATGCTGACAAATGACAAAAAAAAATTGGGCCAAATGTTTGTGTGTGTGTGTGCGCGCGCATTTCTATACTAGTTAGTTCCCCTGGTGATGTTAAAGGTGGTAAACCCTCATGTGTTGGCATCATGAAGATGGCACAGGCACCGCCCAGGAGTTCTCATCACAGGGATGGGAGGAGTGCCGAAACCAATTGTTCTGCCTTCTGGCCACTTCCGTCTGTCACTACCCAGCAGTGTGTCTGTCTCTCTGATTTGCTCATACCAGACTTGTGCCTGTCACAGGGAGATGTGGTTCAGGGAGGGGGTTGTCCTGGCAACAGCGGCCAGTAAGAAAACAGACCAGTGGGGTCATCTTCATGACTATTTAAAACTGCAGAGAAGCTTGCATTACTGCATGTGTGTGTGTGTGTGTGTGGAAGATTTTACATTTATTCTTAACATCATTTTATAGATATGAAACCTGGTAGCGGGCAGTTGTAGGTCAGACTGAGTGTGAGTGTCAGGCAGGTCTGAATATTAATCCAGTGCAGTCATTCACACATCATGCTAAGTGTGTTTTTCTTTCCTATATCATACATATTTCAGAGCCGACAACACCTACCCTGAAGTGACCAAAACCTGACAAAATCTCCAAAAACCTCCTTTAGGGACATCCTCATTTGCAAATCTGGTATAACAATAAAGTAATTAAAGGTTTTTACAAAATATAAAAATGCAGAAAGTTTTGTGTGATGGGTAGGTGTGTGTGTGTCATGGCAGTTTCTGGACATGGTACTGTGGTGATACCATGGTACCTTGGAGAACCATGCAAAAACCATGAATATGGTAATAATTAAATACCATAGTAAACATCTGAATACCATAGTGTTACTATCTGATACATCACTGTACTATGGTACCATCGTAGTACTTTTTGCAATGCTCACAGACAAATAAGAAAAAAAAAGAAAAAAAAAAAAAACATGTTACTTTATTCAACAATGTGTAATTAAAAAAATATATTCATGGTCTTATATATATATTATATGTATTTTATTTTTATTTTTTATTATATATATATATATATATATATATATATATATATATATATATATTATATGTATTTTATTTTTATTTTTTATTATATATATAATTATTATTATTTTTATTTTTTTTCAGGGGCTGGTTGATTAAGTTTGGGTAAGGGTTAAGAACCAAAACGTCACTGTTACAAATTTTTTTTTTCTTGTTTATGTTCAAAAAAGCACTTTTTTTTTATTAAATTGAAAGTAAATTAAAATATATTGTTAATTACTGATACATTTTTATGTTATTCTGCATGTTTTATGTTATCACTGCACTGTAGAATATGATGTCAGGCTTGAAATTTGGTGCTTTGGCGACATCGTGTTGTTGGAGTTGGAACTACAAGTGTCCCAAAAAAGTATTTTACACTCAAGTTATACTTAAAATTGTCTGAATTTCAATGCATGAATAATAAAACAATCAAATCAAGATGCTAGAGTTTTTCTTAGAACTATCTTCACATTTCTAAGAAAAACTCTAGCATCTAGAGTACACACACACACACACACTGTATTTCATCAACAATAACAAAACAATAAATTATAACTACTGTTGACAAGAATATGTAAAAAATACAGAAAGATGAACAATACACTAATAATAGTTATAGTTACTGCTGACACATTGTTGACTAAAATTTTTGTCAGAGTGAAATACATTAATGCATAAATAAATGAATTTGAAAAGACAAATAACATGACTAAATCAAAACAAACAAAAAGCTCTGGAGATATAAAGTCAGCATTAGGAAGGGAACACTAAATCTCTGTAATGCTCCATAAAATAAGCTACAAATGCCTTATTTAATCTCTTAGTCATGTGTGTTTAATCTCATTTACAGATTCCAGTGGACGACCCGTATGTGACGAATGTAAGCCTGGCTTCTCTGGCCCGACATGCGACGTGTGCGCAGACGGTTTATTTAAATCGGCAGGCGTGTGCGTGTCCTGCGACTGTAATGGGAACGCAGACCCTCGCTCCATGCCACAAATATGCCACCCTGAGACTGGCCACTGCCACCGCTGCATCAACCACACAACAGGAGCTCACTGTGAGATCTGCACACGTGGATACACGGGGGACGCCCGCTATCACAACTGCACCCTGAGAGGTACGACTAGTGTCTAAGCATTGTGGGAACACAGTTACAAACACGTCCATTCAGTACTGATGGGGTTACCGTCCTTTGCAGTTTTTTTGAATTGCTAAAACACCAAATTCATTCTCTGAACCAAATTCTCAATAGCTTAAACCATTTTGTCGAATAAATCACAATTTTCTGCAAAACCTTAAACAAGTTCAGGCAGTTAGACACTGTTTGCAAATCTCATGCACATTTTTTTTTGTGTGTGTGCAAAACTCTCAACATTTTCACTCATTAGCCTAAAACATATTTCGCACTGTGACACATTTGTGTCACAAAACACTAAACACAAGAGGCAAAAGTAAAACTCAACTACAACAGTTGTTTTTCCCTCTGCCCCCACAGACGACATTGCCTGTGATGTGAACAGAGTCCTCCGGCCAGACCCAACATGAAGACTTGATACTAAGCCAGAATCATTCTCTCTCACTGATATTGGTTTTACAGTTGCACAACTCTTCTGAGTGTAATGTAACATGCTTTTCATTAAGTGTTTTTTTTTTATTTTCTTTTTTTTAGTTTTTCACAATTGCTAAGACACATTTCTTGAAACCTTCACCCATTTTCTCACAACATTAAACACAAATCCAAATTTTCAAACTAAACTCACAAAACCATTGACTTTTCTGGCAAATATTGAAGTGATTATTGAATAGTGGGCCTATTGAATGTCTGTATATTCAGCACTTGCATACTGTAAAAATACTGCAGTCCAACTGCAAAAGCCAAAAGGGTCAAATAAAACTCTAAATGAAAAGCATGTTACGGTTCACTCAAATTATACTCTAAGTTATGCAACTGCAAAATCAATAGTCAAAAGGTCAATGAGAGATTTGTTCTGCTTCAGCATCATGTCTTCATGCTGGCTCTGGCCTGAGGACTTCAGGCCAGAGCCACATCACAGGCAATGTTGTCTCTTGCACAATGAACTGAAGGGGAAAACCCCTCTGGTCTGACACATCCAGCCTTGACAGCACTGTCCAGCTCCTCAACACGTACTCTTCCTCCTCTCCCTCTCGGATCGTTTCCATCTATTGTTGGTCTCATCATTCACTGCACATGTGTCACGTGTGCACTCTGAGCTGGCTCCTATTTCATACAGTTGGTTTGGTCACATCATTAGAAATAAGTGTGAAGAATTTTAAATTGTTGTGTGTAAACGACGACAACTTGTAGTTGTGTTTTACTTTTGCCTCTTGTGTTTAGTGTTTTGTGACACAAATGTATCACAGTGAAAAATGCGTTTAGAGTTTTGCACACAAAAAAATGTGCATGAGATTTGAAAACAGTGTCTTACTGCCTGAACTTGTTTAAGGTTTTGCAGAAATGGTGATTTATTCTACAAATTGGTTTAGGCTGTTAGGGGTTAACAGTTTAGGACCCAAGGACCAGATGTTTGAAAGAAGATCTGGAGTCAGAATTATAAAAAATTGAAGAAAGGTTTTACTGAAGATAGTTTGCAGTTTCATCAGCAGAAGTCGAGTTGATGATGATGACATCAAGTTTGAAGCGAAATAGACGTGTGTTCAGAGCTACTATGACTCTACTATGACTCTACTATG
Organism: Scardinius erythrophthalmus; assembly: GCF_964197995.2. Taxonomy (NCBI): domain Eukaryota; kingdom Metazoa; phylum Chordata; class Actinopteri; order Cypriniformes; family Leuciscidae; genus Scardinius; species Scardinius erythrophthalmus. Next base: position 23,198,236 of record NC_138240.1, read on the forward strand.
ACTCTACTACCCACTGTTGCGTGAGCAGTGTATTGCATTTCATGCATCGCCCGTGACGCTTGCGTCCACTGTGTCATTTTGGAATTAATCACAGCGTGTTTCATGATAAAAAAACGCGACTTGGTTTACAGTCCGGAAAATACGGTATAGGTTATTATTTCACGGACCCCCTGGCACTTGACAACAGCTGGTCTACACCAGTCTATAATCTACGCAGATAAAAAAAAAACCTGTCCAGGCTCTTTCCCGGTACGGGTTGTGTCGAGCCATTAGTCTGGTTGTTTGATGAAAAAAAGCTGAAATGCAGTAGTTGCAACTTGCAATTAACGTGTTAAGAATATGTACAACTGCAGCAGCGGAGGACTCTCATTCTGCTGTGCGGAACTGAGGAAAAACTGATAACGGAGCAGTTTGATCTTTAGCTGACAAATCAGAGGAAAGGAGCATTTCATTCCCTCCCATGTGCAGAAATTGAGTATTCAAGCTGTTTATAATTATTATTATTTTTTATTAAAAAACGAAAAAGGAATTGTTTTCTCGTTTTTCTACTTTCATTATTAAATCAAAAAATGAATGAACATGAGGGTACACGGACCCTTTTGATTCTGTGTTCTCCATTTTTGATGTAGTGTCTAATGAATGATCTGTAGAGTTTATAAAATTGACTCATGTGTGTATGATCTGAAAGCACTGTTTGATTTTGAGCACAGATTAAATGATTTTGGGGCAATTGTTTGATTGAGTCAGAGGTTCTCTGAATGCAGTTTGAAGATTTGGTTTTGTGTTTAAGGTTTTGAGAAAGTGGGTGATGGTTTCGAGAAATTTGTTTTAGCAATCGGAAAAACTGTAAAAAAGAACAAGTACCGATTATTGTTCACACAAACTCATTTGATTTGCCAATTCAAGTGATTCATTCTTAATCAAAAGTGGTAGCTTGCAAATATTGGCAGACTAGTAAAAAACATGCACCCAGATTCCATGAAATTCCCGGTCAGCCAGCCAAACAGAATGAAGGATTGTAGCAGGTGCTTTGCAGCTTTATGAGCATTCAGGGTTCCCACGCATCCTGGAAAACACTTGGTAAATTAGAGAAAATGTAAAATTACTTGGTAAATCTTGTTGTTGTCCTGGAAAATGATTTAAAAAAGGTTCTTGTGTTTTTCTTTAGTCAAGAACAAAGAGTGTATGGCCCAAAACATTTAATGTACATAGCAGAAAGTGCTATGTTTAGGGATGCTGAGTTTTGATGCGTGTATAGATGCAAAGTCCTGGGGTTAGGGTCAGCTTCACTTGTTTTATAGTCGCAAGAAATAAAGTTCTAGTCAAAAATCCGTAAACCAGCGTGAGTTTAATCACCACAAAATACAAAATTACACAAAAATCTTGTTAGTTCCTATATCCTATGATGTTACACTTGTTAAACCGTTATCTTGTGTTACCGTAAACAAGTTTTATCCATAAATTACAAATAAGACGGTAAGTAATAGTTTCTCCCTTATTTCCTTTGCCCAAACCTGTTCAAGTTCAATCTTTCGTCACAAGTGGGCACAACCAATAAAGAAACGGAACAGAAATTATACATCAGAAAACATCTATGCAATACTGAAATATATATAAATACAGGAAATATCACAATTGCCTCTCAAAGTTACAAAAGTTGATAATTACTTGCAAAATCGACACCATAAGCAAACAATAATAATATACAAATTATTGACATATTAAAATGGGCTCTTACAGCGTGAGAGAAATATTTTGAATGATGAGATTTAGTTTTGCGTTGACTCTTGCAGCAGTTAGCTAATGTTATTAACTGCTCAAATGTTTGCAGAGAATGTCAACTGGCAAGCAGCTACCCAACCTTGTTAACATTTAATTCAGTCTAACAAATCATTTTGATACGGTTTTAGCCCCGTATTGGCGTGGCAACCTACAACAGTCACACAGCCTGTTTTATTTAGTTCTGATTGTTGTCAAAAATGCTGATACTTTAGTACAAAGCATAGGTGCCGAACAAATCAAAAAATAAATTGAGATTCAGTGGATCTCACTTCAGGTCCTGGCTGGTCATAACACACACAATTATACCATTATATGCAGCATTACGAAGTGTTATGAAGTGTGGGCACTGGGCACCCACCAGCAGAAGCATAAATCGGCACCTACAGTACTAAGTTTATACTATAATTTAACAATATCAAACTTTCTGCAGTACTGGTAGTACCAAGTACCAGGGTGATCTGGTACTGATAGGCGGCTGCGTTCAAACACTCCCATCCGTATTTGTGTGAGTGCCAATGGCCGATCAGATGTGTTTAGGTTAGTCTGAATCCGTATACGTAAACAATGTAAATAAGATATTCTTTGTGCAGCTTCATTAATTATAACAGGAGTTTTATATAGCACAGTGTCCAAACTACACGCGATGCGACACGCGATAAAAGTTTTTTTCCTTGTTAATCAGAGTTTTTGTCCTAAGCAGCCGCGATTCTATTTTAGAAACGGTTTCTATTTTTCCGCGACGTCGCGGCTTGAACAACAAACACAAAGTGTGGCAATGATAATCTCAGGTACTGTTTATGTGCTTTATTTAATGTTAAAAGCATGGAAAGTGACTTTGAAAATCATTTAGTGCTCCCAACTTTGTAGCTGTAAAAGCAACAATGGATAATTCACCTCAGATCTTGAAATTAAACAAACGTTCACATGTAAACAAACAAGTGAATTCTTTGACAAAGATCGTTTTAGTAACTCAGTAGCCTATTTTAATAATGTTTAAATGGTGTAATATTTGTGTATTTGATTATGTAGCCTATCCATTTTCTTGCGAGTGCCGTCAAGGGCCCTGTCCCAAATGGCGCACTTCATACGGACTTTCGGTCTCGTGGACTTAAATTGCGTGTGCTCGCCGAGTCTACGAGTCTGTAGGCCGTCCCATTCAGCATTTTAACGCTCTGAAGTGTGCTCAGCAGCGCCCCCTTTGTACCCTTGAAGTGGTCTTCCGCTATTTCGCTCATGGACAATTGTTGACATGGCAGAGATCAGCCAATTGACTGATGATGATCTTCTTTCCCATGATACCGACTCCTTGCAAGGCACTAGTCTTAATGTAATTGGCTAAAAATTGAGTAGTCAATATAACAAGTATGGCGAAATGGGGCAAACCTGATGTATTCCCCGCTGCAATTTGAATCTTGGAGAGGTACTGTGTTTAAGCTTAATGGAAGAATTTCCATTGACATACCTGTATAGGGCCCTATCTTGCACCCAGCGCAATTGACTTTGTACACCGACGCATGTATCATTCCTATTTTTCACCCGCACAAAGCGCGCTTTTCCCTCCACAGAAGCACGTCGCTAAACTAAGGAATGAACTTGCGCTCCCTGGGCGGTTCAGCGCAAAGAGGAGGCGTATTCCGGCGCAAACTTTCCTTCATGCTATTTTGCAGGTTTAGAAAACAATTGCGCCACTAACCAGGAAAAAATTGTTTAAAGTCAGTGGCGCGTTGCGCATGTTATTCATATGCTATTTTAAATGCTTGGCCATAATCAATGTAGCGTGTGCACAACGCGCACTTTGATTCTCTTATCTACACAGAAGCAGCAGTTATCACTTTTGCAAATCATACATTATTACGATAGACCCATTTTAGATTTGCGCTGGGCGCAAGTGTCATTTATCCCGCCGGGAAAATAGCAACAGCGCCCAAGACCCGCCCACAAAGTTACTTGCGCTTTGCGCTTGACACTTGCGTTTCAGATCGTTAAAAAAGGGCCCATAAAGTTTTAACTGCTCTAATGAACATGTTCCCAAAACCATTTTTTTCTAAAGTTTTGAATATAAAACCATGTTCAATAGAATCGAAGGCTTTATAAAAGTCCAGAAAAAGCATATAACTATCATCCCTCCCTAACTCTGAATAGTCTAACAGGTCAAATGTGTCTGTTTTTTAGAAAGCCTGATTGCGTTTCATCTATATTACAGTTTTTCTCGATTGTTTACACACATTTTCTGAAAGCATGCCTCATATTCTCAGAACTCTACACACAAATCCAAAAACACACACACAATGGGCAAAACCCCTCAATTCTCCTGCAAAATGAAACTTTACATTCAAAACAATGTTATTTCTTCTCAAAATGGTATTTTGTTTTCAAATGACACACACAAACCATCATATGAATAGACATTTATAAGAGCCAGTTGAACACTGATGTGCTCAACGTAAAACACTATGATGAATGCAAAACACTTCTTCTCATTCATCATAATGACTTAGGCCTTTTTTGGTTCAGTGTTACACTTTCTACAGACAGTACATACATAAATGTGTTGTAAAATATCTGAGAATATTGTTTTTATACTCAGAACACACAAATACACGGTAACGAATATATTTTATTTTTCCCACAAAAACAATGTACACAGTGTACATCCCAAACCAACACAAAGTTGTACATGCAGTGGTCTACATACAAAACAACAGAAGAATTGACTGTATACAGTTACAGTAATAAAAAAAAATCCAATGTTGTCATCCATTGCTCCATTGAAGAGCTCACCTGTTGCCCTTTCATGCTAAAGCTCTGATTGCTAATTGTAAAACTGTGTGACGGGTGTTTGCCCATGTGATGAGTCAGTGTGCATATCTGAATGGCAGTGTGTTCCTTGTGAAAACAAGAGATTTTCTGCATGAAAATTGTGCCAAAAGCAGAGAATTGTGTGTAGTGTTTTGAAAAAAGTGTGTTTTAGAACTGTAATTTGAGTGTAAAGCAGGAATTGTGCTTGTAGTTTAGCAGAATTGGTTCAGGGGGTTGGTGAATGAGTTACATGTTGTGGTCATTGTGTCTCAAGTACCAGAAAATGTGTGTAAACAATCGAGAAAAACTGTAACGTTTTGCAAAAATTGTAGCAATGATTTTATAATCACAATTTAAAAGACTAATCGGACGCCAATTATCAATTAATAATACATCTTTTTTAGGCTTGGGGATAAGAGTTATTAAACTTTGTGTTAAGGTAGAGCGAAGAGATCCCACACTAATACTTTCATAAATTACTTCTAATAAAAAAGGGGCCAAATCTTTTGCAAATCTTTGATAAAATCCTGAATTGAGGCCATCTACACCTGGCAATTTATTAACCTTTAAGTTTTTGATAGATTCGAGAACCACAACTAATGTGATGGGGCGATCACAAAAATCTTTGTCAGGAGCACTAATACAGTGCTGTCATGACAAAAACGGCTGCTATAAAGATTCTTATAGAAATCTGAACAATATTTGGCCATTTCTTTTGGGTTTTCAGAGAGAGAGTTTTTGAGCTGATGAATTTTGAGCTGATGAATGTTGTTTTTAGTCAGAGACTTTTCCAATCTAAAAAAGTAAGCTGCATTTTGTTCTCCTTCTTCAAGCCAGCGTCTTCTGGACCTGACAAAAGCACCTTCAGCTTTAAATTTATAAAGTTCGTCCAATTTGTGCTGATACTCACAGAGAGTATTATTTTCATCCACAGATAAGCTATCACGACATCTAGATGACAAGTAGCCTATGTAATGGTGGAAATGATGTCCTCTTCTTGGGCTCTTTTTAGTTTAGTGGTATTACAACAATACTTTCTGAAAAATTTGCCCAATTCAAATTTAAGCAACTCCCAATGTTTACCATAAACCCATTCTGCTTTGGCTTTAGTCCAAAAGGAATGAATACATTTCTTTACCTCTAATATAACTGTCTCATGTTTCAGTACAGAACTATTAAGTTTCCAATATGAGTTATAAAATGTAGCAGAAGTCACTGGAAGTAGATCAATGCTGATTTGTATTGCTTTATGATCAGTTAAAGGGATAGTTCACTTTGAAATTAAATTTTGGTATGTTTTAGCTTACCTCAAGGGCATCCAAGATGTAGGTGTCTTTTTTTCCGCAGTAGTTTCAATTTTGATAGTTTTAGGTCAAACCGTTCTTGTCTGTCAGTCATTTAATGCACGTCTGTGGTCACTGTCTCAAAGAGCATGCTCAAAGAGTCGAAATTAAAACAATTCCCCATCGTCCAAATTAAACAATTCCCCATCGTAAGTACACATTGATGGCCTAAGACACAAAACGTGCGGTTTTTGTGAGAAAACAAACAGTATTTATATCGTTTTTACCTCTTGTAACAGCCACGTCCAAGTGATCTGAGGGCGCGTGCGCATCCTGCTGTGTGATGTGTGCGCAGACTGGTGCATAGACATATACACTAGATGTCGCCTTGGCTACAGCATTTGTTAAGAACTAAAAAGAACTAGAATCTAGTGTATATATCTATGCACCAGTCTGCATGCAGATCACTTGGACGTGGCTGTGTTACAAGAGGTAAAAACAATATAAATACTGCTCGTTTTCTTACACAAAGACACATTTTCGTGTCTTAGGCCATCAATGTGTACTTACGATGGGGAATTGTTTAATTTGGACGATGGAGAATTGTTTAAATTTCGACTCTGTGCATGCTCTTTGAGACAGTGACCATAGACCTGCATTAAATGACTGACAGACAAGAATGGTTTGACCTAAAAATATCAAAATTGAAACTACTGCGGAAAAAAAAGACACCTACATCTTGGATGCCCTTGAGGTAAGCTAAAACATACCAAAATTTAATTTCAAAGTGAACTATCCCTTTAAAGGGGTAGATAAAATATCAGTACTGAAATTGTCTTTAAGCACGTGGGAAACTAACCATAATCTATTCTCGATTGCGTAGACCTTGAATTATTACACCAGGTAAAAGTTGTGTTATGAGGATGTTTAAATCTCCAAGCGTCAATCAGATCGAATCTTTGCATTAACATTTTAGCTTTACATTTGTATTAGAACAAGATCCTAGAGGCCATCTATCAATCACATTATCTAATGCGATATTAAAGTCACCACCCAAGAGTATATGTGCATTAGGGAATTTGGCTAACCAATAAACAATTCTCTCTTCTATCCTGTTTAAAAGAACATAATTTTCTGCCTCTGAATTGTACCCATAAATGTTTACGACAATGAAATTAAAGTTTGAATTTGAACAGCATGACACACATAATGTCCATTAGTATCGAAGTCTGTATAGGGAAGTTTGCCAGCGAATAAGTTCTTAATTGTATAGACACCCGCACAGCATCGACAAGCGTGAGAACAAAAAAATTAATTTCCCCATTGGGATTTCCAAAAAGGTAAATCCTCAGAGATGCTGTCAGTTTCTTGAAGAAAACAAAAATCAGTTTTAATGTTGTTTTGCAAATAAAGAAAATGGCTTTCTGTTTTAAATTGTTCTTGAGTCCCCTGGCATTAAGTGATATTAAAGATAAAGACATCAAAATAAGAAATTAGAATAAAATAACAAAAGTGAAATTCGCTTGAATATTTTTTTCAGAACAGAGGCTCAGAGACAACTACTAAATGTGATGAGAACAAAAAGCACCATATCAACTGTAGTTTTGTAGGCATAACTGACAAAATATGTACATTAGCTATCAACTCTTGATATAATGAAAATATCTTCTTGGTCATAAATGACCTTTTGCAAAAAAAAGTACCATTATTAAATTGACTTTGAGGTAAGAGAAAAAACAAGTGGCGATGAAAACGAAAAGCTTGTTTTTTTGTGTGTTTTTTGTTTTGTTGTTGTTTTTTACCAAGCATGTAAACAGAACACCTTATCTCAAAGTTGAGAGAGTTCAGCCTGGCGGAAAGATCTCTTTTTTCTCCACGAAGGCCCGACCAGCTACAAAGTAGTAGCCTGGAAATCCAGACCTAAATCTAAAAGATTAATGGTCTGGCGTCGACTAATGCAAATCGGCCAGCTCGAGGGGCGGCACCAAGCGTGCATTTGAAAATCTCACTGCACGCAATTGGATAACACTACGACCAATCACAACAACTTATCGCTTAGCTACCAGCGGAGCTAACTGGTAGATTAGAGACTTACCGTATTCGGTCGGCAAAACAGCAAAAACACCCTTCTTGCAAAGTAACGATTCAAGCGCCGTCTTCTGTTCCTCTTTTAGAGAAAAAGTCAAAATCTTTCATTGTAGCGGCCAAAGCCGTTTCAAACAACTGGTGTTCATCCATAGCCATCTTGCAATGTTTACTAATGACTTTGACGTCGCAGCGCTGTCGTCATCTCGCCTTTGGCCCGCCTACAGTATATCAGATAACCCGATGTGATTGGTGCAGCTCAGATAGAGGGGCATATTTAATGATCATCATTACTCGACACAAGAGTAACTCGCTGAGCAAATTCAACTTGCGCTCTTGCGAGAACTCTGGATTACCCTGCTTTCCGTGCGTCGTCAACTAATGGCCACAACTTCATTCTACTATCTCTGTCGGCCTTGCAAAGATCCTCTCTGAAACACAGACCGTTTTCCCGTAGATAAGCAGAGTTTTTGGCTGCCGCCCATACTGCTGCTCTGTGTATATACACGAAGAGAACTGGATGATTACACTGCGGGCAGGATAAATTTTCTTCACACCAACACGATGCACAGTGTCGATCACATCTGGAAGACGGTCAGCGTGTTCTGGCAATAATTTCGGACAAATTCCAACCACTTCTCTCCTTACACTTTTCTCATCAATATTTTCTGACACGCCGTGTAATTTCAGGGAAGGGAAATCTACTTCTGACATCACCGAAAATTCCATTTTCTCACCAGGACCATAGTAATCGTGACAGCTGTCGACAAGGACGTTGTAGGCAGAAGCAGAGCTGGCTGACGACGCCTCCATGTCAACAACCATTTCTTTCTTCTTCGTCGCAGAATTCTTCCTTTTCTTATCAGTTGACATTTTTCTCAAACGTGAACAAACTGCAATGCCCGAGTAGCACTTAAAGGGATAGTTCACCCAAAAATTACAATTCTGTCATCATAGACTCACCCTCAAGTTGTTTCAAACCTGTATGAATTTCTTTTTTCTGCTGAACACAAAAGAAGATATTTAGAAAAATGTCTGTAACCAAACAGTTGATGTGTCCATTTACTTCCATAGTATTTTTTTTTCCTACTATGGAAGTAAATGGACACGTCAACTGTTTGGTTACAGACATTTTTCTAAATATCTTCTTTTGTGTTCAGCAGAAAAAAGAAATTCATACAGGTTTGAAACAACTTGAGGGTGAGTCTATGATGACATAATTTTCATTTTTGGGTGAACTATCCCTTTAACATCCAAATAAGGCGCAGACTAAAATCAAGTCCGTTTTATTGCTTAAAATCAACTTTGTTGATGGGCGCTGTCTCAACACCTGTGCTCACGGCGCCATCTTGCGCACCCCCCAGTCGCAAGTACTTTTTTAATTTTTTTATTGAACAGATATAACTGCAAATACATAGTTAAAACTCAAAACAGAATTAACCGACAATAATATAATTATAAACAGTAGACAAAAAGCCAGTGAAAGCCAGTTAAATAAAAAGCAAGTAAAATAAACAGACAAAAAATAAAAATAAATAATAATAAATTGAGCCAGAGGTAACATATAATTTAAAATAAATTCAAGAGAGAGAGAGAAACGCATTGAGGGCCCTATTTTAACGATCTGAAACGCAAGTGTCAAAGCGCAAAGCGCAAGTAACTTTGTGGGCGGGTCTTGGCGCTGTTGCTATTTTCCCGGCGGGATAAATTACTCTTGCGCCAGGCGCAAATCTAAAATGGGTTGGTCTGAAGTAGCTTCATTATTCATAGGTGTGGTTTGGGCGTAACGTGAAATAAACCAATCAGAGCGTCATCTCACATTCCCTTTAAGAGCAGACGCGCTTGTTCTAAAGCGGATTCCTATTGTAACGGCAGATTTGCCAGGCGCGCGCCAGGAGCGGTTCACAGCCAAGGAGAGCAACGCTCTCGTCAGGGACGTTGGGGATGGAGAAACCCACCCAAATTAACTTCGGTTAAAAAGGCGTATGATAATTTGGGTAAATGTGTAAGCTAGATGTATGCTTTTATCTATCTATCTATCTATCTATCTATCTATCTATCTATCTATCTATCTATCTATCTATCTATCTATCTATCTATCTATCTATCTATCTATCTATCTATCTATCTATCTATCTATCTATCTATCTATCTATCGTAATAATGTAGGCTATGATTTGCAAAAATGAAAACTGCTGCTTCTGTGTAGATGAGAGAATCAAAGTGCATTCGCGTTGTGCACACGCTACATTGATTATGGCCAAGCATGCGCCCTTAAAATAGCATATTAATAACATGCGCAACGCGCCACTGACTTTAAACCATTTTTTCCTGGTTAGTAGCGCAATTGTTTTCTAAACCTGCAAAATAGCATGAAGGAACGTTTGCGCTGGAACACGCCTCCTCTTTGCGCTGAACCGCCCCGGGGAGCGCAAGTGTATTTCTTAGTTAACCGACGTGCTTCTGTGGAGGGAAAAGCGCGCTTTGCGCGGGTGCAAAATAGGAATGATACATGCGTCGGTGTACAAAGTCAATTGCGCTGGGTGCAAGATAGGGCCCTGAGTCCCTTTTTGTTTTCATTTAAAAAAAGCATAAATATTATACTTTGTGCAAAATGTAACAGTCTTTAAAGCTTTGGCATTGTTGGAAGAAGAGATAGTACCCAAATAACAATTCAGGTCTTTGCAAAAAAATAACAAAAAGAGGTTTGGCAGACAAAAATTTACACTTGTGTACAAAAAACTTGGCTAGAAAAATAAACAGATTTATAAGAAAGTACTTGTCTTTTAGATTCTTGTCAGAGTTCTAAAATCCAAATAAGACATCCTTAAACACCAAAGAAAAATTTACTAATAAAGAAGCACATACAAACAGACAAAAATTCTTCCAAAAAGTAGCTACATGAACACAATCCCAAAAAAGGTGAGGTACAGACTCGTTTTCCACTCTACAGAAGGAGCAAAGGGGATCCAACTCAGGAAACATTTTTTTGATATAAAGATTGACTGGGTAAAATCGATGTAACAACTTGAATGCTATTCCTAAGAGAGGGACTAGATAAAAAACAGATCTTCCCTATTGCTGTCTCGCAAGGATGTATCCAAGAGGTAGAGGAGAGTGAAGAATCAGCTGAGTTTTTTAAAAGCGCAATAGTGGCAAAGTCTCGTGGGGTGACAGGAATACAATATTTAGTTAAGAATTCAGAATGAGAAAACAAATGACCATTTGAATTTATAAGTAGAGAAACCAAAAGAATATTATTATTAAACTAATCTGAAAAGAAAAGTGTTTTATTTTTATATTGGATATCATGGTTATTCCAAATAAAATACCTGTGGGACTAAAATTATCTTTGTAAATCAAGTGCCAGTCCAAAAGCACCTTCTTATGGAAATTTGACAATTTGATGGGCAATTTAGAGATATTATAATTACATACTAACAGAAAGCGGAGACCACCAACTTTAGAAAAACAAACTTTTTTTATGTAATGTCTCTTGTGTTTCCATAAAAATTCAAAAAGCATTCTATCAGCCTCTACAAAAATTGTCTTGTCCACATGCAGAGAAAGAGCAGGGTAGGTCAATCTAGAAACACCCTCCGCTTTGGGCGAGGCGAGCCTTTCCTCGTAAAGACAAGTCTCTTTGGAGCCAGGAATAAAAAAAAATCTTAGCTTTAGTAATTACTGGATTCAAGTTTAAATTCCTTCTCGCATTGACGTAACTGTAACGCCCAAATAATTCACTTGAGACTTAACAGGAATATTGTGCAGGAATGGAGCAGAACAAGACTTTAAGGGAAGAAGTTCACATTTATCTAAATTTATCTGAGAACACTTTGATAAGATCAAGAGCAATAGGGATCTGCAAGTTGTTTTTTAAAAAGAGTGTGGTATCATCAGCTAACTGAGTTATAATAATGTGTTTATCTGCTATATTAACCCCTTGTAATTGACTATTCAACAGGGAAGTAGTAAGGAGTTGAGCGGCCATCGAGAACGAATAAGGCGATACCGGGCAACCCTGGCGAACCCCTCTAAATACAATAAACCTTGGAGAAGTGCCAGATTTCAGATTAATTGAGCAGTTTCCATTTTTGTGTAATGTTCTGACAGTTTTGCAAAAGAAATCACCAAAACCAAATTTATACAGGGACTGCAAAATAAATTAATGTTTAAGGGAATCAAAGGCTTTATAAAAATAAAAAAAAAAATACTAAAACTTTCATCTCTAATCAGTTCCTCGTAGTCCAACAGATCTAAAACAAGGTGTATATTGTTAGCTGTATGCCTCTTTGGGATGAAACCTGACTGAGTCTTGTTTATTACTGTATCGTACCCAGAACCCGTTTAAGTCTTTTGGCGAGTACCAAAGCTAATATCTTATAATCACAATTTAACAAGCAGATTGGACGCCATTTATCAATCAAAAGAATGTCTTTCTTAGGTTTAGGTATTAAAGTAAGTAATCCCTGTGATAAAGTAGGTGGAAGTGTCTCAGACGCAATACTCTCCAAATAAGTTTCAAGCAGGAAAGGTGCTAAATCTAAAGCAAAACTTTGTACAATTCGACTGTCAGCCCATCTGTGCCCGGAGACTTATTGTTCTTAAGAGCTTCAATAGACTCAATTATTTCATCAATAGATAAATCACGATCGCAGGTACTCTTATCTTCATTAGATAATGTCCTAACATCTTTCAAAGACTGGAAGCTGAGTCTTTGCCATATTTAGAGCTGTAAAGATTTGAGTAGAAGTTTGCACAAAATGTGCCAATTTCCTTCGGGTCAGAAATAACCTTACCATTTAAATTTAAAGAATTAATAGTTCAATTTCTAAAATTATTCTTTTCCATTCTGAAGAAATATGCAGTACTTTGTTCTCCTCGTTCTAGCCACCTTCTTCTAGAGCGAATAAAAGCACCGTCCGCCTTATTCTTATACACTGAGTCTAACTGAGTTTGCAGATCAATAAATTCTGCCAATTCAGCTTCTGACAAACCATCCTGCATTTTCCCAGAGAGAGTCATTATTTTGGAAATGACAGTCTCTTCTTCAAGTCTTTTATGTTTAGCTAGAAGGCTGCCAAAATTCTTAGCACACTTGCTAATTTCATGTTTAAGAACATGAAATTATGCTTAAGCAAAGAAGAGTTAAACTTCCAGTAAGAGGCTCTAGGTCTTGAAGAAGAGATAACTGAAGTTAGAGGGGATTGGATAAGAGTTGCTTTATGATCAGTCATGGGTGAAGGGAGAATGCTGAAAACAGAAACGTTGAAATCCCTAACAGATTGTGAAACAAGCCAGTAGTCTATCTATTCGGGACTGTCTAGAACAATTTTTGTTACTCCAAGTATAGGATTTAGTGTTCAGAAATGTTTCCCTCCAAATATCAATAATATCAAATTTATCCATTAATATCTTTAATTTAGGATTAGCAGAGGCACACTGTTTAGGTGGCAGTCTATCGAGATGATTAACAGGTACAATATTAAAGTCCCCACCAATGAAAACTAAGGCCTTTGGGTATGCATTAAGCCACAGCAGAATTTTCCCTTCTATCGCATCAATCAATAGATCATTCTCATGAGAACTATTATACCCATAGATATGAATTAGTATTACAACAGTATTGTTTAAACAAATGACCATAAGCAGAAAATGTCCATTCGGGTCGCTAAAGTAGTGCAAAACGTCCCCAGCAAAAAGGTTTTTCAAAGTCAGAACTCCAGCTGAACACTCCGAACCGTGAGCCATCCAAACATCATTGTTCCACTGATTTTTCCAAAAAGTAGTATCGCTGGCAACTCAATGGGACTCTTGATAAAAACAAAAATCTGTCTTGAACGATTTGGCATACAGAAACAAAGCCTTCCGTTTAGTAATGTCTCTTAGCCCCCTGGCATTGAGAGAAATAATAGAAATAGACATACAAAAAGAACTCTTTTAACAACGAACAGCAGATAACTGAGCTTATTGAGGTTGACAACGCATAAGCAGCTGACGACAAGGTCAAGTCAAGTGCGCTTACAGCCATCAATAGTCCTGCTCCATAACGAAAAGGTAGAGCTCAAAAAGGCTCACTTGGAATGAGATGAACAGTTTGAACAGGCTTACATAGGGTTAATTTCAGAGCCCTCGATGAATGCACTGTGTCCGACAAAATGCACCCTTTTGCCCTCCTTGCGGGCTTTTTCAACAGCCGGCCACAGCCACTTCCTCCTTTCTCGGTCAAAAACAGTGAGATCCTCAGTAAAACGAAGACCACTCGCCTGTTTCGCCGCTCTCCACACACCATCTCTCCTCACATGTGAGGAAAACTGATTAATAATCGTGCGCCCTTGAGGTATTCGGAAGCCTCTTCCCAATGCGGTGGACAGAGTCGATCTTATCTGGAACAGTTTTGCTCTCCTCTGGAAAGATGGCCGCACAAATACGGATAGATTCGGTTCTGGCATGTTCCTTTTCCTTTTCAGGTACTCCATGCAAACGCAGGTTCCAGCGGCAAGGGTACCTCTCCAAGTCTGCAATTCTTATTTCGCAGAGCTCCATCTTCTTTTCTTCAGTATTTAGTCTAGCTTCGACGTGGCCGACTTTCCCTTTAATATCATTCAACTCGGCACATACAAAGTCCACCGTCTTTTTTAGCCCTTCAATTTTAAGAGCGTTGTCACCCACTATTTTCTCCAGGGCATCCGAGCGATTATTTATCAGCTGTGAGAGAGTGGAAATCACGGCGTCATCTTCTGCTTTGCCTTTCTTTGAAGGGGGCTTACCTGGGCTCTCCGGAAGCAGAGTAGATAAGAGGATCTCACCGGGAGATGTGGAAGCCAGTGGCGGCTGGTGAAAAATATCTTAGGTGGGGCTGTGTCATATTCAAACCATGGGAGTAGGCTATTAGGCCTACTTTCTGCCCTTGGTATGTGTATTGTGTTTGATGTTTATTTTGTTCTATTCCTTAACCCACTCCCAGTGGTTCTCAAACTTTTTAGAGTTGTACCCCAAGAGGCTTAATGTCCTTCTGCGTACCCACACTCGTCACACCAAGGGACAATATTTGCCCCCTTAAATCGATTTTTTCAAGTGCATTTTTACCTTTACACATACCTTTATAAAATAAATAATGCTTTAAAAAAAAGTTAAATAGATAAATATGCAATGATGGTAAAAACGAAGTGATGCTTTTAAATATTAAATTAAAACCGCCAGTAGGTGGTGAGTCATCGAGTCATTCAGAAATGAAGCAAGTGGTAGTATTTATGAATTAATCATTGAATCATTGACTCTAATGATTCGTTCAAAGTCGCAGATTCGTTCTCAAACACTGCTATGTGCTGCAGTTCTGCTGTGGCTCTGGAGCTATTATTTTATTGTAAAAATAATGACAACTTTGTTGAAAATGAACATCACTTAATATTAATATTTCGTTTGTTGAACTGTTGTATAAAATCAATGTGACATTTGCAATCGCCAACGCACATGGTCGAGAATGGCAGTATAGCGCGATTTGCCGAGGCAGTAATCTGCACGAGACCTGTCATATAGCAGCCCACTACACGCTGCTTAAATGCAGACAGTTTTGACCGCAAAAGATGAGGTAATTTGATCGGATGTCATGTATTTACAGCATTTAACCTGAGAGAAATGCATGCTCAGTTTAAATCGTATTTTAAGATGAGGTAGTATTAAAGGAACGGCAAAATTCAGCATTTTGTTCCCGCAGCACCTTCTGTCACCTCACGGTTTGAGAACCACCACAAACCCAGTTTGAGAACCACTGCCTTTACATATCTTTGTAAAGCGAATAATAATAATATTACAAATAATTATTAGTATTAACACAAACTGCACGATACCAGTGCTCTGTCAAAAAGTCAGTAATTATTTAATGCCATATTACAAGGCTGAGGCATTCTTACACAAAAAAAAAAAACAAATTGCTCAAACTTTCCATTTGCATTTGAAATTTAATTAAAACAGTAGTTACTTTCTCAGACAGGTCCCTCGCTCCGGTAACTGTCCATGCTGGATCTATCGCTGTTGTTTTAAAAAGTAATCACGGAAAGCAAAACAAGGCATTAGCATGACGCATCCAGCTAGCCAGCCCGATAGACAGCTGTCTGATAGAGATGGGCGTGCCTCGGCTCGGGCTCGCGCAGCTTTGGGCGCTAAACAGAAGCGCCCATAGCTGACTAAATTTGAGCTCGCTGATTGGCTACAGTTTATGTCAAACATGTCAAACTTAAATCAGCAATTGGCTAAACTGATCCACAGACCCGCCTCTCTGGGGCGCCTCTCTCCAGCGCCCCAGAGCTGATCGACGTGCACGCAGGTGGAGGAGACGTGTTGAAAAAGCAGATATTTTGAATTTCTATCATATTTTTCACATATACTGGGTGTATTTAATATCTCAAACACACAAATACTGACAATTTGTATGTATGATTTATGTATATATTTACTTATTTATTTAATGAGTGTGGCTCATAAACTGTGGTCTGGCTCATGGGGGGGCGGCGCCCTAGCGCCCTCTATTGGCCAGCCGCCCCTGGTGGAAGCTCCCATCGGAAACACACGTGAAGCACGCAACATCTTTTTTTCTTTCCTTTTGTCTGCAACAGATTTCATCTTTAAGTTATCGAGAGGCAGTATGAAGTATTTATGTAAACAAATACATGTAACAGGATTGTAAGTAGTGTAGTTTGGCTGTTAAAAGATGATTTGTCAGCAGAGCCCGATAAAGGCAAACTTAGCAGGACGCCATCTTGGACAAAGATATGTTTGAGTGTTATTGGCTTTGTCTGTAAACCTAAGAGACTCACTTTGTTTATGAACAACATTTTGGGAGTGACAATCATATTTAAATGTGGGATTTAATCCAAACTCTTGTTTATTGACATAGTGATAACCATAGCAATGGATGGGTCAAAAATCTGATATGCCAAAATAGATCTGTGCATTAATTGTAAATGCAAACTAATAGACCTGCCACTTGTTCTAGTACATGTTGTGTTTCTTTGTTGTTCATTGATTTATATATTGACTAATATTTTTATGTTCAAATAGTTCAACAAATAGTTCCAATGTTTTTGCTATGGAATTGACATTGGCAATGTCTACAATCGACGTCCCTGTTTGATAATATTTATACTCTAGCGCGTCTCCTCATCGACGTCGGCCAAGTCCCCTAACCCTAACTTGCTGCGCAGCAATAGCTAAACAGACTTCAGAAAATGCCTTCGAATATGCTTTAATCACGGCCAGAAGATCTCAGACAAATTTGAGAGAGAATCCCACTAGCAAAAGGAATACATCAGTTTCTATAGAATAGAAGTGGCAAAAAGTGACATGATACATTTCCTTAGTTTTCCTACAATTTGATTGTTTCTTCATATGCAAACTCTTCTGTTACTAGGTGGAAGCAAACTTAGATCTCAAATCATTAAAAAAAATGGAAAAGATTAGAAGTTCAGTTGATTACTCAATATGTATATTCTAGACTGTTATATCTTTGAAATTGCCTAGCCAGCATCTCAGAATTTTCCACTGGTTTTGACACAATCTTCAGAGTACATTTTGTTCAAGTGTTAGAATGTTAGGCCAAAAGGAGAAGTAAGGTTAGATGTTAGAATTATGATTAGTTTGATATACAGTTTACTATTGTATTCATAAAAAAAATCAAGAGAATCAGTTGTTATTAATGTATAATTAAGATCTCATATTAAAAACTGATGTCATGAAGTCATGACCATGATCTCTTTACCATGATCTCTTATGGAGAGAGCAATATCTTACTTTAGGGCATGATCCTTGTAATTTTGTCATTATTTCCAGAGAATTTCTGGAAAAGTACCCTGGCATAATTAGGGATGCACCGATGAATAGGCCAATAAGTATTGGCCAATAAAACCAATTATTTTCAATATCAGCCTTTGGCCAACTGAAAGAAAATGTCTCTTGTGTTGAATATAGGGCTGTTAACACAACAGTAATGCATTAACAGTTTAAAAAAATAATAGTGATGTTAAAGCAGTCTTAGCTTTCAGATTGTGTATTTTTTTGCAACAAAATTCAAACAACATGAATTTTGAAGCTCTTAATAGTTATTAACACAAAAAGAACATGCATGATCATCAAATGGTGTGTTGAAAGATAGTACAACTTACCAAAATGTATAATGTTTCATGTAATCCCTCAATCAATGTTTCAATCGTAGAAAGAATTCAATAAAACAGCTTGTGAACAATATGTCACTTAACGTTGCATTTACCTCAGGAAAGTTCACAGTTTGTTAGTTAGCTATAAAATAAGCAAGAGCTCATTTACTATCAATTATATGCATATATGCTTAAATAAATTTAGTTTATGAAAATTCCCTTATGTGCAACTGAGTTGTATACAAACATTTCAGTTTTATTTGAGTGTAATAATTATATCTGAAATAAATAGCAGTTGAATATGACTCTGCTGTTAATTTTAACCTCTAATATAATAGCAGTCTACCGGTAACATCCCAGTAGAAGGCACCCTTTCCTGTATACTGAACTCTACTCTGTTCCTGTCACATGTTTACTCCTCCCTGTTTAAGAAGCCTGATTCCCTTTGTTCATTGCAAAGTATTGTTTGCAAGGTCTGCAATTATGAGCATTTTCCCCATTGTTGTGTCTTGCCTTGATGTTGGATTAGGCCTATCTGTCTTGTTATACTGTTACTTGCTCGGTTTTGTGCCTTGGATTTGGTTGCCTGATTAGATGGTTTTCTTAGTATTTGACCCTGGACTTTGTTACCTGGCTTGCAACTTTATGATTTACCCTGTTGCTACAAATAAAACTCTCTAGATGGATCCCTCTGCTCTCCCTGAGTCTAATATGTTACAGTACCAAAATGAGAGGGTCCCTGTATAGTTTACACTTACAGCATTAGTTGGGAGAGATTTTACTATCGGTATTGGCAGAGGTCATTCTTAATAATGGGCTATCAGTATCGGCGTAGAGATCGGTACATTTCTAGTATCAAGTCGTCATTGAATGGACTATGGGAGTCTGTTGTCCCAATGATTAAATAACATGTCACTGCATTTTTGTTTTTTTTTAATCAGTAACTCACAAGGGATGTCATGTCAATGGTATTTGTGGGAATTTTTGTCGCTGAAGGTGTTGCTAGGATCTCATGAGACATGAATAATGAATGCAAGCGTTGGTGTAGTCTGGATAATTTTTAATGATTTTATGACACTGTACGCACTTTTACCTTTCTGAGGATAAGTAGGCCCTATCTATGTTGAGGACAGTTGTTTAAGGTCAGTGTAGACTTCCTGTGTTGGCACTGCACACCTCTGACAACGCCTTATTTTATGTATTGTGGTGTCTAACATTAGATTGTATTGTATGTTTTAAACGGTTTTTTGACATTCATTTTAACAGCTATATGCTGCATCCACACATATCAGTAAAGTTTTAAAGGGGTCATGATATGCACTTTTATTTTATTTTTATTTTATAATGTTCTCTGAGGTCCACTTATAATGTTAACAAGATTTTAACATCAAAACACATCCTAATTTAGTAATAAGTAGGGGTGTAACCAGAGTTTGAAATTAACACTTGCCAGCCTACTAAATGCGGGTAAAAATCAACTGTGGCGGGTAACGCTATCAACTCACTAGCCAATTTGGCGTGTTACTTATGTTTACTCTATGATTTAGCACAATTACTCAACTCGTGAGTCATCATGATATATTAAATACAGCGTATTGCACAGAACCTGCCACATCTGGCTTACTTGAACATGTACAGTATGTAACTACGCAACAAATAACGGCGCGCTTGTTCAGTTGCATTGAAGCAATAGTGAAGATTAAAAAGCATTTGGTTAACAGAAAAGACATACAGTAGCTATTTTCCAACATCCTACATTTACAGTTCTTTGTACTGTATTGATCTGTCCACCTAAAACACATTTTTGGTGATAAGGATGACAGAGTAAGGGAGGAGATGGCTGGATGACTTAGAGTGAAAACACTCTCTGGGTGTAACAATACCCTAATGTCATGATTATACAGGAGGCGTCTAAATGAACATGGGAATATTACAAATGTGACTAATAGCGGGAGGTAAAACTCTAATTTAAAAGCTTGACCCGTCTTATTTGCTTCCTGTTGGGGATCTTAAATGTTAATAATGAAATGTTTTTTATGAGTCACTTCAAAGGATGCAATCACTGAAATAGTAGAGACTATTTTAGAGCAATATGCATTAGCTCATGTCTTTAAATAGATCCTAATAACATAATGTAAAAGTAAATGTAAACTTGTATTATATTTTTCAGTTGATTATGCAGACAGTCTCACCACCAGGAAAACTTATATTTTATAATGTTCTCTAAGGTCCACTTATAATGTTTTCAAGATTTTTACATCAAAACACATCCTAATTTAGAAGTAATAAATAGTACTGTAATGATAGCCTCATGTCACAATTCAATACATATCATGATACTGAAGTCACTATACATTATTATTGTGATACTACAAGACATATGATAAAAGGTTAACAAAAAATGTTCTGTTGATTAATATGCTAAATTTGATATTATATTGTGGGTGTAAATGAATAGGCTTGGACTTGACATGTGCGAGTAGGCGTAGACTTTTTTTTTTGCAGAGGCGGTTTTTCATTGCACTATTACTTCATAATGTGACAAAATCCTAAACAAGTTGTTTTGGTTGCTTGGTTTCAGTAAAAACTATTTTTGGACTAACGAGGAAGTTTTGAGTTCTGTTTTTGTAGTACCATGACCTCTTATACAGTGCCCTCCACAATTAATGGCACCCATGGTAAATATGATCAAAACTGGCTGTAAAAAATAAATCTGCATCGTTTATCCTTTTGATCTTTCATTCAAAAAATGTGCAAAATTCTAACCTTTCATTTCAGTAAAAGAATTGAATGTGGGGGGGAAATCACATTATGAAATAAATGTTTTTCTCCAAAACACGTTGGCCACAATTATTGGCACCCTTTTATTAAATACTTTTTGCAATCTCCTTTTGCCAAGATAACAGCTCTGAGTCGTCTCCTATAATGCCTGATGAGTTTGGAGAACACCTGACAAGAGATCAGAGACCATTCCTCCATACAGAATCTCTCCAGATCCTTCAGATTCCCAGATCCATGTTTGTGCTTCTTCTCTTCAGTTCAGCCCACTCATCAGGTCAGGGGACTGGGACAGTCATGGCAG
Source organism: Scardinius erythrophthalmus (assembly GCF_964197995.2). Lineage (NCBI taxonomy): Eukaryota > Metazoa > Chordata > Actinopteri > Cypriniformes > Leuciscidae > Scardinius > Scardinius erythrophthalmus. The sequence goes on from NC_138240.1 coordinate 23,219,418, forward strand.
AAGCTTCATTTCGTGCTCCGCAACAAATTTTTGTGTTGATTTTGATGTTTGTTTTGGATCGTTGTCCTGATGGAAGATCCAACAACGGCCCATTATAAGATTTCTAGCAGAAGGCATCAGGTTTTGATTTTTTATCTGTTGATATTTGATAGAATCCACGATGCCATGTATCTGAACAAGAAGTCCAGGACCTCCAGCAGAAAAATATGCCCACAACATTAAAGATCCAACGGTATATTAAATTGTACACATGGGGTACTTTTTATCCTTGCGTTCACCAAACCCATCTAGTGTGTTTGCTGCCAAAAAGCTATTTTTTTAGTCTCATCTGACCACAGAACCCTGTGCCGTTTGAAGTTCCAGTCATGTCTGACAATTAAATTTGCTGGAGTTTGTTTCTGGAGGAGCGGGGAGGATTTTTCTTGAAACCCTCCCAAACAACATGTGAGGATGTAGGTTTTTTTTTTTTTTTTTTTTGGCTTTCTGACCCCAAAACTCAACTAATCTCTGCAATTCTCCATCTGTGATCCTTGAAGAGTCTTTGGCCACTTTCATCCTCACCATCCATTAAGAGAGTATAGACACACGTCCTCTTCCTGGCAGATTCGTAACATCTTTAGTTGATTGGAACTTCTTAATTATTGCCCTGATGGTCAAAATGGGGATTTTCAATTCTTTAGCTATTGTCTTACAGCCACTTTCTATTTTGTGATGGTCAACAATCTTTTGCTACGCATCAGAACTATATTCTGTGGTTTTACTCATTGTGATGGATGATTAAGGGGATTTGGCCTTTGTGTTTCCTCATATTTAAACTCCTGTGAAACAAGAAGTCATAGCTGGACAGTTTCATGTTCCTAGTCACCCTGGTGTACTAAAAAAGGTAAATATTAATGGGAATATACTTCAGAGATATTTTACTCGTAAAAAATTCTAGGGGTGCCAATAATTGTGGCCAACGTGTTTTGGAGAAAAACATTTATTTCATAATGTGATTTCCCCCCACTTTCAATTCTTTTACTTCAATGAAAGGTTAGAATTTTGCACATTTTTTGAATGAAAGATCAAAAGGATAAACGATGCAGATTAATTTTTTACAGCCAGTTTTGATCATATTTACCAGGGGTGCCATTAATTGTGGAGGGCACTGTATGTCAAAAGATCAAGGAAAGATTGATTTCTCAATTCATGACGTCTTCAACTTTTATGTTTGTTGCATTAACAATTTCTGTCATGTGGAGATGTCCAAATGAACATGGAGATATCACAAATGTGACTAATAGCGGGAGATACAACTTTGGTTGCTTCCTGTTGGGGATCTAAAATGTTGATGAAATGGATTTTATGAGTCACTTCAAAGGATGCAATCACTGAAATAGTAGAGACTTACAATTTTAAAGCAATTTGCATAAGCTCATGTCCTTAAATAGATCCTAATAATATAATGTAAAAATAATTGTTTTTATTTTTTTATTTTAATGTTTAATGTCTTGCCACCATATTGGAGCGGCTAAGTGATATAATCGTTCAGTTTATGATACAAGCGTGAAAATTGGCATGAGCAGTCTCCATGGGTCACTTGACAAAAAAAATTGTCTGAGCCACTTGAAATTTCAAGATTTTTCATTTTTCAAGATGGCCGACACCTTAGTGGAGCAGTTAAGTGATATAGTGGTTTATTTGGTGATACAAACATGAAAATTGGCATGAGCAGTCTCTGATGGTCACTATACAATAAGCCACCCACAGCTACTTGAAATTTCACTATATCACTTAACTGCTCCACTAAGGTGTCGGCCATCTTGAAAAATGGCCGCCATCTTGAAATTTCAAGCGGCTCGGACAATTTTCTTGTCAAGTGACCCATGGAGACTGCTCATGCCAATTTTCACGCTTGTATCATAAACTGAACGATTATATCACTTATATCCACTACCAGGAAATTACTTTAAGATTAAAATTAATCTTACTTTTTTTTACCTTTTTAAATTGCTGGGAGGGGAAACATAATTTTAATGAAATATAAGAGAAAAATGAGGAACTACAAATAAAAAAAAATCACTGAAAAAAAAAATCCTTTGATTTATTTTGAAACAATTTTCACTTAGAAATTGCTAGTAAATTTCACGAATAATTACAAAAAAAAAAACAAGAAGAAAAAGTAGAAAAACATACTTCAATAATGTTTGTTTACAACTTTGAAATAAATAGAGAAAAAATAACATAAATTTATATTAAAAGAAACTAGGCCTAGATGCAGTCCTAATCCACGCTTTGGTTTGGATTGATCGCAATCTCGAATACTTGTTCAACTAATTGCTCTAAGTTATTTATTTTTCATTTATATCCTTTTATGTCTCTTCAGCTATTTTAATAATTGACACACACACTCTCTCTCTCTCTCTCTCTCTCTCTCTCTCTCTCTCTCTCTCTCTCTCTCTCTCTCTCTCTCAGCTGTGAGGATCTCCCCGACTCAAGACATCAAAACCTCCACAACACAAATCCCCAAATCCACAAGTTCCATTTCTTCTACAACTCCTTCCCATCTCCTCACTTCCCCCTCCCCCACCACCCACCCAAGCCTACCGACTCTGGAGTCCGGCACGGGAGACTCCGCGGGACACAACAGCACGGCCTCTGCCCTAACAGTAGTGTCCTGGACGCAGTTTAACGTCATCATTCTCGCCGTCATCATTGTGGTCGTCGTTCTCCTCATGGGCTTCGTCGGAGGCGTGTATACGTATCGTGAGTACCGCAACCGAAAACTGAATGCCCCGTTTTGGACCATTGAGCTGAAGGAGGACAACATCAGCTTCAGCAGCTACCACGATAGCATCCCGCACGCCGATCCCAATGGACTACTGGAGGAGGAGCCGTGTGTGGTCGCGGCCAATGGGCAGTTAGCGCTCGCCACCGCCGCCAACATGTACAAAGCGTGAAGTCATCGGTACAATTGCATCTTCTTTTAAAATGCGAGTTCAGCCAAAAACATTCTGTCATCATTTACTCTCCCTCATGTCGTACCAAACCTGTATGACTTTCTTTTTTTCTTCTTCTGTGGAACATAAAAGAAGATATTTTGAAGTACCATTGTCCTTAAACCGAAAGTAGGCAGGGTCCAAAACAACATCTATTCTTTTGTGTTCCATAGAAGAAATAGTCATACCGGTTTGGTTCAACATGAGGGTGAGTGAAATAGCAAATGGCATTTTTCAGGTGAACAAGACCGTTAATTCCGATGATAAGTGAAAGAAGATGGCCTGGGAGCCAAAGCTAACTTATTTATTTGATTCTACTCACTATTTAAGCTCCCCATTGCTTCTTAAATGATATCATCATGCAAGTCCTGCGACATTTTAGAGAGGACTCAAGGAAATACAAGACAAGCCATTATAACATGTTACTTTGCGGTGTCCCTCAAACACAAAAATCGATGAATTGTGAATACATTGCCTCTTAAATGAGTCTCTAAACTTTGTGTGTTTGGGTGTAAGGATGCTAAACTAAGAGGATTCACTTCCACTATTACAGAGGCAATTTGGACCCACATGGCAAGATAATTTAACCCCAAACTGCTATTTGTATAGGAAACTCAAAATGTTTTCAGACTGACCCAATTACACCAGTATTCACTATGGCTTTGGAATTTTCAATAGAAAACAGAGGAAGTTCATTCAATCAGCAAGAAAATTGCAAAGGAAACAAAGACTGCCAGGTAATAGCCTTTGATATGGAAACCTATGTGTGTGCGTTTGTCTTTGACAGAGACTATTTCACACAGATATCAATGGTGGCACTTTGAATTTCTTTGGAATGCAGTCTCGCTAAGAATTCCTCTTGACTGGATTCCTGCCACAGACTGGTACAGACCTGAACATGCTACATAACAGACATACCTGTAACACTAGCACCTGTTTCAGCCTTATTGTATTTTTGAGTGTGAGTGGGTGTATGTGTATATGCGTGCTTGGAGAGAGAGAGAGAGAGAGAGAGAGAGAGAGAGAGAGAGAGAGAGAGAGAGAGAGAGAGAGAGGCACAGTGTTGAGTGTGGAGACAGTTTCAGATCTAACTGTGTAGAGCTGGATTCTACGCAGGAATGTACAAAAGACTGGATTTCTTCTGCTGCATAATTTCACGAATACTGATCAAATCTTTGACACAATATTGTAGACATGAAAGCCATGTAAGCGTAAAATGGAAAGACTTTTTGGGAATCTGCAAGGTTCGACGGTGGACAGTGTTTTTTTCCTCCATTTGTCTGCAAGGACCCTTTTAAATGTGATTCAGGATCATTTTGATGATTTGGACAAAGGACTGGTGTTTGAACTAATGTGTTTTTTCCCCGTCTATTTAATTCGTCTTGTTTATTTCTGTTTATTTATCATTTGTGTTTGTCTCTGTGGTCTTATTTTATCAATGTTTTTTCAATCTTCATGCTGCATTGTACAGTGTATCATACCGAATGCAAACTCTGTAGGCTGAGTTGTGAGCACAACCTCAAAGATGTGTTGGAAGACTTATTTTCTTCTCTTATTTTCTTTATAATTTATTTAGTCAGGTTATGTGTTAACTCACAGTATACAATGGGATTTTGGTGGAAATACTGTATTTTCTCATTCCTGAGTGGTCAAATGACTGAAAATAAAGGATTATTGAATCAAAGGACTTGCTTAAAAGAGATGGTATGTCACTTTTTAAAACTGAATGAGTGAATGGACTGCATTTTCAATGTTAAAAGGATAGTCGAACCAAAAACGAACATTCTGTAAATGATTTACCCTATGTTGCTCCGAAACTGGCGCTATTTTCCCTCTGTGGCATACACAAAAGAAGACTCTAATGTTAACTGTTTTGTCCATACAATAAGAGTCAGTGGGACCCAATGTTGTTTTGGACCCCATTGTCTTTCATTGTATTGACAAAACAGTTAACATTAGAGTTCAACAGCTGTTCAAAACGCCATCTTTTTGTGTCCCTCTGAAGAAAGAAAGTCATACTGGCTTGTTTTGACATGAGGGTGAGTAAATGATGACAGCATTTTACTTTCTGTGTGATTATCACTTTACAGTTTTTCAAAAATTCTTAGTTTGTAAAACTATGGCTCCATTTCTCTAAGCTCTACACACATAACCACAAAACACGCACACAATATGCAAAATGTCACACTTCTGTCAGGACAACTATCGTCAAATACGATTGACAATTAGCATACAGTTTGGATTGGTGGTTTGGCTGCTGATAATACTGCGGTAACGCGATAGCTGCTGATAATACTGCGGTAAGGAACCGCTACAAACACGCCAAACTACACACAGATGTGAAAAATGTAAAACGCTACTACATATTGTGTCTTTTGCTTGTTCAGTTTGCAGTGGAGTGTACAGGAGTGTGTCACATGTGCATGAATGTGAACAAATACACTGTTTAGAAGTATGAATAACTGATGCATTTTACACAGTTATGGAACTGAATTGAATCAATACTGAACTGACTAATACTAAAACTGAATAATGACACTATTGGCTTTTTAGAGCTGCTTTACAGCAGAATTTGAATTTGCTAGTGCTACTATTGTGAACTGCTGTGAAACAATTTAAACTGTACAAAGCGCTTTATAAAATAAAATTGACTTTTTGACTTGGCTTGTATGCATATTCAGTATATGAAGAGTTCAGATGCAAAAGCCAACTGAAATTTTCTTCTAGAATGATCATTTTTATAAAGCTTGTATATTTAATTTAAGTAATTTCACTTAAATGACAATTAATAGGTAATTTGCATTGCCATTTAAGTGAAATTATTGAACTTAAATATACGAGCTTGATAAAAATGATCATTCTAGAAGAAAATTTCAGATGGCACTTAGAGGCTTTTGCATCTAAACTCTTCATATATATATATATATATATATATATATATATATATATATATATATATATACACACACACACACACACACTATAAACAAATGCAAGGGGGTAAAGTTTCTAACACTGATTTTTGATTTCTAAGTCTTATCTTAGAAAATCAAAATCTTTTGATTTTTATCCCTAAAATCAGAGGGAAATGATAACACTGATGTAGAGGCACCTAACCCTGGTTGTGAGCCTAAACAAAAACTGTAAATCTAATTGGTTGATTGGAATGTTGATCCAGGAACATGTTGTACTTGGTAAAATCACATTCACTGGTAATTTGCGCCGCACATTCATGTGTTTTGGTGGAGACGTGGCTTTTGAGATGCTCTGTGAGGGATCTTATGCTTTCAAAGCTAGCTTGATATTGCTAGTCTCTACAAAACTACACCCTAGCTTTAATGTAGACAGACAACTATACAGTCCCTCCAGGATTTCGCGATTTCTTTGTGTGATTTTTGCGATCAAAATGACTGATTTTGTGGTGGTAATTTCCAGAAATTTGTGAAAGAATTTGCGATTTTTATATTTTAAAATTAGGACATCACATTTACAATAATAGTATTATGTCAGATGCACAATAGTCATACATGACACAAATCACAAACAAAATGCATAAAACTTGTTTATTTTGGTCTAATCAAATTCTCATCAAATGAAAAACTTTTGAAACAACCTATGGGCATTTTTTTTACCTGACCTATGTAAATATTAACAGCAGGTGTAATAGACTGATCAGGAATGTGATTGGCAAAGGACAAAAAAGCAGGAAAATATACTGAAATTCAATCAGGCAATCATACATTTCACAATTTTATATTTATATATGAAAGTCAAAGAATTCAGAAGTGTGTAGGCTATATTTATCTATTTTTTACAGTCTATGATATAGCCTACACTACACTACACAGAAATAACATACAATTAAATTATGCTTATTTTAAATGTATTGTGCAGGCTAGGTATACAAAAATATAGGCTTTTAATAATCTTTCAGTGCGCAAAACCATGAAAATATTAAACGCTTCAAAAAAGAGCGCACAAAGCGCGTATGCGCATCGCGGGTGCAGAATGATGTGCTCAAAGCAACCTGGAGTCACAGTGTGCTGCGCTGCACAAGTGCGCATTTAAAAGTTCACGGCACAAAGCGAAGAAATGTCGAGCGCACAAATCCTAGTGTCTATCTGTCCAACAGTTTATTGATCATTTGTTTCTTCACAGTTTTAAATTCCAGTTATTGTGCGTTTGATGCCGATTCACAGGGGCGGACTTTACCATTAGGCAAAGGTCGGCAATTGCCTTGGGCCCCAAGCTACCTAGGGGCCCCCAAAATGCCCCATTAATTTATGCTTAAGTTTTTTTTTTTTTTTTTTTTTTTTTTTTTTAATTTTCGCAAATTATATATTTCTAAATCTCCATTTGCGAAAAATGGCATCAAATCATTAGTCGCAGAAAGGAGGGGGCCCCCCACCTCACTACATTGGACTATTCCATTATCTCACGCATCTGCGAAAGTGACAAGGCTGTATTGCGACAAAAAACTGACAGAGAAAAAGAAGTGATTGACAGAGTGTACAGAGTAGTAGAGTAAAAATGAAGCGAAGCTACACAAGCGGTGCTGAAAAAAGGAGGAAAAATTGCAGAATAAGGTAACAAACTTTTTTGTGATGCCCGCTGACAATGACAACAACGATACAGGAAATACACAAACAGAGCAAGATGAGTCTAAACGTGAAAATGAAAAGTTTCGAAGTTACCCAAGCGTCTCAAATAAAAGAAAAAAAGACTCAGATACTGTAAGTAGGCTATTCGGAAAGCTGCCAAAGATGACAAACTTTTTATGGCTAGGAACAACAAACGTCCAACGCACAGAAAGATCGTGAAGCAAAGAGGACATGGAGACCGACAGACAAAACAGAGCAGTTTAAATTACTTATGATATGAAAAATCTCAGGTCTCAGATTCTGTCAATTCTATTACGAAATAATAAATACCGTTTGGAGCTTGTAATGTGACGTGACCGATCCCTAGAGGCACGTGAACTGATCATCTTCGGTAATAACTTACCAAAATGTATTCCTTATTCATAATATCGACCAATAAGTGTTTTTCAACCGCGGAAAGAGGTAAAACAGCTGGAGAACAATCGTCACATAACATTTAGCCTAACGTTCCTCAGGAAAGCCATTTAGTTACCATAATATAGGCTATAGCATGTTAGTTGACTAGAAAAAAAAAGATATAAAGAGTATTTAGCTAAATAGGGCCTATGTGTAGGCCTACTATATTATTTATTTAGTATATTGTTTACTTATAATTTAATTATAATAAAAAAGCATTGTTTAATTTTAGTTATTTTTAACCTTAAATAATACCAGCTGATATGGCTCTCTGTATGTTCACAGCATTATGTGAGTTTTTTTTTTCTTGAGAAAAATTAACGCCTATCTTGTGTACCTAATATGTATCCAAATGAGTCAATATTGAATCAAATCACAAGAATTGAATCGAAATGGTGAAATTTGTCAAGCAAAAAAAAAAAAAAAAAACAGAGCTTACCAGAAATTGTACCATGTAAACATTGTAACGTTTCTGTTTAGGAGTGAATACGTGCATGCAAGGTTTAAAGGGGAAGTTTTATTTCTCCTCTCCAACCTTTACCTGCCTATTCACCATTCAGTCTGTAAAAAAGAGATTTCGCTCTCTTTTAAAGGTGCAGTGTGTGATTTTTAGACGTCACAATAAGTCGATCTTCATAGAAGGGGGTTCCCGCGGTTATGTAGATATGAATGACTCATTCTAAGGTAAAAAGAACATAACGGTTCATTAAGTAAGGTCTTTATACACCACTGAAAACATAGTTATGGATCTTATATTGCATTTCTGTCAATAGATCCTCAGAAATATGACACATTGCACCTTTAAAGATCGGATGGGGGGCCCATACATACCTTCGCCTTGGGCCCCCAATTTGCTAAATCCGCCACTGCCGATTCATAGTCCTTGTACGTGTGTGATCTAACAGGCACACGGTAGCGCGAGTCGTTTAAAAACAGCTACAAACTCCAACAAAATAAAGTCATTTTATGCAAATACACAGCCTTTTCTCTACAGATCAAGCATTATAATGTATGCTGCTGTAACCGGAAGAGGCGCGCGCGCTGTTTGAATGCTGAATGGAGAATGACAGCCGCAGAGGAGGGAAAACGAGTTTTCGTAAACTTTAATGATGTAAATAGACTTCTGTCCCTCACATTAAGCTATGAAATAGGCTTCAGATGAATTTGTCAACCAAACTGACGCAGGGGCGGACTTTACCATTAGGCAAAGGTCGGCAATTGCCTTGGGCCCCAAGCTACCTAGGGGCCCCCAAAATGCCCCATTAATTTATGCTTAAGTTTTTTTTTTTTTTTTTTTTTTTTTTTTTTAATTTTCGCAAATTATATATTTCTAAATCTCCATTTGCGAAAAATGGCATCAAATCATTAGTCGCAGAAAGGAGGGGGCCCCCCACCTCACTACATTGGACTATTCCATTATCTCACGCATCTGCGAAAGTGACAAGGCTGTATTGCGACAAAAAACTGACAGAGAAAAAGAAGTGATTGACAGAGTGTACAGAGTAGTAGAGTAAAAATGAAGCGAAGCTACACAAGCGGTGCTGAAAAAAGGAGGAAAAATTGCAGAATAAGGTAACAAACTTTTTTGTGATGCCCGCTGACAATGACAACAACGATACAGGAAATACACAAACAGAGCAAGATGAGTCTAAACGTGAAAATGAAAAGTTTCGAAGTTACCCAAGCGTCTCAAATAAAAGAAAAAAAGACTCAGATACTGTAAGTAGGCTATTCGGAAAGCTGCCAAAGATGACAAACTTTTTATGGCTAGGAACAACAAACGTCCAACGCACAGAAAGATCGTGAAGCAAAGAGGACATGGAGACCGACAGACAAAACAGAGCAGTTTAAATTACTTATGATATGAAAAATCTCAGGTCTCAGATTCTGTCAATTCTATTACGAAATAATAAATACCGTTTGGAGCTTGTAATGTGACGTGACCGATCCCTAGAGGCACGTGAACTGATCATCTTCGGTAATAACTTACCAAAATGTATTCCTTATTCATAATATCGACCAATAAGTGTTTTTCAACCGCGGAAAGAGGTAAAACAGCTGGAGAACAATCGTCACATAACATTTAGCCTAACGTTCCTCAGGAAAGCCATTTAGTTACCATAATATAGGCTATAGCATGTTAGTTGACTAGAAAAAAAAAGATATAAAGAGTATTTAGCTAAATAGGGCCTATGTGTAGGCCTACTATATTATTTATTTAGTATATTGTTTACTTATAATTTAATTATAATAAAAAAGCATTGTTTAATTTTAGTTATTTTTAACCTTAAATAATACCAGCTGATATGGCTCTCTGTATGTTCACAGCATTATGTGAGTTTTTTTTTTCTTGAGAAAAATTAACGCCTATCTTGTGTACCTAATATGTATCCAAATGAGTCAATATTGAATCAAATCACAAGAATTGAATCGAAATGGTGAAATTTGTCAAGCAAAAAAAAAAAAAAAAAACAGAGCTTACCAGAAATTGTACCATGTAAACATTGTAACGTTTCTGTTTAGGAGTGAATACGTGCATGCAAGGTTTAAAGGGGAAGTTTTATTTCTCCTCTCCAACCTTTACCTGCCTATTCACCATTCAGTCTGTAAAAAAGAGATTTCGCTCTCTTTTAAAGGTGCAGTGTGTGATTTTTAGACGTCACAATAAGTCGATCTTCATAGAAGGGGGTTCCCGCGGTTATGTAGATATGAATGACTCATTCTAAGGTAAAAAGAACATAACGGTTCATTAAGTAAGGTCTTTATACACCACTGAAAACATAGTTATGGATCTTATATTGCATTTCTGTCAATAGATCCTCAGAAATATGACACATTGCACCTTTAAAGATCGGATGGGGGGCCCATACATACCTTCGCCTTGGGCCCCCAATTTGCTAAATCCGCCACTGAACTGACGTGGAAAAAGCGGGAGGCGCCGAAAAGCGCGCTGTTTGCATCCCTGTACTTGGAAAGGAAGGAAAAATGCATCTCTTTGCCATCTGTAACCATGGTGACGTGCCGCCCGGTGTGGCCCTGTTGCACGTGGACGGCGATTGTGGTTTAAATGCGTTTTACATTACAGGCTTCAGGCCCTGTTTACACGAGAACGCTCCCGGGTGAAAACGTAAAAATATTTTATCAGATGTGCCTTTCGTTTAGACGGCGACGGCGTTTTGGGGGCTTAAAAACGCAAAAAAGTGAAACCACCCTCTTAAAAACGCTCCACCGTCGCGTTTCCGTCTAAACGGTAAAAACGCAAAAGTCTGCTAGACAGTAAAGGCACCAATCAGTGCTTCACATTGCCACCTAGCCGCCTGGAGTGCATACTACATTGAATTTCACACACTTTTGCGTCACCGTATGCACGCAGATTTCCCCCCCATAACGCTCGTGTAAACGCAGAATAAAAAGTGATCACTTTTGCATTTTCTCTTCAGATCGTTTCCGTGTAAACGTAGCCTCAGTAAATCGAGGAAAAGGAGTTCCCTTTCGAAAGGGAACTCTACACTACGTCAGATTGACGCTATGGGGAACGCCTCAGGCGTGACAGGTGTCTGAAATAAATATCAACTCACGTCAATTATGTTGACCGGCGACAGCCCGTGAATCATCAGCTTGATTGATTAACGCGCAACCTGGATGTATAAAGGGAAGCCTTGCATACATGACAACATCTTTTCGTCTTCAGGGACTGTTTGTCTGTATTGAGAATATCGCTGAAGCGCACGGGAGGCTCTCGAGAGAGCCTCTTGTGCAAACTGTGAGCGTTTTTTATTTAAAAATGCTCCGCTTTCGCGGATCCTTTTCTCGAGGGAGGAGGGTTCAGCATCTGAGCTGTGGTGCGTGCGATCTGTGAAACAATACTGTTTGGGTACGAGGCGTTCACAGTCAGTTCCTAAGGGTGCTGGCAGTGTTCATTAAGAAATATCTCGGCGCGCGTGAGAAAGAAAAAATCCGTGCGCTGTCGGATGTTTCAACCTCGCACCTGTTGACTTTCTTCTCGAGGGATGAAAGCCAAATATTTTTTAACGGCTCTTTTCTCGCGCTTGCCGAGGCAGTGTGTAGATTACGAGAACGTATAAATGTTAAAACAGTATTGTCTGGTGAGTATGGCTGCATTTAATTCTATGAATTAAAATGATGGAATATTATCTGACTTTTAAGAAGTTAGATATTTAGTAATTCAGCCTATCATCCAGATCGCGTTATCCAGTGTTTTTGGCTGCATTTTAATTGAAAAATGAGCAGTGAACAAAAAGAGCAGGTGTAATTCTGGTCTTTTTGTAAAATGTGAAATTAACATATTTCTGTTTCTTTTCAGACCACATCTCCTGTTTTAGAGTCTGGGGCAAAATGTTATGGGAGTAAATCTAAAGATTTTTTCGATGGTCAGGTAGTAGGTCTTAACAGGCCTCCTTGACCAGACAGTCCCCATTTTGCAACCGGACAGTGCTTGGGCCTCCCTGAGGTGAGCTCCCAGGAATTGACTGTCAAGGAGTAATGTGGTTATCAGGTTATAGGCCTCACTAGGCCTTCCTGAATATGAGCTTCCACATACTATGGTTAAATGAGCTCCCACATATTATGGTTATCAGGTCATAGGCCTCACTAGGCCTTCCTGAATATGAGCTCCCACATACTGTGGTTATCAAGTTATAGGCCGCTCCAGGCCTTCTTGAATATAGCTTCCATATAATGTGGTTATCAGGTCATAGGCCTCACTAGGTCTTCCTGAAAATGAGCTCCCACATACTGTGGTTGAATATGAGCTCCCACATTCTGTGGTTATCAAGTTATAGGCCTCACCAGGCCTTCTTGAATATAGCTCACATATAATGTGGTTATCAGGTCATAGGCCTCACTAGGCCTTCCTGAAAATGAGCTCCCACATACTGTGGTTGAATATGAGCTCCCACATTCTGTGGTTATCAAGTTATAGGCCTCACCAGGCCTTCTTGAATATGAGCTCCCACATACTGTGATATGAGCTCCCACATTCTGTGGTTATCAAGTTATAGGCTTCACCAAGCCTTCTTGAATATGAGCTCCCACATACTGTGGTTATCAGGTCATAGGCCTCACCAGGCCTTCCTGAGTATGAGCTCCCACATACTGTGGTTGAATATGAGCTCCCACATACTGTGGTTATCAGGTCAGAGGCCTCACCAGGCCTTCCTGAATATGAGCTCCCACATTCTGTGGTTATCAGGTCAGAGGCCTCACCAGGCCTTCTTGAAAATGAGCTCCCACATACTGTAGTTGCCAGGTTATAGGCCTCACCAGGCCTTCCTGGTTATGAGCTTCCACATGTCAGGTTACAGGCCTCACTGGCCTTCCTGAATGTGAGCTCCCACATACTGTGGTAATCAGGTTTCAGGCCTCATCAGGCCTTCCTGGTTATGAGCTCCCACATACTGTGGTCGCCAGGTTACAGGCCTCATCCGGCCTTCCTGGTTATGAGCTCCCACATACTGGGATATCAGGTTACAGGCCTTACAAGGCCTTCCTGAATATGAGCTCCCATACACGGTGGTCGCCACGTTACAGGCCTCGCCAGGCCTTCCTGGTTATGAGCTCCCACATACTGTGGCGCCAGGTTACAGGCCTCACCGGCCTTCCTGGTGATGGGCTTCTACATGTCAGGTTGCAGGCCTCACCCGGCCTTCCTGAATGTGAGCTCCCACATACTGTGGTCATCAGGTTACAGGCCTCATCCGGCCTTCCTGGTTATGAGCTCCCACATACTGTAGTCGCCAGGTTATAGGCCTGGCCTTCTTGGTTAGGAGTTTTCACATGTCAGGTTTCGGGCCTCGCCGGCCTTCCTGAATGTGAGCTCCCTCATACTGTGGTTGTACATGAGCTCCCACATACTGTAGTCGCCAGGTTATAGGCCTCACCAGGCCTTCTTGGTTAGGAGTTTTCACATGTCAGGTTTCGGGCCTCTCCGGCGTTCCTGAATGTGAGCTCCTACATACTGTGAGCTTCCACTTACTGTGGTTATCAAGTTATAGGCCTTACCAGGCCTTCTTGATTATGAGCTCCCACATACTGTGGTTGAATATGAGCTCCCACATTCTGTGGTTATCAAGTTTTAGGCCTCACCAGGCCTTCTTGAATATGAGCTCCCACATACTGTGGTTATCAGGTCATAGGCCTCACTAGGCCTTCCTGAGTATAGCTCTCACATACTGTGGTTGAATATGAGCTCCCACATTCTGTGGTTATCAAGTTTTAGGCCTCACCAGGCCTTCTTGAATATGAGCCCCCACATTCTGTGGTTATCAGGTCAGAGGCCTCACCAGGCCTTCCTGAATGAGAGCTTCCACATATTTTGGTTGAATATGAGCTCCCACTTACTGTGGGTATCAAGTTATAGGCCTCACCAGGCCTTCTTGAATATGAGCTCCCACATACTGTGGTTATCAGGTCATAGGCCTCACTAGGCCTTCCTGAGTATAGCTCTCACATACTGTGGTTGAATATGAGCTCCCACATTCTGTGGTTATCAAGTTTTAGGCCTCACCAGGCCTTCTTGAATATGAGCCTCCACATTCTATGGTTATCAGGTCAGAGGCCTCACCAGGCCTTCCTGAATGAGAGCTTCCACATATTTTGGTTGAATATGAGCTCCCACATGCTGTGGTTGTCAGGTCACAGGCCTCACTAGGCCTTCCTGAGTATGAGCTCCCACATACTGTGGTTGAATATGAGCTCCCACATACTGTAGTTGCCAGGTTATAGGCCTCACCAGGCCTTCCTGGTTACGAGCCTCCACATGTCAGGTTACAGGCCTCACCGGCCTTCCTGAATGTGAGCTCCTACATACTGTGGTCATCAGGTTACAGGCCTCATCTGGCCTTCCTGGTTATGAGCTCCCACATTCTGTGGTTATCAGGTCAGAGGCCTCACCAGGCCTTCCTGAGTATGAGCTCCCACATACTGTGGTTGTATATGAGCTCCCACATACTGTAGTCGCCAGGTTATAGGCCTCACCAGGCCTTCTTGGTTAGGAGCCTTCACATGTCCGGTTACAGGCCTCGCCGGCCTTCCTGAATGTGAGCTCCTACATGCTGTGAGCTTCCACTTACTGTGATTATCAAGTTATAGGCCTCACCAGGCCTTCTTGAATTTGAGCTCCCACGTGCGGTGGTCGTTAGGTCACAGGCCTCACCGGCCTTCCTGAGTTTTAACCTTCCACAATTAGTGGTCAACAGGCTTTAGGCCTCTGCGGCCTTCCTGGTTATGAGTTCTTTCATGTCAGGTGGCAGGCCTCACCAGGCCTTACTGAATGAGAACTCCCACGTATTGTGTCTATCAGGTTGCAGGCTTCTTCTGGCTTTCCTGATTATAGGTTCCCACGTACGGTGGTTCCCTGGTTACAGGCCTCACCAGGCCTTCCTGGGTTTGAGCTTTTACATGTCAGGTTACAGGCCTCATCCGGCCTTCCCGAATGTGGGCTCACACATACTGTGTGATGAAGTACGAGCAAACCTTTACTTCATTCCTTTTTGGTACATACGTTCCGTACCTTTTTTAAACCATGCTTATGGTAAGTCACACGACTTATGTCTTGTGTATTTTCTAAATCCATTTTCTATGGTAAGGGTCATGCGCGTATCGCTTCTGTCCCTTCCTATGTGGCTCAGACCCTGGTCTTACTTCCTGTCGTCACTTTATTACGACAGATGTTTTTCTCTAGCTAACTTCCACACGTGGTCACCGTGTTACAGGCCTCACCGGCCTTCCCGAGTATGAGCTCCCACATGCTGTGGTCGCCAGGTTAGAGGCCTCATCAGGCCTTCTTGGGTTCAGAATGGCTAAGTACATGCACTTTCTTTCATGTACTTCCTATTTCCATTTTTATGGTAAGGGTTGTGCGCTGTACGCTTTTTCCCTTTCTGAAAGTGAGCTCCCACATCCTGTGGTCGCCAGGTTAGAGGCCTCACCGGCCTTCCTGATATGAGCTCCCACATGATGTGGTCGCCAGGTTAGAGGCCTCACCGGCCTTCCTGATAGGAGCTCCCACATGCTGTGGTCACCAGGTTAGAGGCCTCACCGGCCTTCCTGATATGAGCTCCCACATGTTGTGGTTGCCAGGTCAGAGGCCTCACCGGCCTTCCTGAAGGTAAGCTCCCACATATTGTGGTTGAATACAAGCTCCCCCATGTTGTGGTCGCCAGGTTAGAGGTCCTACCAGGCCTTCCTGGAGGTAGCTCCCTTTAGGCCCTCACAGGCCTCCTCAGTGTTTTGAAACACAAACACTGGGTAGATCCATGGATCGAGTAGAGAGACTCCCCTCGCTGGCAAGGGTTGTAAAGCACTATGCTGAGTCATACTCTCCAGGATGTCCCGTCTCTGAGATCCGGGCTGAGTGGTTCACTGCCTGTTTTGCAGTCCCTCGGGTTGGATGCCTTCTTTAGGCAAGTGTCCAGAGGCTCTGTCTTCAGACAGACAGGAAGTGGCCAGACTCTAGTGTCTTATGTAGTGACACCAGGTCAGGCCTGCCTGGTGGTATTTCAGGTGGCACGCTCCCCTGAATAGTGACTGGCTGGGAGTCCCTTGGGCCCTCTAGCCACACTCCCTAGAAGGGACCCCTTCTTTTGGAAGCTGTGGTCCTAAGCCTTTGAGCTGGCCCAGATATACCCCCCATTAACTATGTTCTGGCGGTTTCTTGGTTCATTAGCTTGGGTGATGACCGGTAGGGAGTGCTGTCACTGACAGCCCGATGTGACCTAAGGGTGAGTGGTTCCAGTGTTTTCTGAATTACTGGTTCGGACAGTTGTCACTGCCTTTGGGCATGCACTCCCCTCAGCATGGTGGCGTTGGTATATCGTTCCCCATAGCGTCATTCTGACGTAGTGTAGAGTTCCCTTTCGAAAGGGAACGTCTCAGGTTACGACTGTAACCTATGTTCCCTGAGAACAGGGAACGAGACACTACGTCTTCCTGCCATGCCTCGGGGCCTGCCTGCAACAGTCCCTTCAGACGATAGGATGTTGTCATGTATGCAAGGCTTCCCTTTATACATCCAGGTTGCGCGTTAATCAATCAAGCTGATGATTCACGGGCTGTCGCCGGTCAACATAATTGACGTGAGTTGATATTTATTTCGGACACCTGTCACGCCTGAGGCGTTCCCCATAGCGTCATTCTGACGTAGTGTCTCGTTCCCTGTTCTCAGGGAACATAGGTTACAGTCGTAACCTGAGACGTTTCCCCTTTTACCGCAACATCTGTATCCACGTAAAAATGCATTGAAACTTTAATTAAACTAGAGATATTTCAATTGGGTGATTATAATTTAATGTTTTGTGAGGTCTTTTTCATTTTTGTGATTATTTTGCGGTTAAATTAGGAATTATGCAGGATCGCAAAAAAAAAAATGCGACAATTTGTTGTATTCAGCGATCGCGGAATCGCGAAAAACTGGAGGGACTGACTATAAGTAAGTTGTAGACTGATTTCACAAACTGATTTGCTGTTTGTTAGATCATCCAGAACAGACCAAAACAGCAACAGCTCAACCAGTGGCGTGAGTTTTGGGTGGGGTTTGTCGTTTTGACCGACCAATGGAAAATGCTAAGCGTGTTTGGAAAACCTTTTTGAAAAGAGTCATTATTTTTGCAGAAATTAGACATTGTAGCGACAATGCGTAGAAAACCAACCACAAAATAATCTTCTTCCAGAATATTAATTCAAACAGAATATTAATTCAAGATTTGGTCAGGACTTCTATCCTCATCCATCTTGTCACGGGATCCAGGTGCCGACCAGCCTGACTAATTACAGCCCCAGCACTAACACATAACTGGTCAAAGCTAGCTTTGTTGCCAAATTACTGATTGGTTAAGAGAAAGACAGAGACCAAGGTCTCACAAAAGAGTCCTCACATTCCAGATTCAAATTACCCAACCATGAATCATTCACAGTCTCCAGAAAGTCTGCTAACCAAAGACTTTTATTGGTTAACTGAAGGAAGAACTGGTCAACGTTTGATAGTTTTGCAAGACGGATCGATACCAGCAAACATTCCTGAACCCCTCCTCCTGAAGACCTCTGAACGAACAAACAGAGTTCTGTCTCTTCAAACCAGAGAACTGATTTTTACCAATAACTATACATAAAATCATTCAAGAACAATTTTCAATGGACTTATGATCAGACATCACGCAATTACAGAATTCTATGTTGTTTTACGTGTGTGGTTTCACCTGTGTGTGTTTTAGTATGCTTTAACCCCATATAATTCATGTAATTGTTATAATTATTAGAGGTGTGAAGCAAAGTGTGTTGTGTGTCATATCAGTATGATCGTATGCTTTTGATTCAAAAGATGACTGGAATTAAATCTGTGTAAAATGTTTCATATTCTGATAATTAGAAATCATGCCTAAACTGTGCATCTGGTCTTTTAGTTTCATTAGAGAAACCCCCCAGGGAAGACATGATTTATGACTTTGCAAACAAAGCAACAGTCAGGACTTCATTGGTAGGGTAACAAACCTTTATTTGTTTTAAAAACCCTTTAAAAACCAGCGCAGAGCGTTGGGGGGGTTGGAGTTCGCTCTCTAAGTTCGTTCAAAATGTTCTGATACAGAAGAGCTCTCAACGAGTGCAGAACAAAGACGGAGACGGCAGACGATGGTTTTAGTAACCATGTAACGTTAACAGACGAGCAGATCAACCCAAATTAAGATCAGATGGGTTAGATTCAATTCCAGTCATCTAGCTCCTTTCCGTATCTTATTTTCTTTCTTTCTTTTGTGTTATTCTTCTTTTTCGATTGAAAGTCTCGGTTTTAAGTTAAGTTTTGCTGCAAAGTTTCGTTCCACGATTCACGGCTGCAACGCACGCTTTCAACTTCAAAGACACATCAACCATCAGCAACCGCCAGCCACCACGTGACTGGTTCTCGCCCCATCTATCCAGGCACGAGGAGACCATAACCAACGAACAAACCCCTTTGACGCTGACCAAAGGAATTCCCAAAAGGAACGCAAAAGCAAAGACGCAAGTACCTCCAGACTAAAACTGAACTGGTGTTTTGATAGATGTAATATCCTGTCTAAGAAACGATAGAAGGGTTAAATTAATGATTGATGGTTCGTTCAGGTCATGTCTTACAAGTGCATATAGAAATTCGGAATTTCCTTCCTCTTACCCTTAAACTCATTCTTCCCAAACTCAGTCTTCTTTTTTGTATTTCTTTATTGTGTATTTCTTTTCTTTCTTTCTTTCTCTTTCTTTCTTTCTTTCTTTCTTTCTTTCTTTCTTTCTTTCTTTCTTTCTTTCTTTCTTTCTTTCTTTCTTTCTTTCTTTCTTTCTTTCTTTCTGTAACTTCTTTATGAATGTGTGTGTATGCGTGTGCGTGGGTTTGTGTTAGATATTTTAGATAATTAGCTTTGTGTGTTAGTATATAATCAATAAAGTATTGTTCGTATTTGAAAAGATATTGCTTGTGTATGTGCTTAACAAATTTATTGTCTTGAACTTCGATCAAAAGTTACCGATGCTTTTACCCTATTTCTTAATTTACTGTTAGGGGGTTATTCTTTCTTGGCCAGGAAGATATTATATTTCCTAGAGTTAATAATTGTTTATGCTTTCTGTTCATTGGATGAACTGATAAATGATCATATTATTGATTCTGTTACAGTAAATTCTGAAAATAATTAAATTATTAATTATTGATCATAATTTGTTATGAATAATAATTAATGATATTTATACGGGCGTATAAACGCTACAACATTTTACCTTTAAAACTAAAATTTTGCAATTCAGAAGAACATTAATTTGTAATTTTGGACAATATTTTGGACAATATTTTCATAACTGAATGCATTTTATAATTGAATAATTTTTCAAGAAAAAAACTAAAACATTTGACTAAATTATGTTATAACCCTGATCAGCCTGCAGCTGTGTTTGGTAGGTTTCACTCACTTTACTTTCCCAATATCTTATTTTTGAGACGTTAATCAGAAGGCATCTGAATTTACAGTGAACTGAATTAAAATAGACCATTGGAAGTTTTTGCATTTAGGACCATCTTTTTCCTCAAGGGAAAAGTGCAGCTCAGCCAAGAGTAATTCCTACCCCACCCTTTTTACCTTAGAGATGCTGGTTGACGGCCAGACCTGTCCAGGAACAAAAAATAAATAAAAAAAAGATACGAGTAAATGTTATGAGTTGTTTATTGACAAAGATAAAGTTTCTTTTCAAGCGTGTGGATTGTTTCCTGACGGGTGAATGTACGCTCTGCTGTTGTTCAGCCGCATCATACTGATACACTACCATTTCCGTTTAATAGTTTAGGATCAGTATGTTTAAAAAAAAAAAAATTATAAAATTGATCATGAATGACAGTAAATACATTAATAACGTTGCAAAAAGATTTCAATTTCAAATAAATCTTATTCATCAAAGTATCCTGAAAAAATTACAAATGACTTGATAAACATCATATTTGGTTTTAATTTTTTTCTTTTTATTGCTGAAGTAAGAGTGTAACTCTTTCCATAAAAGGTAACTAAGTAGTAGTAGTAGTAGTAAAACTACTAATTAGTTACTTTTTTGGGAATAACACAATATTGTAACACATTATTTTTAAAAGTAACACTGCTCATTATGCAGTGGTGTCCAGTGCATGGATCAAATGTAAGTTAAAACTGAAAATAAAGAAATGTTATGCTTTATGCATAAGAAATATATTCTGCATCTCTTAGATCATTCATCAAATTGACACTGGGCATGTGAACCCTGTACAGAAATGTTCTCGCTTTAATCATTCTGGTGATGCAATCATCAGAGTTGACATAAAATGTATGTAGCTACTATACAAGTCTTGTGATCTCATGTTAGACTTTTCTGTAATTTCTACAGTTATTTACTTTAAATCACCCAGTATTTTACTGCTATTTCACTTGACAGTAAATAACTGTGATTCCCATTGCATCATGGGAATTTTCCGTAAAGTTGCGATTTTCTAGGTTGATATGGCTAGGAACTATACTCTCATTCCTGCGTAATAATCAAGAAACTTTGCTGCCGTACCATGAGTGCAGCAGGCGTAATGATATGACGCAGCGCCTGAAAATAGTCCCCAGCTCGGTAACTTCCAACGTGACCGGGACTAAGTTTGTCTAACCTATTAGACTTATTTTCAGGCGCTGCGTCATATCATTACGCCTGCTGCACTCATGGTACGGCAGCAAAGTTTCTTGATTATTACGGTTATTCGGTCTTAGTACACAATGTAACTACAGAAGAGTCAAGTTTTAAATAGGAAAAATATCTAAACTCTTTGGTCATTTTTTTGAGAGAGATGCTAATGGTCTTGTCCAATTCAATGATCTATGCTCAGCTATGCTAAAAGTGGTACCGCCAGACCCGGAGTTTGGCTGAATGGATTCGAAAACGGTAAAACTCAACTGTTTAACTCTGGGGGAGTTGTAAAATGAGGCTATTTCCAAAAAAAGTGGAGTATCCCTTTAAGGGTTTTTATAGGACACATGATGTGATGTTGCCCCCGGGTGGTTAGGCGGGGGAGCTGGTAAACCAGGCACTGTAATAAAGTCATGCTTCGAGAGCACTTGTTGGAAATCTCTCTCCGTGTTTATTTAAGTTAGAGCTTAACTCTTAACTCTTACTTAACTCTACAGTAACTTCTTGTTGACGTTCGAAGTTTTGTCAAACAAAACGTAGGCTAGCTCGACCCTCCCTCCACCTCATCCGGTCCCCTCCCCCTCCCCTTCCCCTCTGTGCATCCTGAAACAGTCATGACCCATTTAGAAAAACCAAACTAGATTTACACACCTGTCCAGCAAAAACAGAGCCACCTGAATTTCGGATTGGAAGCCCTTCTGCCGGCGGAGTTCTCGCCACCTTTTGAACGCTTTTCAGATGTAAATTCGGGACTTCGCGTTCCTTCTCCTTTTCCCTATTCTTTGTTATTAATTGTCGTCTCTTTGGTCGTGTGTCGGCCATATCAAAATTCTCAAGAATATACCATTTTAACGTTAGTCGTTAACATTCTGTGTGTGTTGCAGTAAACATTTTACAAAAGATAACCTTAAAAATGTTAATTATAGATAAAGACAGAAACACCTGTTCACCGGTCATTTTCCTCAGCTGTAGGCAAAGGCAAGTTTCAAATCAGTGCTTCTCCGGGAGACTAGCGCTAAATTAATCCTCTAGTTTAGCGCCATCTACTGTTTTAGAAGAGGAAGTTGCTCAACTGCATTTGTGAGAAAATCTACCAGGACACATTTGTGAGAAAATCGAGCCGAGAGATCTCATAAAAAGCCAAGTGTCTCACAATAATGACAGACAGATATGCATTTGTTTGCACTAGATTCAGTATTTGTTTCAAAGGTTACATGCAATTTATAGGATTTTTTTGTATTTATTTGAGAAATATTATCTAGGCTCAATTATTTATATTTGTAAAACACAATACATATTTGTTACTCCACTGCATTTTCACTCAAATTGACTTTTGTACCTGCACATTGCTTTCTGTTTGACCCAACTTATGGGCCCTCCATGCCTGGCCCCTCATCGGGTACCCAGGGACCTTCCTGAGAAGGTCTTGAACACAATCACTGAGGCTAGGGCCCCGTCTACCAGGCGCCTTTATGTTCTGAAGTGGTCAGTGTTCTCCAGCTGGTGCTCGGAAAAACTCTTTGAACCAGGGTCATGCGAGGTACAGTATCTGTGGTACTCTCCTTCCTAGAAGGGTTGTTGGACGCGGGCCGTTCCCCGTTCACGCTCAAAGTTTATGTGCATTGCACCTCATCATGCTCCGGTGGCTGGTCAATCATTAGGAAGAAACAACCTGGTGGTACGGTTTCTAAAAGTAGCCAGGAGGATGAACCCCTCCAGACCTCCGTCTGAGCCATCTTGGGACCTCTCCACGGTCCTTGGGGCCCTAAGAGACCACCTTTTGAACCGCTCCAGTCGGTTGATCTTAAACCTCTCTCGCTAAAGACTGCTCTCCTGCTGGCATTGGCATCTATCAAGCGAGTGTGGGATCTTCAGGCCCTCTCTGTGAGCCCTTCCTGTTTGGAGTTTGGATTGGATGACTCCAGGGTCATCCTCAAACCCAGAACTGGCTATGTACCCAAAGTGCTCTCAACGCCGTTTAGAGCACAGGTTATCACATTATTAGCTCTTCCCCCTTCTGCTGAGGATGGGAAGGCTAATCTACTCTGCCCTGTCAGAGCACTGAGAATCTATCTGGAGCGTTCTGCGTCTTTTTGTACAAAGCAGACAAAGAACAGCTCTTTGTCTGCTTTGGTGGCCGATCTAAGGGATATCCAGTCAAGTAGCAAAGACTGTCTAGATGGATAGTGGATGCCATATCTATGGCATATACCTCAATGGGTCAGGTTTGCCCTATAGGTATTAGAGCTCATTCGACGAGAGGCATGGCTTCGTCTTGGGCTTGGTCCTCTGGGTTTCCTATTCAGGATATTTGTGCGGTGGCCGTCTGGTCCTCGCCTTTCACATTTATGAAGTTCTATAACATGGAGGGAGTGAAGGTACTTTCGGTATGATTAAGGCCCAATGGTGTCTGGTCTTGTCTACGAGTTATGTCACTGTGCGCAAACACATATCCATTTGATTATAAAACCCGCCTTTGGCCGGTTCTATTTCCCCATACTAATAGACCCGACGGTGTCCGGTCTTATTGGTACATTATGTTGGTTAAGATACTGACATATATATATATATATATATATATATATATATATATATATATATATATATATATATATATATATATATATATATATTACCGACAGTGTCCTGTCTGTTCAGTATATATACTTGGGTTCTGGCTTGTTTCTGTGAGCTATGGGGTCCTGAGCTACAGTAGACAACCAGTTACTTATAGTGCAGCGTTTTACATGGCGTCCCCACTGCATATAGCTACGCAATACGAAGTGACCGTTCTAGAAAGGGAACTACCTGGTTACTATCGTAACCTCGGTTCCCTGAGAGTAGGGAGCGAGTATTGCGTAGCCGGCCGCACTATGGTAACCTGGCAAGTTGTCGCTTCAGTCGTTTAAACCTGCTAAAATGGCATTTTCGGGGACTAATATAGGCTAAGGCCACGCCCCTTTGGCGGGCTCTGACGTGTAATGGCGCCCGCGCCATTGGATATGCAGTTGCCGCAGCACAGCCAATGAGTGAGCCAGACACTCACTGTGCTAGCTGTGCAGCTGCAAATGCGTTTTACATTTTAGGCTTCAGTACATCGAGGAAAAGGAGTTTCCCCCACTGCGTATAGCTACGCAATACTCGTTCCCTACTCTCAGGGAACCGAGGTTACGATAGTAACCCATAGACTGTAAAAAATATGGACAAAGCGTCTGTGACGTCACCCATAGACTTTCTGAAGAACGGTTTTGAGGCTGTTTATGGGGGGTATGGGCGGCGCCATCTTGGAAAATCTTGGGAAATCCTAACCCCGCCCACCTTGTGGCCAATCCATATATGGGTAAAGCACGCAAGTCCGTTTATTCTGCAAATGGAACAGCGCGCGTCACTCAGCTCGCTCTGCTACGATACTCCGGTTATCTCTGTATGTATATTTTAGGCAACAATAAAACAAAATATGTTATAAAACACCACACTGCCTCTTTTCATTTTCATTTAAAGAAATCTTAAACATTATAGCCACACAAATGTGGTTCAGGCAACGCATATTGATTATACTCACTGCATATAACGTTAGCCTATTTATAACAAAACGAAATATAAAACACAACCCTGCCTCTTTTCGTTTAAATATAATATAAAAATATTAAACATTTTAATATGGTCCAGGCAATATGTGCATTTGTACAAAACAACAGATGTTGCAGTAAACAACATTACAGATCATCTTCGTTGTATTAAAATTTAAAATGACAAAACTCAACCCAGTCTCTTTTTGTCAAATTTCAGTTTTATCAATATTAGCCATTATAAAAGTATAAGTAAAATGTACAAGAAGCTATACAAATAACGCAAACAATTCAGTCAAACATACAAAGTCAGCGCTCTAGTCTAACCATACAACGGCAAAGTTAAATAGCTTATAAAGTTATCAAACTTCCCCTCAGCCAAAACGATTGGCCAGGAAACAAATTATAGATTCACGAGACCAAAAATCGTCCGTTAGATATACACAAGACGAATCATATCTCATGTTTAACCACTACAGAGACGCCAGAGTCAGCGGCAAACGTCAGAACGACTAGCCGAGGAAAGGCTGTTCCAGGCGGGGTACATGAGCGCCGAGCGCCCGGTGATCGCCTGCATCTCACAAAATTTTCATAAATCTTTATAAATAAACCACAGATTTGAGCTTTAAACAACTAGGCTACATTCTCGCCAGAAAAACTCTTAAAACTACATTTCATGATACAAAAACAGTAGTATTAGATTTCAACTGTATATTAAAAAATGGCGCTTCTTATGTTGTCATTCTCCTTGGCGCAGCCTATGCTCGTTATCAGAAAATTCACCCCCTCACAGTTGTCAGGCACTCGGAACCTATAGAAAAATACAATAAAAGTCCATGGGACCAACCTGCAAAAACATGAATTTATGACCGGCCCACTATATGATCATAAACACCACCCATCTTTGCACGCCCTTAATTATATGCATACCAACTCCTATTCATTAAAACCACTAATGCCATGTAATGAGTGAGTATACAGATGAAATAAGTAAAAATTTGACATTTATTAATACAGTTGAACTATACTACACAGTGATGAACCCTGAAACAAGCTATAAGCTGCATTGGCATAGCAATACAAGTGTTTTTTACAGGATTTTTGTTAAAACTATGGTGGTGGGACCTCGGTCCTTCTAGGGGGGTTGGGGGGCATGCCCCCCCGCGAGAAAATTTTGTGCATTTTAATGTTAAATTCATCAATCTGGTGCACTTTGAGAGTTCAAAATGAAAAGCTCCAACCCATATTCAGTGTGCAAATTAAACAAAGAAAAATTCAAACCTCTTTTAGTTACAGTAGGGGGAGACCAGGGACAGTTGTAACACTTTTTGCCATTTTAGCAATACATCAAAAACAATTTATACTGGAATAACCAATTTGTTATATTATAAACTTCAATCTGTCAACTTCTGAAACAATGTATTTAAGTGGTTTTATGAAATATGTACAGGTTGCAAAATAGATTTTAATACAGTATCTCCACTGTTACAACCGTCCCAGTGTACAGGGACGGTTGTAACACATGTCAGGGACGGTTGTAACATGTCTAAAATATACATAATTAATCAATCATATTCTCAAAATGGAAAATATTATTAATCACTCATGTTATTGTGACTATTCATTTAAAGGAGAACTCCGGTCAATTTTAACATTGAGCTCATTTTTTTGTACATTTGGAGTGCTGTCAATACAGAGAACAACGACAAAAATCGGTGTTGCCTACACCGAGTTATTCTATTTTAAAAATTTGCACCCTGTTGACTTCAATGGGGCAAGTACTGTACTAAACCTGCTTTTAGCCTCTTAACATCCTTGATGTGTCATTACAAGTGCACAGAAAATGTGAGTGATTCCTTCAGAGTGAACACGAGTGAATCTGACTGCAGTAGATGTGAAAGATATGTATAAAATTATGTTATTTAAGCCAGCGCAAATACCTGTGTTTACATCCTGTTTTCGGTTGAAGTCCAAAGTAGTCGATTGCCGAGTTCACGCGCGTGATCATAGGTAACTAAACCTATGCGTGTGAACTCGACAATCGATTACTATGGACTTCGACCGAAAACAGGAAGAAAATACAGGTATGTGCGCTGGCTGAAATAACATCATTTTTATTAATATCTTTCACATCTACTGCAGTCAGATTGAACCGTGATCACTCTGAAGGAATCACTCACAATGGCTGTGCACTTGTAATGACACATCAAGGATGTTAAGAGGCTAAAAGCAGGTTTAAAACTTGCCCCATTGAAGTCAACAGGTTGCACATTTTAAAAATAGAATAACACGGTGTAGGCAACACTGATTTTTGTCGTTGTTCTCTGTATTGACAGCACTCCAAATGTACAAAAAAATGAGCTCAATGTTAAAATTGACTGGAGTTCTCCTTTCATTTAATGTTTTTAAGGAATGATTACCTTTTTTTCATGCTACATGACAAAAAAGAGGTGAAACTGTCAAATTATAATACAAGAAATTTATTTAATGGGTAGAACACCTCAAAAAAGTTTAAAGTACTTTTAAGTACTTTTCATTTCATTTTCATTTGCTAAACTATGCAGGTTTTTTTAGCTTGATTAGTTTTTACAATATAAATGACACTTGTATGGTGATAACTGGGATAGTTGTAACGGGGCGTTACAACTGTCCCCGTATCACCAACCATGATTTGATCTCATGTGAGCTAGCTTGACTGCTAGTTTGACACTTGTTAGCCATTTCTATTTGTAGCTTACAAAACAGTGATTCTTATAATACTTGTTTGAATTCATAGACATTTGATCCTATAACAGCATCCAAAAAAGTACATCAGAATAAAAAGTATTTTTTTACCTCAAATCAACATTTTTTTATAAAACTCTGTCAAGAAGTTTCAGATGTGGCTCCCTTTTTGCAAGAATGGAGGGACACTAACAGAGCATGAGCACAGTGAGTAACATCACTGTAGGTTGTTTCTGATTGGTGGAATTCAAAGTGTTACAACCGTCCCGTGTTACAACTGTCCCTGGTCTCCCCTACTATTTACATTACACCTACTACATAATAATACTTATAATATTAATCCAATGACAGTAATAGCCATATTTTGTAAAACAAATGCACTGAAAAATAAAGGAAACTTTCATAATTAGTGTTGTACCAATTTCTATACTTGAAAGAGATAAGCACATGATCTTTTATTTTGACGCAAACTGCGTCAAGCTTTTATTTTGGCGGAAAACATGGTTTACAAAAGCCTCTCGTTAAATTTCTAGTGAATTGCGGTAATCGTCAAATATGCAGATGTGGAAATACTCTGTAACTGGGTTCTCTTACGAGAGGTTCTCTCGTATTGCGTAAGTAGCTTACGCATCGGGAAAGTCTTCTTTCTTCGAGATCTGAAGCCAAAAAATTATCCTTAATTTTGTATTCATTGTCAACGCAGTGCAGCAGCCGACAGACCTAGGCAGGCTGTATAAGCGTGCTCATTGGCTGCTCGGCTGCAACTGCTTAAGCCTATCGGTGAGCGCTATGAACGCGGCAACCAATGAGGGCGCTTCGCGCCCTCCGCGCCCTTCTAACCGTCAGAATGGGCGTGGCCAGCGTGTATATATTCAGCGCTCACAGGCTAAAATTCTGATTTTCTTGTCTTCAGCGAAGCTCTTCGCATCGCTGGATCTGGAGAAGCCGCCGCCGTTGAAACCAGCGACCAGCAAGCCTAGGACAGCGCCTGAAGAAGCCGGCCGCCTTTGCCGCCTTCAGCCTTCCGTGCCTGCTACGCTATCCGGCGTCATATACTTTTTCACTGCTGTGTGTTCGCCTACTGCAACACACCCTCTTCTCTAAAAGAGCACGGGGCGTTTTTCTAAAAATGCCCCGTTTTTCTTGCGGCTCGTGCCACGCCACGCTCAGCGACGGAGACCGCCATCTCATCTGCGCTCTCTGCCTGGGCCGCGATCACGCCGCCACCGCACTCTCCACGGGCGGCTGCCCCGAGTGCGAGGAACTTCCAATGTCGACCCTGCGGGCTCGGCTTGAAGTTTTCGATCAGCATGTCTCCCCGCCCGTCCCTGCTGGGCCGCGCAAGAAGAAGCGCCGCTCACAGCGACCGCCGGAGACCAACCAGGCGCACAGAAGCTCGCCGGAGTCTCTCCCTCGAGCTTCTCCCTCGCCTTCCCCGCCCCCCCTCTCGGCCGCGCAGCCGCCGGCTCTCGCCCGCGCCTCCGCCGCTTCTGGGGATGAGGCGGATGACTTTGGTGAACGCGCCGCGGACAGCTGTTCTCTCCTGGCCTCTGACAGTGAGGAGTGGTCCACTGCCTCCTCGTCAGTCCAGGATTCAGGCCGATCTCGAGCGGGCGAGGACGCGGAGCTTTTACGCCTCCTCACGCGAGCTGTCGAACAGCTGGGCCTTGACTGGTCTTCCCCGGAAGAACCAGCCCCGAACAGACTCGACGGCTGCTTCCTTCACCACCGCCGCCGACAGCCGGCGTCCAGAAAAGCACCCTTCCTGCCGGAGCTTCACAGCGAGCTCTCGAAGTCGTGGAATGCTCCATTCTCCGCGAGAGTGTCTTCACATGCCTCATCGACGCTCTCACAGGTTGACGGCGCCGCTGAGAAGGGGTATAATTCCATCCCCCCTGTGGAGGAGACGGTCGCAGCGCACCTTTGCCCGCCCTCTCGTTGGCGCTCAAAGGCTGCCCTCCCGTCCAAAGCATGCAGGACCACTTCAGCCCTCGTCGGCCGCGCTTTCGCCGCCGCGGGGCAGGCCGCATCAGCACTACACTCTATGGCAGTACTGCAGATTCTCCAGGCTAACCTCCTCCGTGATCTGGACGAGAAGCGCTCGGAGCCTGCTTCCCTTACGGATTTGAGGAGCGCGACGGACCTTTCCCTTCGCGCCACGAAATCCGCTGCCCAGGCCATTGGAAGGTGCATGGCCTCTCTGTCAGTTACAGAGAGGCATCTCTGGCTCACGCTCGCGGACATGAGGGAGTCTGAGCGCGCGGTGTTTCTCAACGCCCCCCTCTCCCCCACCGGCCTGTTCGGCCCAGCGGTTAGCGGGATCGTCGACCGCTTTTCGGAGGTGAAAAAGACTTCTGAGGCAATGAATTTGTTTCTGCCTCGACGCTCCAGACCCGCTGCACGCCGTCCTTCGGACCAGCCTGCACAAAGCTCTGCCCAGCGTCCAGCTCGACCTCCGTCCTCGCAGCGACGACAGGGCGGCCGCCCTCGCTCTCGCTCGACCAGCCGCGCTAGACAGCCGCCTCCCCGGGGACCCCGGCAGAGGATCGCGGTGAAGCCTGAGCCTCCAAAATCCTCCTAGCCCGAGGAGAGAAGCGACGATTAGGTCCCGCCGCGGCCGGACCGTCGTCAAAGCTTCAAGCTCTGTCAGTCCCCGTTGCCACGGTTACTGCAGACACTCATTTTGCAGCCAACGAGCCGGTGAACTCACCCTCTCGCCTGCACACAACCGCCGTTTTCACGGCGACCCAGAGAAATCTCAAAGAGAGTATTATGCCTGGTCGCGCGCCTCGCGCTGTAAGTGTTTCAAATGCAGTAAATGTGCCCACTTATCTGTGTTCACCTCTGCACACAAGCACTGTAAACCCCGTGTCTCTCACAGAGCCCACTCGCATAAAGCTGGCACAAGCCGCTCGAGTGTCAAAAGTAGGTCATGTGTCCACCCCGCTGTGCCCACACCTACCCACTGCCCGCTCTGTTACACAACCCCTCTGTACCGGTCAGGTTATAAACACGGATGCTGTGCCCGCTTCTACGCGCTCACACATCCGCTCTCGTACTTTGCCCCCGACGCCGCCTTCGAGCGTCATGCTTCACACTGTATGTTCCCCGTCAAAGACCACCGGGACGCTGTGTGTAAAACGGCCGGTCACCGCTGTGAGCGACCCGCCGTATCTAAGCACCGAGAGCGCGCGCATCACGCCCGCCCCTCCGTTTCGAGCTCTCGAGCCCGCGATCAGCGGCGATCAGAGCCCGGAGGCTATTCTGCCCCTGGCCGCACACGCGAAAGCGTGGGAAGCTATTCCAGGCGCGTCAGAATGGGTGCTGAGCACAGTAAAACGAGGCTATACTCTGCAGTTCGCTCACCGCCCTCCGCGCTTTCAAGCGCGCGTCGAGACCAGAGTGAATGGGGAAGTAGCACATCTACTTCGAGCAGAAATAGCCACACTTCTGTGCAAAAGGGCAATAGAACCGGTTTCCCCTTCCATGAGCGAGTCGGGCTTTTACAGCCGTTATTTCCTCGTTCCCAAGAAGGACGGAGCTCTCAGACCAATTCTAGATCTGAGACGTTTGAACAAGGCTCTTATGAAAAGACCGTTCAAAATGCTCACAACCAGACAAATCCTCGCGCAAATTCGCCCGAGGGACTGGTTTATATCTCTCGATCTGAAAGACGCATATTTTCAGATCCAGATAATACCCCGTCACAGGCCATTCTTGAGATTCGCCTTCGACGGTCAGGTATATCAGTACACCGTCCTGCCGTTCGGCCTGTCTTTGGCACCTCGCACATTCACGAAGTGCATGGACACGGCTCTCGCTCCCCTGAGGGGTCGGGGAATGCGAATTCTGAACTACTTGGACGACTGGCTGATCCTAGCACAGTCAGAGGCCGAACTCATCGCCCACAGAACAGTGCTTTTAAGCCATCTGGACAGCCTGGGGCTTACGGTCAACTGGACCAAGAGCTCGCTCGTGCCCAGTCAATCAACCTCTTTTCTGGGTTTGGATCTGGACACTGTAGCGATGACGGCCCGCCTGTCGACACAGCGCGCGCGCTGCATTCGACGCCTGGCCGCGTCCCTCCGGCCCGGCAGCACCGTACCTCTCAAAACATTTCAGAGGCTACTGGGTTGCATGGCCTCAGCCGCAGCAGTGCTTCGGCTGGGTCTTTTACGAATGCGCCCGCTACAACGCTGGCTGAATGCCCGAGTGCCTCACAGAGCATGGGCTTCCGGCGGTATTCGCATCAGAGTGACTCAGAGCTGCGTTTCAGCTCTGAAGCCCTGGTTAGCGGCCGACTGGTACCAGCGGGGAGTGACAATGGGAGCTATCTCACACCGCAAAGTTATCTCGACGGACGCTTCCACCTCAGGCTGGGGCGCTCTGTTCGAGGGCAAACCGGCTTTTGGCCTATGGTCAGACCGGGAAAGATGCCTCCACATAAACTGTTTGGAGATGATAGCGGTCGAGAACGCGCTCAGGCGCTTCCTCCCATTCATACGGGATCACCATGTGCTAGTCCGCTCGGACAACATGTCCGTGGTATCCTATGTGAACCGACAGGGCGGTGTCAGATCCAGGAACCTGTGCAGGCTGACAGAACGCCTCCTCGTGTGGGCTTACCGCTCGCTGCGCTCGCTGAGAGCCGCGCACGTGCCGGGCCACCTGAATGTCGGTCCAGACAGACTGTCCAGGGACAACATTCCCCCGGGAGAATGGTCTCTGCACCCCCAGACAGTCCAGTTTCTCTGGCGCCTATTCGGCAGAGCGGAAATCGACCTCTTTGCGTCGAAAGACAATGCTCAATGCCCGAAGTTTTACTCGAAGAGCGAGGACGCGCTGTCCCAGACATGGCCCAGCCTCCCGCTGTATGCTTTTCCTCCAATCTCCCTGTTGCCACAGGTCATTTCGAGGATCAGAGAAACGCACCACTCAGTGCTGCTTATAGCCCCGCGATGGGAAAACCAAACTTGGTACCCAGAGCTAGTGAGGCTGTCGCACTCACCCCCATGGCCGATCCCGGTGAGAAAGGATCTCCTCTCCCAAGCCGCTGGATCGATCTGGCATCCCCATCCAGAGCGCTGGTCGCTGCATGCATGGGTGATCAACGGATACCCGTTGACCTGTCAGAAGGGGTCGTGAACACGATCACGCAGTCCAGAGCCCCCTCCACGAGACGGCTCTACGCGTCTAAATGGTCGGTGTTTTCTAAATGGTGCGCTACTCAAAACCTGGATCCGCGCGCATGCGGGGTTCCGCGGGTGCTCTCCTTCTTGCAAGAGCTGTTGGAAAAGGGCAGATCCCCTTCCACGCTCAAAGTATATGTGGCCGCTATTACAGCGTTCGCTGAGACGACGCTCGGCCGGGCAATGGGAAGGAATGAGCTCATTATCCGCTTCCTCAGAGGAGCTAGACGGATGAACCCCCCGCGGCCCCCCTCGGTTCCCTCGTGGGATCTGTCCTTGGTCCTGGCGGCCCTAAAGGCTTTTCCCTTTGAACCGCTTGAATCCGCGGATCTAAGGTATCTGTCGCTTAAAACCGTTTTTCTGATAGCTTTGTCTTCAGTCAAACGAGTGGGTGATTTGCACGCGCTATCTGTTAGCCCTGCATGTCTCGAGTTCGGGCCGAATGACTCGAAAGTCATTCTCAGACCGAGGCACGGTTACATCCCCAAAGCGATTGGAACCCCATTTAGGGCACAAGTTATTTCCCTCTCGGCTCTGCCAGCATCCGATGGTGGGGACAGTGATAACCTCCTATGCCCTGTCCGGGCGCTGAGAGTTTACATCACGCGCTCCGCCGCTTTCAGGCGTTCAGAGCAGCTCTTTGTTTCCTTCGGCGGACGCACCAAGGGTCTTGCCGCCTCGAAGCAGAGCTTGTCCAGGTGGATAGTGGACGCGATAGCAGCAGCTTATGCCTCCAAACACCTGCAGTGCCCTCTGGGCATCAGAGCCCATTCCACTAGAGGCATGGCCTCGTCGTGGGCCTGGTCCAGCGGAATTTCTATCCACGACATTTGTATGGCGGCGGGCTGGGCCTCCCCGTCTACATTCGTGAGGTTTTAAAACCTGGAAGTTCCTGCCCTACAGGCAAAAATATTGTCAGTATAAGTGACATGTATGCTCTGCCCAGCTCCCGTGTGCAGACTACGTTCATATGCTGGCACTATTCTGGTAACTACTCAGGGTGAAGTGTTGACTCAGACCGGCTGTTCCGTTCTGTTTCCTATTTCCCGTTACGCGCTGTGATCGGTGCTGGCCCGCGCTGCTGGCCGCCCGCATTGTTCTCTGCCGCGTGGGAATTTTTCTCTTCATGTGAGACCGACTATGTCGTTTTCTCCTACCCTTATGAGTGCTTATGTACTGTTTGGGCTCGCTCCGCCGGCCCTACTGTTGTACTGCTATGTTTATAGACCGGCCGCGCTGCTCTATTTCATATGCTGCATGAAGTGCATGTACTACGCTGGCCCGTCTCTCGACCGGCCACATTTTCCAGCAGAGTGTTTTCCCCGGTTCCCCTGGGATTCATGGGCTGGATGCTCGGCGCACACGGCGTTGACAAAGGGTTCCCGATGCGTAAGCTACTTACGCAATACGAGAGAACCTCTCGTAAGAGAACGTACTCGGTTACTAACGTAACCTCGGTTCTCTCTAGAAGAGGGAACGAGTATTGCGTAACCTGCCGTGTCGCGCCACGAGCTTTTGCGCTTCAGACTGCGAAAACCAGAATTTTAGCCTGTGAGCGCTGAATATATACACGCTGGCCACGCCCATTCTGACGGTTAGAAGGGCGCGGAGGGCGCGAAGCGCCCTCATTGGTTGCCGCGTTCATAGCGCTCACCGATAGGCTTAAGCAGTTGCAGCCGAGCAGCCAATGAGCACGCTTATACAGCCTGCCTAGGTCTGTCGGCTGCTGCACTGCGTTGACAATGAATACAAAATTAAGGATAATTTTTTGGCTTCAGATCTCGAAGAAAGAAGACTTTCCCGATGCGTAAGCTACTTACGCAATACTCGTTCCCTCTTCTAGAGAGAACCGAGGTTACGTTAGTAACCGAGTACGTTATGGGTCGCTACACTCATGACATGGCCTAAGTGTTTTGAAAGTAGTTCTGCTTACCGCAGGCTCTACACTCTCTCATCTCTCTCCTGATCCTCCGTCCTCACTATCCTCATCTGCCGCTGGAGCTGATGAAGGTCAGAAAACATGTATTTTGACACATTTTACAGCATCTGCTTTAAGGGCCTGTTTCTATTTTTTCACGCTATTTCTCTGCACATTCCTTGCGTTTCTTCTCCATCTCGCTGACTATATTGACAGATACACACTGACACTGCTGCACGCTCGCTCACTCGTTTAAAGTTGTGATTGGGCCAGCCCAGTGTCAATCAAGAAAAGAACCAATGGGCCGCTGATCTACATGTTTCATGGATTGGTCTGTCAGAAAAAAAAAACTAACACTGACTTTTTTTGGACCAATGCATTACAACGGCACAAACCCAGCGCCGCCAATTAAGCAAAACAAAACAAAACGAATGGGCCGCCGATGTACAAATTTTATGGGCCGTAAAAAAAAAAGTATTTATGAGATGTATCGGCCCAAAAAGCACGTCAAAATATAAAATGTTTTCTGACCTTTGTCAGTTCCAGCGGCAGATGATGATAGTGAGGACGGAGGATCAGGAGAGAGATGAGAGAGTGTAGAGCCTGCGGTAAGCAGAACTAGCCTACTTTCAAAACACTTCCATGTCATGAGTGTAGGAACCCATAACCCGGTTACAGATTATTTCCACATCTGCGTAGTTGACGATTACCGCAATTCTCTAGAAATTTAACGAGAGGCTTTTGTAAGCCATGTTTTCCACCAAAATAAAAGCTTGATGCAGTTTGTGTCAAAATAAAAGATCATGTGCTTATCTCTTTCAAGTATAGAAATTGGTACAAAACTGATTATGAAAGTTTCCTTTATTTTTTAGTGCATTTGTTTTACAAAATATGGCTATTACTGTCATTGGATTAATATTATAACTGTTATGTAGTAGGTGTAATGTAAATAGACACTGTAACTAAAAGAGGTTTGAATTTTTCTTTGTTTAATTTGCACACTGAATATGGGTTGGAGCTTTTAATTTTGAAAGTGCACCAGATTGATGAATTTAACATTAAAATGCAAAATAAATTCTCACGGGGAGGGGGGGGGGGGCATGCCCCCGAAATCCCCTAGAAGGACCGAGGTCCACCCACCACAGTTTTACAAAAACTCCAGTAAGAAACACTTGTATTGCTATGCCAACGCAGCTTATAGCTTGTTTTAGGATTCATCACTATATATATATATATATATATATATATATATATATATATATATATATATATATATATATATAGTAGACTATGCCTACGTGTATTAGCTTAAACTGGGAAGAGTCATAGCACTTGCATATTGTTGTCCTCCTATTGTTAGTTTAACTGTAAATTGCTTTGGATAAAAGCGTCTGTTAAATAAATGACTAAATGTAGCCTAAATTGGCTTGACATTGGACATTCGCACATTTAGGGACCGTCTCAAAAGTTGCATACAACATTTACATGCACGTTTCTAACTTCAATAGCAAACTTTAATTTATTTGAATAAATATCAAAAATCCAAAGGGTGCGCATTATGCCTGACACCTACATGAACACTTTACAGTTGTTTTTATGACTGTAAGTCGTTCTATTCAAATGCTATTGAAGTTAGAAACGTGTATACCAAAGTCGTATACACTTTAGAGACGGTCCCTAAATGTGCGAATATCCAACGTCATCTTTATGCCAGTCTATCACTGGGAAACGTTTAGCATTTAGCATTAAACTTTGCGCGGAAGTTAAACTATTTTGGAAGTGATATATGAAAGCTGAATATTAATTATTGAATTTTTAATAATGGAAATGTGTTTGAAATGTTTTTAATTGAAATATTCACAGCTTAAATATACAACCATGTTGAATTTCAGCCCATAAAAATGCAAGCCCTAAAAATACAATGCATTAAAATGCAAGCATGGTTAATGCAATGCCTATTTTTTTTTCAAGTAGTGCAATTCAACAGGCTTTTTGTTTCAAAAACATTTGACATTATTTTACTTCCATATGATTACATCATAAATAAAGTCATTTTGAATTTAATATTTTTTTCAAATAGTTAAATAAAATAGAAAAATAGTTCCAACAGATTTTGCTGTGGTACCGAAATTGGTACCGAGAACCATAAAATTTGAATGGTATCGTGGTATGGTATGAATTTTGGTATCGTGGCATCCCTAGTTGCCAGTATTACTGTAAAAAACCCTTGAAATGTCTTACAGTGTAGTTTTGGATGCCACCGAGCAATATTAACAGACTAAACAAAAAGCTTCATGAAGAAATGTTTGAGTAAATACAGATTTGTAAAGGCTGACTGAATGAAGAAAAATGTGCAAATAAGGAAAGGAAAATCCTGGAAGGAAAACATAGACAGCTATTTGGAGCTATTTATGCGTATAAGAATAATCTTTATATGATCGTCTTTGACATTTGAACAGTGTTGAAACACTAAACCATGAGTAATGAGGCAGGAATGATATCTCCACACTGTTTATAGTGTCTTTCTGCACTAACATCCTACAGTATGTGATGTTTTCTTTTTTTAAAGGTATCGCCATGATCAGAGCTGCATGAATAACTAGAACACTAGTGTTAAATGAGGTGTGAAGTTGGGTATGAATGATCTGTTCATATAAGTATGTAATAGAGACTATTAACTAAACCTTCAGACCTAGCATAAAAAAATGATATGAAGTGTATCCCATGCACTCATATGTTTGAATATTTTTGACCCAAAAGTGATAAAAAATGCTTAGCACTGTAAAAAGGAGGGAAACAGTGCTGAAAAGCTGCATTCTTTTCATGGAAGATTGGTCTGAGCATTAACCATATCGCTCTGGGTTAAGATTATACTGATTGTTTCGGTATAAGCACCAGCCACGTGCCCAAACTGTCAAGTGTTAGACATTAAACCAGGTGATGTTTTATGGTTAACCGTGGAAAAAAGGAAAATAAGCCAAAAGCAGGGCATTTTTATTTTTTGCCTCCACTGAGATAACCCACATTAAAACCTAAAAACAGACAAATGTGCTATAAAATATTTAATATAAAGGATTGTAAGATATCCAGTTCAGTATTATATGTTCTGTAGAAACCAGGTAAAATGTATCATTACAAAGCTGCTCGGAAAGACAAAATAATATCCAGAATCTGCCTCTTATATGAAGCGTTTAATGCAGACTATGAAAACTTTGCAAAGACAATTTTCCTCACATACTAAATAGAATAAACCAAGTGCTTTGGAAAGGTGTCACATTGTGATTTCCCTAACTTCCTTAAACCATTCCAGTTAAAAGAGGGGAAATGCCCAGGGGCGGACTTTACCATTAGGCAAAGGTCGGCAATTGCCTTGGGCCCCAAGCTACCTAGGGGCCCCCAAAATGCCCCATTAATTTATGCTTAAGTTTTTTTTTTTTTTTTTTTTTTTTTTTTTTAATTTTCGCAAATTATATATTTCTAAATCTCCATTTGCGAAAAATGGCATCAAATCATTAGTCGCAGAAAGGAGGGGGCCCCCCACCTCACTACATTGGACTATTCCATTATCTCACGCATCTGCGAAAGTGACAAGGCTGTATTGCGACAAAAAACTGACAGAGAAAAAGAAGTGATTGACAGAGTGTACAGAGTAGTAGAGTAAAAATGAAGCGAAGCTACACAAGCGGTGCTGAAAAAAGGAGGAAAAATTGCAGAATAAGGTAACAAACTTTTTTGTGATGCCCGCTGACAATGACAACAACGATACAGGAAATACACAAACAGAGCAAGATGAGTCTAAACGTGAAAATGAAAAGTTTCGAAGTTACCCAAGCGTCTCAAATAAAAGAAAAAAAGACTCAGATACTGTAAGTAGGCTATTCGGAAAGCTGCCAAAGATGACAAACTTTTTATGGCTAGGAACAACAAACGTCCAACGCACAGAAAGATCGTGAAGCAAAGAGGACATGGAGACCGACAGACAAAACAGAGCAGTTTAAATTACTTATGATATGAAAAATCTCAGGTCTCAGATTCTGTCAATTCTATTACGAAATAATAAATACCGTTTGGAGCTTGTAATGTGACGTGACCGATCCCTAGAGGCACGTGAACTGATCATCTTCGGTAATAACTTACCAAAATGTATTCCTTATTCATAATATCGACCAATAAGTGTTTTTCAACCGCGGAAAGAGGTAAAACAGCTGGAGAACAATCGTCACATAACATTTAGCCTAACGTTCCTCAGGAAAGCCATTTAGTTACCATAATATAGGCTATAGCATGTTAGTTGACTAGAAAAAAAAAGATATAAAGAGTATTTAGCTAAATAGGGCCTATGTGTAGGCCTACTATATTATTTATTTAGTATATTGTTTACTTATAATTTAATTATAATAAAAAAGCATTGTTTAATTTTAGTTATTTTTAACCTTAAATAATACCAGCTGATATGGCTCTCTGTATGTTCACAGCATTATGTGAGTTTTTTTTTTCTTGAGAAAAATTAACGCCTATCTTGTGTACCTAATATGTATCCAAATGAGTCAATATTGAATCAAATCACAAGAATTGAATCGAAATGGTGAAATTTGTCAAGCAAAAAAAAAAAAAAAAAACAGAGCTTACCAGAAATTGTACCATGTAAACATTGTAACGTTTCTGTTTAGGAGTGAATACGTGCATGCAAGGTTTAAAGGGGAAGTTTTATTTCTCCTCTCCAACCTTTACCTGCCTATTCACCATTCAGTCTGTAAAAAAGAGATTTCGCTCTCTTTTAAAGGTGCAGTGTGTGATTTTTAGACGTCACAATAAGTCGATCTTCATAGAAGGGGGTTCCCGCGGTTATGTAGATATGAATGACTCATTCTAAGGTAAAAAGAACATAACGGTTCATTAAGTAAGGTCTTTATACACCACTGAAAACATAGTTATGGATCTTATATTGCATTTCTGTCAATAGATCCTCAGAAATATGACACATTGCACCTTTAAAGATCGGATGGGGGGCCCATACATACCTTCGCCTTGGGCCCCCAATTTGCTAAATCCGCCACTGGAAATGCCATGACCTTACACAAATTCTAAAAACAGTTAAAGATCAAATTCTTTTCTTGCACCAGACAAACATTACAAAGGCATTATGACACAACTGAGTTATGTAGATTTATCCAAACAAACAATAATGTAATGAACACTATTTGTTGACAGAGATCTCTGGACAGCTGTTTCAACATGTTCGACATACCTAAAACCCACATGCCTGTGCGTTGTTTCTGGTCCAACCATACATTTTTTCCCACAATCTTCTTCCAGAGTCTAAATGTTTTAATTTAATGTTGCTGCATCTAGCTAGTATTTCAGGTTGGCCAGTGTTTTTGGCCTGATATTAGAATGAACTAAATGTGGCTTCCCTAGCTATAAAGTATATTAAGTATTTCACAAATACTTTACATAACTTACATTTTCAGCTTTCGGTCTTGCGTAAACTGATGAACACATTATAAACAACATTATGACAACACAGGGTTACATTAAGGCAAGAGTTGACTGTATAATGTATGACAAGGGTTTTGTTTATAAATATCAGGTAATCATGTGTTGTAAATGTTCAAAAGTAAATTTGTCTGCAATGTCAAAGCAACCACTCAGAAAACCCCATCAACTGCATCGCAACACCCAAGTAACCACCCAGAATTCATTTGCAACCCCACAAAACACCCTATAAACTGAAAAGCAACTACCTAGTGCCAGTATACTTTAGCACCTGCATAGCAACCTCCTAGCAATCACCCAAAACACACTAGCAACTACACAGGAGCCACCTGGCAACCACCCAGAACACCCTAGCAACTGCCCAGCAATCACCCAGACATAGCAATTACAAAGCATCTATCTGTTTGTTTGAAATATATGGCCTTAAAACCTTCAAGCTTTTAGGTTTTCTTTTAAGACTACTTCAAACATCTAAAAACATTAATCTTAAAACCACAAGTCTTTCATCCACCCATATTTGGCATAATGTCTGGAATACTTTCGGGAAATTTAGGTTTTTGAACTCTCCAAAATTCCACAAACACCAACTCATCTTTCCCCAGTCACTGAAGCACCGAAGCAAATCAGTAGGTGGCTATTCTCCAATCCTCCACAGCCTCAGCCTTTATCCTTCCTCATCCATTGCTCATTAGTGATGGGAAGTCCGGTTCTTTTCCGCGAACCGGTTCTTTCGGACAGTTCGTTTCAATGAATCGGTTCAAAAAACCGGTTCACCAGTTCTTTTACGTCATCACGTAATGACGTCAATACTATCATCCCGGCAGATAAAAATCATAGACAGTAAAAGAAATGGACACAGCGACCCCATTGGATTCAACAGAGACAAAGTGAAGTCAATTAGAAACTCTTACTTCCTGGGGGTCGAGCGTACTGCGCAGACTCAAACTGAGCTTGACGACGTAGATGTGACGTGAGCAGCCCGTCTGTCTTCTAGTAGCTGTGCCAAGAGAAATCTGAATCATTCCCTTCCGAAACTTGCAGAGACAGAGAGTGTGAGTAGGAACTGTCCATGAGCTAGCAGCAGGAGAAACTTTTGCTTTGTATTCTGATTAATTATTTTGTCATTTTGCCTTCACGTCCCCCTGATTGCCCGCGAGCTTCTCCTCCTGTCCATACGGTAATTTCTCCACTGTGCGACAGAGAGTCGCGTGGTTATGACGCAATCGTTAGCCTAATTTTACAAAAATTGCTTCTACGGGGCCATAACGGAAGCTACACGGTAATGACGCCTTTTATACATTTTCGTGTTTCTTTAGAAATAAATAATGGACAAATGGAGTCTTTAAACACCTCAGATGTGAAGTTATTCGCTGTCAAAGTGACGTCAAAATGAATGGGAGTCAATGGATGCTAACAGCAGGTGGGGGTCTGCTAGCCAATGGCGGCGTCCGGGGTACCTTCAAAATAATAGAAAACCCTGCCCCCCTGATAAAAATACATTCAAATAAAGGCATTTGTAATCATAACTTCAGTTAAATAATAGTACTCATCGTCATAATCATCTTGGATAGGTTTCTTACATTTACGTTTTGAAAATGAACCCTGTAGTAGGCCTAAGGCGATGCACAAACGCGGATGTTTTACATGTCTTGAAGTGAATAAACTGGTCTTCATCATTTTTATTTTATTTGTAATTAAATAAAATTACATTTCGCCGAATTCGGCCCCTCATTCAAGTCCTTGGTTCACCCGTGCTCATGTATCAGCACAGCACATAGACAGTATAAACACAGCATCAGTTGGCCAAAAGAAAGTTCGGTTCAGAGACGCATGCACAGTCTCTCCAGCTCGTTGGTTCTGTATCGAACGCGTCCGAGTTATGGTG
Source organism: Scardinius erythrophthalmus (assembly GCF_964197995.2). NCBI lineage: Eukaryota > Metazoa > Chordata > Actinopteri > Cypriniformes > Leuciscidae > Scardinius > Scardinius erythrophthalmus. The sequence goes on from NC_138240.1 coordinate 23,261,404, forward strand.
CGTTCACACCGGACGCGAATAGCGCGTCAGGCGCGAGTGATTTCAATGTTAACGGTGCGTGTCCACTGGCACGGTGCGAGCGGAGCGGAGCGGAGCGAGCGTTTCCAATTCATTCCTATGGAAGTCGAGCTTCACGCTCGCGCAGTGCATTTTGGGATTGACAGCGGCCCGGAGAAAGCGTTGAGAGCGACCGAGAGCGTCAAAAGGTTATGCAGTTCTCGACTTTATGCAAATATCAAGCGAAAAACGCGCTCGGCAGCCAATTGCTGTGAGGTTCGGGATGTGACATCTGTTTTGAGAGTTTAAAAATATGCAAATTGTGCCGGAGTTAATGCTGGATTTAGTGCGTAAATCATTTTGTTTACAAATTAGACGCTTTGCAGTTGTTATATATGTTAAAGATTTTATTTTTGACGTGTTTATTGTGATTATATTGACTGGATTTATAAAAGTTTATAAAATTGAAAGGATATCTTTGCTTGGTGCATTTGGAAACAAAGCTTATCTATTTGTAAATGTAATCACGTGCATTGCTGGTGATTATACTGTCCGTGTGTTGAAAAAAACTTAGATTAAACACAACAGCAACAGACACACCCCAAAGCGGAGACGTTACAGCGTTGCCAGCGGCACTGAGCGGAGTTTTGCCGCTGTAGTGGACACGCACCGTAATGGTGTGTTCACACCAAACGTGAATTTCATTATTGGCGCGAGTAGATTACATACAAAGTCAATGCAAAGACGCGAATCGGCGCGAATTGTTGCCGGGCGATGCGAATGACGCGAATTGAGCGACGCGTTTCCTGAAACTTCGGAAAATTCGCATGATGCTTAGTTGCGCAAGCCAATCAACGAAGAGCTCATTGAAACGTCACCAGTTTCGGCCGTTCCCTCAGGTTCCCTCACTGTTGTCGAAAATGGAGGAGATGCTAATTGTTGCTGTGTGTGCCTATCCAGAAATTTATGATACAAAATCATACAAGAAATAAAGTGTTGTTGTTGTTGTTGATACTCTTTTTGGCGGGATATTTATTCGCTAGTGACACGGACGCGCGAATGGATTAAAATTTGCAAGCGTCTAACTAGACGCGATAGACGCGAATTTGACGCTCTATTCGCGTTTGGTGTGAACGCAGCATAAGTCAATGCAAAGCGTTACGCGCGTAAAAAATTCCTGCGGCGCGAATGGGACGTAGAGCGCGGCGCGGTAGACGCGAATACGCCTCATTCGCGCGTTAAGCGCGTTACGCGCATTACGCGTGAATGATTTTATTAGTGCTATTTGTGCATTCAGGCGTTTGACGCGAATTCGCTGTGAACGCACAGTACGGGGGTTAGGGGCGTCACCACTTTTGAATAAGAAACAATATCAAGACTATAATAGACAAAACTCCGCGAATCACAACAAGCCTATCAGTGAGAACACTCGTTCAAATAGCGCACACACTAAACCTGACTGCACATCACATTTTTGACTTTATTGATTCTGCTTTTATTCGTAATGCAATGGACCGGTCAACGGGACATAAATCAATCCTTAAGGATGGGACTTCATGGGACATTTGCACAAAAAGAATAAATAACTTACCGTAGCCTATTTTATAAGTCGCTCCGGAGTCGCATATCATTCAAAAAAATGCGCCATGAAGAAGAAAAAACATATGTCCTTAGTAAACCTAAGTCGCACTGGACTAAGTCGCATTTATTTAAAAAATTTATTTCATAAAAAAATGTTACAGACGGGACAGTTCTCCGTTACGGACGTGAGCGCTCTTGAAAGCGGCTCTAAAAGACAGCTTTAAAACTTTCACAGAGACCTCAAACTGAAAGCACAAAGCCTGTCTTTAAATTTAATTTTGTTTTGTATTAATTGTATCTTAATTTTAATCAATATAGGTAGCCAACTTGCCTCACAGACCTGAGACATATAGATAGCTTGAAATGTCTACTTTTAAACAGAACAATTTAAAACGAAAGAAAACATACTGCGCTGCTTTCATTTTGTTTTATTTTATTTTGTTGTAGGCTATTTATCTGCCACACCTTAAAGGCCGGTCCGTGAAAATATTGTCTGATATTAAACCGATAATATAAATATAGAAATGAACACAAAAAACTTTTTTTTTTTTGTTTCTTTGTTTTTTTGAGCAGCTGCGGACAATTCTTTCGACGCACACACAATATTACATAGACTAACACTGCGCTTATGTTTTAAAAACATGATTTAACATATAAATAAAAAAAATAGCACTTAAAGTCTTTATTACAAATAAATTACTAAATGCTAAAAAATAATAAATTTGAATGAACAAACATATGCGTTGCATTTACAATTCTGTGAAAACAGGGGGTGCTGCAGCACCCCCACTTCCCGCGCCCCTGCGTCCGAAAGAAACAGTTCTCGATTCTGTACTGGTGGTCCGAGAACCGCTGTACCTGTACGTTCGGTAGTGCGCGCATGCTCAGTATCACCTGCTCGTGCTCATCACTTCTCTCAGCACAACATGTCTCAGTTCAGTGAACTGTTGGATTTACTGGAGTAACATATATGCCTACTCCGGGATATTGGTTTATTTTGAGTCGAAGGGACTGTCAGGACTCAGGCATGTCCGAAAGTGAGTAACTTTAGTAACTTGTTGTGGATCAGTGCTGACGCAAGACGCGAACTGTTTCGAACGATTCAGTCCGATTTAGTGTACTGGTTCGACCAGTTCACTAAAAAGAACCGGTTCAAAAGAACGATTCGTTCACGAACCGGACATCACTATTGCTCATTCCAGCTGGCAGTCTGCCGCAGTAGTGGGCAATAGTTCCCCAACAATTCTCCCCCTCATTAACCCTCGCCTACTGACACACTGTCCAAAGACATAGTTGTCGTCTCTTAAATCAAATCAAACACCCCTTCACATTTGGATGCAGTGTGTGGTCTCCCGTTCAAATGCAGTGTGAGCTTTCGTGATTCATCATGGTCTCTCCTGTTGAAATCACAGTGTTGGCTCCCCTGTTCGAGTGCAGTGTGAGCTTTCGTGATTCATCATGGTCTCTCCTGTTGGAATTACAGTGATGGCTCCCCTGTTCGAGTTCAGTGAGAGCCTAACGTTTGGATGCAGCAAGGGCTCTCCCCTTCTGAATCGCAGTGTTATCCCTCATGTTTCTAATCATGGAGGCTCTGCCTTTGGATTGCAGTGTGAGTCCTTCTGTAGCGCTTCGCAACTGGAGGTGCTAGAATACCCCCACCTGGAGGGGACAGGCCTTTGCATCCACTCATAGTTCAGGCTCTCATGTTAGGAGGGAATGGAAATGCCATGTAAGTTATTTTATGGTTTCCTTTTCCCACTATCTGCAAGGGCACACTTTGGGGGTAGACGGGCCTGCTCTTTCACATTCTGTAATTCCTAGGCTCCATGGCCTTGTCCCAAATTGCACACTTCATATGCACGTTCGGTCTTGTTGACTTACAATGGCTGCCGCATGCGTGTGTCCGTTAAGTCTGTGATACTGTAGTGTAGGGTGTCAAATTTGTTATTTTAGGTTTCAGCAGGGTGCTTTGTGGCTGATATGCGCCCTCGATGCGCACTTTAGCTGAACCCGCACAGATGCGAGCTCCACAGCAGACTTCTTCCCAACAGCCAAAGCGGCGTTACGTCACGAAAGTGCAGACTTGTAGGAAGACCGCGAGTGCTTTGGGTGCCATTCGAGACAGGGCCCATGTCGTGGATGTAGCGGCCTCAACGGCAAATATCCAGCTGGAAAACAGCTTCAGCAGGAGCTAGATACTGCCACTGCAGTGCCTCGCCATGGCTCTCGCAGGAGCTGCGCTAACATTATTCCTTCCAATATAACTTTCTCACCAAGTGTTTTGGGGGACTTCAGGACCGCTGAGCCATTTACACATGCCAATTTCACTCAAATAGCTATGAGCATTTCGATCTGGTTAATCCAGCTTGTTGTCTGAATTTTATGTAACCCTGTGAATATTTGTACTCATTTATTTTAATTTGATGTTTTTTTTTTAATTATTTTTATAATAAGTCAAGTCAAGTCAAGTCAACTTTATTTATATAGCGCTTTTCACAATACAGATTGTATCAAAGCAGCTTCACAGTATTAAATAAAATAGTACATCAGTGTATGTTTCTGGTGTAAAACATCCACGTTTGGTAATGCAGATCAATAGCACTGTTGAATCGATTAATCAAATTAAGTATCCCCAACTGAGCAAGCCAAAGGCAACAGTGGCAAGGAACCGAAAAACTCCATTAGGTGACCTAATGGAGAAAAAAAAACCTTGGGAGAACCCAGGCTCAGTCGGGGGCCAGTTCTCCTCTGGCGTTTATGAAGTAGAGACCGGATTTAACTGTAAGATTAAAATATTATATGAATGCCTGGCTGAAGAGATGCGTCTTTAATCTAGTTTTAAACTGGGAGAGCGAATCTGAGCAACGAACAGTATCAGGAAGGCTATTCCAGAGTTTTGGTGCTAAATGTGAAAATGCTCTCCCTCCTTTGGTGGATCTGGATATCCTAGGTATGACCAGAAGCCTCGAATTTAGTGATCTTAAAGAGCGCGATGGATTATAGGGCGATAGAAGATCCGTTAAATTAACTGGAGCTAAGCCGTTTAGGGCTTTATAAGTCAGTAGCAATACCTTGTAATTAATACGGAACTTTATAGGTAACCAATGTAGTGATGATAAAATTGGTGTTATATGGTCAAACTTTCTTGATCTAGTAAGAACTCTAGCGGCGGCATTTTGGACTAACTGTAGCTTGTTTATTGAGGATGCAGGACAACCAGCTAATAAAGCATTACAGTAATCTAGTCTCGAGGTCATGAATGCATGAACTAGCTTTTCTGCATCAGAAACAGATAGCATGTTACATAATTTAGCAATATTTCTAAGGTGAAAAAAGGCTGTTTTTGTAACATATGAAATATGATTTTCAAAAGACAAGTTACAATCTAATATAACACCCAGGTCTTTTACTGTAGAGGATAAAGTAACAGGACACCCTACTATGTTAAAGTTGTATTGAAGGAGGTTTTGTGGGCGGTTTTTTGAACCGATAAGTATTACCTCTGTCTTATCTGGATTTAATAAAAGAAAATTGTGCGTCATCCAATCTTTTATATCTTTAACACACTCTGTCAATTTGGATAATTTAGCGTTTTCATCCGGCCGTGATGAAATATATAGTTGAGTGTCATCAGCATAACAATGGAAACTAATTCCATGTTTCCTTATAATATTTCCAAGTGGCAGCATATATATTGAGAATAATAGAGGGCCTAACACAGATCCTTGCGGCACTCCATAGTTTACTGGAGTTATGATCGATTTTTCTCCGTTTAAATAGACAAAATGGTAGCGGTCAGATAGGTATGATCTGAACCAGCTTAATGCTTGTCCTTGAACACCGGTATAGTTTTGTAGCCGATCTAAGAGTATTGTGTGATCTATAGTATCGAACGCAGCACTAAGATCAAGTAAAACTAGTATTGAGATACAGCCTTGGTCAGAAGCTAAGAGTAAATCATTTGTGATTTTAACGAGCGCAGTTTCAGTGCTATGATGCGGCCTGAACCCAGACTGAAACTTTTCATAGGTGTCATTTTCTTGCAAGAAAGAGCCCAGTTGGGCAGACACAACTTTTTCTAATATTTTGGACATAAAAGGAAGATTTGAAATGGGTCTATAATTTGCTAGGTTATTTGGGTCTAATTGTGGTTTCTTAATTAGTGGTTTTATAACTGCCAATTTAAATGTTCTTGGAACATGACCTAAAGATAAAGACGAGTTAATAATATTGAGGAGAGGCTCTTCCACTATAGGTAACACTTCTTTCAATAGTTTAGTTGGTATGGGATCTAATAAACATGTTGTTGTTTTAGAGGAAATTATACATTTATTTAACTCTTTTTGTTCTATAGTTGTAAAGCACTGTAATTGTTCTTGCGGGGTGATAATCGAGGCTGAATTATAAGGCGCGATTGAAGATTGAACGTTTACAATTGTGGATCTGATGTTTTCTATTTTCTCAGTGAAAAAATTCATGAAATCATTACTACTAAACTGTAACGGAATATTTTGTTCAGGTGACGCTTGTTTATTTGTTAGTCTAGCCACGATGTTAAATAAGAACCTAGGATTGTTTTGGTTATTTTCTATTAGTTTGCGGAGATGCTCAGCCCTGGCCGCTTTTAGGGCCTTTTTATAGCGTGACGTACTGTCTTTCCAAGCGATTCTAAAAACCTCTAAATTAGTTTGTTTCCATTTACGCTCTAAATTACGGGTTTCTCTCTTTAGAACACGAGTAGTATTGTTGTACCATGGTGCTTTAATTTTCTCTCTGACCTTTTTTAGTCTCATAGGTGCAACAATATCCCATTTTCCAGAGAGAACGGTGCTCATAGTGCTGGTTAGTTCGTCTAGTTCATCTGTTTGTTTAGGTTCAGGCAGCAGCTGAGACAGATCCGATAAGCAATTTGAAAAATTATCTATGGTGGATGGAAGGATTGTTCTGCCTAATCGATAACGCGGCGCAGCATGATATATTACCGGGGTACGTAATATGCAAGTTACCATGTAATGGTCAGTTACATCATCACTTTGCGGAATGATATCTATATCGGTTGGATCGGTTCCATGTGATATAATTAAATCGAGTGTATGATTAAAACGATGAGTCGGTCCGGTAACGTTTTGCTTAACCCCAAAGGAGTTTAATAAGTCTATAAACGCAGCCCCTAACGTATCATTTTGATTATCTACGTGTATGTTAAAATCTCCAACAATTAATATTTTATCGACATTGACCAATAGATCTGAGAGAAAATTTGCAAATTCTTTTAGGAAATCAGCGTAAGGCCCTGGTGGTCTATATACGGTAGCCAAGGCTAAAGATAATAGGGATGTTTTTCTATCATCTAAGAGCGTAACATTTAGTACAAGTACTTCAAATGAAATAAACTTATAACCCGTTTTCTGAGTAACATTGAGAATATCTCTATAGATAGTTGCAATACCGCCGCCACGACCAATCAGACGGGGCTCGTGCTTATAGGAGTATCCTGATGGAGTAGACTCATTTAGACCGAAATAATCATTTGGTTTAAGCCAGGTTTCAGTAAGGCAAAGTACATCTATGCTATTATCTGTGACTATTTCATTTACAATAACTGCCTTAGGTGTGAGTGATCTAATGTTTAAAAGACCTAGCTTTAGAAATTGTTTTTGTTTACTAATAGCAACATTTTCTGTTTTAATAACAATTAGATTTTTCCTAGATCCTGCAGTAGATTTATTATTTGATCGCACTAAACGAGGAATAGACACAGTTTCTATGCAATGTTCTACACTAGTATTTATATCAGTTAATTTGGTGCAGCAGAGACTATGATTTGGACTTTTGGTTACTAGTCAAAAGGTATTTAACGTTTTGGAGATGTTATCTGACAGAAGATCCGATCCGAATCTGTTCTATGCCGAAAATAGACTTTACAAGTTGTTGAAGGAGAGAGAACGACAGCTTTCGTGCGTCTTGAGTCGTAGGCCATTTTCTGGTGTGTGACGCATCACTTATTTCAGCGTTGGACTGTTTTCCTGTTCCTTCTGAGGAGATGAGGACACAAGCTTCACGTAACCACTTCTCTGTGCAGTTGGAGAGTTTCGCTGTAACAGAGTACAGAGTGAGTAACTGAGTGAGTAACCAGTGTGTCTATGCACGTTGAAAACTGCGTCATCCATTCGTGACTGATATTAAGTGCACCACCGAATTTGGGCCCCAACGAAATCCAAGCGCTTGGTTTATGAACATTTGAGCATGTAAAGTGTGAATGTGATTCAAGTTCCAGTTTTGAATTCATAGTTATACAACTGTAACAACTGGTATTATCCACCTGAGACTGTTTTTTTCTTTTAGTTTATTAGAACTGTAATTTACTGACACCTTAAACAAGTGGTTTCATTTTATTTCTTCTAAAAAGAAGGTGATATTTTATTTCATTTTTACATTTGTTTTTTTGTTTGTTTGTTTTTTTAGGTAAAATAAATGTCTCTATTTGTTACTACGTTTGTATTTGTTTCATAGCCTAACTTGATTACAGTATTGTTGTAGGAAGAAAACAGCCCTTAACAAATAGTGAAGTAGCATTTTATTTAATCAAGGTTAATGTGTACACATATTTGTGTATAGTTTAAGATACGTTTCTGGAGGCACCGTGACAAATTATAGTTTCTGTCAAAATACCAGAGAAAATCCAGCCAACTCACCATCAATTGCTGGAGCCCAGGTCTTGTTGTTTTTTATGCGCTTTTAACAGTAGTGTTACATTTACTTTGCAATTTTGGGTTAGCCCAAAATGTTTACCATGTACGCAAAGATTATATGGGCACACAAACTCAAATACTGAAGTTATTATATGTATAATTTCGGGAGGAGTGCGTCCGCAGGTAATTTTCTAATTAATACCAGGCTATAAATAAGCCTCTTACTTCTTCTTAGCATTGTTTCTCCCCCTTTCTCCTCCTTTATTAGGATTAGGATTATAGGATTATATGCACTGATAAAAATGATTTTGTGGTGAAGTAAATACTACAAAATAAAACAATGTAATTTACATGAAAAAGTTAGTTCAGGCAAGAATTAAAAAAACGAAGTTAATTCTATATTAGTACTCAATTCAAGCATGTAGAAATGAAAGCGTAAATATCAACGTTATAAAATTACGTAAATTACGTAAAATTTGGATCGCGATAAATTAATGTCACGTGAACGCAGAGACCTCAATACTTGGTTTAATCTTACCGTCATTGTGTATTGTCTAGTATTGAGGTCTCTGCATTTGTCACGGTTTCCCTGGCTTTCCCTGGCCCTGTCACGTACTACATTTCCCAGCATCCCCCTGGATCCACACCTGCACTCACTTCCCTCATCACCGGAGCTGAATCCCATCTCCTCATCATTACCTCATCACCAGCCTTTATATTCAGCTCCCTCACATGCACTCACTGCCGGGTATTAATGTGACTTGATGTTATGTTCTGGGTCTAGTTTGGTTATCTGTCACTGGTTCCAAAGATCTTGGGTGAGTGACTGTCAGCACAAACGGGGTGGATCCCCGTATCAACGGAGTATCAAGAGTTCGTGTGGTTAAACACTGGTTCCAAAGGTCATCGGTGAGAAATTCCATGTTTCCTCTCTCAAGATGATTCCGGTGTCTACGGTGTTCTAGTGTCTACCTAGTCTATGTCTATGTTCCATGCATCTGTGAGTCTTCATTCAAGTTCAGTGTATCCATGAGTCTGCGTCTGAGTTCTGTGTATCTACAAGTCTACGTCTATGTTCCATGCATCTATGAGTCTGCATTCAAGTTCAGTGTATCTACGAGTCTACATCTAAGTTTCAAGGATCTGCGGAGACTGAGACTATCATCTACGAAGACTATTATCTACGGAGACTGTCATCTATGGAATCCATTATTTCCAGAGTTCGAGTATTCAAAGACATTTCCTGAGTTCGAGCATTCAAAGACATTTCCTGAGTTCGAGCATTCAAAGACATTTCCTGAGTTTCAGCATTCAAAGCCACTATCTGAGTTCCAGTATTCAAAGATGTTTCCTGAGTTTAAGTATTCCAAGAGACTCTAAGTTCATTGCCTTTTGAGTTTGACCTTCAGTTGCCACCAGGGATTCTTGGGGTTGCACACGTGTATAAATAAAGTTTGAGTTTAAATTGTATTCTCGTCTCCTGTCCTAGCGTGACAGCGTTCACGTGACATGAATTTCTGATATGTAGATATGGTATCTCACACAATATCTACTGTATTAATTACTTAGATGTTTCTAAGTAAAACATTTACTTTAAAAGTGAGGTTAATTTAATGTTGTGTGAGTGAAATGTATTGAACTTCAACTAAATAGTTATTACTCAGCCTTTTACTAGCCAAGTTAAAATTACTTATTTTCTTCGTTACTTTCATTTAACGGTAACACTTTACTTGAAGGGGTGTGCAATCTGTGCATAAGACTGACATGACACTGTCATAATCATGACATGACACATGTCATGAATATGAAGGAGGTATTATGCATTGTGCAGTGTCATTCGCTCAATTATGACATTTTTAATGCAAATATGACTGTGTGAGATGTCTTTGTTATGGCAACTTGACTTTACTAAGATAACACAACCTGTCATAAATATGTCATAAACATGATATAGCAGATTAATTATCAAACTTAAGAAACCACTTAGCTTTATGGGTTAACATTTCATTAAACTGTCATGTGGTTGGTTTTGACATTGGCTGTCATGAACCCATTATAACATTTTAATGACAAATTAAATTTGTACTTGTCACGTAACGGATGAATATGAGACGAGGATTCAAATGCAGAGGAATTTATTGATGACATGCAGACAGGGTAACAAACTCAATAAACACAGAGCTCCAGGAACACGCAACAAGGACAACGAACCAGCACAAGACTACAAACACAAGGAGACTAAATAGGGGAACAAACAAAGGAGGGTAACGAGATACACAGGTGGGACAAATTAACCAATAATCAGATAACAAGATGGGAAGGGCTAGACAATAGACACGAGCACATGGCCCAAAATAACAAAACACCCATGTGCATAGACAGGACAGGCATGTGACATTACCACTGTATGAGTTCAAGAAAAACATTCATGACAGTTATAATGGCCTCATGACAGCCAATGTCAAAACCAACCACCTGACAGTTTAATGAAATGTTAACCCATAAAGCGAAGTGGTTTCTTAAGTTTGATCATTAATCAGATATGTCATGTTTATGACATATTTATGTTGTCTTGGTAATGTCAAGTTGTCATGACAAAGACACTGACAGGTTATGATGTATTGGTTTATGTCAAGTTGTCATAACAAAGACATCTCAAACAATGTCATATTTGCATTAAAAATGTCATAATTGAGCGAATGACACTTAATGACAGATGTCATAAACATGCATAAGACCTCCTTCATATTTATGACATCTGTCATGTCATGATTATGAAGGTGTCATGTCAGTCTTATGCACACCCCTTCAAGTAAAGTGTTACCCATTTAACTTAGTTAAGTAGTTTAAAGGGGCTATATGCAACTGTTTCCCAAAAATAAACGTAACAATAGCCTTTTTATTTGACCATGTATGACTCAAACATCTCCTGATGAGCATACTGACACTTTGTCAGCTCACAGTGGGTGCACCTATAAGCCTGTATCCTATTTTCCTATTTTCTGTCGGGTCAGATTTTTCGCGCGCTGTCTGCGGATGTGACGTCAAGCGTGTTCATGTTAAACGTTTCAGATCACTCTGCCACCACCGCTAGTCAGCAAACAAACTTAGTTTCTCAAACAATATATGCATTTGACTGTTCTTACCTCTGTAAACATAATGTTGACTTCTTTGCAGCGGATGACTTGTGAAGTGTGCACGTACGAGAGCGAGCAGAAAGGAAGAGCAGTTCCGTTTTTTGGCCACAGGTGTCAGTCGCGAGTTTAAATTTCAGAAAAAAAGCATATAGCCCCTTTAATTAATTCCATATGTGAAATTTACTTAAAAAATATTAGTGCAAAAACTTGCCAAAGAAAAATTAAGTATAGGTGAAATATTTTTTAATAAATCATGAAATGTGTTTATAATCAGTTATCATGAAAGTAACAAGCAGATTTGAAGCACATTTTTGACTTTTTAAAAGGAACCTGAGAAAACATAATTGTTCATAATAATAATATTAATACATTTTATTTATAAAGCACTTTACATTTAAGAAAATCTCAAAGTGATACAAAGAGATAAAATAAGTTAGAGCAATTAAGAAATTAAGTTAAAATCAGCTGTTAACTAGAATTAAAGGTCCCATGACATGAGATTTTCACTTTCTGAGGTTTTTTAACATTAATATGAGTTCCCCTAGCCTGTATATGGTCCCCAAGTTTCTAGAAATTTCAATCGGTGTAAATCGAGCTTTTGCTATCTTTCTCTGCCTTTGAGAAAATGGAGGCTCATACGCGCTGAGTCTAATAGGAAGAGAATTGGCACTCTCTGCTTATTTCCGGTTTCTGGACTGGCTGCAATAACACGTCTCTGTCCATGCGGGGGCGCTCGCAGGCGAGTGCAAAATGAATGGAGGTCAATGGCGAAAAACCCTCAAAATCCACTTTTCTCAGGATATAATTTTTTGTCTAGTAATTTGAATGTTGTATTCGAAAGGAGATGCAAAGAAATTACACATTGCTGGTTGTTAGATTTTTTAGAGTCACTTATTTGGTTTAAAAAGTCTTTTAAAATGTCAATGACGTCAGAATGCTGACGTCATTAGCAGAATGCTAGCGTGTTATGGGCAACAACAACTCAACCTGTAAGAAATCGAAAAGAAAAAAGTACTCATTCATTCAACTTTCGACCTATAACTGATGTTGAACTTGCAAAATCTACAATAAAATCTGAGATTTCTCAAAGGCAATCGGGTGGAAGAGACACATTTAGCCGTCTAGCCCCATTGACTCCCATTCAGTCTGCACTCGCCCGCGATCACCTCCAGTGGAATTCTAATGGAACTGCAACCAACCATCTATACAATGGGGCTAATAGGAAGTGCCAAGGCTCTCTGTAGACGGGTTCTGTCTTGATACACTTTATGACGTTATAAGGAGGAAATGTTACCTCCCCTGTCTCTGCTTTGCCTGCCCAGAGAATATTTTCCGCCCATGAGAAAATGCGCTAGGAAGTAGGAACACGCGCGCGCGATTTAAGTTTGTCCACGAGAGATATTATGGCTTTTGAGCGAGCGAAGCATAACAATTGCTCAATAATTGGATGTACAAATGAACACCGAAGGGTCAATACAGAGCTGGGCTTGCTGAACGTCTGAAACTAAAGTCTGGATCACTCTCTTTGGCTCAGCTACACACCTCGGACAAGTAGCCTAAGTTAACTAATGATATATAAGTGTGTTGCTTTACTGTTTATGGTTACCTAGATTGTTGCACGTAAAATGTGGCTGTAACATTAGCTATGCAGCTATGCAGTTTATGTGTGTGAATACACACACTGTAACGCGAGTGTTGTACACTTCTTTGTTATTTGGATAACCGTTTTCCTGTTGGTTATATGGCGCACGCGATATCCGCATTTCAAGATCGCAGAGCTTAATTGTAATAAGATAAATACAGACGTTACAGATCTCTCATGAAAAGGCAACAGTAGGTTCGCGTTAGCTACATGATAATAACTGTTAACCATCTGAATAAAGTACCGTATCCAGACATAATATTTTAAACTAACCATTCGGAAACGTCCTGCTGGAGCCGCTGAGTTGCAACTTCTTCATCCGTTGCTTCTCCATCCGGATCAGATTCTGGGTCAAACTGAAATGCTTGAAAGACTGCGTGTCTTCGTGCCATTGCTATAGGCTATCCAAGGTAAACATGCACGCCACGATACCGTTGCGCAAGATGGTCAAGGCCACACCCACCCTCCACCTTGCGCCGCCTTTCTCCTCCTCATTATCATTTAAGGCTACAGACACCGAAACGGCCTGTCTGAAGGAAGCTCATTCTGGGACTGGCTTGTAGTGGCTATAATTCTGCACCGAGGCTGAATTTTTGGAAAGAGATTTCAGATACAGTACTAGGGATCACTAAGGCCTATATAAAAGCCTACAAAAAGTAGCATGTCATGGGACCTTTACCACCAAAATGTTGTGTGACTGATGTATGAGGAGGGAGATTTTATACTCGATCTGGGCAGAAATGGGAAGCCAATGAAAAGATTTAAAAATTGGTGTGATGTGTTCATATTTACACACTCTCATCATGATCCTAGTGGCACTGTTCTATATGTTCTTGCTAGGGATTCCAATGGGAAGAGCGTTACAGTAGTCCAGTCGCGAGGAGACAAAGGCGTGAATATTACATTCAACCCACCTGTTCGTCCCGTAAACACTCAGCGTTAATTGTTTATTAATTCTAAGAAATATTCATTTCCAGGGGAGGGAAATGTCTTTCTTAATGTACAGTAGCCTACTACTAAGAGCCTAATCAAAATCTAAATAAAAAAATAAACTTTGTTACAAGCAGAGAATCAGAACCAGATACGTATTGTGCACAAGTTTTATTAACTAAATCAGAAAAATAACTAATCTAAACACTCACACATACATGCATAGGCGCCGATACCGTGGGTGCTCCGGGGCTCGAGCACCCACGGAAAATACCGAGCACCCACGTGTGCTGGAATGCCAGTAGGCTACATTCATTTAAAATGAAACATTGCAGTTGGTGCTAATGCGACTGTCACACTGTGATTGGTTATGTCGCTGTCAGTTGCCTGCTCCATATCCTATCCACCAATCACAGCGTTTCTCGGATGAAAACGCCTCTTTAGTGACCCCGCTCTGTACACAGTCAACAAATCAAATTTTTACGCTGTGGACTTGTGTGACAGAGTCCTGCACTGGTTCGGGTACCCGACGGGTGACCCGCAAATTTTGCTCAAACGGGTGCGGGTCGGGTCGGACACACGGTTTTAAAACAACCACATGCAAACGTATCTACAAAAATATGCCTGTATTTCAAGTTAATAAAATAATTTGAAATCCACATCAGTTTATTTGAGCCCACACCCTCCCAGGAGTCTCTACCTACTTTCACTTTTAAAAAGTCATCATAACCGCGCACGCGATCTGCTTGCAGTCGTCGAGATGGATGCTGAGGAGTTGAAGAAAATAATAGCTAGTGGAGATGGTAAAGAAAACAATGTTGTGAAATGCTTAGCTGATCGCGGTTACGTGTCAGTTAAACTTTTCATCTCCAGTCCTGTCTGTATTTGTGAGAAGTGCGCTGTCCTGAGTTGAAAGATAGCCTACTTTAGGGCTTTATTATAAAGTAAATAGGTGTGTGTGTTCGTGTCGGCCGCTGTCCATTTCCTAAGGTACTATTTTTTTTTTTTTTTTAGGGCGTGCGCCCATGAGCACCCACGGAGGAAAACATAAATCGGCGCCTATGCATACATGCATAGGTAAAATGGTGAGTGACAGAATGAAACCGGAAGCAGGAAATGGAACTATGGAAAAGATCCATTAAACTATGAAAAGAACCATCAGATATGAATGAAGAAAAGTTGATGAACTTGAGTGGTTTGTTTGACTCTGTTCTGGTTGAAGATTTTCTCTCTCCCCATGAGCACATGGCTGACCACATGCAGATTGTGACCTGCCGTCCCTGGGCCGGAGAGGCCACGCAGGCAACCAAGGAGGGAGGAAGTCAGAAGAGTTGATGGGTTGCCCATTCAGTGATGGTAAAGTTGCAGTTTTCTTCTGAGTTGAAATGAAGACAGTCTGACTCTGTTGGGAAAGTGAAGGCCTAGCAGGCTATGGTCATGGCCTGCCAGGGCCAATGGGCCCCTGTGGGGGTCCCCACAGACATCAACCCGAAGAAACAGCAGAAGAGGCCAGAGAAAGAGAGAGAGGGACACTGTGAATTTGTCTCTAATAAAGCCTGAGAAAAGCCCCACCTCTCCTGGTTTGCTTGACCAATGAGAAGGATGGAATTTCCATTTTCAATTTGTAATACTAATATGTTGTGCAGCTTTCAACATATCATATGCACGATCATTTCGATCATCAAAGTACCAGTTTATAGAGACCAAACATGGTTCTATCATAAAATACACAGTATCACAAAAATAATAGTTAAAAGACACTACACAAGACAGTAAATCATTCACACAATGTTCTGGGATGCATGTTCATTTATAGATTAGTTTGTCTATAAATTAATATAGGAAAGTCTGTTTTAACCCTTTCACATGTACAATCCTACCGGTGTGATCAGAGGCTGGTCCCTTGAGCATATGATCACACTGGTGTGATTAGAATGGTCATTGCATCACGTGATCAACTGCTAAATTTAAAAGTGCTTTCGTGCATTGGCTGGCGCTGTGCCAGAGCCTCTATTCTTCTCCCAGTTCAACAGCCACTTACTTTTATGTATTTCGGGAGAAGTGGATGAATTCACGTGTTGTAAATCCAACAGATCCAATTCTCTGATCTGCGTCTGCGGCACAAACTAAGATGGCGGCGCATACAGCTCAACTAACGCGATCGTTATAAAGGTGTTTAAACAACAAAACACTTCCACTTGCGTATACGGAATATCAGATATTTCATGCCATAGCCAGTGGTGGAGGAAGTACTGAATCTCAGTACTTAAGTAAAAGTACAAATAACCAGAGACATATTTACTTTAGTAAAAGTAAAAGTACCACAATGAAAACCCTACTTAAGTAAAAAGAAAAAAGTACCTGATTTAAAATGTACTTATTAAAAGTAAAAGTACTTTCATAACAATTTATTCTCTTAATGTCTATATTCTTATAATTAGGGCTGTAACAATATGCAATATGAAACCGAAATCGCAACACTCGGATCCACAAACCTGTGTCGCGGTGTGAGTGTTATTTGAAGTTAACATTATACACAATACGTAGACCTGGATAAATTCTTTAAAATTGGGCAATCCCAGCGTTATGGACGTGACAAATTGCAGTAAAAACCTGAAATGTAAATTCTCAAATACCAATTGAAACTGTTTATATATCCATACTCCCCATACTCCCTTAATAAAGAAGTCCAGACATTTGCAAAATACTAGTCTACAGACACATGCGTTTTATATTTAATATGAGGGAAATCCGTAACGGACGCGACACAAAAAAATCTTTAACTTTTAGGAGGCAAAATATTTTTTGTAATTCTGTGAATTTCACTGCGCAAACCAAAAGTAATATACCCACCGGATGAAGAAGGGTTGGCTCTCCAGAGAACATCAAATATTCATTTTATTTTTTGTGTTCACATTTATGAGGAAAAAACAATGTTACGGACGTGAGCACTCTGAAAGTGGCACTAAAATACTGCTTTAAAACGTTCACAGAGACCTCAAAAGCCCTTCTTTAAAGTGAATTTCGTTTCTATTAATTGTACACTGTAAAAACTAAAGGAGCCTCAAGTATCCTGTCGGATACTCAAGGAACTTCAAAATGTAATTTTGGTGCCTCAAAGCTCTTTTTCCTATAGTAGGGTTACTGGAGGACCATTGACAATCTTTGAGGTTCTTGCTGGAACTTATGGGATCCTTTAAGCACTTTGTATTTACTTCAGAGGTTCTGGAGTCACCTTTTCATTACCATGAGACCTCGAAGTGCTTTGGGGGAAAATAGAGGAACCTGAATGCGATAAAAGGGTTATTGGAAGATCTTTTAACATTCAAGTGGTTCCTGGAAGATCTCTTATGTTAAAGCCAGCATCTGGAGGAACCCAATGGTTCAGTGAGGCCCGAATTAGATTATTATTCTATTATTATTATTATTATCCTATTATTATTATTATTATTATAGGCTACTTAAGTTTGATTCAGAATACATACCCAGGTGAAAAAGACGTACTATTAAATGTATTAATAATGTACTTGAGTGTGTTTTTAGTAGACCTACAATACAAATATAGCCTACTTTAATGCATTTTTTTTATTATTATTATTATAGGCAAGTTTGATTCAGTATACATACCCAGGTGAAAAAGATGTACTATTAAATGTATTAAAAATGTACTTGAGTGTGTTTTTAGTAGACCTACAATACAAATATACTTTAATGCATTTTTAATACATTTAACAGTAACTATAGTCTTTTTCACTTGGGTAGCTTACATATATTTAGTATAGGCCTATTTTATTAAGTCATTTAAACCTTAAACAACAACACTAAATAATAATAATATTATATGAAGAATAAGAAGCAGGAGGAGAAAAGTATTATTCTGTCACGAAACTGCTGCTATTCCTCTGCTGTCGTCGCTTCAGTGATCCTCGCGCTGCTCGCGCGCAACAAAGCTCAGCTGATCGTCATCAGAAAGTAACGGCTCCTCTCATCAAAGCTTCCGCCGTTTGTTCGGCTCTCCGTTACAAGGTTTGTAAACTCGCCAAATAAATATAAATACAGAGTCTACTCACTATTCAAACACACACATATATCTAAACTAAATTTATTATACATTACTACGTTTTTACAGTGTTTACCACTCGTTTATTGCACAGTATCTGGTATGAACCCAGATAGCAATTACATGTGGGCCACATGTGGGTATTATCTGGCACATATGGCCTAGATGTGGCATGGCTGAACAGATATGGGCCAAATCGTAGCCATATTTGTTTTGCCATAACTTAAAAATCTGCGGGAAATGCTCTCTTGGTTCACAACTGATTTTGAGGTATATGGCCCAGATAACAACGAACACATGAGGACCATATGTGGTTGAGCTATGGCACACAGTGAGAAACACTGACTTGTGGTAAACATTTGGCTTATACGTGGAAAAACACAGGAATCCTGAAATCAAGTGCGGCAAACATCCGCCGTTCCACACCTCAGGTTGCTCTGCATCTTCCCTCCTATTGGTGGAGTGAGACTACGGCGCGAGTTTGACTGCGACGCTGGCCAGCTGACGCCATTTAACGTTACTCTGCTTTCCTCACGTCTGTGTACATTCAGGTAAGTGATGTTTTGGCATTTTAAAGTCATATAAATGAAATATGCAGCATTATGTGTCAATATTGCATGTTATTATGCGTTTAGTTATTCGTTCCATCGAGGAAGGGGTTGAACTAGCTAATATTTTCCTCAGTTTACTGCTATAACTTACAATAAAGTTTAATGTAACTTAACCGTTAACTTAGGCTATAGCAGTTCGCTGGTTTGCCGTTTTAAATTAAGATGTTTTTGTTTATAAATCAACAGCTCACTGTCGTACACAATAAAATAGTATAGTTTGTCATTGTGTAGTAGCCTATTTGTGAATTAAGGCGACGCGGTCCAATGTAGGTGAACTGTTTGTCAGAAAACCTAAATCCTAATTTGTGTTCACAATCATTCAACTAATATAAAAATGCCAAGAATAAACACATTAATACGTGTGCATTATTGTATGTATCTTTATTTAACTCTGAATTGATATTCAACCAAGACTTTTTCTCATGACCTTTCCCTCTTTAAAATTAAAGTTGTAATGTTAACGTTAGGCTATTAGTGTCAAGTCACAATACCAAAATTATGACTTTCGATACAATACCTGAACATTAACATGAACTTATAATGAACTGCACTTCTACTGCATATATTAATATGTGTTAATGTTAATTTCAACATTTACTAACACATTCAATATAAAAAATTGTACTTGTTAACTTTAGTATGCACTGTGAACTAACATGAACAAACAATGAATTGCTGTATTTCTGTTAACTATCAATTAATTAAGCAGCCATTCACTGCCATTATAAAGCTTGGAAGAGGCAGGACATTTTTATAATTACTCTGATTTCTCACGATATAGTTTATATACCATGCTATGGTATACTGTCATACCGCCCAGCCCTAATGTGTGGTATGGGTGGGGCAATGACAATAATTTCCATATTAAAAACCTAGAAAATATGGTTTCAGATGGAGTAAATATTAGTTTATATTTCATTTTTGAATATAAAAGCACTTTCATTTTAGGGTGGTCTATTTAAATGCATATTTCAACCACTTACACAATGTTTTTTTTTCCTATCAGATTACCTATCTGGGTCTGGTTGGTGGCTTTGACCTGAATAACACCATCTGGAGAGTGCTGAAAGGCACTTTTACAACTGCTGTGGCACGTTATGAATTGGAGAGAAGTCAATGGGAAGATTGGTGTCCAACGCCTGGTCGTAAAGGAAGTTGTCATTGGTGAGACCTTTTTTAGAAGTCACTTTTATTTGTATTGCACTTTGCACAATTCACAACTTTTCAAAACCACTTTACAGAACATTGTATTTTTATTTCTGTTATCTCAGTATCGAACCAAACAACTTTTTTTGTCATTACCTGATCACATCCGTGGCTCACTTAAGTGACTGCATTTTTTTATTTAGAAGTTTTATGTTTTGTTTTTAAAGAAAGTTATTTTTTATATATTGCGAATCATATTGTTTCAATCATACATTTTAAAGCTGTAATCACAATATAAGATTATCATTCTGTCAAAGTCTCATACCAAGCGCATGCCTACAACTATCTGTATTTAGTTCATTATCACTGTGTATTTAAAAGGTTAGTTCACCCAAAAATGAAAATTCTGTCAGTAATTACTCACCCATGTTGTTCCAACCCCCGTAAGACCTTCGTTCATCTTCGGAACACAAATTAAGATATTTATGATGAAATCTGAGAGCTGTCTCACTCCTCCATAGGCTTCTCTGTTATTGAAACTTGCCAGCCCAGAAAGTTAGTAAAGACATTGTTAAAATAGTCCAAGAATACAGTGGCTGAACCTTAAGTTTATCAAGTGTCGAAAATACTTTTTGTGCGCAAAACAAGCTAAAATAAAGACTTTATTCCACGTAGTGTAACAGCGCTTCTGTGTTGTACGTCAGAACGTAGGCTCACGACTGGCCAGCATCCCACACATGACCAGCGTCGGCCAATAGTGAGTCTACGCTCTGACGTACAACCCAGAAGTTGGAAAAACTTGAGGGTGATTACAGATAGAATTTTCATTTTTGGGCGAACTAACCCTTTATGTTCCTCCTTGCATTCAGTACTTGGCCCATTATTGTTTGTGTGTTTCTGCTTCCAAATTGTCTCGCATCATTGCAGATTATCTTGAGTTTATTTTGTGTTAGTAAAAACACTTATTTTTGTAGACTCTGTCTTTGGACTAAAACATGACATTAATGCTATCTGTGTTGGTGTGTTTTTACATTAGAGTGTGCATGTCTTTTTTTTAAAAAAGAAGCAGAATACATGCAGTGTTGTAAATTTTAACCGGTTGTTGGTGCAAAAGTATTCTAAAAATCGAAATAATTTGTCATAAGGAATTACGGTATAATTCTGGCCCACATATTGAAAAATACAATTTGCAATTCCTTTTGAAAATTTACTGGAAAAAACTTTCATACACTGGTAATTCAGAGGTGTTTAATTTGTTAATAATTGCAATTTAAATATTAAAGGATATTTACATTAATGATTTTTTTTTTATTATCCTGCAGCTCTAGCTTCCAGGTTGTATTGCTGCTAACATTATTTAAATTCTTCTTTATTGCAGGTGCAGTCAGGCAGAATACCCTTACTGGAAAAGGTCAACACATTGCCGACCCTCATTGGAGACTTCTCTGCACATCAACACACTTCTCAACTCTTTACCTTTCAAGTTTGCTTTAACTTTCTCAATTTCTCTTCAAAGTTCTCTTTACCAACTGTGATTTATTTGTATTACTCTCATTGGACTAATTAAACATAACATTAATACAAGCTTTGATCGAGTGTTTTGAACTTTGGTGTAAAATTATTATGTATATTTATATTATTAATTTGTATTCTTGAATGTTTTCAACTGAATTCTACTTAAAATAAGTACAACTGAGTAGCTGTAATTATGTTTTCTTAAATGTTTTCAACTGAATACTACTGTAATTATTAAATTCAACTTGTTGCTGTAATTATATTTATTTTGATAAATGTTTTCAACTGAATACTACTGTTATTATTCAACTCTTGCTGTAATTATATTTATTTTTATGAAATGTTTTCAACTGAATACTGCTGTAATTAAGTACAACACTTTAGCTGTATTAAATGCTTGTCAAAATAAATAGTTTTGAGTACATTTGTTGTTGAGTGTTTAATTTACCTGTGAGTTAAGACTTAAAATACTGTCAGCTGCATGTGGGCCACATAAGGGCCGTTAGATTTTAACAGAACTCAACCATACCAAAGTTGCATACCAGGCCCACATATGGGCCACATGAATTTGTAGTATTTGGCTCATGCTTGGTGGAGTTATGGCAGTCCTTTGGTTCAGTTCTGGCAAAGGAGATGTGGGCCATATCTGGGCCGGCAAACACAAACTAATCTGGGCCACAGCTCAGCGGTTTATCTGGCCCACATCTGTGCCAAAGGTAATTTGCTGACAGGGAAGGTTTTAGCCGCGATGCTAACTACGTTGATCTAATGAACAAATGGAAATGATTGACTTATTGTCTTACATTGATTTAGTCATTCAATTCAACATATTTTGTACAACTGTGTCTTCAAATTGCTGATATAGCCTAACTAATTTAGAAAATTCTCTGATTCTTGGCGTTTGTTATGAATAACAAAAACAGGTTATAGTTTGCTCTGTTTTTGTTTAGCCTAACTTTACTACAGGTGCCCTCAATCTCTCAAATACCATTTTAAAGCCATTTACTGGTCAATAAATATTATGTTGTGAATAATCAGCTTTGTTCTTTTGTTTCCCCAGAACAACCATTACATTTCTAAAATAATCTGAACATTTCAGTGGCAACATTGAATTACAGTAAGTTACCTGCACCACATGCAAGTACTTTATTACTATGAACTTTCTCTGTGTGAAATTGTATTGTTTGACTGTGTACTTGTGTTTTTTAATCAGTTACTCTCTGAAAATCTTTTCTCATGATCTCAAATCTCATTCATGTTACTCAGAAAAATAATATCACAGGTTTGATTCACAAAAAATGCTATAGACATTTTAACTCTGAATTATAACTTCAAGTTTAGTCTTTTTCAACAAACAAAAAAATTAATAAATAGGAAAAAGCTATTGAGAGTGAGGAGTTGTCGTCACGGTATAGAGCCCCTCCCCCGATCCGCCATGTTGGCAGGATTCCAGCGGCAAAACATCATTGTTTACGTGTGTTGTTAACTCGGTAGTAGAGGAGGTTTTCGCAATTCCGCACTGTTTTACCATGCCTGGAAGTAAAAACTGCTCCAGTGTTTGTCACAAGAAGCCAAGCGCCGACATTAGGCATTTCTCAATAGCAAGTACGCAAAGTTTGGACTTAAATGCCAAGTCCAGCTCAGGAGAATGACTCCCGAGGACGCGCGTCACTCAGCTCGCTCTGCTACTCCGGTTATCTCTGTATGTACATTTTAGGCAACAATAAAACGAAATATGTTATAAAACACTACACTGCCTCTTTTCGTTTTCATTTAAAGAAATCTTAAACATTACACAAATGTGGTTCAGGCAACGCATATTTATTATATTCACTACACGTAACGTTAGCATATTTATAACAAAACTTTTTTTTAAAAATTGTTATATTTAAATTAGGGGTGTCCATGGTTAACCGATTAACCGATTAACCGTTAAAAATTGCGTAACCGAGTGAAACATTTTGCTCGGTTAAAGTGGCGTCAATGGCGTGCATTGAATTTAGTTGTAATACATTTTTGCACCACCAGAGACCGCTAACGTTAGACCAGTTTTCTAATATGAAGCGGGCAAAGAAAGCGCGCGTCTGAGAGTGAAGGCTGTGCGCGAGCCAGAAACAAACATAGTATCCATGCCACTGATCGCAGCACAATAATATCTGTCTGCAGAGCCGTAGAGCCACAGCTTTACCCCAGGAGTTTTACCCCACGCATGCGCAGTTTCATTACAACAGTTTTACCCGCAGAGTC
The DNA here is from genome assembly GCF_964197995.2 of Scardinius erythrophthalmus. Classification (NCBI taxonomy): domain Eukaryota; kingdom Metazoa; phylum Chordata; class Actinopteri; order Cypriniformes; family Leuciscidae; genus Scardinius; species Scardinius erythrophthalmus. Next base: position 23,284,962 of record NC_138240.1, read on the forward strand.
CGTTTACCGTTACATTAACCCATACAATTTGTATTATGCATTTCCTAAACATGTACTTGCTAATCAAACACTTTATATGAACAAACTACTAATCTATAAAACACAATCGGTCTTCCGACCTTTTACTATTGTGTTGATATGCGCGAGGGAGAGAGCAATACAGCGCTCGTGTTGTTTGAAGGCGGTGAGAGTGCGCGCGCGCGGCCGTGACTCTCTCACTGTTTGTTCTTATGCGCTCTGTCCACTGATCTAAATAATTAGTTGTTACGACGACTTATTTGTTCCCTCGTTTTAATAAATCGTGGACACGTTGAACTAATTCCCTCCCTCATTTTGATTTAACGAATTACAACGTGGCCAAAACAGTTTGAAACTATTAATTAGTGAATGCTAAAGACCTATTTTTTGTGAATTGGTGAATTTGCAGGTGAATTATTTCGTGGCCACGAATGAATAATTATTAAACTGTTTTTCTTACCTGTGAAGATAGCTCTTCAGTGAAGGCCGAGTATTCTCGTACAGCTTTTTATTCCTTTTTTTTTTTGTGTGTGAATTGGTGAATATTCAGGTGAATTGTTTCGTTGCCACGAATTAATAATACCTCAGCACGTTTTACAAGACCCTTCTCGATCGCAGCGGCGACGAGCACTTTGACCACTTGATTTAAAAAACAAAACATTTCAGTGCTAGATCGCCTAAAAAAAAATAAAAAACGAACGAAATGAATGCTCTGCTAGTTAACTGGAGATGTTTTGTTTACTATTTGTATTGGTATTCGTGCCGCGAGATGTTTCAAAAGTGGTGGGGACGATATCGACCCTTAGAAAATAGTGGTGGGGACATATCCCACCCGCAAATTACGCCTATCTCGGGGTTGCGGCGCGCACACTATGGTTAACCGAGTATTAACCGCTAAGGGCCTCGGTTAACGGTTAATGAAAAACTTGAAAACGTGCAGCCCTAATTTAAATTGTTCTTTTCGTTTAAATTTTAAAAATATTAAACTTATTAATATGGTTCAGGCAATATATTATGTGCATTTGTACTCTGATCATGACTGTAATAAAATAAAATAAAAATACAAAACTAAACCCTGTCTCTTTTTGTTGAATTTCAGTTTTATCAATAATAGTCATTATAAAAGTAGCCTATAAGTAAAAAGTACAAGAAGCTATACAATAAGAAATAAAGCAAACGATTCAGTCAAACATACAAAGTCAGCGCTCTAGTCTAACATTACAACAACGGTAAAGTTAAATAGCCTAAATATAAAGTTATGAAATTTCACTTAGCCCTCAGTTTGGCCAGGGAACAAGATTCAAGACCAAAGATCGCCCGTTAGGTCAACACAAGACAAATTATATCTCATGTTATCTTCTCTAAATACCGCTGTTTTGCGCTTGGTGTGAGCTTGTTCCTGTAAGGTCCCTTTTCTTTCGCCTTATCTTTTTGCATTGCTTTACTTTCTTCCTTTTCTTTTTCGTATTCGTAGATCAGTCTGTGTCCCGCTGAAATAATAAATAGCCTAATAATAATAGCCTAATAAATGCGCAAAAATGAAAGAGCTCTGGAATGTTTAGTCGCGCTTCTGTGTAGTTCTGAAGGCGTTGCCCCTGGCAACCAATAGCGTCTCCTTCCATCATGGCCGACAGGCTCAGACCCCGCCCAAATCAACCCAAGTCGGCACGTGACTCCTCACTCTCAATTAGGCTTCAGAAGACTTGCAACACAACCCATAACACATGAGTTGTGAACTCATTGATTATTTTTAGGATCTTTTCTGGGACATTTTTGGAGCTTAACCATTTTTACATAAATTGTTGCATTGAATTGAACTAGACAAGTGTGCATAAGAATGGTTTCATGAATGATTTACACAATTGTTTTCTGCTTGTGTTTCATGCAGTGTCAGCGAGGGGTTGCATTATGCCTGAGATCTGCTTTTGGGTTCCACAGACAGAAAGTCAAACAGGTTTGGAACGTCACAAGGCTGAGGAAATTATTTAAATTTCACAACTATCACTTTAATAACATTACTAACAGTAAATTTTGTACTTTGCAGGGATCTCGGAAAGCTGAAATACAAGTTTGATCAAGAATAAAAATCCTCCTGTAGACCTGAAAATCACTGAAGTGCCTGGACCATCCACCAGAAAAGAGGAAAAACAAACGGAAAACGATGCTGTACCTTTTCACTTTTCTAACTCGTTAAGTACCTCACACCAACTTGGTCCCATAGTGACATTTTTGACCACAAACGAAATTGCTGATCGTGTGAATTCATATTGAAATGACTGAATTCACCAGTGAACATTCACAGAACAACAGATCATTTTACTGCACCTTAACTCTGTTTCGGGTCGAAGCCTCTACTTCCTCTATCTTTCATGAGAATACTCAACAACCATTTATGAACACTGTTGATTCAAGTCACACATTTAAGCTTTTCAAAAGCCATAGTGTACATTACAGTCTCCAGTCTAACGGCATCCCAGACTTAAACATTTTATGATTCAAAATAGCTGAATAACTAACCATCAGAGATTTCAGTATAGAGATAAAGGTTACAGCACAATGAGTGTATATTAGCACTGTTGTTTGTTTTTGGCATCTGATAGAGCTTTTGGACTTGGAAACAGTGATGTCAGACTCACCATCGGACTGAAACACAAATGTTTTAAAGTTAAGTATGATGGACATTTTTAATTAGTTCAAATGTAATTTTTTTACATTGATTTATTTAGTGGAACATATGTGTTTCCATGCATTTTGTTGAGATGTCTTTTCTTGTTTATCTATTGTATATACATGGTTGATTATTCATGTTGCTTATGTATTATACTATTTTTTTGTGTAGTCATTGATATTAATCTGTAGTTAGCTTTTTTCCCCATGTGCATGGAAGTGTATGTATAAAAATGAATATCAAATATGTAATAAACAATTCTTATTTTGTATTTGGTTCAATTTGTTTATTATAATAGAAGTCAAAGGTAACCATAGTAATAACATGAAATTAAATATTTAAAAAAAAATGAAATTTGGTTCCTGGAGGCACCCACAGTGGTTCCACACAGTGCCTAATATAAGAGTTCCTCAGGAAACCTGTGTGGTTCCTCAGAGAACCGGCCCTTTTTAAAGGGTGCCTAGAGGATCTACAGACGGTTCCGCCGGTGTGGCAAAGTGAAGAACCCCAAAAGGTTCCTCCAGGCACCTTTTATTTTTACAGTGTACCTTAATTTTAATCAATGTTTCATCAACCAATTGCCTGGATTTAATAAATAAGTAAATATAGCAGAAAATAGATCAGGACACGGAGGCGCGGGCGCGTGAACTGGTGAAACTCATGAACCAAAACTCAGGTCTGTACTTGCCTCACAGACCTGAGACGTATATATATATCGAAAGCTTGAAATGTGTACTTTTAAACAGAACAATTCAAAACGAAAGAAAACAGACTGTTCTCTGCATGTAATCCGTATGCAATGCGCATTTCTCTATGGCGCGTTCACTGCAAAGATTGTGCGTCAGCATCAATTAAAATGTCTCCTTGTTATATTTTACATATTCATTATCATTACTTTTGCCGGTTCTTTGTGACAGCTTTTAGGTGCTTTATTGGCAGCGCCACAGTTACATGTTACATGAACGCGTCAGCACCGAAAACATGGAGATTTTTTTTCAATCCCTGTTTTGGCAAGGGGAAAAACTGATCAGAAAATGTAACGAAAATGTTCAGCCAGAATATTTTACTATTTTAATATTTTAAAAACTTATGTGTGAAAGGGTTAAGGTCTGTTTATGTCTTCCCTATGGCTTCTGTCTTATCACATGACCACATTTTTCAAAGCAATGAAATCATCTTATCTGATGGTCGCCCTGGCGACTGAAGGCCTCTTCTGCTCTCTTGCCTCTTTTGGGGGAATATTTCATTCCTAAGAGCGGGCTTTAAAGCTTATTTGTTAAATGTAACAATAAGTTATGTGTCTGATTGTCTCAGTTGTTACAGTGGAATGTCCTGGCCAGAGAACATAATACAGGTTATGGTTGATGATATAGTCTGATGAGGGGAACCAATTTGAGCTGTTCAGCTGGAGAAAGCTGTGATTCATCCATGCCTCATCTTATCCTTATCTCTACCAGATAGTCAGTGAGTTTAGATAGAGTTGATGATAATGACAATGATGATGATGGTGAATGAGTATCAGTTTTCATGTATAATTGTGTATCATCAGCGTAACAATGGAAAGAAATTCCAGTTTGAGGATCAATGGCCTGAGTATAGCCGTTTTTAGGTCAGACGGTACGATATGTGACCAGACTGAAGTGATTGGTTTATTATTATGGGGATAAAGGGACTGATGGCAGAAATATCCTCTGCTTTCACCAGAGCTGTAGAGAAGGGGTCAAGGGCACTGGTGGAGGATCTCATCACCCTGATGGTGTCCTCAACCTCAAATTGAATAACTTCTGGGAAGGGCTAGGGTTAGGTTTTTTTTTTTTTTTCAATACTTTTTTCCCCCCTTTGCCATTCTTTATTTTTGTGAGTAAAACATTTTTTCTTTGCTCAAAACTATTTTTGTTTTGCAAAACTTTATTTAACAAAACATTTTAGTAACTAAATTGAATTTTATAGTGACAACATGTTACAATGTTTCCATGGTACAATTTCTGGTAAGCTACGGTTTTTTTTTTATTGCTTGACACAAATTTCACGATTTCAATTCAATTCAATTCTTGTGATTTGATTTAATATTGACTCATTTGGATAATATTGATCATTTGGCTGTAGTATTATTTAAGGTTAGAAATAACTCAAATTAAATATAATGCGTTTTTTTATTATAATAACAACTTTATTTAATAAGTAAAAATATAATAAATATGTAATATAGTAGGCTAGGATATACATATTTAGCAAAATACTCTCTATAGCTCTTTTTTTTATAGCCAACTAACGTAGCCTAATTATATTATGGTCATTAAATGGCTTTCCTGAGGTAAATGTTATGTGACACAATGTCCAGCTGTTTCATTGACCCCTTTACGCGAATGAAAAACACTGATTGATCGATATTATGTATGAGGAATATACATTTCGGTAAATTGTAGGCTACTGTGTCTTTCAACAGTGTTCGTGTTTATTTACTAGCTTGTAGATATGATAGGTTCTGCCGCTAGGGATCTGTCAATCACATTTACAAGCGCCAAAACGATATTTATTGTTTGAATTTCGCAATACAATTGACAGAATCTGAGAGCTGAGATTATTATATTTTTTTTTAAATCATAAGTAACCTGCACTGTCTTGTATGTCGGTCTCCGTGCTATCACCATACAAATTCACAGACCTTTAATCAGGCACTGCTCTTGAAGCGTTGAGTCATAGAGCATGACTTATTGTACGGGGGTTTCGAATAGCCTTACCCCAACATTTACTGTAACGCTGTGAACACGCAACACTAGTAATGCCGACGTAATAGTTTATTTGCTCAAGAATTTGGCACGTAGTCAAGCGCAGGTCTTGCATGAGCAAAGCAGGAAGCGACACTGGATTGACTTAACCGAGAGAGCCTCACGTTTTCAAGATGCCGAAACTTAACGAGTAGGCTGTTTGTTTTGGGCGTTGAAGAAAACACGTGGGAGAAATAGCATATATAGAGGAGTCCGAGCAGAGGGAATGAAGCGGTGCATTTTAAACTATCCTTTATGGAGATGGGAAAAGAAGAGACTGCCGGTAAAGAGTACGTGGTTGTAATGGAGCTCGATCCCGTGAGCCGTCTTAAGACACAGTTCCGCTCACTGCGGCGACGGGTATTCTTCTTCCAGTCCATCAGCCTGCTATTCTGCTTCTCCATCTGCATGTTCACGATCATCAATCACTCATACCCGTCGACGTGCAAGGTAAGACGCATACATTCAAAGTCAAGTTCAGTCAGGTATGTCACTGCTTAGAGAGCCAGTGAAGTTTATCATTTGCTTTGCTGAATAGATCATACACGAAAGACAACGTTCAGATATGTACATGGGACCCGTTTTATTATTGATTGCAACAAATTTTAACTTCTACTCTTCATTTATTTATTTATTTTACTTGTAATGACTTCTAGTTTAACTAATGTGTTTTCTAATATTAAAAAAAGTTTAGTATTAACTGGAATACTAGTGTACTGTATATTGTAATTTATATAGCCTACTAGCTAAGTCTGAAATAATAACCTATCTATTATTAGTGGCATAGTAAGAAATAAGTACTAGTAGTGAAACTAGGACATACCATTAATCATGGGAAAACAAAGTTGTCAGAAGTAAATAGTTGATAACACAGTTAATAGGATATGACTAGTAATACCAACAGAATAAGTAGGCTACTAGCATCTAATAAAGAAATAATGATACATTACTAGTGTTAATAAAAAATATGTTGCTCATTATTTAATTATTTAAAAAAAAATATTGATAAAAAAGTACAGTTATGCCTCAGATAATCAATACACTGATTAATTTAGGATTCATTGTGTGTTTATTAAACTGTTTACATTTGCTCTATTTTCATAGGAAAATGTAACTGAGGCACCTAAATTTGGTGAGTTCATTACTAAAGCTGAACTTTATTGTAAATATTGAATTTAGTGTCTTTCACATTGTGGTACCATGATGCATTATATATGACATCTTGAATATCACATTTTCCATTCATTTAGGAATGCAGCGTCAGGGCAGCGAAGCATTGACCCAGACACAAATAAATACATCCATCACTCGTCTGACAGGTAAGAAGTAATGTATTAAGTGCATTAAGAAGTAATTCATTAGTAGACATACTGGTAAATACAAAACTTAATCACCAATTCACCATTTGGAAACGATTTATTGTAACCAAGAGATGTTCCTTTAATCAGACAACTTGCTGTAATTTAGGCCCTGAATTTTAAATAGACAGCATCTGTTTAAATTAGTTTACAATTAAATATTAAGTAAAGCTGCATGATTAATTAAAAGATCATGACCTTGATTCAAACACCCACACCATCTTATTCCTAATTGACAACGATTTAGCTATGCCTATTATAACTTGGACAAGTGCGATCGCAGCGGAACATTCAAATCATTATTTCTGTGTTATAATAATTAAAATGATCGCAGAAGTACTGGGATAAAAATGTATAGATCGGATGTCACTAATGTCTATGGTAGAGATCGAAATGGAGTAAGTCACCTTCTGAAAGTAACTTGACGCTTCAAATAATTCATTCAAATTGATTAAAAGTGTTATTTTGTTCAGAATCGTCGGAGAATTGTGATCTCCGTTTAAAAAACAAAAAGTTTTTAGTGCTACATAAAGTATTAACATTAAGGAGTTTCATCACTGTCATTGAGCAGGAGAAACACAGATATGTTTGAGCCAGATGTTAGACAATAGCATATCATATGCAATTTTCATTCTCAAAGATTCTTAAAACATTTATGGCTAAATGTATTAACACGTTTTCCCTTCTCTCTAGTTAACTCTAGTGCTTTGCCTAAAGACGGACCTTTTGATAAAGAACAACTTGTGCCATGGATGCTTTCACGAGTCAATCAGGCACCAAAACAAATCCAATCCTTGACCTTGGAGGGAAACGGTACGCTTCTGAGAGTCCATCGTGACGGAATGTACAAAGTTTCTTTGCAGATCACGTACAGAGGAACAGAAAAATGGATGAACACAACCGATGGTAGCTACCCTCTGCAGCATAATATTAAGCAGCACACTGACAGATATAGTAAAGAGGCCCTGCCGCTGCTCACCTACATGGAAACAGTGACATTTACATCCCCATACTGGAGCAAAAGTATGTTCTCTGAAGGTATTTTTTTTCTCGAATTTGGGGATAGACTCGAGGTAGGGACCAACAGTCTGCCCCTTATTGATGGAAATGTGGAACAAAAAACAGTCTTTGTGGTGTATCCTCATTTTTCCACATGAAGAGAATATGGTGAAAATGAAAACAAAATGACATTCTCTCTGTAGCTTTGCATACAGGTCGAAAGGGCTAGCATGAATGATGTATCATATTCATTTGTCTGTGTCATCTAAACCAGTTCTTCTTCTGTCAGCAGAATAATTTGGATTTCAGATATATTTGAGATATTATCAATAGCAAAGCCATGTACAGAACAAAAAATACTGTGGAACAGTGACTGTGTCACATGTTAATACCAGGGTACTTTGAAATATACTTTGGTACTGAAATAATTTCCTTCTAGGGTATTTTTTTCAAGAACAACATGTCAAAAAAATACATGTTCTTACCATAGTAGGCTACTTTGGGGTATGTTTTGTATGTTCCGCTTCAAAGCTACATTTTAAAGCATTGCAATGGAGGAGTATTTTTGTTCTATTTTGATTGAATTTGTTCAAAAGATAAAACGATACATTTTCTTCCCAGTAATGTCAAAACGTATTGTATTTTATAATATTTATGTCATTGTAACATTATTTATGGCTTTTGTATGCTATTTATGTTCAATTGTTAAGGATTTGGGTTGCTAATGCAATGGTTGAAATTACGTTAACATTACAGAACGAAGATAGTGATCGCAATCCTTATACTGCAGTGTGAGGTACATTATGGGTGCTGTCATTGGAATTAGTAGGCTATTACTTTTTGATTAAAAGGGTTAGAAGTTTCTTGAAATCACCAAATATCACATTTGTAATGATTTGCATGAAAGGTCTTTTATGTACATGAATACACCTTCAAAATGACATTATTTCTCTGGCCATAAAGCATCAATAAATGCTATTTCATAAAGCCTGTGCCTGTGTTTTATTACATAAAGCAAAAGCAACCATTTGCTTGTTATTTCATTTTATATTATAATTATATTTAAGGCATCTGATTGATATTGGAAAATGGCTATATAGTTTATTTAAACTCTCTTTGCTATATAACATCATATCATTAGTAGATTAGTCATAACTCCTGTCAAGTCATAACTGCTTTGACAGCATTTGTGTCTGATAAGAGATTAAAGCCACAATATTTATTTAGTAAGTAGTTGGCACTGAGAACCAATCAAAGGAAATTTGCATATTAGGTTTGGTTGTAAAACAATTCAAAACTATTTGCCAATAGGTTGAGCGCTATCAATCTACACTTCTGCCTTAAACGAATATTTTCTTTTAATTAATACATTATTAGCCAACTGCGTGATTTGTATACGTACATTTCTGAAATACATAACTTTGACACAGTCACCTCTTATAACAGATCACTCCAAATTGTAGACACATGCATTTTCTGTAAAGCTGCATTGAAACGATATGTATTGTGAAAAGTGCACAAATAAAATATGAATATTTTGTCAAAACAAGTCATATCTTATTTTTCTTCTCAGATAAATGTATCTTGTTTTATAGACATTTAGTATACTTTCCTCTAAAACACATCCCTTTTAGATGTGATAGTCTTATTTGTTTCATAAATCCATTCCATAGCCCATGTTTGTTACACAAGGCCAATCTTCCAGTCTTGTAAGCATGACATATCTAGTCAGAAAAAGCGATATATTTTTAAATGGAACCATGGTAACACGTTATTTTGATGGACATTCTGTTGACTTAAAGAAGCGTTTCACCTACATGTCAATGAACTCTCAGTAGAGTATTAGTAGACTGTTAAATTTCTGCTAATGTTTTATTTTGATGGTCCCCCATCAAACATTCTACTGACTATAAGTAACTTTACAAGTATTTACAAGTCAATTTATTCTTCTAACCCTACCACAAACAGTATACTCAACTAATAGGCCTACTCTAATGAGAGTTAAGGCCCCAATACTCACGGCAAAGTTCTTTATCGGTCCTTTCTTAAAAAAAATTTGAAATATGTAAACAGCAATATACGGTTAGCAAACATCCGACGCCGCCCACACTACTGAGAGAGACATTTAGATGAATATGTATGTGCTGTGCGCTTTCCTCTCAATAACAAAATAAACACAACAAAATTGAGAAAACAGCAAGCATTTTTTTAAAATCAAGCATAAGAAAAGCATCTGATCATAGCAACGTGGATATGTTTGCACGAGCTCTGCAATTCTGCACTCTAGTAAAGTCACATCACGTTGCTTAAAATCAGGCAGCTTTACCATATTAAACTTAAAAAAAAAAAACAGTGTCAGTGTCTCGTTTCATCTGAAGTAAAACGTTTCGGTTACTCACGTAACCTCTGTTCTCTCTAGAAGAGGGAACGAGTATTGCGTAGTTGCTTACGCTACGGGAAAGCCTTTCTTTCTCGAGATACTGAAGCCAAAAATTATCCTTAATTTTTATAATCTTGTCAACGCAGTGCGGCAGCCTGCAGACCTAGGGCAAGCTTACTAGCGTGCCCATTGGCTGCCCTGCGGCAACTGCAGCAGCCTACCGCTGAGCCCTTGGCGTGACGTCACGACCAATGAGCGCGCTTGGCGCGCTTAATGCGTCACAGCCCGCGAAAAGGGGTGTGGCTTAGCGTATATAAACAGGGCTCGGAGGCTGCTTCTCTGGTTTCTGTCGCATGAAGCGAAATGAGCTCGTGGTGCGAGCACGGCGGGCTACGCAATACTCGTTCCCTCTTCTAGAGAGAACAGAGGTTACGTGAGTAACCGAAACGTTCTCTTACGAGAGGTTCTCTCGTATTGCGTAGTTGCTTACGCTACGGGAACGCCCTTGTCAACGCCGTGCGCGCCCAGCATCCACTGAATGAGTCCCAGGGAGAGCCCGGGGAACGTGATAGCAGAGAGCCGGGCGGCCCGAAGAGGGCTAGCGCCGTACATAAGCACACACTAGGGGGTTAGGAGCGGCACGGCCGGTCCGAACTGACAATTCCCTGCATAGTGCAGCTCAACCAGTAGAGCTAAATCACACAACGTAGCCCGCGCACAGATAGTGGGCTGGCATACGCGAGACTTAGACTGATAACACTTTCGCCTGCAAGGCGGGAACATCCAGGTTGTAAAACCTAACAAATGTGGAGGGGGAGGCCCAGCCTGCCGCTGCACAAATGTCATGAATGGGAATCCCGCTGGACCACGCCCACGACGAGGCCATGCCTCTGGTGGAGTGAGCTTGAATGCCCAATGGGCACTGCAGGTCTTTAGACGCATAAGCAGCAGCAATAGCGTCCACTATCCATCTGGACAGGCTGTGTTTCGAGGCGGCGAGACCCTTGGTGCGCCCGCCAAACGAAACAAAGAGCTGTTCCACCACTCGTTTGACTGAAGACAGTGCTATCAGAAAAACGGTTTTGAGCGTGAGGTATTTCATATCCACAGTTTCCAAGGGTTCGAAGGGATGCGCTTTCAGGGCCTCCAAGACCAGTGAAAGATCCCACATAGGAACCGAGGGGGGTCGCGGGGGGTTCATCCTCCTGGCTCCTCTAAGGAAGCGGATGACGAACTCGTTCCTTCCTAATGCGCGGCCCAGCTCTGAACAGAGAGCGCTGAAATGGCCGTGACATAGACTTTGAGCGTGGAGGGGGACCTGCCCGCGTCCAGTAACTCTTGAAGGAAACACAGTACTCGCGATACCCCACATGTCTGTGGATCGAGCCCCTTAGCAGTGCACCATCTGTTAAACACTGACCATTTCGACATGTAGAGCCGCCTCGTAGAGGGGGCTCTAGATTGTATGATCGTGTTCATGACCCCGTCTGGCAGATCAGCGTGTAATCGTTGAGGCTCCACGCATGCAGAGACAGCGCTCTGGATGGGGATGCCATATCGAGCCGCGGGCTTGAGAGAAAAGGTCTCTCTTCACCGGTATCGGCCAGGGGGCTGAGTCTGCCAGCTGTATTAGATCCGGGAACCAAGCTTGGTTCTCCCAGTATGGGGCTAAGAGGAGCACTGTGTGGCGCGCTTCCCTGATTCTCTTGATGACCTGAGGCAGCAGAGAGACCGGGGGAAAAGCATACAGCGGGCCGCTGGGCCGGGTCTGGGCCAGCGCGTCCTCGTTCTTCGAGAAGAACTCTGGGCAATGAGCGTTGTCTTTTGACGCAAAAAGGTCGACTTCCGCTTTGCCGAAACGGCGCCACAGTGACTGGACTGTTTGGGGGTGTTGAGACCACTCCCCAGGGGGAACGCTGTCCCTGGACAGTCTGTCGGGGCCCTCGTTCAGGTGGCCAGGCACATGCGCGGCTCTCAGCGAGCGCAGAGAGTGCTGAGCCCACACAAGGAGGCGTTCCGCCAGGGTGCAGAGCGTCTGATCTGACACCGCCCTGGCGATTCACATAGGCCACTACCGATGTATTGTCCGTGCGGACTAGAACATGGTGACCGTGGAGGAATGGGAGGAAGTGTTTGAGAGCTTTCTCAACCGCGAGCATCTCTAGACAGTTTATGTGTAGGAGATTCTCCTGGTCTGACCAGCGGCCATAGACCGGTCTGCCTTCGAAGAGCGCTCCCCAATCTAGGTTGGAAGCGTCTGTCGAGACAACTTTCCGGTGTGAAATCACTCCCATAGTCACTCCTGTGTGATACCATTCGGCTGCCAGCCAGGGCTGCAGGGCTGAAAAGCAGCTCTGATTCACTCTGACTCGCAAGCCGCCGGCCGCCCAGGCTCGGTGGGGCACGCGCGCTTTCAGCCAGCGTTGAAGCGGGCGCATGCGCAGTAAGCCCAGCTGGAGCGCTGCTACAGCTGAGGCAATATGCCCCAGGATACGCTGGAATGTCCTCAGCGGAACCCGGCTGCCTATTTGGAGGAATGCGGCGAGGAGGCGGATGCGGCGCGCGCGCTGCTCCGACAGTCTGGCCGTCATAGCCACCGAGTCCAGTTCTATTCCAAGAAGGAAATTGACTGACGGGGCGATAGCGAGCTCTTGGTCCAGTGACCGAGAGACCCAGATCCTCCAGATGGCTGAGAAGCGCTGTTCCGTGAGACACAAGTTCCGTTTCTGACAGCGCTAGAATAAGCCAATCGTCCAGATAATTCAGTATTCGCATTCCCTGTTTTCTCAGGGGAGCGAGAGCCGTGTCCATGCATTTCGTAATGTACGGGGTGCCAGAGACAGGCCGAAGGGCAGGATTGTGTACTGATATACTCGACCGTTGAAGGCGAATCTCAAGAATGGCCTGTGACGGGGAGTTATCTGGATCTGAAAATATGCGTCTTTTAGATCGAGAGAGATAAACCAGTCTCCTGGGCAAATCTGCGCGAGGATTTTTCTGGTTGTGATCATTTTGAACGGCCGTCTCATGAGGGCTTTGTTCAGATGTCTCAGATCTAAAATAGGTCTTAACGCTCCGTCCTTCTTGGGTACGAGGAAGTAGCGGCTGTAAAGGCTCGACTCGCTTAGAGAAGGATGAACCTGTTCTATAGCCCTTTTGCGCAGTAGCTTCGCTATTTCGGCTTGAAGCAGGTGCGCAGCTTCTGAACTCACTTTCGTCTCCGTCTGTGCTAGAAAGCGCGGAGGGCGACGAGCGAATTGAAGCGAATAGCCGTGTTTTATAGTACTCAGCACCCATTCTGACGCGCCCTGAATAGCTTCCCATGCTTCCGCATGCATAGCTAGGGGTCGAATGGTCTCTGGGTTCAGATCGCCGCGCTGCGCGGGATTGGGGAACCTGTATCAGAGAGGATGGAGCGGCGTGCGCGCCGCTGGTGCTCGAACACGGGGGCTGGTAAACAGTATTGGCCGGCTGTACAGCGTTCGGTTGCTCGGTCCCAGAGGATGGAGCGCGATTTGCTGACAAACACCCCTGGCGCGAAAGCGGTGTGGGGATTGTAATGTCTAAAAGTGAGTGCGCGTGCACCTGAGCGGGCGCAGAGTTTACACTTATGACACGGCCAGAGTTTGGGAGCTTAGAGGGTGTGCGACCCGAGGTAACTGAATGGCAGAGCGAGCAGCGGGTAGGTGTGAGCACAAAGTTGTGGGCACATTTACTACACTTAGTACTTGAGCGGCTTGTGTCCGCTTTATGAGAGAGCGCTCTATGCGCGTTACCATGGGGACCATGTTTGTGTGAAGCAGTGAGCACATGGGAGTGGGCACATTTTCTACACTTATAACACCCTCGGCTTGAGCCGCTGTTGCCCGGGGTAACCGAGTGGCAGAGCGAGTTACAGGTAGATGTGAGCACAGAGTTGTGGGCACATTTACTACACTTATTACTCGAGCGGCGTGTGACCGCTTTATGAGAGAGCGCTCTGAACGCGTTACCATGGGGACCGTGTTTGTGTGTAGCAGTGAGCACATGGGAGTGGGCACATTTTCTACACTTGTAACACCATCGGCGTTATAGAGCAAATGCTTTGATGGCTCATATGTTTAGACGCTCATAAATACTCAAGCACCATCCTGTGAGATGCGGGTTCGCTTTCTGTATGTAAGAAAGCTGGCCGCGAGCTCGGAGAAGACAGCAGAAAAAATATTTTCTGCCGCCAGAGCCGGATTTGAACACGGTTCTCCAGTGCAGAAGCGTAAAATTCTGCCACTGAGCCACAGGGGCACACATGAGCTTCCAGTTGGTGCGAGCATATGACCGAGCGTCGTGTTTCGGCGTTTGTTTGCAGGCGCGCGTGTATTAAAACAGGCCCGTTTACTGCAGTATTAGTATTTCCAGCCGCCTGAACTTAGAGGGGACTGAGAAATATGTATCCCGTGAGATGCGGGTTTGCTTTCTGTATGTAAGAAAGCTGGCCGCGAGCTCGAGAGAAGCAAGCAGAAAAAAGTTTTTCTGCTGCCAGAGCCGGATTCGAACACAGGTCTCTGGTGCGGAACTCTAATGTTCTGCCACTGAGCCACAGGGGCACACATGAGCTTCCAGTCAGTGCGAGCATATGACCGAGCGTTTGTTTGCAGGCGCGCGTGTATTACAACAGGCTCGTTTACTGCAATAATAGTATTTCCAGCCGCCTGAACTTAGAGGGGACTGAGAAATATGCGAGGATTGGAGGAAGTCCGGCCTAAGCGGGACGAAAACACTCTCTCTTCCTCCTTTCGCCGGTGCTCGTGACGTCCGCTCTGATATCCCTTGAGAACGGCGCAGTTGCGCGGCTCGAACAAAGGGAGAGAGAGTGGGAAGATGTCATTATGTGCTGTGACATCGTTTGTTTGCAGGCGTGCGTGTATAACAGGCTCGTTTACTGCAATATAGATATTTCTAGTCGCCTGAGCTAGGAGGGGACTGAGAAATGTGTGAGAAACGGAGGTGGCCGGAGAGTGACGCGCGCGACCGAGACGCGGGGTAGCTTTCTTATAACGTAAAGGAAGCCAGCCCGTGACCGTCTACTTCTGACATCCCTTGTGAGCGGCGCCTTGCGCGGCTCGAACAGAGGGGGAGAGGGCGTGCATCATCCGGGGGGGGGGGTAGCTTCCTTGTAACGTAAAGGAAGCTATAGCCCGTGACCGTCCGTTCTGACATCCCTTGTGAGCGGCGCCGTTTGCGCGGCTTGACAGAGGGGAGTAACCAGCTGGTCTGCTTCATCCCCTGAGGCGACGGCAGTGCGGGCAGAGGCCGGCCGCTGCGCGTCGGTGAAGGGCGGGGGAGAAGGAGAGAGCGAGGCTCGCGGGAGGGGCTCCGGCGAGCGCTCAGCTATAACCACCGGCTCGGAAGGCCTTTGAGAGCGGCGTTTTTTCTTACGCGGCCCGGAAGAGGCAGCCGGAGAAGGTGGAGGATCGTGAAACATGGCGAGTCGAGCCCGCAGGGTCGACATCGGCAAGTCCTCACACTGTTCGCAGCCGCCCGTGAAGGGCGCGGGCTGCGTGGTCGAAACCCAGGCAGAGAGCGCAGATCACGTGGCGGTCTCCGTCGCTGAGCGCGGCTCTGCACGAGCCACAGGATGAGCGAGGCATTTGCAACAACGCCTCGCGCTCTTTTAGATGCAAAGTGTGTCGCGGGGCGAACACACAAACACATACAACACAGAGCAGTAAAAGGATATATTCGCCGGATAGCGAAGCAGGCAGGGAAAGCTGAAGGCGGCGAAGGCGGCCGGCGTCCTCAGGCTGAGATCCTCGGCGTGCTGATCGCTTGATTCGACGGCGGCTTCCTCAGAGAGCAGCGATGCGTAGAGCTTCGCTGAAAAGACAGAAATCAGAGAAGCAGCCTCCGAGCCCTGTTTATATACGCTAAGCCACACCCCTTTTCGCGGGCTGTGACGCATTAAGCGCGCCAAGCGCGCTCATTGGTCGTGACGTCACGCCAAGGGCTCAGCGGTAGGCTGCTGCAGTTGCCGCAGGGCAGCCAATGGGCACGCTAGTAAGCTTGCCCTAGGTCTGCAGGCTGCCGCACTGCGTTGACAAGATTATAAAAATTAAGGATAATTTTTGGCTTCAGTATCTCGAGAAAGAAAGGCTTTCCCGTAGCGTAAGCAACTACGCAATACGAGAGAACCTCTCGTAAGAGAACTTCATTTTTTTGCTATAAAGCAGCTTTCCAGTGTGTTCATGTTTTCACGAAAACGACTAAACACGCTGTATTCTGCTACCAGGCCATTAGATGGCGATAAAACACTATAGACGGAACACGTAATACGCATGTGCATGACGTCACCGTTTTCAGAGCTTCACGTTTTTGTTGTTTACATGGAGACCTTTTTCAAAAACTTGCACTTTGAAACCCGTTTTCAAAAGTTTGCGTTTTCAGGCACCCAAAACGCTGTTGTCGTGTAAACGAGTGGCCAAAACGCAAAAGTTTTACGTTTTTAGCTGAAAACAGTGTCGTGTAAACAGCCCCTTAGTTGACATGTAGGTGGAGCGTTTCTTACAGTTAACAGAATGTTTAAAGGGGACCATTAAAATGGAACCTTTAGACAGAATACAAAAAAAAAAAGGTAAGGTACCCTTTAAAATATGCTCAAAATTAAATGTGAGGATGTGCCTGCACACTCAGGTTCATGTGATCACAAAAGGCTAATGCTAATGACTTCATAGACCTCAGTTGCTCATATTCGCTGGGAAAGACCCTGAGTTCTCATGGCAAAATTCTGCAGGCAAAATGCACTCATTTCAATAAGAATCTGCACGATCAAGAATTTCTCCCCACACAGGTTTTGAATTCAACTAAGTTGAACTTTGAACACATTAATTCACTGCAATCGCTAACATAAAGCTATACTTTGTTTGGAAGTGACCAATCTCCCTTTCGTATTTTTGTCATTAAATAGCTAATCATTGAATAAATACTTTTTGAAGTTTTAAGGAGGTTACATTAGTGTCATAAAAAGGGTAGAGATGATTTTAAGAAACAATTCATTGTGACAATACAAAGTTACATTTCTGTAAGGCTTACTAAGGTTTCATGCATATATACCGCATTTCCGTGTCCAGCCACAGACTTATTTTACATTCTCTGATGCAATGTAAACTGAAGGCTTATTAATGTTGTAAAGTGAAATCTTTAGTGGTTTTTAACTTAGTTGGCAATGTTTTTAATGACAATTTACATAACCATACACAGATTTAGAGTGCTTCCTGTCTGATAAAGGTTTATATTGCCTGACACAGTGAACTGAGAAATGATAAAGCTAATGTGCAAAAGTGACACACCCTTTCAAGTGTTGATTGGCATGAGAAAGATTTCAAACACATGACTCAACAAGTGTGATGCAATCTAATCTTGCTAGTTGATGCTCTTTCTGGATTGCTTTTGCAGACACTATGCTATTTGCTACCATATGCCATGAAGTGTTAATAGTTGCTTAAAATAAGTTAATGTTTCATTTTATAAGTGGGTTTTTTTCATTGCATGTTTGAGCACTTACAGGTTTGATCTTTGAACAAACAAAACTTAAAGGTGCAGGTGCAATTTCTGATAAATGCTGCTTAAAATTTAAATCAACACCTAAACAAACAAATATTTGCTAGATTTCAAATATCAACAGTGTCAGTAATCAGAAATCGCTTAATATATAAATATACATAAAACATACATAAAATTTCAGACAATGTTGTATGTGTGATTGGGAAGCAGGTGAATGAGAAAATACCTGAAATTCGACAATAATGACAGGAACTAACTATCACATGTGACCACCACTCCTCCAGAAGTTGTAAAAGTAATGTGAAATAAAGTAAAAGATTAATAAGTGCCAATAATTCTGGATTATAATTTGAATTTGTGATCATATTAATGTCACGGAGGAAGCAGACGCAGGTTTTTTTTTTGCAGGTAACGGGTGAATCACAGATAATGCAGATAAGTGAACAACATGAGTTATGGTAATTTAGAGGTTCAATAAAGAACGTTGGTAACCAAAAAGTTTCGGTTCCCATTGACGTCCATTGTTTTTTTGTTTTTGTTTTTATTGTCCATTCAATTAAAAGTTAGTGGGAACTGAAACTGTTATTCTTTCAAATATCTTCCTTTATGTTCAACAGAAGGAATAAAGTAACACAAGTTGGACCACCCCAAGTTAAGTCGACAGCATAATAACTTTTCTTGAGCTTTGTATAAAAGTTTTTGTGAAAACCAACATGAATACAAAGAGTAAGCCTACTCGAGACACATCTATTTGAAACTATGTATGTAAGCA
The DNA here is from genome assembly GCF_964197995.2 of Scardinius erythrophthalmus. Taxonomy (NCBI): domain Eukaryota; kingdom Metazoa; phylum Chordata; class Actinopteri; order Cypriniformes; family Leuciscidae; genus Scardinius; species Scardinius erythrophthalmus. The sequence continues at coordinate 23,303,461 of NC_138240.1, forward strand.
GTTGTAACAAGCGTTTAGATAAAAGGTTTAAGATTCCTTTAAGATTTCCCATTTAAGTGTGTCCAAACATCTCATTCATTCAAAGAATGACTGATAAAAAAAAAATAAAAAAAAAATGGCTATGTCTCTGGCTATGTCCTAGAAACTAAACTTCTGATCATCCAATGCTCTGGATTCCGAACATTGTTTTATTTTTCAGGAAGTGTACACCTACGATTGTACTTTCCTTTATTGCATTCTTAAACTGAACAGAAACTACAATGAGTGAAACCATTACTCGGCATGTCACTGTGCTGTGTGTAGGTGTAACAGTAGGTGAGGTTACATAATACTTCTAGCCCTGCACTATGTCCAGATAATACAGTCAGTGGGGATTCCCCATTTCATACTAGAACACCAGGAATGTTTGGTATCCTTGTGAGAATGATGAAATATTTTTGTTGTAGATATTGCATCAATATTCTTCTATGTAGTTTTAATGCACCATTTTTTTGTTGTTGTTTTTTTTTTTAAATATGAAAGGGAATTCTAAAGTATATACGGTATTTGGACACTTTAGGATGCGTTTCATTACAAAACAAGATATAAAGTGACATCTATAACCATTAACCAAATGGGATTTTCTTAAATGTAACTTTTCTGAGCCATTTTACAATGACTTTTAACCAGCTAGTCTTTGTAGCTAATCTTTTTAGTAGCTGTCCAAATGTATTCATCACATTAACTATGAACATGTTCCTCTAACATTTTACAAATGTTTGAAGTGTCGAAATGTATTATTATATATTAATGCTAAACTTTTCTTTGAAATAAATGTCACACTGACACCGGGCCACTTGTTGATATTCATAGAATATATATACTGTATAAGGAATCGTTGTAATGTGAGTGGTATTCAATCCATCGTCACCGGCATGGAAGGTGGGCGAACTAATAAGGATGCTAAAGACGTCAACCTCTAGCATGCCTCTTGAAGCCAGGGAAGTGAGGTTTACTTGAACAACACTTCACAAGTTGGCCTCCTTTACACTCAGCCCTCTAGACTTCACTCCCATCTGGGTCACGGCACCAATGTGACTGGTCCTACTCACACCACTCTGGGGTTCATTTCCCGAAATCATCGTTAGCCAACAATGGTCGCTAGGGCTGTATTCGATACATCATTACAACGATGTATCGTCAGATACTACTTGTCGATACAAGTATCGATACTGCTGATTCTGTGTCGACTCAACAGCACGTTCACAGCAGTAGACGCACTTATTCTGAATACAAGAACAGCGTTTAAAACGGAGTGGAAATGTGCTGAAATGAATGAATATAACATAATATAAAGGCTAGAACAAGGTTTAATCTGGCCCACAGAGGAAAATAACTGGAGTTGCCCGATATCAAGAGACATGATTCCCCAATCAGAGTGTCAGGGTTCTGCCCAGGCAGCCTTGTCTGTTTTGTCTTTGTTTCATGTTTCTATGTTTGTCTTGTGTTTGAGCACATGGCTCTGTCTTGGTCTGTGTTTGCCATGTGCTTCTCTTGTCCTGCCTTACCACGCCCCCTTGCTTAGTCCACATCTTGTCCTCGTTTCACTATATGTGCTCACCTGATCCTCATGTGCTCTGGTCCCTTTATATTGTGCCTCTTTCTCTCATGTCTTTGCTGGTTTGTTGTGTGTGTGTTGTCTGCATTCATTGTGTGCATGCATTCTCACTTCTTGTCAGTCAGTGCTAGATTTTCCACCAACTGCGGAACGGCGGTGGAGTCAATAGGTTTCCATTAAAGTCAATGTGTGTATTTTCACTGACTGCGGAACGGCTGCGTTCCGACTCCGGCGATCCGCAGCCCTCTGGAGCAGTTACGCAAAGCTTCTGTTTTTGCTGGATGCCGGAGAGCTCCGCAGCAATTCAGCACTTATATCGCGCAATCATACGTGAATTCGTGAGATCTCGTGGGGCCCCGTGACTTCAGCTATCAGTCATGGCCACAGCCGTTCCGCAACAAATCCGGACGTGGTGGGTATTGAAGGACGACGGAGCACGGAGCCGACACGCAGCGGAGCCGATCCGCAGTTGGTGGAAATCCGGGGTTAGTTTCTCTGTCAGTTCTAGCTTTGTGTTTGCTTTGATTTTTATCCAGTTTTTTCTTTGTTCCTGATTTTAAGTCTAGTCTTTATTTTGATCTAGTTCTTCCAAGTTTTATTTTTGGTTTCTCGCTTGTTTTTTGTTTTTGATTATTAACTAATCTTTTATTTCCTTTCTCTTTAGTTCTCTACAAGGATGCTGTCTTGTTTTATTTCTTTTTGCTAGTTTCAGTTATTTATATAGTTAGATCTTTTATTTATTTTGCTAGATCCTGTTATTTCAGTATTGTTTCTTTATTTTATCAGTTTATTTTGCTTTTATTACTTGTCTTGGCCTGTTAGTCTTGTCTCGTGTTGGTTCCTGTCCCGCATCCTGTTGCACCCTGGTCGTTGACTCTCCTGGTCTGGCAGCTAGCCTGGTGCTACATCCAGTCTCATTACCAACGGTCAAGCCTCTGATTCCCTGAGCTGCTTCATTGTCTTCATCTTTGGACATCACGTCTTTGCTGTCTCATCTTCAACCTACCTGTTCACCAGTTGTGTGCCCTGGCCTATTGTTTGGACTGTTCCTGCCTGTGTTTTGTCCTTGTCAATAAATATCACTCCCTGTTCATTCTGCACCTGGGTCCTCCCTTCTCTGAATCTTGACACAGAGATTCACACTTGCGCAATATGGAAATATCTGATAAGCATGTTACTTATTTTTCTCAACCTGTCTACACTGTGGAAAAAGTGCTGACTTTCTGAAAACACCGGTAAGTTAGCAGTTCAGTGACCTTCTTTATGATCTTCCAGTTTAGCGGTCCCATTTTAGATCTGCGGCATATGAAAGACTCTCTGAGGAGATTCAGGTTCAGGATGCTGACTATTCCCATCATTGTGTGCCAAATCAGATCCGAGGACTGATCTGATCTGAAGGATGCATGAACATTGAACAGCGAAGCGTTCCAATACCAGGTTCTTTCGTTTGGGCTAGCTCTTTGCCCTCGCACCTTTACCAAATGAATTGATGCAGCTCTAGCCCCGTTGTGGCTCCAGGGTATCTGTGTATGAAATTACATCGACTACTGGCCCAGTCTCAAGAGATGGCAGTTCGGCATTGAGATGTTGTCCTTGGCCATATAAAACGTGGGGTTGTGACTCAGCACGAAAAACAGTGTGTTGACACCTACTCAGAGAACTACAATGTGGGCACAATTGTCTCCTGCTGCATATCGAGTCATTGGAGATGGGAGACGGGCACGCTAACAAGGATGCTAAGCATAGTGCGCCTCTTGGAGCCAGGGGTTTGAGGTTTCACTTGCACATCTCTTTACTAGCTGGCCTCTGTTAAGGTAACACTCTTTTTTTTTTTTGTGCTATCTATCTGTGATGATCCACATGTATCCACTACAAATTAAAGTTCTTTTGAAATTTACAAATATCTCTGAACAGTTTAAAAGAAGTACGAAGAGCTCTGTTGTTATGGCCCTCTACCAGGATGAATTCTATCAGTTGTTGTAACCCTAGTAGAAAGCATATACATCAGCTTAAATTTTGTACATGAATTTATTTTGGTAATCAAATTTACTTTTTAATCATAATTTTTTCTTTACCAGCCCTCACCATTTTTTAGTAAATATGTGCATGCAGAATATATCAAATACAATGTAATTTTGTAAGATATTTGAATCTACAGTGACTGTCATGTGACTTTAACCAAAAAGAAGAAAACTAAAGATGATACTGCAGGATAGACAAAGTATCCCTTTCCTGTCCAAATGATTTTTTTGTCTATATGTAAATACAATTGAATATTATGCATACTCCTTTCTGTGGTGACCATTATACTCAGTGAAACTTAATTTCTCAAAGAGTTATGTGTACAATATCAGTGACACTTCCTAGTAAAGGAAGTTTAAAATTTGTAGGATCAAAGTGCAGTAGTGTAAATTACTATCTAGAAGGCTTGGAATTCTTGTGTAGGTGTGAAAAGGCAGTTAGATGCCACATTTCTACCAGCATTTATTCGGCAAGCCCCACATTCTCCACATTTTCTTATTTAATGAGATTCTAAACAAGCCCAATTTCTATAGGATAATGATGACAGAAACTACAATTCCTTCCTTAACATGACCCTGAAACTGTTTTTTTCCCCAACTTGATTTCCTTAAAGGGATAGTTTACCAAAAATGCAAATTGTTGATACCATTTATTCACCCTCATGCTGTAGAAGATATCTTAACAAAATTATTTTGGATCCAATTGACTTTCATTGAATTGACAAAAACAGTTGAAACAAAAGTTTTCAAAAGTTTGCATTTTCAGGCCCCCAAAAAGACATTGTTGTGTAAATGAATGGCCAAGGCATGTTAAACCACGTGACCATCTCTAAGTCAAACTACTTTTTCTATGTGATCTATGTGATGGTCACACTTGATCTCTGCTTGTGACCTATTTAGAGAACTAAGTCTCTTATTATATGTGAATATTGGATGGTTTATGAAATCAGTCGTAGATGGTTATAATGTATATAATTCCTGTTTTCCCTTTAAAAATATAAATGAGACTGCTGTAGAGAAAATAATTGTATTGCAGTTAACTCCTTCACAGTCATATACTGTAATACTTGTCACAAGGTGAACCCATAGATGAGTGAGGGTTAGATTCAAGTGCAGGTGGTTTAATTAAAGTAATAAGAAAAAAAGAAAAAAAATTAAGTAAACTGACCTGAGCGCACCAAAATAACAGCCTTAGAAAGACAAAACCAGAGGCCCAGAAAGGACTCAGAAAGGAGGTTAAGAGGTTAAGATGAATACAATCGGAGTTATATTAAAAAATGTCCTGTCTTCTCCAAGCTTTATAATGGGAGAGAATGGCTGGAGAAAATTTTAAGCCCAAAAAAGTGCATCCATCCATTATAAAAGTAATCCAAATATATCTATATATATAACTCTGAATGTATTTGTATTTGATTGTATTGTTTTTGTCTGAAAGAAGAATGTCATATACACCTAGGGTGGCTTCAGGGTGAGTAAATCATAGGCCAATTTGAATTCAGGGGTTAAAGTGAAAAAAAAATCCTGAGCCTGAAAATTTTTTGGGAGGTGGGGGTGGGGGGGGGGGGGGGTGCGGTGCGGTGCCTTGGGCTTCATTGGCACCATTTATTTTCAAGCATGTTAATGGCATATTTTTATGAATAAAGACCAGTATCACTGATATAGCTACTTATGTCTCTTTGTCCAAAATTTGAAACATTTATTAGGCTTAAAAAAATATAACAACTTTTAATTTACGTAAACTTAAAACAATCATCACTTAAACCCATAATAAATGTAATATTTGCCTGTACCTTACCTGTCTAACCAATGTGAATATAGAAATTGAATACGTTTATAAAACAGTCCGCACTGCATAAATTATAAATGAAAAATAGATTAATCCTTAAGCGTTTGGCAGTTAGTAATTTTCTCTGTTCCCATTGTTCTTTGGTTAACTTTACTAACAGAGAGAATTGCTGTCACTTACCAACCGCTGCTGACAGGATCTCACGCATTCTCTACTCTTTACGAACTATTTAAGATTGTATTTAACTCATTTTACTGTTCTCGTGAAGATACTCGACAAAACTGACATTTTGACATAGCCTAAATGTGTGTGTTATGGTTCGTACAAGCGCGAAAGGGAACTCGATGGCGCGCTGTCGACTGCGAATGCGATACTGGCGCGCGTCTTTCTGTGTGTGTGTGTGTGTGTTTCAGGAGGACATTCATTCACTGACAGCGCGTCACTGACAGCGCTCTTTTGTCTTCTCGCGCATTGATAGTTTAAAACATTTGCGTGAAGGAGAGCATGATCATATAACCCAAAGGATGACAGAAAGAACAGACGCTGCGATAAATATTTTAATACGTTAAAGCTGGACAAATTAATCGCATGCGTTTACTTTGACAGCACTAACGTTAGGCTACTTGTTGTACATTGCTGACAGAAAATGCTGCGGTTTAAAGTGGACTCGTTTTCATGGTAGGCCTACACAGAATGTGTTTTTTTTTGTAAGCTACACAGAATATTTAATTAAATATTCAAATGAAATATTTAGCCAAGTCTGAAGTTACCAAGGAGCAGCATATGTTAACGTTAGCTCAGTTATCAACAGGTGTAGACAGAAAAGATGATTATCCTGACCTGAGCTAATTTACTGAACCAACTCACACCTCTCCTTTCTTTCTTTTCATCCATGATGACATTAAAGTCACGTACCGTTACCTGTTGTTTCTGGCGTTTCATCGCTGTCTGTGCTGCAACCGCTAATACTCGCTCATTAGAACATTCAGTGAGCTATTTTACACAGGCTCGGTCCTGCTCCGAGTCCTCCGTGTCAATGACGGCGTGCGGTTAAACATCATAACAAACGAATTTGAGTGGGGGTGGGGAGGACAACGGGATTTTGGAAAGTGTCCCCATAGGAAATTACGCCCGTGCAGGAGGACATCATCCAAAGCTTCATGAACTAGCGCTCCTTTCCCCCACAACGTTAACGTGACGTATAAATCTCAATCACACTGTGTTGCCCTGCTCTGCTTCTGATAGGCTTGTAACGTTAGTAGAGCTGCGTTTCTTTCATATGATTGGTAGGTGAAATCAATTGACTCGAAAATATTAAACCGCATGCAAGATTCAAATTTATTTATTTTTCTTCCTCACGGCCGAACGCCGGAGATCCGGCACGGTGCCGGAATACTTTAAGCCCTGTGAATTTTTGGGTGAACCAACCCTTTAAAAACAAGTAAAATCAAGTAGCGTCAGTTCTGGCAAGTCATGTTAGTCAAGCTCGCATCAGCTGACTCTCACCAATAGGAATATGACGCACCGCATCATCTCATAAGGAATCGTACAATTGGGAATTTAGCGAGAGGAATTCGTTGTAGCCTATAGAGCTGACTTGTATGTTTGACTGAATCGTTTGCTTTATTATTGTATAACTTCTTATACCTTTTAGGTGTAAAAAAATTGATTTTCATTGATTTTCAGTAGACATTGCAAAGAAATGCCATATGTTTTTATCATCTATAGTCTGTGTGGGAACAGGGAACTTTCTGTGATTAAAGTTTATACACCTGGGGTGCGTGAGCGAGACACTCGAGAAGTGACTGGGCAGAAGACCTCTTACCCCTGAGGTCCAGTGGCGTTTTCTTGCGGAGGCCAAGGGAAGCCAGGCTTCCTCACTTTTTCAGAATATAATCGTCATTTAATAAACACTTTTGTTTTCACAGTTTACGTAATCCTTCTGTCATCTCCTCATCGTCTCTCTTCATTCATTACTGAGCGTTTTATGATGTGTAAAACAGCGCCCCTATAAAAGTGACATGGTGAATGAGCGTTGAAAACATGGTACTGCACCCTGTGTCTGTGAGGAGGCCAGGCTGAGTTGGCGTCCCTTGATAGAAAAAAAAAGAATGATTAACCAATCAGGTGACGCTATTGTTACGACACTGCTCCCCTGTGATTGGTCAGGACAGTGTCAAGGGAAGCCATGAACTTGTTGGCATCAGGCCAATCACATCACGTTATCATCGTCAATGAATGAATGAATGAAATAGGGAAGATTTGTGGATTTGTGTTGACATCTTGTTTAGCTAGTTAGCTAAAATTATTAATTGTAATTATGGAGGGTGGAGATTTGGAGTATTTGATCAAAAAAATCTTTTACTAAACTGCCTCTACAGCAGCAGTTTGTGAGAGAGAGCTAGAGAGAGAGAGCGCGTGTGGTCTAAACTGCCCATTTAGCAATGTGTTATTTTTTTAATGTGATTATAGTTCTTCTTACTGTTTCTTGCGTGCTTTGATTAAGCAGCATGTGAGTGCACTTTGTTGTTTATTGTTGTGATTATTTGTGAATAACCGCTATTGTATATCCTTACATGAGCGTCACACCGATTTAAGGGTGTATTAAATGAAAAAGGTTATCTTCTTGTTGCTTACCGTTGGCGTTTCCTATCTGCGAATGTTTTAATAAAAAAACACCATGAAAGATATTTAAGAGGACTGACTGTGTATGTGTGTGAGTGAGAGAGAGAGAGAGAGAGAGAGAGAGAGAGAGAGAGAGAGAGAGAGCGAGAGCGCGTCCGTGCTCAAAGTGTTGGATTGTAACAAGCGTAAGTCCCGGTAAGATGATGCTGGGCGCTCTAATAGTTCATCCAAATAGCAACATATAAATGGTAACATGATTTTCTGCCCCCACCCCTTAAAACACACAGCTTAGAGGTTGTGTCTTAATTGGCTTCCTCAGAAATTTTCCCCATGCCACGCCACTGCTGAGGTCAGAGGTCATTTAGTCTGGGGGGGTCTTAGGAGCCTAATGGCACACATCAAGGCTAATAGCAATAACAGCCAAGGAGCCTTTTGTTTGTGGAATGTGGAACGAAGCTAAGGAAGACCTTGAGATAAAACAGTATAAAAGCTGCCCTGCTCCTCTTGTCTGGGTCTCACTCGCTCCACAGTGTAACCTTCTGTGACTTCTGTGTGGGCAACTGGGCCTATTCTTGTAAGAATAAATACTTTTAAAAGACCATTTGATTCAGAGTGTCTCTTACGCAGTGATGATTGTTTAATGAGAATTTTTGCCACAACAATTTAGTGTCAGAAGTGGGATTCCTTGGATGTGCCCTTCAGAGGAAGCAACCACTGGAATTAAGTGAAAACGAACCTGGGTGACAACAGAAGTATCTCTGGTAAGAGACAGCTAAAATTTAGTTTCTTTTGGTATAAAAGTGAGTGAACCATAGCGGCTGAGTTTGAGGCTATATCTGTGGTGCGGGTGCAAGAAGTTATCAGGGAGAAATTGAGACCTCAGGGCAGGTCAAGAGATTTCTAGTCTGAGACTGAGTGCTCGCAAAGTGGTTTCAAAAGAACCGCACAAAATTAATTAGGTGAATTAAGGGAATTAAGGGCAAAATGCATGCAAGAAGTTGATCAAGTACCCTGATTTTCCCAGGGAGGAAATGTTAAGTGTCACTAGGCTGACAGAGGTGAGAGACTCGATGGAAGAGGGAAGTGAAAAACAAAAAGGTTGTTGTGTGAGAGACGTATGTGTGTGGATTGTAAGCAAACAATCATGTACTGGTTAGATGAGGCAGAGCGAAAAGGAAAAAAAGTCTATAATGGCTGTCGGTGCAATTTAGGGATTGAGATATGAGTAATAAAATATTTTGGGTTTTTTTGTGAAACTGTAGAGATAAGTGGGACTGAGAAAATAATGATAACATTAAGTAATTTAAGGAAAAAAATATTGTTTGTTTTATAAAGGAAATTCTGAGTCAGGATAATTTCCCTGGACAAGTGATTAAAGTTAAACAGAAACTTTGTGAAATCCGCTTAGAATTTTATGAGGATTTCCGTGCAGCTTATGAAAATTAATGTTCTGCCAATGATAATGATGAAGATTATGATTCGGCTATTGTGATTGAATCCGCCACTGGTGGACTAAAAGAATACAGAGAACTGCTTATCAGTGGCTCTGTTTACATTCCTGATCGGTACACACTGCTTCAAGGGTGTGCAGTACTGTAAGTTGGGGCCATTCGCAAGCTCATAGTGATCAAACTATAGGCAAAGAGAGTGGTTTAATTATGGTCAGCAGGGCCATTTAGCCCGTAATTGTAAATGGCCACTCAGAAGGTGAGAAATTGTGAAAGTAACAGAAATTTATGGTATTAATGTAGGTTAGAAAGTAGATCTGTGTTAATATGATGAAATGAATCGTCTAAGAAATAATAGGAGATAAAAATAAGGTCATGAGATTAAAGACTTAAAGGTCCCATGACATGCTATTTTTTGTAGGCTTTTATATAGGCCTTAGTGGTCCCTAGTACTGTATCTGAAATCTCTTTTCAAAAATTCAGTCTCAGTGCAGAATTATAGCCACTACAAGCCAGTCCCAGAATGAGCTTCCTTCAGACAGGCCGTTTCGGTGTCTGTAGCTTTAAATACTAATAAGGAGGAGAAAGGCGGCGCAAGGTGGAGGGTGGGTGTGGCCTTGACCATCTGCGGCAACGGTAGACCATGCATGTTTACATTGGATATATTGCAATGGCACGGAGACACGCAGTCGTTCAAGCATTTCAGTTTGACCCAGAATCTGATCCAGATGGAGAAGCAACGGATGAAGAAGTTGCAACTCAGCGGCTCCAGCAGGACGTTTCCGAATGGTTAGTTTAAAATATTATGTCTGGATACGGTACTTTATTCGGATGGTTTACAGTTATTATCATGTAGCTAACGCTAACCTACTGTTGCCTTTTCACGGGAGATCTGTAACATCTGTAATTTATCTTATTACAATTACATCATCAAGCTCTGCGATCTTGCAATCCGGATATCGCGCGCGCCGTATAACCAACAGGAAAACGGTTATCCAAATAACACTCGCGTTGCAGTGTGTGTATTCACACACATAAACTGCATAGCTGCATAGCTAATGTGACAGCCACATTCTACGTGTAACAGTCAAGGCAAACATAAACAGTAAAGCAACACACTTATATATCATTAGTTGACTTACTGTTCCGAGGTGTGTAGCTGAGCCAAAGAGAGTGATCCAGACTTTAGTTTCAGACGTTCAGCAAGCCCAGCTCTGTATTGACCCTTCGGTGTTTAATTGGATGTACAAATGAACACCGAAGGGTCAATACAGAGCTGGGCTTGCTGAACGTCTGAAACTAAAGTCTGGATCACTCTCTTTGGCTCAGCTACACACCTCGGAACAGTAAGTCAACTAATGATATATAAGTGTGTTGCTTTACTGTTTATGTTTGCCTTGACTGTTACACGTAGTGAGGGCGAATGGCCCTCAAAAGCCATGATATCTCTCGTGCGCGCGTTCCTACTTCCTTCCTAGCTCATTTTCTCATGGGCGGAAAATATTCTCTGGGCGGGCAAAGCAGAGACAAGGGAGGTAACATTCCTCCTTATAACGTCACAAGGAGGAGATTCAAGATCAGCGCGATTGAGCGTCCATTTTCTCAAAGGCAGAGAAAGATAGCAAAAGCTTGATTTACACCGATTGAAATTTCTAGAAACTTGGGGACCATATACAGGCTAGGGGAACTCATATTAATGTTAAAAAACCTCAGAAAGTGAAAATTTCATGTCATGGGACCTTTAAGGAATTCCTTTTAAAGGAAAGATCTATAATAAGTGCCGGTTGTTTTAAAGTGAATGGATAAGTACCGGTTGATGTAAAATTACAGATAATGACTAAAAATCTGAGTGGATATAGAGAGGCTAATCTCACGGATGACTCACAATGTACTGCAAAAGATGCATCACAAGCGGAGAGTGCTAGCCTCCTCAAAGTTAGTGTGAATCCTAATTGCAGATTGATAAACTCCTAGAAAAAAAAACATTGAAGTAATTGAGAACTTTACACCTAAAATTGAGATGAAATGTGAAACGTTATTGAGAACTAGGAGCTGATGTTTTGCTTTCAAAAGATAAGCTTGTGATTGGCTGAAACAGTTCGCTTATCTGAATCTGGTGTGTGCTGTGGCTGAAACTGTCAGGCGTTCCTGGGGGCTGTTCCATAAAAGACGCTTAGAAAAGCGGGGATTAAACTCCAAAACCGGACTTGAATGAGCCTAACAAATGAGTTGGGGCTAAAGTGGTTCCATAAAAGGTAATTGAAGCTCACGCAATCTCACTAATTTGATCCAGGTTTATCTAGTCTAGATAATTGTGTGTGCACGCGTTTCTTAAGCAGCCCTAGAGGTCGATCGTGGATCAAATCGATCCACCATCAAACAGCGTTCATATTTTGTGCTGTTTTATGCGTTTGTGACATGTTTTTTTCCCCCTCAGTTCAAAACTTACATTTTACAGTTATATTCTCCATCTGTAAATGTTCGAAAGCCATGCAAATGTATCCATTTTGCTGCTAATTTTCATATTGGACGAGCGCTGCTGCGCGCATGCGCGCCAAATAGGAGCGCAATAATTATTAAAATCGTAAAATTCGGAAAATTAATATGCGATATTTTATAACACTAGAAATATCTTCTAATTATAATAATTTTTTTTTTAGGATGTTGGATAAGTTGCACTGAACTTCTAGCGAACAGAAGTACTTCAGTGAAGTAGGCTAGCCTATAATTCAGGGAAGTTTATTTTAAGAAACTAAATATATAAAGATACAAAATATAGTTTTGGGTATAGGACCTATGCTACTTAATAAAGATGATGTATACTTATTTAGAATGCTGAGAATTACAGCTTTTAATGCAATATTTTTTTGGAGAAAGCAAGAATCCCCAGTTTTAAATGAGTAGATTTAGTTTCTAAAGTACATTATGGAGAGGATAACATTAAATTAAGAGCAAATGTATACATTTTGAAAAGATATGTGCAACTCTAAAATCAAAGAATATTCCATAAAATGAAGGAATATATATTATTAACTACATTTTTATATAACACTCCCTCCCTTTTATTTCTAGTAATTTGTTATTTTATTTATTTACTTATTTAATATTGAATATTTGATATTCAAATAATATTACTTGAATAACTATTAGGAATTATGTGTCATTATAAGAGTTTGATATAAATATGTTAATGTTAAATTTTTATTACTATTTATTTATTGTTTTTTGTCTTTTCCCCCTTAAATCATATGTAAAAGTGTCTATGAACTTTTTGGTTATTGTTCTAATCATGTGTGTTTTTAGGCTATGTGTTGGTGGGTATTATCACAAAAGAAAAAAAGTAGAAGGAAAAATAAGGAATATTTATTGGGGGAAAATATGATGTCTTTAAAGGAACTGTCAATTTGTATAATTGTGTTAAATGTGTTTGAATTGAAAGACATAATAAAGTACACACATATATATATATACACTAAAATATTTGTTATTTGGACATTAGATGTGCCTTATTTAGAATTTTAAACCTATGTGTATATTTTTATGATAGCAATAACTGTAAAGGGACTATTGTAATGGGGTAAATCAAATGTAGGCTAATATACTGTCAATTACTAAGCTCAGATTCATCTTACCAGTTAAAATTTATACTCTGCTTTTGTAATTATTTATTTTTAATTTTGTGATTTTAACTTATGCTTTACAAAGCTTTTTTAGATTGTGTTCTAATGTTCTTCTAATCATAAACATGTACTACAGCTGCCAAACAAAACCAGAGAGAAATGTATTCATAAATCTTTAAAACAATCTAATTAAATCTTGGCCACAAAACATTCAGCCAGTAAAAAAAGAAAACCTGTAGTGTGTGTATATATATATATATATATATATATATATATATATATATATATATATATATATATATATATTGTATTTAGGCCTATCTATCTATCTATCTATATATAGGTCTATATTGTCTAATGTATCATTGTAGCCTTATTTAAGTTGATTTTCTGTATACTGTGTATTTATTTTTGGACTAATAGTGGTTAATAAAGTCCAATAATGGTATGAGAGAGTGTCAGTGGTAATATCATTGTGTTCCTATTGGTCAGTGTTAGAGGATCTGTGTAACAACTGAGGCTTAGCCTGACAGTTAGCCTGCCCTGGACCAGGCTAGTTTCCCAGCATAAGTTGCCGGGGTAACTGAGTTTGAACTTTTTTTAAGTTTGATTTATGAAACCGAATCTACCAAAAAAATAAGCCTGACTAACCGAAATAAGCCTGGCTTATACTCTAATCTTGGTTTATGGAACAGCCCCCTGGTTTGTCATGTGTTTGTGTTTAGTCTGGTTTGTTGTGAGCACATGGCTTGTCTTGTATTCCTTAAGCCATGTGCTCTCCTGTCAATTGTCTGGCCCTTCCCATCTTGCTACCTGATTATTGATTAATTTGCCCCATCTGCCTTGTTCGTTACCCTCTATTGTTTGCTCCCTATTTAGTCTCCCTGTGTTTGCAGTCCTGTGTTGGTTCGTTGTTTTTGTTCTTAGTGTTTCCTGTTTCTTACCAGATGCCTGTCTTGTTTTCCCCCACGGGGAGGTTTTATTTGTAGTTTTTTTTTATTTATTTAATAAATTATCCTTCTGCACTTGAATCCTCGCTATACTATTTTTCCAGGCCGTGACAGAACGAACCAACCAATAGAGGATTCAGCAGAAGAATGGGCATCTTCCTTTTCCCATCTCCCTGCCCCTCTGCTCAACAGATGGAGCAACATGACAAACTTCTCTCCATCAAGGGAGTACCAGTGTGAAGGAGTTCACCAGTTTCTGTTTGTAGCGGAGGGGCTCAATATCAGCGACGCAGTGCTAAAGGACACTTTCAACACCTGCCTTAATGAGCCTGTGCCTGCCTGGGAGACGGGAATGCTGGGGATTTTATCATTCTGGCAGTTTGTGGGGTATGTTTAGCACCGTGGATGGGAGGGTGGTCTTCCGCCTCTTGGCCCACCTCCCATTTACCTCACAAACTGCCATGTCCCCGGTCAACTGATGACCCCTTCGGGGAGAGGGAGGAGGAAGAAAAGGTCCGAACCATCTGCCTCCTATCCTGTGGTGGAGGAAGGAGCTGCAGAGACCCCAGAGGCAGTTATTCCCACACCGCCTCGCACTTGCCAGCGCAGGAGGAGGAGGGCTCCTGTTGCTTCCCCAAGCCTGGTGGTCCCGGAGGACCTGACTTCGGTGGTCCCAAGCCTGGTGATCCAGGAGGACCCGACTTCGGTGGTCCCAGACCCGGTGGTCCAGGAGGACCTGACTTCGGTGGTCCCTGACCCAGTTGTCCCAGAGCTTTCCACCATCAGTCCTGTCATGGCCAAGAAGGCTGTCTTCACTTTCTATGCATTGGCTGTTATGCATGCATGGAGGAAGCACATGAGTTCTGCCGAGCCAGAGACTGTTCACGTCACGTCTGCCGAGCCAGAGACTGTTCACGTCATGTCTGCCGAGCCAGAGACTGTTCACGTCATGTCTGCCGAGCCAAAGACTGTTCACGTCATGTCTGCCGAGCCTGTGTCTCCGGACAAGATGGCCGCTGCCGAGCCTGTGTCTCCGGACAAGAATGCCGCCGCCGAGCCTGTGTCTCCGGACAAGATGGCCACCACCGAGCCGGTGTCTGTTCCTGTTCCTGAGCCGGTGTCTGTTCCTGTTCCTGAGCTGGTGTCTGTTCCTGAGCCGGTGTCTGTTCCCGTTCCTGAGCCGGTGTCTATTCCCGATCCTGAGCCGGTGTCGGTTCCTGAGCCATGGCCGCCCGAGGGGTCGTCTCCGCCTGGCCGCCCGATGGACTGCCTGATCCACCCTGGACACCTGATAACTGGTCTGCTCCGCCCTGGCTCAGCCCTCCCGTCCCTCCCTGGTCACCTGAGACTTTCTTATTCCTTGTGCCATGTGCTCTCCTGTCAATTGTCTGGCCCCTCCCATCTACTTCCCACAGGGAGGTTTTGTTTTATTTATTTAATAAATTATCCTTCTGCTCTTGAATCCTCGCTTCACTATTTTTTTCAGGCCGTGACAGAAACGGCCAGTGCGACGGAGTTGCACAATCTGAGTGGAAATTTGTAATGTCTAAATTCCCTGATGTGGGCGAAAGACAAATATAAAAAATGGTTGTTTGAAAATATATGTAAATTCTGGCAAATGTATTAAGTTGGGCTAGAGTCAAAAGAAAGTAAAATTAAACTGTTAAAAGTTGATGAGAGTGCAGTGTGCCAGTCCTGAATACCCCAGAGTCATTCACTGTCAGTAAAAGCTGCTATCTGAGCCTGTGTCATAAGTAGAGTTGTTCCGATTCCGATACCAGTATCGGAAATGCGTCCGATACTGCCGAAAATGCTGGCATGGGTATCGGCGAGTACTGGAGTCCAGGCACCGATCCGATACCACGCAATTTATTAGAAATAGGAATCTATTTTCTGGTTAGCTTCGTTAGCTCTAACACGGTTCTTCTTCGCCGCTCTTAAAACAGTTGCGCTGTGCTGCCATCGGCAGCTGCTGTCTTAGAGGGGCGAAGAAGAATTGATCACGTGACGCCTCCTTAAAAGAAGCTAACGTTAGCGCATCATGTCGGCGGTTTGGCAGTATTTTACAGTGGATGTTCCCAACAGTAAGACGGCGACATGAAACATATGCAAGGAATCAATTTCGAGGGGTGGCACAAATGTTGCAAATTTCAACACCAGCAACTTAATTAAACATTTGAAGACGCGTCACGCTAAAGAGCACGACGAATTTAAAGCTAAGGGGAAAAAGAAGGACGAACTGCAGCAGCTAACTCTGGAAGCTGCCTTCCAGCGACGAGATAAATTCCCCAAAGACAGCCAAAAAGCAACAAAGATAACAGACAAAATTTTGGAGTTTATTGTCCTGGATGACCAACCCCTGTCTGTCGTCGAAAATGTGGGATTTCGCCGCTTAATGGAGCATTTGGAGCCAAGGTACTGTTTGCCAGGTCGTAAATATATCTTAGAAACTGCGCTACCCAAATTATACGGGACAATTAGGGAACACATTTCGTGTATGCTGAAAGACGTGCATGCAATCAGCTTTACCACGGACATTTGGAGCTCCGACGTGTGCCCCATGTCTTTGCTAAGTTTAACATCACACTGGGTGGACAGAGAGTCAACATTTACCCCTCGAAGTGCGGTGCTGCACGCCAACGAGTTCCGAGGTTCACACACTGGCACGTTAATTGCCGAAGCAATTGAGGGGATGCTGGTAAAGTGGAAAATCCCCAAGTCCAACGTTCATGTTGTTTTGCGCGACAACGCTAGCAACATGAAGAAAGCCATGGACGAGATGGATGTACCAAGTTTGGGATGCTTCGCCCACACTCTCCAGCTAGTGGTGCATGAAGGGCTACTGTCACAGAGAAGTGTGAGTGATGCACTGGCGAATGGTAGGAAGTTAGTAGGGCATTTCAAACACTCGCCACTGGCCATAGCAACGAGGTGGAACAGTACCTACTATATGGTTGAGAGTTTACTTGAGCAGAAGTGGTCAATTTCAGCATATGGAGCTGACCACGACCTGCCAGGCTAACCAGTGGGCTTTACTGGAGAAAATAATCATTGTTCTGGCACCATTTGAAGAACTGACCAGACAGATTAGCTCCTCCACCTCTTCTGCAGCTGAAGTCATCCCCTCAGTCACAGTGCTGAAACGCCTGCTTGCTCGGGAGAACGAGGGGGACACGGGTATAAAAACCATGAAAACAACCCTTCTTGAGGCTCTCCAGAAAAGATTCAAGACCATCGAGAATGAGCCCTTGTATGCAGTTGCCACTCTTTTAGACCCACGATTCAAAGACAGGTATGTCTAATATTTTTATTAAGTATCTATATTATAAACAAAATTTTGAAATGGTGTTTTGGATAACTAGATATTGCATTATTATTGATTACTATTGCATTAATAATGTTAACTCTAAAAGCTACTATGTAGGAGGATGTTTATTTGTTTATTTTACACAAAGACATTTATTTATTGTTTTTCATTTTTTTTAGATACTTCACAGAAGCAGACAGCATCAAGCAGGCCAAGGATGCTCTGACCCAAGAGGTGGAGAAGATGGAGGCGTTACTGAGCAGGACCACACCTGAGGGAGCAGAGACAGTGCCAGAAAACCCCCATAAAGCCCCACGTATGGAAGCACAGCAAGACAGCAGCAGAAAGAGCAGCTTGAAAGGCCTGTTTGAGGAAATCCTGCAGGAGCATGATGAGGAACGTGGGGCAAGTAGCACAAGCACACAAGTTCAAAATCAAATACAGACATATTTGACAGAGCAAACAGTCCCACGCTCAGACAGCCCATTCCAGTACTGGGGAGTCAACCAAATTCGGTTTCCCACCCTGGCTGCCACTGCTGCAAAGTTTCTCTGTGCTCCTTGTACCAGTGTTGACAGTGAGAGACTGTTCAGTGCAGCGTCCAACATTGTTGATGCAAGAAGGATCAGGCTAGGAGGAGAGAGGGCAGAAATGCTCATCTTCTTGAAGAAGAATCTGCCTTTGCTCTTGAAATTATGAGCAATACTAAATTGCTAAAATGCTACTGCAATGTGTAGCCTACTTGTTTTAAAGTATTTTTTTGTTTACTGTGTAGCTGCTGCTCTTTTGATTTGTATTTTTTTATGTTTACTTTATAGGTTGGTGTTGCACTATTGTTAAATACTGCACTATTTAAAGATTTAAATGCCTTTTTATTTTAGTGCATAATGGCTGCACTTTAAGTTTTTTTTTTAAAGGAATCTTTAAAGTTACTGTTGCACTACTGTTTTATACTGTTCTATTTAAAAATTTAAATGCCTTTTATTTTAAAATATTGTGGCTGCACTTTAAATTTTTTTTTTATAATTATTCCTATATTTATTTAGTTAAGTTGTTGTTGCACTACCGTTTTATACTGTTCTATTTAAAAATTTTAATGCCTTTTATTTTAAAATATTGTGGCTGCACTTTAACATTTTTTTTTATAATTATTCCTATATTTATTTAAGTTGCTGTTGCACTACTGTTTTATACTGTTCTATTTAAAAATAAATTTAAAAATAAATGGCTTCCATTTGCTGTATTCATTCATGTTTTACAAAGGGTTTAACCTGAGCCAGGCCTTACCAGAATGATAATCATATCAAACTCATGCAGGTAGTATGATCTTTTTCTCTTTTTTTTTTTTAACACACCGGTATCGGTACTCGGTATCGGCCGATACCCTTAGCACGAGTATCGGAATCGGTATCGGGAGGGAAAAAATGGTATCGGAACATCTCTAGTCATAAGTGTTAAGCTATTTATAGTTTCAGTTGAAAACCATAGACATGGAGATGTTAAAAGAAATCATGCTACAGGCAGTTCAGATTTCATACATTTAAAGGGAAATTTGTATTGAAATGTAAAAGTAAAATTCAATGACTTTAAAAAAGTCTTTAAAATAAGAATACAGACCTTAAACGATAGAAGTGACATTTTTGACTAGTTTATTTTAGGACCAGTTACTTCTTTGTCTCCACCATACAGGGCCGATGGCTCCGGCTACAGATGTAACCGTACACTGAATGGACGTTGTGATAACTACACTGACAGTATAATCTCAGTATTGTGATTTTGCTGATTTGAAGATGTTTAAAAGATTTAAGTGATTAAATACTGCTGTTATTAACCTGTCTCCCTGTGTTAACACTATTAGGCAACCTGATGGCTCTGGTAACTCTTGAGTGCACCTTCTCTAAGCTCCAGAAAACAACTGATTATTTTGAAGAAAACTGTCAAAGATTCTGTTATGGGAAAGATCAGGTAAGATCCTCTTTGGCCAAACGAGGGCAACCTAAGGCAGGGAGTCATGCCGACACTGGGCATCTCCTGAATGGAGGTGTTTTGTGTGAGATGGGTATGAGAGTGGAGCGGATGACTGTGAGGCCATCAGCGTCATTATATCATTAAGGGGAGATGAGCTGTGAGAAGTTACGGCAATCTGACCCAGAAAGTAAAGTTCCTCCATACCACTCACCAGAAACCGCATTCATTGGATGGCTTGTTTTTCATTGTGACAAGTGTCTGCAACTATGCCAGGGGACAACACCCTGATGGAGATTATAGATAAAGAGCTAATGGGAATGGGCTTTCAAGAACCAGCTTAGACCATGAGGTGACTGTCATTATTTGTTGTGGAGACAGTAACAAAACTTCTTAATTTATATCAGTTTGGGTGCCTTATGGGCAAGAGAAAAAAATCTATAGAAGTGTTGATTTTGAACTAATATGTCTATAAGATTAGACATGTTGGCGGCTAAAGATGAAGACAGCTTTTGTAGATTCAAGAAAAGTCTGGATAAAGGTTAATGGTCAAAGGTTATTGCAATGCATTTATTATTACATTTTGTCTAAGTTACAGTCTTAGGATAGCCTAGAAATCTAGACGCACCCTAGCGGCAGCAAAATGTATTTTGCAGCCAGGGCAGTCTAGCAACTCTCCATTGACTTTTGAGCTGCAAAAACCTAAATTGGGTCAGGCCAATCACGTCGTGTATAGAGTAGGCAGGGCGGGCTTAACATAATGACGACAGAGTTACGACGGTTACCTGCCACTTGAAAACAAAGAATGGCTGCTGCTGCTGGAGAACAGTCTTTCGAATCGGCTTTGTCCACGACTCTGGAGGACTTGGAGTTAAGTTTTTCTTTGAGAAAAGAGCAAAGAGCAGCACTTAAGTAATTATTAAAAAAAGGAAAATGTGTTCGTAGTTTTGCCGGCCAGATATGGCAAAAGTTGAATCTATCAACTAGCTTCGCTGTTGGGAAAACGCTCTGGTTGGTTGAAGCGCTGTCCTATTGCGTGCAGAGGGAATTTGAAAGACAGCCGTTTATCCCGCTCCTCGGATTGAGCCGTGTCTATGGTGAGTTGCCAGACCCAACATCTTGATGTAGGTCTGGCTTGCCAGGCTAGTCTTAGGAGGCTGTTGAAAAGATTATTTGTTTATAGTGAGAGAGACTGTTTGAGTGTAGGAAGGGATGGTACTCTGTCTGTCTTTCTGTTATCAGGCCTGGTAAGGCAAGCTTACACAAAATAATGATAATGAACCAAAACAACCCAGCTGACTTTTCTAAAGACAAATGAATAATGAACAGACAGAATTTGAAACGGTTTAAGAGGCCATGAAAAATTAGGTAAAAGTTACAGGAAAATGTGAAGTTTAAAATCTTATTTAAAATTTAAATCTTTTTAGAGTTAATAAAAAAAGCAAACATTGAGAATGAGCAGTTAACATATGTGTGTCTAGTATGATGTGATAGTGACAGCACTTTATGTGTTAGTTTGGGGCACTAATATTCCGCCTGAATAGTGTGTATATTGTGTCATTAAAGGGATAGTTCACTTTGAAAATAAATTTTGGTATGTTTTAGCTTACCTCAAGGGCATCCAAGATGTAGGTGTTTTTTTTTCCGCAGTAGTTTAAATTTTGATATTTTTAGGTCAAACCGTTCTTGTCTGTCAGTCATTTCATGCAGGTCTATGGATACTGTCTCAAAGAGCATGCACAAAGTCCAAATTAAAACAATTCCCCATCGTCCAAATTAAACAATTCCCCATCGTAAGTACACATTGATGGCCTAAGACACGAAACGAGAGGTTTGTGTGAGAAAACGAACAGTATTTATATCGTTGTTATCTCTTGAACACAGCCGCGTCCAAATGATCTGAGGGCGCGGGCGGGTATAGATATATACACTAGACGTCGCCTTGGCTACTGCAGTTCATTGAAACGAAACCGTAGACAAGCGACATCTAGTGTATATATCTATACCCGCCCGCGCCCTCAGATCATTTGGACGCGGCTGTGTTCAAGAGATAAATATATATATATATATATATATATATATATATATATATATATATATATATATATATACAATAGATGTATATATATAGATATATACACTAGATGTCGCTTGGCTACGGTTTCGTTTCAATGAACTGCAGTAGCCAAGGCGACGTCTAGTGTATATATCTATACCCGCCCGTGCCCTCAGATCACTTGGACGCGGCTGTGTTCAAGAGATAACAACGATATAAATACTGTTCGTTTTCTCACACAAACCGCTCGTTTCGTGTCTTAGGCCATCAATGTGTACTTACGATGGGGAATTGTTTAATTTGGATGATGGGGAATTGTTTTAATTTGGACTTTGTGCATGCTCTTTGAGACAGTATCCATAGACCTGCATGATATGACTGTCAGACAAGAACGGTTTGACCTAAAAATATCTAAATTGAAACTACTGCGGAAAAAAAGACACCTACATCTTGGATGCCCTTGAGGTAAGCTAAAACATACCAAAATTTATTTTCAATGTGAACTATCCTTTTAAAGGCACACTATGCAGCTTTCCGTTTTTGTCAAACAGCGACCCCTAGAGTCGCTGTGGAGTACTTGCATTTAACGTTACTGTCGTAAATACCACTCGCGCAGAGCCGTCTCTGCACTCACGGCCTGATCCCTTCCGCCCTCTATACCGGTACCTGTTCAATAGGATGGAAGCTGTAATGAGTGGAAATAAGGTGTGGCCCCTTTAAGAGCTGCGCGCGCCCTGTTGAACTGTCGTCGGCAGTCTGTGTTGTATGTGCACCTCGAACACCCGTATGCGGGTTATTTCAGTTTGATGCTCATTCTTATCCTACTTTTGTTTATCAAGTAAAGATGTGGATGGTAGAACGGGTGACAGACAGTTACACGAGTTCAACTGGGGAATAAAGTGCAAGTTGTGAGATGCCAATTGCCTCCGTGAGTCTGTCTGGCCTCTAATAACTTCATCTGTGAGCTATCCCTATTTCTCCTCCTGACAGAACGCTTACAAAGCGTTGGACATCGAACAGGCACAGATAACCTCTGAAGATGTCTGCTAGTCCATCAACAAGAACGATATTTACTCAAGTCTGACTCCTTGCTCGGTCAGCCTGCCGTTTCTTCTTTCTTTCATCCTCCGACAAAGCTTTCCTAGCTTTGTGTGCAGTGCCGTAAAGCAATTCGTTACATCGCGAGACCTGATATCACGCGATACTTCCTGATGGCGAGGCCGCCGACCCGCCGGGCCAAAGTTGCAAGTGAGTTTTTTCCGCTCTCGGGCACCAGGGGGGTGCGAAACCACCACCATTCAACCCGAAATAAGTAATATAACCATTCCACTGACTCCAAGGCTGTTCAGTTAAGGTTAAAAAGTTACCTAGTGTCCCTTTAACCTCTGAAATGAGTGTTTTAACATTACAGAAGGGTTAATGCAAATCACAAATTTTAAAGAAGGCAAATGCTGAGTGAATCTGATGAAAAGATGATAAAGAACATGGGACGAGCTTTAAGTTGACTGGTCATAAAGCTCTGTCTGGTAATAATTAATTTAGTCATTTATGATGTGGAGTTGTAGATCGCCATTCATCGTGGGTTGAAATAAACGAAGATGTTATAGATTTGACGGCAACAACAAAGTGACATTGGCTAAGTCAATATCAAATTATCCAGAGAGCCCCTGACATTTATGATTATTGCGAACAAAGGAGGAGAATGTTGTTTGACTGACATTGACCAAGTCTGTACACCACAACCTGACCTGATAGAAACAGTTGATGACTTTGACATTGAAAAATGTTTGTAGATGACTGACTTAAGAGACCAAACAACAGGCCTGAAAAGCAGTGAGACTCAGGGCCGGTGCCCTTCAAATTATTAGATAAGAAGTTGAGATTGTGGCTTTACGTAATATTTTTGTTTCAGAGGCAGAAAAAGATGTCTGGAGGAAATTTGGCTGAATGACAGCATTTGGGTTAGTGTTGCAAACTTTGTTTACCCAAACACCATTATGTTAAATTGATGCACGAGTTGGATCATGTGTCGTAGTAGGGAATTTCCCTTTCTCTTGTTTTATGCATTCGTTACCCTTATATGGTAATGGGTGGATGAGGTAATTAGGGCCGGTGTATGTAAGTGTGTAAACGGGAAGCCCTAGAATGTAGGCTTTGTCATACCCGCCCCTTTTCCGGTTATCGGTGTCACGTTAGTCGAGATAAGTGATGGAGGTTATGCACAGTTTTGTGTGGTTTTAACAGTGCTTAGAGTGTTTTTTATCTTTTGAAGTGATGGCTGTAGCCGGCGTTCCCTGGGAGTTGCGTCAAGCGCTCATGGAAAGCGCTAAGGTAGGCGATCGCAATGTGAGGTGGGTTGTATGGGGTTAGTCAAGTTTAATGGGGTTTATTGTGTGTTTTAGCTGAACATTCGCGAGTGCATCCTGACATCGTGATGTGTGGTTCGTGATGTGTGTGTGATTCTCGTGGGGTACGTATGACTTAGTAAAGGTTTTATATCCCTTGATTGAAGTAACGTTACACCCTTATCTGAGTGTTATGTTTTGTTTTGCAGTCTCCAACGTACAACGTGATTAACTCAGGTCGTGCTGCTGTTTTTTCGTGACTAGATCATTCCCTTGTCCTTCGTGGACGGATAGTTTTTATAACTTATCAGTTTCTGTGTTTCGTTTTGCTTTCATTTTTATGGTTTGGGTTATTTTGTTATTCCCTTAATGACGTTGGCTTGACCAGTGTGATTTGGGCCATAGTGGCCGTGTGGTGTAATTGTGTAGTGTCTATCTAACACCTGTTGAGTATTTCGGGGTCCTCGACGAGGAAGGACGGATTCTTATCCGTGCACCAACTGATCTGGTCCATCATATTTGTGTCTGATGTGATTGTGTTTTTTTTTTTTTTTTTTTTTTGTATTTGTATCGCACCCACTAATCTTTCTTTTTTTTTTTTTGGGTTGAGTCAAGGCTGAGTGTACCAAGGGGGAGGGCTCAGAATGCATCTTCAAAATGCACATTGAATTTTGCTACATTCATTGCGTGACACTTAAAGGTAGGGTAGGTAATCCTGTTCAGAAACATTTTTTTTTATACTGGGTGAAATGGTCCTTCCATTCTGATAGTAGTCAATACATTATGTGTTCAGAAAAAGGAATGAAAAAAATCTGACCTCTGTAGCAGCTGTAGGACAGTAAAAACTCTGACCAATCACTGCCATTCGGTGCGAATGTAAAGAACCAATCAGATGCCTTCATGTCTCGTGCCCGAGCACCACTGCGTGCACAGCCCTGCGTGCACTAATCACGTCACCATTTCCGGAAACATTTAGCTCACTACACCGACTAAGCAGGAGTTTGCGGCACAATGGCAGATAAAATGCAGCCAAAACTACCAATACCAGCTTTGCTTGTAACTACTCGCCCTGAAAAAAAGGCTAAAAAAAGAAATTCTGAGGCTGCAACGAAACTGGCACTTGATAAAGCCAGAGGACAAACTCGGGTCAACATTGGTTCAGCATTTGAACGGTGGAGACAACTAAGGAAGCTGAAGGGCCTAAAAAGCGATGCCGAGGTTGCGGTCTTTCTGCTGGACAGGTAATTATTTGTTTTGCTTCGGGGGGATTTGTTATTTCCATGATATATGTTACGTTAGGCAACGTAGTTACTGTTGTAGCTTGTATTAGCCCAATGCTAACATTAGCTTCTCTGTCGGTGTAAGCCAGTTGCGTTACAGGTCGTAGGTACATACAGCTTAGCTGACATTTAGGACATGACATTTTGAACATATTGCACAGCCATAGTCGCAAGTGTTTCTGCATTATAATTGTGATAAAATGACGTTAATATATTGCTCTCGTCGTGGATGCTCTAACAACCAAAATAACGAAGATTTATAAAAACATAAAATTCACGTTTGCCAGTGATAGTAACAAAACAAAACGTTAATTTTTTTTTTTTAATTTAGCAGACGCTTTTATCCAAAGAGACGTAGCTACATTTCCGAGTTCATACAACACCAAACGTGTAACGTTAGCCTGAAAGCTGTGAGTAACATTACTAACAATAGCCATGTTTTTTTTTATTTTTTTATTGCATTCATTGTAATAATAATATAGTTTACTTACAGGTAAATGAGACATGACGTAGTTTGGTTGATGCCCATAATGTGCTGAAGTACTCAGCTTTCCTGTGTCCTGCAGCTGACTCCAAATGTGGATGCGTGTTCATGTTTGTGGGGGGGCGTAGCTTTAGACAGAGCACTGACAGGAGGGGGCGGAGCTTAGAAGAGGTGCCACTTTCAAATCTGGCTAGCTCTCCAACATTACCTACTACAGCTTTAATGGAAATGCAATCGCAAGTGTCTTAACTGTGAGTGTAAATGCAATTAAGAAAAAATTACATTTAAATTACAATTTTGCCACAGTTTTTGCTTGAACACAGTGGTGTAGTCTAGTTTTTTGTAGTGAGTATACTCTAATATAACCATATAATACCAAATATAATACATTTTACTGTGCAATTTCTTTCTAATTAATTTGAGCTAGACCGAACTTTTATTTTGGTGGGTTGTAGACATTTGAGTTTCTGTGTGTTTTAATAAACTATTATTATTATTATTAGGCCTGAAGTAGGCTATACTCTGTGCAATAGTAATATATTTCTGTTATAATTTCTTCAAGTTATACAGAACTTTTATTTTGACAGGTTGTCGTAAAGACATAAGAGTTTCTGTGTGTATATGAAACGAATGAATGACGATAGTTTTATCAAATGAAATGGTGAAATTCTCATCAAGTGACTCTAATAGCAGCTCTGCGATGAAATGCACATGTGTAGCTTACATCATGTCTCAATACAGTGAAACGCTGAAAACACCACGAGCGTGAGTCACGCGTGCTTGCTTCTGTGTGTGTATGTAGTGGAGCACACACTGAGCGCTCATTCCCAGAGACGCGTAGAACTTGCAGTCTCTTTTAGCTTTAATATTCATAGACACTAGTCCATATCAAGATTTGATTAATTGTACAGCAGCTACTTTTGATTTATTCATTCAAAAATAGCCAAATTCCGTGACGTCCTGCTTTATATAGTAAGTTCCATTTGTGACTGGATTCCGCGATTCGATCCGTCGCTTCGCAAACACAGACGGGGTGAATTTATGAATGAAACTGTGAAAGTTCTGACACAAAACGAAGTTGATACGTATCCTCACGCTTTTTTTAAGTGGGTATACGCAAATCCTTGGCCTTTTCTAGTGGGTATACGGCGTATACCTGCGTATCACGTACACCACTGCTTGAACATGTTAAACATATCTAATCATTTCTGTAATACATTTAAATTTAAATTTTGCAACTTATAAAGCGTTAAAAATGTATTCAATTTACATATTAAAACTAGTGTATGAAATGGCAAATGTAACTTATATAATTGAATTTTCATTTTCATTTTGCACCAAACATTGCACAAATGTATGGGGAAATTAAAATTTAAAATCAGAAATGCATTGCCATTTAACATATTGCATTGTCATTTTGCATATTACATTTCAAATTGAATATTGCTACACATAAACTTCCATATAGTCACCTGGGTGAACACATTTGCTGTGAGGTTGGAGCACCAGGGTTCGAGCACCTCTTCCTATTTGGTTTGCCGTGCACACATAAATGGTTGAGAGCACAATCGTTTACAGCTAGCTTGTCACCCCATAAAGTAAACTTTAGCCTTGTAGTTTATGTTCTTTTTGTATTCATTATTTTCTTGTTTTATATTGTGGGGACGCTACATTAATTTCTTTTGTGATGTTTTGTTTAATGTGATTCAGTGTTTGAATCAGCCATGTGGGGAGGAATGTTCTTTTAACAATTGATATATCCTATTCTTATAATAAACTTGTCAGTGATTTACACTATGAATAAATGATGCCAGTAGAATATTTTCCTCACAAATAAAATTATTTATTTGTTTACTTGATAACATGACTCTGTCTTTTCTCTGCACCACCGATCCTGGGTTCCTTTAATATTTCCTTGGGTGCAATTCCCAAGGTGGCGTAGACCGTGCTATCTGGATTTGGTTATACTAAAAACAATACCGCTTCGGTCGCACATGCATCAAAAGGGGGATGGTAACAATTGCCATACCAAGGGGTTCACATTTGCTGAAAGCCACCACATAGGTGGGACGATAAATGTTGGGAGGACACTGGGTTTAATTGGGTAAAAGCCCTGTAAAAAGAAAATTTTCTCCCTAACAAATTGCTGTCTGTAAGTGTGCTGATGACAAGGACTGTTTCAACAGGGATCGCCAGGGCAGATTTGGCAGTGAAGGCTGCGGCAGCACAGCAGACAAAATAAACTATGTGTACTTTACTATCTGACAATAACCTCAACATTTGTTTTTGTTTTTCTTTACAGAGGATGCAGACTTTTGATACAGGGCAGACTGTGCCCAGTAAAATGATGGCTATGGATGAATTTGGCAAACTATCCTGGCCTGGGGTGCGTTTCCCGAAAGCATCGTTGGCCAACTATGGTCGCAAGTTCATCGCAATGTCCATTGAACTCTATTGGTAACGACGGAACTTGCGACCATAGTTGGCCAACGATGCTTTCGGGAAACGCACCCCTGGGTTGTTATTGTGACAGAAATGAAAGGTGCCTCACCTGCGCAGCGCATAACTTAAAATTTTCCTTTTGCAGAATGTCAGGATGGATTGCATCAAACAGAACTGATTTTGTTCCAAATGTATAAATATTGTTTTGTTAACATAAGCAAAGTGGGTTGAG
Source organism: Scardinius erythrophthalmus (assembly GCF_964197995.2). Taxonomy (NCBI): domain Eukaryota; kingdom Metazoa; phylum Chordata; class Actinopteri; order Cypriniformes; family Leuciscidae; genus Scardinius; species Scardinius erythrophthalmus. The sequence continues at coordinate 23,331,619 of NC_138240.1, forward strand.
TGTTTTTCAGGGGGAAAAGGACTCAGTGCTATTAAGTGAGCAAGAAATTATCTGGTGATAATGTTTCAGTAAAATGCTATTTTAGTGTGTATCCCTTTAAATGCAAATTAACTGCTGCTGCTGGCCCAGGGGGAGCATCAGGAGCACATGCTCAGAGCTAGGACAATCTCATCTGATAATATCAGAAAAGAAACTCTAAGTTGCGATGTTCATTTCGACTCGGAGTCGGACAATAATGCCCACAGACACAGAGCCAGAGAATATATGATGTATGGAGATAGAACAGGTATAGTTACTTTAATTATGGTTATAACTTATTTGTCATCTGCTTTTATCCACTATTAATACAAGCCTGCTGTAGCAGACCCTGTCTGAATGATGACCAAAATATACTGACAAGTTCAGTGAAGTTTATTGTACATCACACAAAAGATGAGCGTTAGTTTTACTCCAGAGAATCTCTGTAAGAGCTGAATAAACACAGTAAAAGAAGTGCGCATTAAAGTCTTATCCATAAACTCTCTCTCTCTCTCCCTCTCTCCCTTTTCATTATCATCAACATACACAGCGAAGTACACAAAACACTCGTTACAACTAACAGTAAACAAATATATACACACCTTTTCAGTGGGTGCTAAATAAACTGGTAAACCTTATATCCGTAAAATGACTCGAAGAGCTGTCATAAAGTGCGTGCTCTCGCTTTCATTTCTTCCGTGTCCAGTCACGTTAGGCCTGTCGCTCCGGAGAGTGTAAGCTGGATCACAAACAGTACAGATCCATCCTTGAGTAACAACGGGAGTAAATGAAGACTGCTATGTTCATTCTTACATCCAACAACAAAACACCTCAATCGCTTATAGGAGACATTCTTGTCTACAGCTGCTCAAGCGTCGAAACAATGGCAGACTCTGTGTCCAGCTCACTCAGGGCGGGTCTATGCTCAAACTGCAGTGTCAATCAACAGTTGTGGGAGGGGCCTGTGCAAAGTGACGTCACATTGCCCCAAATCTGAGAACAGCTTGTGCTGAGACAGTGCTTATGATTTATGGGGATTATAAAAAAAGCACTGGGTGGATTTTTATCATTATAGGGTGGTTGTGTACACACACTGCCAACCCACATTTATGTTCAAACACCATGTGTCGTGGAAATTCTTTCTCAACTTAAAATAATAATTGGAAGACAGCTGAATCCGTTTTAATTTCTCAAATGCAATTTGTCATTCTTTGCACAGTTTCAATTTTTCAAACTTTTTGTTGTTGCTCACAAGCTATTTAAAAGAAGATTTGGAAATCTTCACACAATCTTTGATCCCTGGACAAAAATAAAAAAAACATTTCTATCTCGTACCCCTGATGATGACAGCATGTGATTTCAAATGTTTATAATTAGAAAACATTGTTTCTATTGAATCTAGAAAATTACCTTTAAATGAAATGGAGTGACCAATATTTTTGCTTTTCTAATCATAATTTCTCTTTAGACGCCTTTTGGCCTATATTGTATTTTTCTTTTCCATAGAATTCTGCAATGTCAGTAACCTATTAATGCTTTTACATAACTCTCACTGCCATATCCAGCCTCAGTTTTAACTGAATGTTAACTTCCGCAATTGAACTTCCTACAGAAGGGCTGTTACTGACTGGTACCTATTGAAAGCAGATTCAAAGAGTTAGTTTAAACAGAGAAAAATGACGAATTGCTGAAACCAGTGGATAATCAAAAACAATCAAGTTAAATTATAACTAATTTTGAAACGGTCTCTGTAGTGATCATTGGAAAGGCAGCACATAGTCCACAAGGCTGATTGTTTTTCTGTGTGGATTGTTATTCAGTTGAACTTCAGGCTGAGACATTGGATCATCAGGCTGTTGGCACTGTCCTCGGTCTGACTTTTGATCCATCCTGCCACAACATTTCATAATGCATGGCAAAATTGCTTTTAGGAAAAGTCTCAAGTAAAATTGTCACCTTTGCACTGTCTCAGTCTCCCCCTGTGACCCCTCTCAGAAGTGTCAACTTCCTCTTTCAGGAGGGTGGCTGCAGGCCCCACTTCCTCTTTTATTTTTCTGCTGTCATCCCACTTTTCAAGGCAGCTGTCTGAAATCTTGAACACTCAGAGAACCGCAAAAAATCTAATTAAACAGCTTAATTTCCAATAGTCTCTTCAGCAATTCCTCAATTTATTAAAAAGCTTAGTCCTTCATTGCGGAAAAAAGCAAGCACTTCTTCTTTGCAAAGACGCAGAAAAAACACAGGAAAACGTACTCGGTTACTAACGTAACCTCGCTTCTCTCTAGAAGAGGGAACGAGTACTGCGTAAGGTATCTTACGCTAGGGGAAAATCCTTTTTCCGCGAGATATTGAAGCCAAAAATTATCCTTAATTTTGAAATAATGCAAAACGCGTTGCAGCAGCATGCAGACATAGGCGAGACAGCTCGCGCGCCTATTGGCTGGTCCGCGGCAACTGCAGCAGCCTATCGAGCGAGGCCTGGCGTGACGCCAGACCCAATGAGGGTGCTTCGCGCCCGCTGCGTCACGTCCCGCCGAAACGGGCGTGGTCCAGGCCTATAAATATCGCTCGCAGGCAGCTATTATCTGGTTTTTCATCATAGAGCAACCAGAGCGTGTGCATGCACGGCAAGATACGCAGTACTCGTTCCCTCTTCTAGAGAGAACCGAGGTTACGTTAGTAACCGAGTACGTTCTCTTACGATAGGTCTCTCGTACTGCGTCAGGTATCTTACGCTAGGGGACCCAATGCAAAACGCCGTGCGTGCAGGGATCTGACACCATAGATCCAAGGGCGAAAGCCCGGGATTCATAAAGTGCACAATCACCCATGGAGCTCACAGGGAGTCCAGGAAGAGAGAGGGGTTAAAACCGTACTCTTGCACACATAGCAGCGTCGTTTAGACGCTAATACATCACACAGACAGGGCGGGGTACGGCCTGAACTGGTGGAAAAATGGGTCTTACACATTCTGCCCGCACACATTTAGTGCTACCATTTTACGCTGTCGATCAATGAGCTGCGCTCAGCAGACACAGCATTCTGGGCTGATAGTATCAGGACAGACAATACTGGTCACTAGACCGACAGCAGCCTGGCCTGCAGGGCGGGAACCTCTAGGTTATAGAACCTTATAAATGTAGACGGGGAGGCCCAGCCCGCCGCCGTACAAATATCTTGCAAGGCAATCCCACTCGACCAAGCCCACGAGGAGGCCATGCCTCTCGTGGAGTGCGCTCTGACACCCAAAGGGCACTGCTCGCCCTTGGAAGTGTATGCTAGCACAATAGCATCAACTATCCATCTGGATAGGCTCTGTTTCGACGCGGCTAGTCCCTTAGAACGCCCGCTGAACGAAACAAAGAGCTGCTCTGTCTGTCTAAAAACAGACGAGCGAGACACATAAGCTCGCAGCGCCCTGACTGGGCAAAGGAGGTTCGCGTCTCTTTCCTCATCAGGGACCGGAAGGGCAGACAGGGAAATAACCTGCGCCCTAAACGGTGTGTTGAGAGATTTTGGAACATAACCGTGCTTAGGTTTGAGTATAACCCTCGAGTCATTCGGCCCAAACTCCATGCACGTCGTGCTCACTGAGAGCGCGTGTAAGTCCCCTATGCGCTTCACCGAAGCGAGAGCCAGCAGAAACACGGTCTTAAAAGACAGGTGTTTCAGATCAATCGTCTGCAATGGCTCGAACGGGCCACCTTTCATGGCTTCCAGAACCGTAGAAAGGTCCCATACAGGGACTGAGGGAGGTCTGGGAGGATTCAGTCTCTTAGCTCCTCTGATGAAGCGAATAACTAAATTGTTCCTTCCTATTGACTGACCAAGCGTTGTTCTAGAGAACGCTGCTATAGCCGCCACGTAGACTTTGAGCGTGGAAGGGGTTCTACCCTTTTCCAACAGCTCTTGTAGGAAGGAAAGCACCTCCGTCACTCCACAAGCTGTGGGTGACACGTCACGGGCTGTGCACCAGCCCGCAAACACTGACCATTTCGATGCGTAGAGGCGTCTAGTAGACGGAGCTCTAGCCTGTGTGATCGTGTTCATCACTCCCTTAGGGAGCTCTGCATGTACCCGTTGATGGCCCAGACATGAAGGGACCACAGTTCCGGGTGAGGATGCCATATCGAGCCGTAAGCCTGGGAGAGGAGGTCTCTCCTCACTGGCACTGGCCACGGGACAGTGCTCACTAGCTGCATCACAGCTGGGAACCAAGGTTGGTTTTTCCAGAGCGGCGCTACGAGCAGTACTGGACATCCTTCTTCCCTTATCCGCTCTATCACCTGAGGCAGAAGAGAGACGGGGGGAAAGCATAGAGCGGGCGGCGGGGCCACACATGTGCCAGCGCGTCCCTGCTCTTGGAGAAAAACTCCGGGCAGCGAGCGTTTTCTTGAGACGCAAACAGGTCTATTTCCGCTCTGCCAAATTTCCTCCACAGCAGCTGGACTGTCTGTGGATGTAGAGACCATTCGCCTGCCGGAACATTGTTCCTGGACAGTCTGTCTGGTCCTACGTTCAGGAGCCCCGGCACATGCGCTGCTTTCAGCGAGCGCAGATTGTACTGAGCCCACACCAGGAGGCGTTTCACTAGCCTGTACAGGTTTCGGGACCTGAGGCCGCCCTGGCGATTTATGTAGGACACCACAGACATGTTGTCCGACCGGACTAGAACATGGTGTCCCTTTATTTGGGGACGAAAACGCGTCAACGCGTTGTCTACTGCCAACATTTCGAGGCAGTTTATGTGCAGGAGCTTCTCGCGTTCTGACCAAGCCCAGCTGGAGCAAGCCCAGCTGGAGCACTGAGGATGCTGAGGCCATGAGACCCAGCATTTTCTGAAATGTCTTGAGCGGGACAGAAGCGCCGCAGCGGAAAGAACTGTCGCTTCACAAGCACTTTGTTCAGTTGCCTTAGATCTAGTTATGGTCTGAGACCCCCGTCTTTTTTGGGTACCAGGAAGTATCTGCTGTATAGCCCTCCTTCGCTCTGAACTTGAGAGAGAGGCTCTATAGCCCCTTTGCTCAATAGTTTCGTCACTTCGGCTCGAAGTAAATGTGCTACTTCTGTTTTTACCGTGGTCTCGACGCGCGCCGTATAGCGGCGAGGGCGTCGGCGAAACTGCAGCAAATAGCCTCTTTCTATAATGTCTAGCACCCACTTCGAAACCCCGGGCAGCTTTGCCCATGCATCCGCATGAATAGCTAGGGGTTGAAGACGAAGCTCGCTCCGTTCGCTCTGCGATAGAGATGCTTCGGTGCATTGCAACGTAGTCGTCGCGCTCGTGACATTTGAGGGAGGGGGCGCGCTGATAACAGCGGGCAGATTGCCCGCGCTCGACTCCCTTACGGTGGTCAACCGAGAAGGGGAGGGCTGGGCGAGTCCCATAGGAACTGTCATGTCTGTGTGTAGATGTGGGCGTGGGACAGCGGGCACATTCATTACACTGAAAGCATTTTCCGCTTGAGTAAAGCGAATGCCTGTTGGTTTCGTTTTTACAGAAACCGTGAGACATGCACAACGTGGTATATGTGGGCACTGGGTAGTGGGCACATTCACAACGTTTGAAGCGCAATCGATCTGAGTCGATTTTATGTGCGCGAGACCTGTGTGACAGGCTGTGCTTGTGTGTAGTGATGGGCACTGGACAGTGGGCATGTTTTCTACACATAAAACACCATCGGGACACCAGAAAATACACTCTCTTGGGGATTTATCTGGGTAGCCGTAAAAACAGCTTTTGTGTGCAGGCAAGCGGGTGACAGAACCGGCTTGTTGACTGCATAATACACTGGAACAGTCACATTTCCTGGAACTGGACGAGCGAATAGTTTTGGTGGAAGTCCGGCCGCAGGGGGACTTGAACACCGTCGTTTTCCTAGGCGTGCTAGGACGACTTCGGGGCCTCGGGCTTTACCACAATCCTGGGCCGCGGGCCGCGCATAGTGGGGCGGCGGCCGGATGAGCGGGAGCGCGGTCTCGCGCTTCAGGCCTGGCGGCGCTGCGGAGCAGCGGCAGTGGGCGGCGGTTGGGGCTGAGAGCTCTGTGCAGACGGTTTCGCACGGCCTGCAGCAGAACTGGAGCGCTTCGGCAGGAAGTGCTTCATAGCCTGAGATGCTTTCTGTACCTCAGCGAATCTCTCAGCGAAGTCCTTCACGGAGGATCCGAAGAGACCGGCGGGAGAAAGCGGGGCGTCGAGGAAGGCGGCGCGCTCTGAATCGGCCATGTCCGAGAGCGTCAGCCAGAGGTGTCTCTCAGTAACAGTGAGAGAAGCCATCGTACGCCCAATAGCCTGAGCCGCGGACTTAGTGGCACGGAGAGCGAGGTCCGTGGCGCTCCTTAAGTCTGGCACACAGATCGCTGTGAAGAAAGCGCAGAGAAAGCGCGGCGGAGCAGGCTTGACGTTGTGCGGCAAGCTTTAGAGGGTAGGGCCAGGTTAGCGCGCCGTCCAGCGGAGGGCGGGCATAAGTGGGCCACAATCGCCTCTTCGACCGGCGGCAGCGAATGATATCCTCTGTTTTTGGCATCGTCAACTGCAGAGAATGCCAGAGAAACAGAAGGACGCACTCTAGCTGAATGGGGAGCGTTCCAGGACTTAGCGACTTCTTCGTGTAACTCAGGAAGAAAGGGCGCTGGTCTGGACGCAGGCGAAGCGCGATCCCCAGGCAGGAAACAGCCATCCAGCCGGTTGCGAGCGGGTTGCTCGGGAGAAGACCACTCGAGGCCGAGGCTCGCCGCGGCCTGTGCGAGTATTCGCATGAGTTCCATTTCAATGGACGCTCTCTTGCCTGACGAAGTACGGGCAGGGGGCGCGAGGTCCTCAGAACTCGCCCAATCCTCACTGCCTGACGCCAGGATAGAACAGGAATCCTCCTCTCTCAGCAGGGCTTCCTCCTCAGCAATGTCAACGGAAGCGGCGGCGAACGGCGGCCGCTGTCCGTCGGGAAGAGAGGCTGAAGAAGCCGGCGAAGCAGGTGGGCGAACCGGCGAGCTTTGGCGGCTGGGGGAGGGTTCCGGGACCCGCTGGGCACGGCGCTTTTTACGGCGCGATGCCGCGGTGAGCGGGGGAGCAGTCTCGACGAAAGAGGCCAGGCAAGTCCGCAGAGTCGCCATGGGCAGTAGCTCGCAGTGAGGGCAGCCGCCGTCAGCGAGCGCGAGAGCTGCATGTTCCTCACCCAGGCAGGAAACGCAGATGACATGGCGGTCCCCGTCACTGAGTGTGGCTCTGCACGAGCCGCAGGAGGGCATCTTAAAAAAGACGCTAGCTCTTTTAGAATGTGTGTCGCGTTGGCAACACACACACACAAATAACAGAGAATGAAAGGATATAGGCGCCGGAAAACGCAGCAGGAAGGCAAGGAAGGCGGCGCGGCCAGCGACTTCAGTGACTTGTCCCGCTGAAGATGCTCTCTCTCGACGGCGCGGCTTCTCTCCAGCTCCAGCGATGCGTGTGCTTCGCTTGAAGGATGAAAAATCAGATAATAGCTGCCTGCGAGCGATATTTATAGGCCTAGACCACGCCCGTTTCGGCGGGACGTGACGCCAGGCCTCGCTCGATAGGCTGCTGCAGTTGCCGCGGACCAGCCAATAGGCGCGCGAGCTGTCTCGCCTATGTCTGCATGCTGCTGCAACGCGTTTTGCATTATTTCAAAATTAAGGATAATTTTTGGCTTCAATATCTCGCGGAAAAAGGATTTTCCCCTAGCGTAAGATACCTTACGCAGTACGAGAAACCTCTCGTAAGAGAACTCCTCTAATTAATACAGTGTATAATGTAAACAAAAAATAATTATTTGTCTTTTCTCTTTTACAAGAAACCAAAATAAAATGACTCTAAGATGACTCTATTATGTGCTTGTTCAAATCACAATTTATATTTAAAGTTGGACACCCAATCTCATTCTCATATGCACTCCCAGGGATAACGGGATACAAATTCTAGATGCCTCCATATAGAAAGTATAATATTTAAACATGTGCAATTCATATAGTACTATTTATTCATCACTTTATGAGCACCTGTTGCTCGGTTTTATATATCTCATCTACATAAATACATAATTAAAGTCTAACTCATAAAAGTTTATTCATGACTCAAAATTTCCTAATTATCACAGAATGCATATTCCTATTATTATGATTTATAATTTTATCAATTTCTTCATTTTTTTTTCCATTGTACTATCACACATCACTTCAACAGTTCTGATTCCCTTAATATTTTTTCTTAGTGACTGTTTGTAAAACCCTGTGCTCTCAGATTGCCACACATTTTTGTCAGTGGTTGGCCACCAATCTTTTAGTGAGTCACATTGTTTTAAAAAATGCCCCAATTCTCTCCACTCTGCAGTCAGTGGTTTAGCTAAAGAGATGTGAGGGACGGCCCCCTCCACATCATACAGTGATGCTTGGCTATGTCAATTCAACCTTTACAGCACACCATTTATCTGACCAAACTAACTCTGAGGTTTTCAGTTCCTCAATCTCTAGTTCAGACCATTTTTCAGCAAAAATTTCATCTGGCTCACCTAACATGACATGTGCAATGCCAATCACTTTCTTCCATGAAATCACGGTCAGGAGGCATCCTATTTGTGGCTTTGTTTTGCAGACCACACTGAGGAGTGCTCCATTCAAAAACATATAATATTTCAGTTGGCATTCGCACCATGCTCATATCAGCAGTGAGGCCACTGTCATCACAATACAAATTCAGCTTTAGTTTACACATCAAATCTCTTCCCAGAAGATTACAAGGACAAGTAGTAGTCACAAGAAAAGCATGAGAAAATGAGCGATCACCAATCTGACAAGACAAACTGCTGTATATGGTTCCTTTACCAGATGCCCTGTGGCACTTCTGGAGCAGGGCTTGACATTAACTTTTTTGCTCACTAGCCAATGTGGCTAGTGGTTTTCCAAAGTTACTAGCCACACAGCATTTTTACTAGCCACATTTTTGTTGTTGTGAAATTACCTGATAAAAGTTGACCATGGCGTGCTAAAATGTACTGGAACTAGATTTACAACCCTTTTAAATGTAAAACCACTGTATACACCCAAATCAAGACTACATAAATATAGGCTATAACAATACAGGTCATTATCATTAGCTCTGATAAGGTTGTGTGTAAAGCTCCTTTTTTAAAATAAAACCATGTATTATGTATTATGTCGCCACATTGCTCCACCGGCATACGACATAACTCCAGCAGGTTCTTTGTTGTCTGTCACTAGCGACAATATTCATTAGGGCTGTCAACATTGCTCAAAAATGACCTTCGAATATTCCCTCTAAAAAAAACACATAGCTTATAGCCTATTCGAACTATTCGAACATCTGGTTGCGCATTTTGTCAATGACGCGCATTACGTCAATAACAGGACAAATTAATACAAAGAGACATAACTACTTGTATAGGTAGTTTATTTAAGTTTAAACATATTTGACAACGTATTACCTACACGAAAACAAGGAAATCAACTAATGGCCAAGACCGCAGACCTCACTCACTCTCGCTCGCTCACTCGCAGGCACTCTTTCTCTCTCTAGCCCTCACACTCAACACCAAACGCGAATAGAGCATCTGGCGCGAGTGTAAAGACGCGTTTACGCGCGTCTGGAGGTCTTGCGGCGCGAATGAGGCGTCACGCGCTCTGTGCATAACAGTTTAAAAATTAACAACAACAATAAGCGAATGTTGAGTGCTGATCAAGAGTTTTATGCAAGCCATTTAAGGTCGCGACTCTTATATGGCAGGCTTCATTCAGTGATTGAAACAAATATTATTAACATTGATTGAAGTTTTACAGTATATATAATCGACATTGAATGCTCCGAGCGTGCTGTGCAGTGGTAAACATGGAACTTTTCCTTGACATGAAACGGTAAATAATCAAACCAGTGGAAGCCTGCAGTGCATGAAACTGCTGTATCAAACCTACCTTATTCATGCAATATCTATTCAGTCAGTACAGTAGCCTACACTTCAGTAATGTTTCTGTTTAACGTTAAATAAAATGACCCCTCAGGCAGCGCGCCCACTCACAAAGCAGACAGCCGCACCTCTGCTACCGCGGGCGTTTTTCCACATTCGAATATTAATTTTCACCTTCGAAATTCTGTTTTTTAAAACTATTCGAATATATATTCGAATTTAGAATATTCGTTGACAGCCCTATGGGAGTTGTAGTGTCACACTTATTTCAGATGCCTTTTGAAAAGACTACAATTATTCAACCCGCCAAAGTGGCTAGTTGGAGTGACTGTGTTACCCGCCACGAGCAAAATCCACCCGCATTTGCCGGGTTGGCGGGTGTTAATGTTAATTTTCCAGATAATACAGTTAAATCAGGCAATTGTTCATGTTTAATTATGGAGTTTGTAGCTCCTCTGTCAATTTAGATTTTCTTTTTCTGGTAATTGCCTCATTTAACCATAAATCGTCTCAGGTTACAACTGTAACCTATGTTCCCTGAGAACAGGGAACGAGATACTACGTCAGAATGACGCTATGGGGAACGCCTCAGGCGTGACAGGTGTCTGAAATCAAGTATCAACTCACAGCAATCATGTTGACAGGCGACAGCCCGTGCATCATCAGCTTGAATGATGAGCGCGCGACCTGGATGTATAAAAGGGAGCCTTGCACACATGACAACATCCTATCGTCTGAAGGGACTGTTGCAGGCAGGCCCCGAGGCATGGCAGGGAGACGTAGTGTCTCGTTCCCTGTTCTCAGGGAACATAGGTTACAGTCGTAACCTGAGACGTTCCCTTTCGAAAGGGAACTCTACACTACGTCAGAATGACGCTATGGGGAACGATATACCAACGCCACCATGCTGAGGGGAGTGCATGCCCAAAGGCAGTGACAACTGTCCGAACCAGTAATTCAGAAACACTGGAACCACTCACCCTTAGGTCACATCGGGCTGTCAGTGACAGCACTCCCTGCCGGTCATAGCCCAAGCTAATGAACCAAGAAACCGCCAGAACATAGATAATGGGGGGTATATCTGGGCCAGCTCAAAGGCTTAGGACATCAGCTTCCAATAGAAGGGGTCCCTTCTAGGGAGTGTGGCTAGGGGACCCAAGGGACTCCCAGCCAGTCACTATTCAGGGGAGCGTGCCACCTGAAATGCCACCAGGCAGGCCTGACCTGGTGTCACTACATAAGACACTACAGTCTGGCCACTTCCTGTCTGTCCGAAGACAGAGCCTCTGGACACTTGCCTTAGGAAGGCATCCAACCCGAGGGACTGCGAAGCAGGCAGTGAACCACTCAGCCCGGATCTCAGAGACGGGACATCCTGGAGAGTATGACTCAGCATAGTGCTTTACAACCCTTGCCAGCGAGGGGAGTTTCTCTACTCGATCCATGGATCTACCCAGTGTTTGTGTTTCAAAACACTGAGGAGGCCTGTGAGGGCCTAAAGGGAGCTACCTCCAGAAGGCCTGGTAGGACCTCTAACCTGGCGACCACAACATGGGGGAGCTTGTATTCAACCACAATATGTGGGAGCTTACCTTCAGGAAGGCCGGTGAGGCCTCTAACCTGGCGACCACAGCATGTGGGAGCTCATATCAGGAAGGCCGGTGAGGCCTGTAACCTGGGAACCACAACCTGTGGGAGTTTACTTTCAGAAAGGCCCTAGAACCGAAGTCTGGGCCACGTAAGAAAGGGAATTAAGCGTACAGCGCACAACCCTTACCATAAATATGGATTATAGAAAGTACATGAAAGAAAGTGCATGTACTTAGCCATTCTGAATCCAAGAAGGCCTGATGAGGCCTGTAACCTGGCGACCACAGCATGTGGGAGCTCGTACTCGGGAAGGCCGGTGAGGCCTGTAACGCGGTGACCACAGTGTGTGGGAGCTCATCAGAATGTAGAAGTAGCTAGAGAAAGGCGTCTGTCATAATATACGTGACGACAGGACGCATCTAGAGTGGGACCCGAGGTGAAAGACCAGGGTCTGAGCCACATAGGAAGGGACCGAAGCGTACAGCGCATGACCCTTACCACAAAAATGCTCTTTTTGTTCACTGCTCATCATTTTAATTCCTCAATTAAAATGCAGCCCAAAACACTGGATAACGCGATCTGGATGATAGGCTGAATTACTAAATATCTAACTTAGGCTTATTCCAAAATCCTGACCCTTTTAGGAAAAATATTCAATACACAAATAATTTCCTTATTTACTTACGTAAATAATTTTCTCTCACCGTCTTTTGATGACCTTGTGAGTTCAATTCTAGGAGTGCGTTCACCTCGGTCGTCGTGATGAGTAGAACAATTCTCTCTCCTTAAGATTGAGGATATTGAGCCGCAGAGTATCAGTCCATTGTTCCCCTCAATCACGGCGATCGTCGGTTTACTGCATCCCATCCTTGTTGCCATTTGTCGTGGAAATTCTTTCTCAACTTTAAATAATAATTGGAAGACAGCTGGAGATTTCAAAAGTTATAAAGATCTTTATTTCTTGCAAGAAAGGCAGTTCACACATCAGTCAGAGTCTGATGTGGAAGGGCACCGACTTCTCCTTTTTGCCCAGCTTATATACACAAAACTCATCACACTTAGTCTAACACCCCATGGTTATACGCACACACTTACACACATATGTCATTAAAACAATTGAATATAGATTTTTCAATGCAACACCTTTGCTCTTAGTGCAAGCAAGCGTATCTGTATTTAGAAAGAACAAACTGTCCTTTCTGCAAATGTCATTTTGACCTCGTTCTTCAGCAGTAAGGAAGAAGATGATATGCAACTTGCAGTTTCTTTAACACCATGTATGGTATAAGCTGGCTAAAATAAAAATTTATGTTACACATGTAAAAGTGAATTTTGCATAATAGGTGCCCTTTAATGAGAATTTTTGCCACAACACAGGCTACATATACTTTTATAATGGCTATTATTGATCACTAAAACTGACATTTAACAAAAGGGTTATGTCATATTATTGTATATATTTAAAACTTATACAATAATTGATTATACATGCTGTCAATATTCTCTTCACTGTATGCACATATATAATAAAATAAAATGACACAACCCTGTCTTTTTGCTAAATGTCAGTTTTAATGATCAATATTATAATGTTTTTTATGTATCATATTTTTAAAATGAAAACAAAAAGAGTCAGGGTTGTGTTTTAAACTTTGTGTTGTTGTAAATATATGCAGTGAAGATAATCAATCGCGTTGCCTGAATCACATTTGTGTGGCCATTAATATGTTTAAGATTTTTTTAAATGAAAAGAGGCAGAGTGGTGTTTTATTACTGTGGCGAGCAGGACGAGGCCGAGGGCCGTGAGATAGCGGCACGAGGCCGGTGGCGTGATTACTGATGAGCGACACCTCTGCGACGCACCGGTCTCGTATCTCTCATGGAGGAGCAGAATCATAAAGGAGGAGCGACGACAGTGAAGAGCGAGAGAGGAACAGGCCTGGACTTATGTTATGTTATGTTTTGTTTTATTTTATTGTGACAGCAGTCGTCCGTGAGGGGCTGCTGTCTTTTACTTTCGTTTTGTATTTGTTTTATTTTTATCATTAAAATGTGAATGTTTGCTGGTTCCTCATAACAGAATCATAACATAACTAGATTGAACTAACTCAATTTAGCTCTTCTGAAATATCAGGGTAAGTCAATTCAGCATTCAAGTTTTAACTCAGAGTTGGTTGAACCTCCTAAATGAAACGGGTCCGATTTTATTTGTACGCACAAAACCCAATGGCCAGGGCTTGTAGGCTATTTGAAGGCCTATTGTCTTATATTTGTCGCCGTGGTTTTGCTTTAAAATGTAAAATCAAACACACTCTCCCGATTTACCCGATGTCTTACTAAAGATACAGTGAATTATCATCATTTGTGTAAAATCCAGAGTTTGTGTTTATCCACCGATCCTATCCTAATGGAAACATTAAAGGAACCGTATGTAAGATTGTGGCCAAAACTGGTACTGCAATCACTTTCAAATTACTGTAGAGTGGAGTATCCCCTCCCCCTCCCCCTTGACTCGAGGTTGCCAGATAGGCTGGCATTTTTTATCCGACACATTTGTAGCTGCAGCTGTGGTAACTAGAGCAGAGCTGGCAACCCGGATGCCTGAAACACTACTGACTACGTGATTAGTAGATAGGTGGAGGGTGGAGCATCAGGCCAAAACACAACATGACAACATCAACATCAGTTGAGGGCTGCAACTTCACTTTTAAATGACAATACCCTGGCCGGACTACTCTTGTCAGTGATATAAGTATTTGAAATGAACATGATTTCTTAATGTCTAGTGACATATCAGGGCCATTTTATGATTAATTGAAATACATTTCTTACATACGGTTCCTTTAAGACGCCTAAATGAATGATGTAAAACCACGGAGCCCTGCATGACATGTGAAAAATACTGTCTACTATCAGCCTATAGAAAATGTCTCTTCTTTGCAATATGTCAGTAATTTCATCCAGTCATGCTCATTGCTCACCTGGCACTGACTTATCTGCTGTGTAACGAGTTACAGCTTAAAATATTTATTTATATTTAAAATGATTTTTAATGGATTAAAATTAATCATAAGTATTTTAGTTATTTTTAGAATTGACTGTAGCAGAATTAATAGTACAATTATTTAATCAGTTCATCCAATGAACAGAAAGCATAATCAATTATCAGAAATCAGAAAGCCAAGAAAGAATAACCTTTCCCAACTAAAGTAAATAAAGTTCTAGCAGGGTAATAGCATAGGTATCGCTAGATCAAGATGTTTAAGTGACTTCGAAATGTGGCAAACATAGCGACAATAAAGCATCGATATAATGGTTTAATAAATTAAACTAGGGTAGGGTACACACACAACTAAACTAAGCAAAGATTGTATACAAAATCAAGAAATTAAAGAAAAGTGAATGGCAAGATTACAATCAGTTAACCACAACCTACGAGAAACTTCAGAGAATCAGGGTCAGTGTTGCCAACTTAGCGCCTTTGTCCCTATTTTTAGAAACTTTTCAGACCCCTTTAGCGACATTTTTTCAAAAAAGCAACTAGCGACAAATCTAGCTACTTTCTGGACAAACCTCAGTAACCTCCAAATGTTGCCAGCACAGTCCTGCGAGCGTGAGGTTTGCTTTCTCCTTGCCGTCACACACCTCTCTCAGTGTTTACACTGTTGAGTGAATGGCTGAGAGAGAAGCAGCAGCAGGGCAGCTGACAGACGTAAATGAGCTATGTTGTTTCCACAGACTTATCACTTTTCTTTTGTTTTATATTTAAAGAATTTAGTTTGACCATTTTATTTTCCTTTCTTTTCTTGTGCTTATCACTTGTAATACTCACTATCACAGTGCTTTAGTTCACCCAGTCCCCAACTCTCTCAATTCAGATAATTTTACACATATAAAAAAATAGTCATTCAATAGCTACTCCTTCTATTGTCTGGCAAAAAAATATAGTAAATGAGAACAGCTTGGACATTCGGCTATATTATATTATATCTTATACTACAGGGCCGTTGAATACTTGAATCTGATTGGTTGACGAACGTTCTAAGGTGTGCATTATTTTCAGGGAAACGCACAGCTAAAGTAGTTCCAGGCAGGTCTTGACCGCATTACAGTTCCATATCACTTCGCGTAGTTAACGGTAATAACGGAAAATAGGATACAATTCATAACAAGAAAAAGCATTTAGCCGCATGCGCTTGATCTGGAATTTTCAATGTCTAGCTTCACAATCAATGGAAACATGCAGTTTAATTTGAATAAAGTATGTAGTCCTATCTATAATCAATAGAAAATTAAACTGAATATAGGCTAAATAAATGGATAGTCCTGCAGCACAGATTATTATTGCAGACAATATAACAAATAAATAATTATTGATAGGCCTACTTGTTAAAAGGGCTTTGTGTTTCATTTATTTGGCTAGTCTGTCATCTGTCAATAATAGAAAAAAAAGTGAATTCGAATTAATTAAAAGGAATTGAATTAATAAATAAATAATAATAATATTGACGCACATGCTTTTCTGTCTCATTATTGCAACATCTCTCTCTCTAATAACTGCATTAATAACTGGGGACACACTTTAAGGCCGGTTATGAATGTAATTTGATACTTATGACTGATCATGCCCAAACGCGTGTTCAGCGCGTTCAGTCTGTGTTCAAAGTCGGTGTTTAAAATATGCTGCGATAAAAAACAGTCAGAGAATGTGTCAGCTAGTCGTGTGTGCCCAGCATTAGTCTGCTATCAGTGGCTCAAACCTCCGTTACTAACTCTAAAATGACGTTTTGGAATTAGCAACGGAGGCATTGGTTTAGATGCATAAGAAATTAGTCCTACATACAAGAGCGTTTTAATGACAAAAACTTTACAAACGTCTTGAAATACATAATCTGAACAATGTTTCGAGGTGTGGTAACTGTAGTATAAGCGGAATAATTGACTTCAGGCCGTTGAATTATTAGAAAAATAATGCACACCCAAGGTGAACGGCCACTCCGCTTCGCGTCGTGACCGCATTACCACCTCGGGTGTGCATTATTTTTCTAATAATTCAACGGCCTGTCGTCAATTATTCCTTACATATTTTATTACATGGCTTGGCTGAATTCCAATGTAGAATGCTGTCTGTTATTTCTTGATAACAGACCGCTGCGAGCTATAACAGACCGTTACCATGCAAAACAGCGCGTTGCTATGGACGCGGAACAGACTATTTTCTTTGGCGGAAGCAATACAATCGTTTTTAAAACAATAAACTCCTTTTTAAATCAATAATTTGTGTCAAATTAATTATTTATTTTGTAGGTAGCCATGTAATAAGCGGGATAATGTATAGAGAGGCGGTCGTTATAGCGAATAACAAGCCCTTCAGGCTGTCAAGACCCCTCCGCTTCGCGTCGGGTTCTCGTTCAGCCTGTCAGGCTTGTTATTCGCTATAACGACCGCCTCTCTATACATTATCCCTTACATATTATATTATATTATATTATATTATATTAAAATACAGTAGCCTATGTGAGCATGATTTTAATGAAAAAAAAAACATTAGGCAGGTAGAACGCAAGTACACCGCGATGACGTCATGAATATGCTAATTGACGTATGCCGTCATTTAGCGACATTTGGCGACTTTTAGGGGAGGCGTTAGCTACCTTCCTTTGAAAATAGTTGCCAACACTAGTCTGGCCGAGACTAGAGTTCGGTGGTGGACAGCAAATGTTTAAATGTAAGAATTATGTTTTCATTTACTCAAATAGCTAAGTTTCTTATAAACTTTTCTTATAACTCCTCCTTCGTCATCATTCCGTGGCTTTGTAATATTTGCACTAGTCTATCTCACTTGTGTATTATAAAAAAAATCCACTCACCCTATAAAGCCCACAACAATAAGAAAAGCAGTAGGCAATGGGGTTTCACTTTTGTGTTTTTGTAGTGCTGTCTACAAAGGTTTTAACCAAATTAGATTTTCCAGAAATTATGATTTCTGAAGTATTTTGTATGCATGTCTTGATTTGTCATATTTTGCAGTGTTAACAATGCACTTAAGATTGCACCCCTGTGTCACCCCTGTTGTACCCTTTTCTGCTTTTTTAGAGCAATTCAGGAAAAAAAAATTGAGAAAGGTAATACACGTCTTTTCTAAAATGTATTGTGCTGTTGTTGTTAACAAGCCATGGTTCATTTGCTCTGCCCTTAGGATTGCAAGTGTCCTGTGACAGGTGAGGGTGTGAGGGGGAAACCCACTGCTGAAACTTGGCCCTGGTTTGTCCTCATGGATGAGGTGTTGGGACAGAGGCATTGCACCAACCACTCTGTCATCATTGCCTCAATCCCTGAGGACACACCAGGGCCGAGTTCAGCAGTGGGTGCCCACGGTGAGGAGGAGTCAGCATCAGCAGAACCAGAACGAAGGCGGCGAGACAAAGGGCAACTAAAGAGGGAGGCAGAGGTGAGGAGCACACAGGAGAGTAGGGAGAGGATGGACAGGCTGTTTTCTCTTCTTGAGAGAATGATTGAAAAATATACAAATTTTTCGACATATTCTTGTTTAACTTTTTCCACTTTTATTTTTTAAAAGGAAAGAAATATCTGTACATTATTTTTATGCAACTTTAAATGTGTAAATAAAAGAGAATAAATTGTTCTGGACATTGTTTATTTTTGTATTAACAGTCATAATTTCTTTTCTTTTTTTCAGATAAAATTGGTAAATGAAAATAATTTTTTCACGGGCTATATTAAAGTACCGGTACTTTTTCCAACTTTTAATAACATATGTTAAACATATATCAAAATCAACATAAACATTTACATTTAAAGTATATAAAATAAGAAAAAAATTATGTAGACTTTTATTGAGTTGAGCAGGGAGACCCTGGTGACAGGTGGTGCTGCTGGACCGGGTTGGCCACAATAAAGACCCTATAAAGCCTCTCTGCTGGTGGGACATCATCTGGGGTGATCTCCAGATTGTTTGAATGCATATTTCCACAATCCACTAAGTTGTCTACCAACAGGTTTGCAGGGCTGACTCAATCGACAGCTGCCATGTCACTGAAGTTTTTTTTTTTTTTTTTTTTAAAGAGTATATTTCTGAAAAAAAGTACTTTTAATAACTACTAATACTGCATTGGGGAAAAACTACTAAAACCTTAGTTAAGCAAAATTATTTTGCATACTCTAATGTACTTAAAGTATCAAGAGTAAAACTAGAGGCATGTATTCTGCAGGGGATAAAACTTCCTTGTCAGGGTTTTTATGATAGTTTTGCATTTATATTATGCTACTACCGCATTTTACTTCTGAATATTTTCAAGGTTGTTACATTATAAACTTTTGTGTAGTTTAATGTAAAATCATATGTGAGGGGAAAAAAAGTACTTAAGTAGGTTACTTCACATTTGTACGTGAATACTTAACGAAATATGCAGTTCCGAAAATTAAAGGGGTGGTAAAATGCCCTTTTCACAAGATGTAAAATATATCTCTGATGTCCCCAGAGTGTGTGTGTGTGTGTGTGAAGTTTTAGCATAAAATACCCCACAGATATTTTTATATAACATGTTAAAGTTGTCACTTTTTGAGGGTTTGCAAAAACGCACTGTTTTGTGCCTGGCATTTCCTCTTAACATGGACTGCGTGTTCCCGGGGGCGGGGTTTATGTCAATTTTAGGGTTGGTGATGTCACTAACCCAGGAGGAATGTCGTGTAGTCCCTACCAGCCATTTGTTGTAGTCCTTTTCTTTAAAAGCAAATATCTTCCTTTTCTTTGAACTTTGAGCGTTGTAACTTTGCAGATGTTGTTTATGCTCAAACAGCAACATTAACACTCTAACTAAAGTTAGAAAAGTGAAATCATACTCAACCACCCCTTTAAAGTAACAAAATGTAGGTCTATTGTCACAATATTAACAAATTGTTGCTAACTACAGCTGCGTCCCATATCAAAGGAGGATTGTTCTTGTCGCCTGGCAACTGTGACAGCTGCGATGACAGGCGGGAGAAATACTGAACTTTTTAATATTCAATTGGTTTTTATATTCAAAAAGGGCTAAACCGAAAATACATGACCTGGCAGCGCCGAGGCTGAAACATCCTCACCGTGTCCTCCAGTACAATATAAAACACAAAAATGACAATAGCCAATTCTGGCTCCATAGCTGTTTACTCAGTTATATTAAATGACTTATCAGGATGGAAGCTGTCCTCTCACACCTTTGCTTGGCGCCAGGAGCAGTGATCAAAAACACCTGGTTGCGCAATTAGGAAATCCTATGAAGGGCATGGTGCGTCCTTCGAAGAATGCATAGGCATAATTTATATCAGCAACATGCACACGCTCAGCCCTAAAACTACTCAATGTTAAAGCTTATATGACTTTTTGTACTGCTGTCTTGAAACAATGTGAATTGAAACTATGTCTTTACTTAATATAGACCTAGGTCTATGCTAGCCTACTGTATATCATGGCCACGAATTCTGCCTGAAGTGATTTTTTGTACTATAACTTCATCTAAGTTGATTCGTATTAAGTTCATCAAAATAGTATCCAATTGACCAAAGACGGAAGGTTATGACTTAATATTTATGTATTAAACTCATGCCTCAAGTGTCTACGCCAGTGGTTCTGCAGTGGCCAGCACCCCCTATCCAACATCCAGGTCCCTGAACGCCCTCAGTTTCACGCTCAGATGTGATGGCGGAATGAATACATTACCAAAATGTGATTGCAGAATATATTTAAATTATACATATTTACATAATAAATAGAATTTAGTTTCATTTTAAAATTCGTTGCCGGAGTGAATGGGAACATGATTTATTGAAGTGTTTCTTAAGTCAATACTTTTTAATGGCTTGTCAACTTTCCATTCCATTCTTACTTTTGAATAAGAAATAATATCAAGTCGTCAAAATACAACTCATCAAATCTGCGAATCACAACAAGCGTATCGGTGAGAACACTCATTTAAACAGCATACACACACCCAAACTTGACTGCACATCATATTTGTGCCATTATTGAAACTGCTTTCAATCGTAATGCAATAAACACAACAATATATATATATATATAATTTTTTTTTGAGCGCTGCTGACGTAGGCCTATTCTTTCACGCGCACCATAGACGCGCATGCACATGACATCACACTCTGCGCATGTTTTACAACTTAATTTAACATATACATAGTCTTAAATAGCCTGCTTAAAGTGTTTATTACCAAAAAAAATGATAACAAATAAATTACAAATAACAAATACATTTTAAAAATTATTTTTTTCAAAATCAGTACAGGTGGGTTACTCTCTTAAAATAAATTTTTGAAAAAAGAAAAAAGAAAAATATAATTTTCATGTTCTGAATAGAATTTGAATATGAATAAGTGCAATCAAATGTGGTGGCTTATGAGTTGATAGTTGTGATACCTTTTGTACGCAACATATTTCTACTCATGTAATCATACAAAAATATGTGAATAATCACTACCTGTTGAAATATGAAAGCATTTAGCTGTAAGGTCCTGTCATTCACTTTCACTGATTAACTGCATGTACCTGTCAGTTTTCTTGGGAAACAGTAGTCAGACGGTCACGTAGGCATTCAGAACTATCTAAAAATGTGTCCTTGACTCAGCCAGGGTGGAGTGCAAAAAGACAGTCAGTGTCTCAAAAAGATGAGCTCTTAAAGGTAACGTCATTAATCATCAATCATTAGTCATCATGAAATCAGAATTTACTTAATTTTACTTTTTGTTAATTTCATTTATTTTCTTATTGCATGTTACTGGTCTTATTGTAAACAATTCATCCATGCATATATTTTCTAAAATATATAATCGTAATCTTTAATCATAATGCATAACTTGCTCTTTGTGTGATATTGACTTTCCTGCTGATATGTGGAAGGCCGTACTACAGTTAAGCCAATTGCATGGATAGTCAAACATCATCTTACGTTTTTTGATTAGCTCTTTAATTCTGTAATAAACCACAATACGGAAATAATAAAGAATATAATAATATTAAATATTATTATTATGAATAATAAAGTCTCAACTTTGTTTACATACCAAAGAAAACAAACAAAAAGACATATTATAAGGTTGTTTCCACATGGGATCAAAACATTTCCCCACAATGACAAGGATTTTGGATATTGCCATTTTTAGAGACATTTTGTCCCCATAATGTAGGGTTTACCACACGCGTGCGCGCGCGCACACACACACACGCAAACATGAATATGAAGTAAAACAACTGTTTTCAACATTGATAAATGTCTCTTGATCATCAAATCATCATTAGAATGATTTCTGAAGGACCATGTGACACTGAAGACTGGAGTAATGATGCTGAAAATTCAGCTTTGATCACAAGAATAAATGACACTTTACTATATATTTACATAGAAAACAGCTGATTTACATTATAATAATATTTCACTATTTTACTGTATTTTTGATTAAACAAATGAAGCCTTAAAAGCAAGCCTATGCCACAATTTCAGCAAAACTATATCATGTTGCTTCTTGCACATTCATGATATTAAAAAACAACTCCGAGACTTAAACTTACACTTAAAGCACCACAATAACAGCTTTAAAGTTTAGAAACAGAGCTGGTTCGTAGACCTACTGAAAACCGACGGTCTCTACGTCAACTTAGCTCACGATGCTATTGAGAAACGCAATTTTATTGATGTGTAAAGCATTGAAGACCGTAAGCAGATCGTATTTTGCTCCATTCTGTTCGAACACGATGGCTCTGAGACTGAATCCTTTAACCTTTCTGTTTGCTGAGCGAGCCGACGAGAAGTTAAACCCAGTGTGTTCAGAAAGAGCCAGAAGTGGAAGCCGTGAATCACACTTCATTCTCCACTGAGTCATGCTAATTTATTACTACTTCTTGTTGGCTGATAAACTCGAGCGAGGTTAGCCAACATGAACACCTCCTGCTTGACTAATCACACACACACACACACACACACACACACACACACACACACACACACACACACACACACACACACACACACACACACACACACACACACACACACACACACACACACACACACACACACACACACACACACACACAGACACAGACACAGACAGACAGACAGACAGACACACACACACAGACACACACACACACACACACACACAAGCCATGGTACGGTACGTAGGCCTACCTCGGTTTTGGTGTCACGGTTCGACACACAATATAGAATATCATTAAAAGGGACTTTCAGAATTCTGTGATTTTTGTGATCTGTGATTATTGGCAGTGGTTGCTAACTATGGTATTTTGGTGAGAAGAAAGGTTACCATGGTAATTTTTGTGTAAGGGTAGGTAATAATCTACCACATAAGAAAAGAGAATGAGTAATATTGCTTGAATGCTTGAAAAGACATGGGTGAGAGAGCACTAGAATAGATGCAATTAATAGATGCAAAAGTGAAACAGTATCAGGACTGTGGAATAACAAATGCTAGTATTGCTCAATTATAATTACTACAAATAGATGTTACTTAATAAATAACAATTATGCATGTGCTTCACTTGGCGAATACACTTGCTATTTTTCTAAATACAGTACAACACACCTCCATGGAGATGCAACCTAAGGTATATCAAGAGTCTTAAATGAAGGTCATTATGCCTATCAAATGTCAGTGTTTTTTTTAGTCATTCCTTGTTTTCTTTCTTCCAGGGTAACAGACAACCAATAATCCAGCCGTAGTTTCCCATGAAACCCCAATGTAAGCACACAACATTGAAAACAACACAGTATCGATCATTTGCATTCCAGAATGGGATGGGTATGTATGTGTCTACACAACTTGCATCACCAAACTCAAATTCAAATTGCCCCATCTGCCGCTGTAATTACACAACTCACGGTTGAGTCAGAAATAAATTTAGCGATTACAAACTTTAGTCTTGTGATGGACTGATCACCCCTGAATCACTCATTCTAAAATATTTTTATGCCCGTCAGCCCAACTGCCAAGACATGCAGTCTCCAGTATAATAATAGAAATAATTGGTTTCCAGACACAAAACAACTTACAGTTTGTCAGTTCTTGCATTCTCTGGAAATTGAACCCATGACTTTGGTTTTGCTAGTGACATGCACTACTTCTTGAACTTCAGGAACAAATCTCTTTCAGTTGGCACACAGCATTATCCTAGTTACATTTTAAAATAAGTTTTCGTTTGCTAACGTTAGTTAATGTATTACATGTACTAACTATGACCAATACATTTGTTACTGTATTTGTTAATGTTAGTTAAAGGAGCTGTATGTAAGAAATCTATTTCAATTAATCATAAAATGGCCCTGATGTGTCACTAGACATTAAGAAATCATGTTAATTTAAAATACTTATATCACTGACAACAGTAGTATGGCTAGGATATTGTCATTTAAAAAGTGGACTTGCAGCCCTCAACTGATGTTGATGTTGTCATTTTGTGTTTTGGCCTGAGCGCCTCCCTCCACCTATCTACCAATCACGAAGTCAGTAGTGTTTCGGGATCCGGGTTGCCAGCTTTGCTCTAACCTACCCTAACTAGTCGGATAAAAATGTCTAACATTACTAAATCAAAAAGACCTCGTTATAATTCAGAAATTCGCCGTGACAAAGTCCGAAATAAAACCAGAATTTGTATTGGAGATGCTTTTGAAAGATGGAGACGACTGAAAACGAAGAAGAATTTGAACACAGATGCCAACGTTGCTTATTTTCTCCTGAACAGGTAAGATTCATCTATGCTTGGCTAACTTGTACTTGATGTCAATGGACATTTCATATATTCATGACAGTCGAACAAAGTTATGCATGTTCGTGCAAAGTAATGTAACGTTAGCTCACGCGGACGTATGCTAACATTAGCAATGCATTATAGGAGCCCGTTTCTCTGTCATTATGTTGAGACGCTGAGGAAAACAACATTAGCACGCCCATTATGGCAATTTGAAACGTAATTGAGACAGAAGCCTAACTTTACCTCAGAAAAAATGATTCGTCATTCGTTCTTCACGTATATCGTGGACTAAGTTACACATGCTGCAAGTTGACCTGTATTTCACATCACATATTTTAGCGTTATGGACGTGTGCTGCAGGGTATTAAAAAATACAGCTGGCCACTTTCACTTCATGAATAGCTGTATCTTTGATATTGGTTACACACATAGATATCATATATGATATCTATGGTTACACATAGTGACATAGGCTTGTGCTTGTACTTACATTAATGACAGATTAACGTTACAAGTTAGACTAACAGCTACCGTTCTGTCTGTCACATACGAGCATAAGTTACATCTTTACGATTATACTGTCACATACGAGCATACATCTTTACGATTATATAGGCTACGAGCAGCATAAATCTTTACGATTATATTTAACTAATGACAATTAGTACATTTTTTAAATACATAATTACTTATCAAAATATCTATAGCATAAACATAATTAACAGAAAAAAACTTTCTGTGTACATCTCGTCGTCACTTGCCATTGGAAGCTCTCATTGAATCAGCCGTTTCTGCTGAATCCTGCAGCTTATCTGGCAACCTCAAGTCAGGGGGTAGGGGGAGGAGATACACCGTTCTACAGTATTTTTAAAGTGATTGCAGTACCAGTTTTGGCCACAATCCTACATACGGTTCCTTTAATACAAATACAGCTGTAATGGTTACTTCACAGTGCATTAACTAATGTTAACAAATACAACTTTTGATTTTAATAATGTATTAATAAATGTTGATATATTTAAAGGTGCATTAAGCAAGTCTCTGAGTTTTTGCAGAACTATGCCCCCTCTGGCGGCAAGCGAAACTGCAACCAGAGGTGTGCACGCTCACGGACAAAAGTTTTCTTTTTTTTATCTTACTTGGAGTTTGCGTTGGTGTTGGAAATGAACTATAAGCTGGTCTCTTACAATCCATCTTCTACGGAGAATGCCGGCGAATACACAAACCTGCCAGGCATAGCTATATGAGCGTGCCGTGAACGCGCATGAGGTCACGCCCAGTCTAAAATTCCGGCCCGAATCCCTCTTATTTATTTTACTTTACAGGATTATAGAGACAATCTCAGTGATCAGAAAAGGGCTCATTCAGCCCATCAGGCAATTGTTTAAGCATGCATGGGTTAGAAAACGGGTATTTTTAACATGAAAAGTTGCTTAATGCACCTTTAAAAATGAACAAATATTAGTAATTCTGTAGAAGTGGAGTTTGTTATTATTATAATATGATATATGTCATGTCAACTAACAAAACCTTATTGTAATGTATCTTTGCAATGCAGAGTTGTCATGGTTATGCTGCATAAACACGAACAAAGATGAAGATAAAGGGTTCAAACAGTATTAAATAATATCCGCAGGCTAAATCAACACAAAGAACAGCAGGCAAACGCAACCATGCGTAACTGAAAACACAGAGCTTAAATACACAGACAAACGAGGTGAATAACGATACACAGCTGACAGTGAAGATAAATCAAATCAGTTACTATGGTGATAGGCTAAGGCGGGAAATGGTGCAAAACAGAAAATAAAGTCCAAAAAGGGTGATAAATGGGGTGCCCTACGATCTCATGGACTTAACGGACGCGCGCACGCGGCAGCCATTGTAAGTCCACACTTACTGTTTGATGCAATTCAGATGGGACATAAATGCTTTTAAACTGCTGTTACAAATAATGTTTTGATGTTTTAAACATAAAACGTTGAATATTGATATTTGAAATTATTGAAAAAAAAAAAATATATTATATATGAAATTAAAACCACCAGTAGGTGGCAGCAAGACACTGTTAATGAGTGAGTCATTGAGTTGATTCACTGATTCATTTAAAGTCCCCCTGTGGTGAAAATCCAGCTTTTAATGTTGTTTATATTTCTGTGTGGTGTTTTTTAATATGCTTTCATTTTTTCATACTAAATCTAATAAAATTACTTGATCTTGTGTGATAGGTGTTATGAACGGCATGAAGAAGAGATGAAAGATAGAGAGGTGTCTTGCCCAGGATTGTCTTGTATATGAAGAGAAACCAATGATGGAGCCGCCGGGTATGAAGGGAAGGCCAGCCCACCAGTTTATACAGGTCACAGTGATGAGTGTGAAAGGGTGCATTAGTGGCAAAACGGATGGCTGAATGATAGAGTGTGTCAAGTTTTTTTTTTTTATAAGCCAACATCATTGCTTAGTATTTTCTCCTTAAAGACAGTCTCAAAAACATGTTTTGAAATCACTGGTGTTTCTGACGTCAAAAACTACCTCGTAACTAATCACGTCAACGTGTGATCGTCAACGAGTGGATCTCTGAGCTGGTGTGAGTGAGTGGAGGAGGGGCTAATTTGCATATTCATAGAACCACATATACTAAATGAGGCAAGGGTGTAGAGTTACATTCAAGCTATTTTAAGCCAAGGCATGACGAAGGAAAAACATTTAAATATGTAATCTTGGTGATCAAAGATGAGTTTACAGGGATACCATTATTGACTACAGGGGGACTTTAAACTGACTCATTCAGGAACATTTGACTAAATGAGTGAGTCATTCATTCATTCAAAAGATTATTTCATTCAATAACGAAACACCACCATGTGATGCTCAGAGATGCAAAACTGTCCTGTGTGATATTGATTTACTATATTAAATGATATAAATATAAAAGACATAGAGAGGTATTTTGCCCCCTTATCTTGAATACATACATTTTAATAGAGGAATCGGGGACGGTTGCAACACTTTTGCCTTTCCTTGAGTTTCTCAGAGACTGTTTGTATTGAAAAGCCAATATTTTAATACAATACACCCACATCTGTCAGCTACCCACCCTCACTGCTGCAACATGTATATGATAATAATTAATACTTGAATAGACAAAGTCAAATGTTACAACTGACCTCATAACATGGAATGGTTGCAACAGTCCACAGGGGCAGTTCATTAAAATATAAAATCATTTTTAACATCATTTTCAAATTAATTTATTTTACTTGTGCACAGACAGGGTCTTCACTAAGCTGTAAAAAGACAAAGATTAATAAAAGGGGGAAAACATTCTCAAGTAACAACCAGGTTTTAGTAAATTATATATTTTTTTTAAATCAAAATCAACACTGAAATTGAATAATAGTCTGATTTTTACTTAAATAAAAAGGGGATATTAACAGTTGTTCTTTATTAATACATAAAATTATAATTTTATATTTTATAATGTTATGTCACATTTGAGTCAAGGGGCACATTGTAACATGACCATATGACAGCTTAAAATGCTATCTGATATAACAACAAATATATACAAGACAAACTAAAATATTTTCTCAATAAAATACAATTATTAACTTTTTCATATAAAATAATGGCATTTTTTAAATAATTAAAAATAAAATTATTTTTGAGTTTGGCAACGAACACAGGAAAACACAGCTATACAACATAGTTCAAAACATAATGATTTCTGAACATTGACTCTTTATTCACCTTTTTCTTATGGTTTCTCATTAGAATTCATAAACGTATAGAATAGAATAGCGTAGTTCTAATTAGGGCGCATTGTAACGCAGTGTTAGCGAAGCATTAAATAACCATATTAACTGTTAAATAACATATTGGCGATTAAAATAAGATCAGATTTGTCTAATTTAAAATAAACACCAACAATGGAGATGAAAAATGAACATATTAACTTAAGTAAGAACTTTACTTTTGCTATATGGTTAAATAAATGTGTAGTGATATCTTCCAAAGATTTCTGAATTTTGGTGCAATTTATTCTCTATATAGTGTTGGATATGGCAAGTAGTAAATACACTTTTCGTCTTTTAGTAAATAGGAAAAAAGTTTCGTCAACTAGCGTGTGTGGAAGTATTTAAAACTAGTGTTACAACATTAGGTTGTGCCCCGCTCTCCCCTATGTGCCCTCTCTGTGTCAATCACATCGTCAAAATAACAATCAAGATAACATCTTCACGTAAATCGCTCACCCCTATTTGCATCATGTTTCTCTGAGATCACAGCTGTGTTGTTTTGAAAACTTCTGTTTATCTCTCCACAATGAGCTTGAGATGATGTTAACATATTTCATCACTACAAACAGAATCCATTGCTTTGGTGACATGATTTATGAGATTCATATGAATTGGGTGTGGGTAAATTCACTGGTTGACTCATACATTTGGCACTTTTTCTTGTTGAACATTCGCTAAAATATTTGTTTTGGTCTGTTTTGTTTCAGTATGTGGTTGTTAGCTACAGTCATCTGGATGTGACCCCTTACTGGAAAAATAAATAAAACATAAAGACAAACCATTACTACATGACTCAGCAAGCAGTTAGTACGCTTACTGGTAACATTTTTTATGAGAATCACAGGATATAATCATCATCAATAAAAAATTTGATATTTTACTTTTTTTTCATTAACTTTCTTAGACATTGTGTGGTTTTAAGCATTCGTTTCTCTTCTGGAATTTATGCATGTTTGTGCACCTGGCATAAGCAAGACACACAGTAAGACAAATGATTAAGAACCTTTAACTCTTTAGGTATGGAAGATAATTTAGCCTAGGGGGGTTAGAGGGGTCATTCTATCTTAAATCAGCTAGATTTGAGTGGGAAACTACAGAGGAAAGACCTTGAAGAAGGAGTATAAGAAGGGGATTTCCTGGGATGGGTGTCAGGTCTTGCTCACGTCACGGGGTTGCTGCTGTGGTTTTGTGACTAAGCCTCATGCAAGAGAATAAATATCTTTAAAAATACAATTTGATTCTTGGTGTCTCTTATGCAGTGATGATGATTGTTTAATTATTGTTTTTGCCACAACACATATTACAACTGTAAATATAGCAACAATATGAATTACTTTTTCTATATAATTTGGAAATATTTTTTCCAAATTATATAGGAAATTCAATAATTTTTTCAAGTGAAAGTGCTGTTGAAATTAAATTAAATTAAATGATTAAATTACAGTCTATTTAATCCAGTAAATGATTTATATAGGCTATTATTCATTTGTCAGACATTTCATCAACAGTGATTTATATATAAAAAATAAGGCATTTAAAAAAAGCTGAGTAAATTGAAATCTAATAGTTTATTTAAGCATGTCTTTATTTAGATCCATTTAGTTTTTATTCTCAAATTAATCTTGTTTTATTGTTTCATAAAAAAAATGGGTGTGGATCACTGTTTGACTCATTCTCTCTGCACTTACAACCAGATTTGAACTGTTGCTGAACAAAATTTGTTTTGTATTGTTTGTGGTTGTGAAGAGTCTCTTGTCTAAAAATAGCTGCTACTTCCAGGAACACTTGCAAATTCCTTCGCAATAAATACAAAATCCCTTCCTGTAAAATCTTGTCAACATTCCATTGGATTATAAAAATAAAAAAATAAAAAAAATGAAGAAGAATTTCTTGTGGGAGGGGTGTATGGGTGTGTGTGTGTGTGAGTAATTCAGTGTTGTTTTAAGTTTTATTCAAATGCGGATTTCATGAATTTATTATTTAATTATTAATTTAATTTATCTGACTCTTGGTGATTCTATGGGCTACATCTTGCCATACTCGAGAGACTGGAATGGAATGATTTTTCCAAGATTTTGGTTGCTTTCCCCTAAATGGCTTGGGACACACACACACACGCACGCACGCGCACACACACACGCACACACACACACGCACACACAATAGTGTCTACTCTAGCGTCTCCAATACTGCATGTTTTTGGATTGTGGGGGAAACCGGAGAACCCAGAAGAAACCCAAGCAGACAAAGGGAGAACATGCAAACTACACACAGAAAGCCTCCTTATTTATTCAAATTAATCTTAAATTAAATATTTATAAATGCTTTCAAAAACAAATGTTACTTAGCTGAATGTCAGATAATTCACAGATTTATTCAGATTCACTAAATGAATTATTCTTTATAAACTAAATAATTGCATCTTTCTAAAATGTATATCTTGGTCCATCAGCTGTTTTTGTCCCTCATGTGCCATTGCTCATGAATGTGAAGTAAACACACTGGCAGGCCTCCAGCAGTGGTGATGCAACAGACTTCTACTATCTCCATTGAGTCATCAGTGCATTTAGTTAGCTCTCCTCACTCACTGCTGAGCTACACTTTTGCTTATTCAGAATTCAATGAAAAATATTTGTCACATTTGAGATTACTGATGTTTTTATCAGGACAAAAATCTGAGAAGCATTTAATCTCCATAAAGTCATCGGGGTGGGTATACATATGCACACAGAGACACAGTACTATAAATAGATCAAATTTGTGATTTTCCTGGACAAATGAGGGTCTTAACGGCAGTCTGACACTAGATGGCAGCACAGAAACAGTTTTACAGAAAGCTATGCAGTGTTATCCAAAACTGCACTGAACTTTATGTTATTAAAATTCAAACTGTTTATGATGCTTTTATTTAATACTTTGTTTATCATACTGATTTTTTCAATTTAGCTTTTAAAATGCTCTTTTTCTAAAGTAACTTTATATGACATTCTGCAATGCTGAAAGTGATGAAAAGAAAATAGAACCATGTGTGATTTAAAGGATTTAAATGATTTTAAGTTAGTTATTTAGTTAAATGATTTTGAGTTAGTTAAGTTAGTTGGTTGGCTATTTATGTACTCTATACATGTTTTGCTTAGTTCCATCTTTTCATAAAATACTTGTACCTAATAGCGTTAATCGCAGGCAGACAGGTAGAGCATTTCTCATCAACTCCATTAAGAAATAAATTGAAATTGGCTGTGAAATAGATTTTTTTCCTCAATTTTAGCCATTAATTATAAGCATTCAGCATTACAGTATAAATGAAAGCTATCAATTTGAACATTTATTAGGTTTAAAAAAAATATTAATTTAAGTGAATTTAAAACAATCTTCACATTAACCCACTAATAAATGTCACATTTACCTGTGCCCTTCAATATATCAGGGCTTATTTATTTCTATTGGCCCAGTCAAACCAGTTCAGATTTTTACTTGCCCTGTCAAAATGCACAAAAAGGTTTTTTTTTTTTTTGTTTTTTACCCATGTAACCTTATAAACACTTCTTCACCGCATAAATTATAGATTAAATATAGATGAATCCTTATTAAAGCCATAAATGTTATTCAATCAAAAGCATTAAGTGGCTTTCTCTTTTGTTCTTTGATTATCCTTAATGACAAACAGCACCAGGTTTATTAGGCAGCTTTCACTTTAAGACGCAACGCACATGACTCAAATCTGATACACAACTCTTTACTATCATTTAAGACTTCATTTAACTAAATTTGAGACTGTGCTTGCAAGGATACTCAACAAAATGGGCATTTTGGCATAATTTTGTGTTTTTGCCTGTTCAAGCACTGTCTGAAGTGGATTTCGTGTGCACGAGTCATGTGGGTCACACTCACACAGACGGAGATTCACAGATGCAAGCCTGTGGTGACCGAAGGGACATGTTTGGTCCACTACTTTTGTCATGGCCATGCCATATCAACTCTTGGGAACATGATAATATTATGGCCACGAGATTTTTATTAGTGGGAACGTCATATTAACTCGTGGGAACGTGATAAGCCGTGGCCACGAGATAATTTTTTCGAGGTAACAATGTCCTTATGGCGTGGCCATGCGATGTAAAGGTTGAGGGAATTACATTTTTCTTGGGGCCACGAGTTAAACAACCTGCGTGACCATTGCAACCTGGAATTATCAGAAATGGATAGGCCTATAATAATATTTATTTTTAATTAAGAATGACAAAAGAAGGGCAGAATTAAGAAATGACTATATTATTATTATTATTATTTTTATTTTATTTTATCTTCCCTTTTTTTTTTTTTTGTCTGTATGTATGTGTATATATATGTTTATAGATATATGTATGTGCATGTATATGTATATATATATAGGTATATGTAGCAGATACCGGTTCGCCCTTTGCCTTCTGTTTTATGTTGTTTGTATATTTGTTTATTTGTCTGATCATTTGTTTTTCTTTGCATTATGCACTTCTTTCTGGTTTGTCATTAACAAGCTTATTGGTCCGACACTTGTTTTTCTCCACATTTATATTTGTCTATACTTATTTTTTGCTGTTGCTTTCTTTATGTATTTATATGTATTGTATTGTTTGCTTAATAAAAAAAAAAAGAAAAAAAAAAAAAGAAATGACTATATTAAAATATTATAGCCTATATTGTGCGTGATGTTGCCTATAGACAGCATTCAAATTAAGTTTATTATTATCAATATAAATGATAAAAGAATATGTAAGAACATAAAATAAAATAAAATAAATATATTTATCCATCCCATCTCACAGCCTTTTAAATCCATTCAGTCATCGTGTCTTTTTTTATTATATTTTTATTATTATAATTATGCCTATTAAACCTAAATGTGGGGTATATTATTGTAGGCCTGCACCAACTCTGCCACATACTGATCCCTGTTCTCTGTTGGATCATCCCTTAATGTACCCAGCATACTCAACAATGTCCGATTAAAGTGTTCACATCGTGCTGTTGGTAAAGTGGGTGCTCACGGCTACAGTAAGAACTGTGTGTTCCCCGCCATCCACACCTTTTCCTAACTGATTGCTACACTTGTAAATATACCTAACTCCCAGTGACGTGTCACACCCAGTGCCACACTCCCACCAAGTGGCTAGAATAAGTAACAGCAATATTAACCAATCCAGAAAATGTGAATGTATAAATGGCTCCTACACCCCGGCCCCATAATTGTGAATATTTACTTAAACCACAATTACCTAAATTACCTATTTTAAACTAAAGGAGTCATTTGTGCAAAGCCAAATCTAAGTGAAATCTTCTTCTCTTGAGCTTAGGACATCTGTGGTCAGATCATCTAGTTAGGACCTCATCTGTGACACTTCGACTTCCATCAAAAGGCAGATCTTCGTTACAGGCCGTTCCAGCTGACCTGTTTTTGTTTTCAGCTGCACTGAGTGGACGAAGCCTTTCTTGTCAGGGTACGTCTGCATAATATTTCCCATCGGCCAGGACCCTCGTGGAGCGACAGGATCCATTATGACTACAATGACTCCAACGGAAAAGCTTCTTTTTGGTCTCATCCACTTCTGTCTCTCCTGGAGTAACGGTAAGAATTCTCTCACCCAGCGTTTCCAAAAGAGATCAGATAGGAACTGCACCAGCCTCCATCTTCTCTTCAGGTACAGGTCATCCTTACAAAAGAGCCCAGGAGGGAGGTGTAGCTTTGACTTTAAGAGCAGGATGTGGTTAGGTGTAAGTGCTTTGAGGTCATTCGCATCATCAGAGGCCTTTGTGATAGGACGACTATTGAGAATGGCTTCGACTTCACAAAGAATGGTATGAAAACCAGTGTTCAGTCATCCAGTGTTTGGAGTCTGAGCGTGGAAGAGAGGACCCTTTTCGCAAGACGAATAAGACACTCCCAAACCCCTCCATGGTGAGACTCGGCTGGAGGGTTAAAGAACCATGTCAGACCACTCTGCAGTAAGGCATGCTGAATCTTCTGATGGTCTAACTACGCAATGGCTTCCCTTAACTCAGCTCCTATGAAGTTGGTGCCGTTGTCTGATGTCAAGTGTGACACCTGACGTCTGCGACACATGAAACGGTGAATGTCATTGTCATGCATGAGTCAGTGTCTAAAGCAAAAGCAACTTCGAGATGAACTGCCTTACTCGCCATGCAAGTAAAGAGGACTTCGCTCAATGCCGACCTTTCTTCACCTCCACCGGTCCAAAGTAGTCGACGCCCACATTTGTAAAAGCAGGTAAGTCTGGCACAATTCTCTCTACTGGTAGGTCGGCCATTTTCTGTGAGACGCTACTCTGCAAAGCTGCGATTATTTGGCAAGAAGACATCTTCAGCCTTAAAATGCAAGTCAAAGCAGTAGTGTCCTTCATCAAGCCGAATTGAAGACTCTATTTGCATGAACTTTTGATCCTCTCTGCAAAGGCACACGTCGTCTGATTTTTCATTAAAATCCTGATTGTACTGGGCAACCAATAAGTCTTGTAGCTTGGCGACTGAGATCCTATTGGCAGTGACAGCAGGATGGCTCATCTTGCCTTTGCGTGGCTCACTACCTCTCAGCGTACCATTCACAACCAACCCCAGTCGAGTCCTAACAGCATATAGTCCTTCGCCTTGGCTATTTATTATTTCCCATGGTTCCATGAGCTTCGGCGCATTGGTGCCTATCAGCAACTCCATCTCTGCCTCAAAACTGGGAACTCTAATGCCTTCGAGGTATTTACATCCCTCTAGGTCCTGTTGAGTGAGAACGTTACTCACAGGCATGGTCCTCTGAGTATAGACTTCAGGTAAGTCCAGGAAGTTTTCTTCATTCAAGCCAGAAACCTCGAGACCACTAAGCAAGAATGTGTCTGCAGACCTCTCTTGGCCAAGAGTACGAAGAAGAATGCTAGTTCGGACTCCTGAAAGATTCAGTGTTCTCATGAGATGTTGGGTACAGAAAGAAGCTGAACTCCCAGGGTCTAGAAAGGCATAGGTGTTCACAATTGTGCTCCCGGACTTGGCCTTCACCTGTACAGGCACAATAGAGAGAACACATTCATCACTTCCGGCCCCAGTATGGCCACATGTCTCCAATGTCATGATTACATTATTGACTGACACTTCCTGTATTTTAGATTCAATGTGTAGGACAGTTGGATGTTTGTGTTTACATATATCACATGTCAAAGGCTTGTCACATTCCCTGCTTATATGACCTCTCATCAGACAGCTGAAACACACTCTGCCTATTTTCAAAGCTTCCAATTTCTCCCTGTGTGTCATCTCATCAAGCTGTGAACACTTCTCCACTGAATGCTGGCTCTTACACACACAGCATGACTCTTCGTCCTTCTTCTGTAAAACTGGCCCTCTGCGCTCTTGGTGCCAAGCTGCTGGTGTAGTCGGTCCTGAGGCAGTATTAATGGCAGCAACAGTAGCTTGGCCTCTTCCGATATATATACTCTTGGGTTTATAGGAAGAGCCTGGTGGCGTGCCCTGTAGGTTACCAAATAGAGGATCAGACAGAATCTTTACCAGATGCTCAAAGAAGGTCACAAAGTCTGGGAACATAGCTCTGTAACCACGGCGCTCCTGTAGCTCCCAGGCATCAGACCCTCATTTTTCCCTCAATCTATATGGCAACTTTATCATTATCAGGCAAAGATTGGATGGCACGTTCATCTCCTCCATATGCTGTAAATCTTCCATGACATTGCAACAGTCCCTTAAAAAGACTGAAAAAGACTGCAGAGCATTAATGTCATCAACCCTCATCGCAGACCACGTCATAGTCTTCTCCATATAAGCTACAGCAATTTTCGTTTCATTTCCAAAATGTTCTTTTAAAGGGGGGGTGAAATGCTCATTTTCACTCAATCTCCTGTTAATCTTGAGTACCTATAGAGTAATATTGCATCCTTCATATCTCCAAAAAGTCTTTTGTTTTATTATATTTTTAATTGAAAGATAAGCTGTACCGAGTCTTTCCGGAAAAAAACGAGCGGCTGGGGGCGGGCCGTGTGGGCGAAGCTTAGCTGTGCTTTAGTGATGTATGTCTCGAGACCGGTCTTGGTCTCGAGACCACTTTTACGTGGTCTCGGTCTTGTCACGGCCTTGACGGCCTTTGGTCTTGGTCTTGTCTTGGTCTCGGACCTCTCGGTCTTGTCTAGGTCTCGCTGTCTCAGAACGACATAGTGGTCGGGGATTTAGAAATACAATACTACAATATCCACGACGACACAACGTTCGATAATGCAACATTATTATCCGCAACGGAACGAATTGAAGCGCGCGCCGGATTGATGACGGTACGGTGTGTGCGCGAGGCGCGAGCCACACGAGAAAACACTGTATCCGCGCCACTAATCGCAGCGGCAACAAGCACTTTGATCACTTGGTTTAAAAAACACATATTAGTGACATGATGGGTTTTATCTTCATTCGGACCGCCAAACGGTGTGTGTGTGTGTGTGTGTGTGTGTGTGTGTGTGTGTGTGTGTGTGTGTTGTGTGTGTAACCATAGCGACAAAACGACCAACTTTCGGATCCTGCACTTAAGCCTATAATTTCGTTTTTAAAAAATGAATTATGTATTTAAAAGTTGCAGAATGGATTAATTTGGCGTCTGAGACTCCGAAATCGGCAGAGATAGACAGGCATTTGCTTAGATGAATTTGTGTCTTTGATATCTGTGTGTGTGTGTGTGTGTGTGTGTGTTGTTTGAATACAGTATTGTATTTAAGATGGTGTTAGACTAAATAAATGGTCTTTTAAATATCATCTGCATATCTATGTTGTGTTGACTAAACATTAGGCCTAATCCAAGTTTATAATTGTGCATCTTTAATTTGCTGTTACGATGTCATCTACACATTAAGTATAATTTCAATTGGTTAAATATTTCTCATTCTTTAGACAGTTGTTGGAGGAGCAAGATGGTGTTGGAGGTGTTTGATGTTTTGTCAGATGAACCAGTCAGTACCAGAGGTGTAAAAAGTACTCAAAAATGTTACTCAAGTGAAAGTACAAGTACTGAGGGAAAATTTTACTCAATTAAAAGTAAAAGTATCTGGCCAGAATCGTATTTGAGTAAAAGTAAAAAAGTACCACACTAAAATTGTACTTGAGTATTAAAGAAGTAAAAGTAAAAGCAAGAATTATTGTTCTTAAAAAAACTAGAGATTCTTGTTTAAGCTTTTAATCTCTAAAAACATGAATTGAATGAACCACATACAAGGTTTCATACTGCTTTAGAACTGTTTGTATTTAATTGTATTTAATTATCAAACTATAAGACTACTAATGCCAGTATGCAACATGCTTTAAACAATCCACTAAACATACTTTTACCACTAAAAGAAAAGAATTTGCTACGGTATGGCCACGGGTTCGCAGCTGAATCACATTCTTCCTCCATTTTCTTTCACTGATAGACTGTTATAATTTATCTAATTTCCAGTTCAAGGTTCTGTGCATTAAGAGCCTAAGCCCCTCCCCTCCGCTTCCGGCTCATGGGACCTTATTTAGAAAAAAACATGTATGGTAGTCAATGGCGAGAGACAACTTATCTTTTTATTCCATCTGAACTGTGCCCTGAACTACACATATGATGTTTGTCAATTTAAAAGATAATTATGAAAGTCAAGAAAGTCGCATACATTGTCATAAAACAGAAGAGTAACATTTAGTTTTATGTGAAAATCGCATCCGTTGCTCGTATGTGTGCAGTCTGCTACAAAACACCTTCAGGCTTGACGGCGTAACGTTACGATTATAACGTATAAGACTATAGGAAAAATGACAGACGTTAGCTTCAGTAAAGTTAGCTTCATTCATTGAGAGAAAAGGTATGACGTCACATGTGCGCCTTTTGGGTTTGTAGTCTTTGTAATTACGTATTTTCACAGTCTTATACCTCAACAGTTTTACATCAAACTGCGACTTTCTTGACTTTAAAATGCATATTTTAAAATGACAAACATCAAATGTGTAATTTAGAGCACAATTCAAACGAGATCAAAATACTTGTTGTCTCTCGCCATTGACTACCATACAATATTTTTCTGAAATAAGGTCCCATAGTGGTCACCCAGAAGGGGAGGGACTTAGGCTCTCTATAGATGCATGAAGTCACTCCCAAAGGACCAATGAACATGTCTGACCAATTTCATGGAATGTGAAAATGAATCTCATTGGCAGAATAAATTACATTTAAATTAAACTGGGCACGAGCGCAATTCAATTGGTTTGCTAATAGCAAGGGAAAATAGAATGAAGTGATCTCTAAAAAAGAAATACTTTTTGACTATAAATAAAATTGTAAGGAGTAAAAAGTACTTTTTTTTCTT
The DNA here is from genome assembly GCF_964197995.2 of Scardinius erythrophthalmus. Lineage (NCBI taxonomy): Eukaryota > Metazoa > Chordata > Actinopteri > Cypriniformes > Leuciscidae > Scardinius > Scardinius erythrophthalmus. The sequence goes on from NC_138240.1 coordinate 23,370,101, forward strand.
AAAAAATGTAATTAAGTAAAAGTAAAAGTATTGATTTTTAATTGTACTCAAGTAAAGTAAAAATCCCCAAAAATAATACTTAAGTACAGTAATCAAGTAAAATTACTCAAGTATTTTACACCTCTGGTCAGTACCAGTCATGTCAGTCCTCAACAGTACACAAAAGTTAAGGGAGTCTCAATCCTCTAATAGTGCCGTAACAGCCGTCATGCAATAATTGCTCACATAGTTGATCTCACCCAGTCTGCAAAAACATTTACAGTGAGCTCACAGTCACACACATGACATGGGCTGTCTCTGTATTGTTCTGCCAACTGCGGCTGAACCCTATGCTGCTGTTCTTGAATTCATACAAGTTATTGCTTAGCTTCAACACTAGTCTTTTTTTTTTTTTCTCCGGTCTCGACTTGGTCTCGGTCTTGGTCTCGACTTGGTCTTGGTCTTGACTTATTCTGTCTTGGTCTTGGTCTTGTCTTGGTCTCGATACCCTCTGGTCTTGGTAGTGTCTTGGTCTCGGTTTAGGCGGTCTTGACTACAAGTCTACTGTGCTTACCCGCCTAGCTAACAACACACAGAGACATTTGTTCAACAGTTTTACTCACCGTTCCAACGCACGACCGCGAACCTTTATTATTGTGACTGCTCGATCCTTAAGCATTAGACGATCTGCAAATCCGACGATCTGGGCTTTGTTTATAAAACAATCATCGTCGAAATGCAGGGAACAACAGTCTTACACAACTCCGTTTATGCTCAGGAAAACAAACTCCATCCACGGGTTCCTTAACGCTGGGTTCTTTGGGAATCTGTGCAGGGTTGTCTTGCCCTGGCAACCAAAAACACACTTCTTTGGTGACATTGACTTCCCAAAAGCCGGGCAGGGCGCTTTGATGGCGAACTGCTTTCACTCTCTTGCTCTAGTCTACGTGTGCGCGCGCGCCCGCGATCTTACCGGAGAAGTGCCCTTAGGACCCATATAAGGAAATTCCGCTCTATCTTACGTAAGACAGAGCCATACTCGAAAAAAACTTTCCGAAACTTGTGACAAACCGGAAGGAGTATTTTTGGAACAAAAATACTCCTTCAAACGTACAACTTAGTTTTTTGAAACTTTGTCCATGTTTAGCATGGGAATCCAACTCTTTACCAGTGTAAAAAACTCAGTATGCATGAAATAGCATTTCACCCCCCCTTTAATAGATTCTTTGCTCTCTCATAGCCCTGCCCAAGAGCCATGTTATATCAACTCTGAACCAGTTCTCTTGGCTGCCCTCTGGCATGTTGCTCAAGATAATAAAGACATTCTTGTTTATCTGTAGTTTTCCTTTCAATAGCTTGCTCGAAAGCTTCAATAAAGGCAGCATATTTATTAAAGGCAAACTCTGGGAGCTTGTTGTGGAAGAGAGGCTAAGGCTTGATTCTGAACCAGCTGAACAGTTTGCTGTTGCATAAGGTCATACAGAGTAGGGTGTCGAACATTATCTAGAGAGGAATGATGATGCGACTGATTGCAAACATATACTCCCTTGTGTGGTCAGTGGCGAAAATCCTGCTGTGAAAGCATTGGTAAATCTGGATCCATTTCCTTGCACATCGGACTCATGCATGTGGGTAGGCCAACTCCCATGTGAGATCGACGGCTGAGGTCCTGCTGGTGCAACATTAATAGGTCTGGTTCCAAGGACATTCCATGGCACTTCAGACCTGTGAGAAGATGGTGAATAGGACACTGAAGGAAAAGGATTATCAGACCTTAATAAAGAATAATTATTAATAATGTGCGGCCTTCCTTTAGGCCGTACAGCCAATGGCACACTGTAACGGATTTCTGTAATTTGAACAGTATTTTACTGTAATATGTACAGTAAGATACTGTAAAATATGTATACAGTATGTTACAGTAAACAGCAAAGGATTATGGGAAAATATAGGGTCACTACTGTAATTCTTCACTACTGTAAATCAATTTACAGTAGTGAACTTGCCCACGAAAAACTGACAAATGGCAAGAGGGATTTCTTTTCAAGTGTTTTTTTGAGGGGTGAAGTGGCAGTTAATGCACGGACAAAAGATCATGTAACTCACCAAAAAGGTTAGTATATAATTTCTATTTTATGTAAAACAAACATTTTCAAATGTTTTTACTTATGTTAACAGCAAACTAACATGATGTATCGTTTTGTTTTCGTCTGAATGGTTTTAGTGCCTTTTTTCCTGACTGTCGTCAAAATGTTTTTTTGGTGCCTTTCTTACTGTCTTTTTTCCTGACTGTCGGCCGGGTCGCTGTCACGGTGATAATATTAACTGGTGAGTAAGTTAAGTTCACCTATATTAGCCGAAATATTCTTTAGTTAAAACTATAAAAAATAATGGTTGTGTGTTCCTCTGCCTCTTTAACGCAAGTTAGCTCATCAGGCGGGCGGAGTCGTCGGTAACGTTAACCGAGCTAACAGCGACCTCAACGTGAAATACTGAGGTAAAGTGAGATAGACGAAACCCTTGTTAAAGTGCGGGTTTTAAACAATATTTTCACGTAGGCCTATATGATTTATTTTCAGGTTTGTGATCTGGATAATGCCATCTGCAACGATGGAGTGTGTTGGAGCCTTTTCATTGTGATAACATCAACTGGTATGTAACGTTATGGTCAACTTCACCTAAATTAGCCGAAGTAAACTTATTAAACAGAGAAGCATAATAACTTTGGTATGTTCTGTCTCCTCTTTCACAACTTTTTGGCAGATGTACAACGTAAATACTGAGTAAAAACTAAGTTAAAGGGATAACGTAGTACACCTTAAACAGAAAATTCTGTAGTCTATGTCATCATTTACTCGCCCACAACGTGTTCTAAACCTGCATGAAGTTCTTTCGTCTGAACATAAAATAAGATATTTTGAATAATGTTGGTAAATAGTGGCTGGTCCGCATGGACTTCTATAATAGAAAAAAATACTTTGGATGTCAATGGGGACCAGTAACTGTTTGGTTGCTCATGTTCTTTAAAATATCTTCTTTTGTATACAGCACATTAAATAATTTAATGGAAGTTATGAAGTTGAGGGTGAGTAAATGGTGACAGAATTTACAATTTTGAGTAAACTAACCCTTTATCCAACACCATTGTTATTGTCAATTTCATCTTTTGTTTTATTTTCATGTTTGTGGTCTGAATTATGTCGTCTGAAATGTCGGAGGTGTATTTTGGAGTCTTTTTTGTGATTGCCTTCGTAATAGTGATAACATCTACAGGTGAGTAAGATGACATCAACTAAATTAGCGGAAGTATGCATTAGTTAAGCAGGCAAACATGTTCTTTTCTGTTCTTTATTTTGAATTTGCAGCGGCCATTCCCTCTGGACTGTACATCACTGCTGACGCTCTCCACTAATACACAGAACGGGTTGACGTTGGAGGAGGAAGAGGAGAAGGAGGAGGAAAGGGTTAGCAATATACCATTATCAATATAGCAAAGTTTTGCTAACTAATATTTTGAATGTTGTTTAATTGATTAAAAACTATAAACACCATACAACATCATATCTTACCTCATCTTCACCCCACATGTTATTGTTGTTAGTAATAAGTTCTGTTAACTTATTGTATTTTAGTTTTTTCTGTAAACTATAACACTAAAAGGCTGCTGTGACTTTGTCTGTTTCAGGAGAGTCTGTTCTCAAAGCAAAAACATGGATGCTGACAATGAAGGGCAGAATCATCATCCAGTTACAACTGCTAACAGACGACTCTTCAGCATTAGCTGTCTATTTTGTCGAATGCAGAATCAGGTAAACCAAAATATATATATACATATATATTTTTTTACATTATATTACATTTACATGCATGCATTTGGAAGTCACTTTTATCCAAAGCAACTTACATTGTATTAAAGGTATAGCGGAGGATCTTTCCGAATTTTAGATAAGAACCGCCCTCTCCACTTTTTGAAAAAAGGCACATGCGCAACACTCTACCTGCTCCCGAGAGGGAACGCCTATTAAACGTGTGCGAGGTTCTCCTCGTGCACGCTCTGTTTACAAGTTGCTGTCGGCATCGCTCATACAAGATTACTTTCCAAAAGAAGATTTGCACTTTTTCTCCAAATAGCATGCCAAACTTTACCTGTCGAGTAGAAACTTCGCGACTGAGGCATCAATGGGAAGCCCAACCTGTGTTTTCAGCGCACGCCATCGTGTGAAACAATCTCCCAAAAACACTCTGATCTTGTTTCTCTCTTCTGAGGCCTTTCTCTTCTTCTCATACAGTTCGTACAAACTTTTTCTCTTGCGACCCTCAGACATTTTCAAAGGACCCGGTGAAACGGCGAGCTTCAATGAATGGCTTAGCTCTAGCTCACCACACATAAACACCTGAAAGTGCGCATGCGCAGAAAGCGAAAACTAAGGGACGAGCACGTACGACGGCCTTACGTTACATATCACCAGAATGATTGACACTTAGGTGGACCAATAGTTTACACTACCCACCCGGAAAAAGAAAATCCTCCGCTATACCTTTAAGTTTAATTTAAATTATCCATTCCCTGGAAATCTAAGCTACAGGAATGTATTGAAAAAGAATGAAGCTTTAATGATTTTAATGTAATGTATTATGGGGTAATACCATCCCTGTAGGTTAGGGGTGGAAATTGGCAAAAATTCGATGATTCGATAGTATTGCGATATTTGGGCCACAATTCAATATTATTGCGCTTCCTAACATTGCGATAAAGCAAGTATTGCGATTCGATTCTGCGATATATTGCGATTCATGTCCCCCATATTATTCAAAGACATTACAAAAAATAAGACTGCTTAACTCACTTCAAATGTCACATTAAATCTGTGAACATCTTCTACACATTTACTGGAGGCTAGTGCAAAAACTTTGTCCTTGAACATTCAGGACACAGGACCTTATTACAGAACGTAATTATATGAACGCGTCACCACCGCATTAGCACCAAAAACATGGAGATTTTATTTTAGAGAATAATTACACAACCTATTCGATATACTATAATTCTATAATTAAATAAACTAATCGAATATCCAAAAATTGTGACTCATCCCTGCATGTAATACCTTGTTTTTTTCCCAAAATCTTCACTTACGTCTCGATTATAAACGTTTCTTCCTTGGTTCGCTTTTATTTAGGCCTATTACATTCACATTCTTTGCTGTGGTAAAGTAGAAAAACGTTGTAGGACAGATAGCCTACATTTTTACTTGCACGTCAGATTCATTTCAACACAGTTTTTGCTTGTTATTAGACATGTACGGCGCGTCAAGTTTATTTGATTTTTAGTTTCGCTCTCTTTGGCAGCGCAATTTCAAACATAGCTTAAATGTCTTGCCCTTGTGGAAGATTAAATTCACTTTTCATACCTTTTACAACAAGTAGAAAACATGAAGATATCAGAAAATAGATCGATGGTCTCTTTCCTCCTCGTGTCATCCCTCTCAAAGCACAGAGCGGTATGGCTTCATGTGGAATCACGTGTCTTTGTGTGGAAGTATTAAACGAAAGTTTTTTTTTTATAGATTTAACTTTTCTATTATGTAAGTTTCTAATATTTACTGATATGTATTTGAATGCTTTACAGGCTTTGTGTTGCTTCTTTGACGGAATTGCTCAAATTAAGACTTTTTTGCTCGAATAAACAACATTTTTTTTATTTCAATTTTCATAATAACCCCCGAACCACTGCAGGTAGTTGGTCCATTACCACCGCAGTGGTAAAAAAAACTGCCACCGTCACAGCCTTATAACCTTTATTGTAATACTTTGCGCTACTGTATCAATATAATTGCATGCGCAAAATATCGCGACACTGAACAGAATCGATTTTTCCCCCACCACTACTGTAGGTGGATTCAGAATCAGATGTAGTGCTTTTATTAATGCCAAAGTACATGCAGCATCAAGTTTGAGGGTTAGGGAAAATTCTGCCAACACCGGTCTGAAAAAATTATATATTTTTCCCTGCTTGTGTTTGCAGGTTCATTCTGAGAGTCAACCCTGATGGCACCAAACACCAAAGGCACAGATCAGATGGAAATCTGGAAAGGTCCAAAGAAAAGCATCAGCCTGAAACCCTCAGTGTTTCTCATCAGAGAGCTTGTCAACTTTGACTGGCAAAATTACTGAAATGTAACAACACAACACTGACTTTGACTGTATTTTATTTTTTTAAGGCCTGTTTTGCTTTTCAGTGTGTGTACGTTTTTGCCATGCTACAGATACAAATGGTCACCAGGAGATTAATTCTATGGACTTTGGAGATGTTGCCCTTTTTTTTCTTCAGCTAGTGGCTCCTAAAGGTCAAGATTTGTAATTTGTACTTCTAAAACAAAATGTTCAACGATTAAAAAGAATATTATAAGGACAAATGTTTGAGTTATTGTGATTTTTTGGGGGGTGGGGTAAACACAAATTAAAAAAAGAAAATTTAAATGATGAGAAAAAAAAAATACTAATACTGTAAATGAAAATACGGTAATAATACAGTAAATGATACAGTATACTGTAAGTGAAAATACAGTAATAATACTGTAAATGCAATTACAGTAAATGGTACAGTATACTGTTAAGTGAAAATACAGTAATAATACTGTAAAACATTTTACAGTAACTTACTGGCATCCAGCTGCCAGTAAGTTACTGTAAAATTTACAGCAACCTCTTTACAGTGCAGAGAATGGTCCTGTTGGAAAGAGACAGTTTTAGGAAGTTGCAAGACAGGAGCTGTGTTCAAATAACTTGATGTTTGTGATTTCAAATGAGCATGAAGATAGGAATTTATGGCATCCTTTCCATTATCCTCTTCATACTCGTACACATCTTCACCACCACACACATTTTCAAACACAGACAATCTGGCTGAAGCAACAGCCAACTTGGCCTCAAACTAGCTGTTCCCTTTTCAGCTTTGCTTTTTCTATTTGAAGGGCTTCTTCTTCAGCGTCAATATCATGCATTTTTCTCAAAGCAGCTGCAGACTGTAAAAGTGCAGCCCTTTCAGCCTTTGCCTCTAAACATGCAGAAATAATACTGTTAGCCTTTGAATGGACAGAAGAGTGATCTTTATGTTTTAACCCTTACTTGAAACATTGGATATACTATCTTCAGGCCTTATGTCAGAATTTATTATAGACAGCACATCGAGATTCACATCGAGATTTGCAACAGCATTGGCCAACCATTTCTTCACATAATTCTCAAATTTATTAATTTACTCTTTTTCTGTGCGAGCCAATGTTGTTGCTTGTTGTGTTCAGAGTCTGGCATAGGCATTTCCAGCAAAGTAGTTTGAGTTTCTAAAGTCTCATTACACAACGTGATATATTTTCTTAGACATTCCTTCACATCAAACACAGTTTGAGATGTCTTTTTCCCTGTTAGAACATCATTAATCCTTTGCTTAATTTTATTAGCTTGCATAAGTTGGGATTTCCGTGCGTCCGTTTTCTTGTGCGTTTCACAGAGTCATCAACAGCAGCACTAGACTTTTCAGAAATATCATTTTCTTCTGTAGCCACAGAAGCAATTTTGTCTTTATCGAGCAAGGTTTCTTCCTCTGCACTCATCGTTATGCATTAAGCTTATCAAGTTCAAAGCACTCAATGAAAACAGCACAATGACAGGTGTAAACCTTACAGAGGTGTGAGACATCGCCAAAAGTTCGCTTTCTCGATGCTCCCATCTCACAAGGCGGCCTTTTGACGACACTGTTGGAGACTGTGTCCAGCGGTTCTCCGCAGTTCAAAAGCAGGCTGAGGTAACCAAAAGCTTGCCACAATGTGCTCCCTGAGTCACCTGTGGGCTGCCCCTCAGTCGGTTTGTTGTCAGTCCCCTGGGGTGTCAGTCCCCTGTGAAAAAATAAAATAAAAATTCCTCCGCCACAGCCAGTTCTAGTGTGACGTTGAGCTTTCACAGGAAGACGGCACCACCCGTCTCAGCAGCCTGATGACTGACCGCCAGCGGTAGCCTGATGGGCTCGAGGCCACGCCTATGCCGTATCACTCGTCCCCTGCTGATCGGTGGAGTCAGGTTAGTGTTGCACACTCAGACCCCACTTCGGGCCGCTATGCCGCTATTCCGCCGCGCTGCCCCACCTCGGGTACGTCTGTCGTGCCGTTGGTCCCGCTTGTATGGTGTCTGGGAACCTGGCTAGTGCTTCCCAGCCCATCTCGCTGGCTCATCCGTACCATCAGACTTGGCTATGCGATTCAGTTCGCCGCGAAGGACGCAATCGAGCTGGTCCCTCCAGCCGATATTAAGACCGGCTTCTACAGCCTGTACTCTATTGTACCCAAGAAAAGCAGTGGGTTACAACCTATCTTGGACCTGCGTGTCCTGAACCAGTCCCTTCACTGGCTGCGTTTCAAGATGCTTACGCAGAAACGCATTTTCACATGTATCCGTCCCTATAAATACATTTTTATAGGGAATGTATTACCAACAAGATGTATGGCAATACATCTTGACAAGGTTCTACCAAAGCCAATAATCCTCCTTATCAGGCTGCACATGCCTCTATCACCACCTCTGACTGTGCTGGTATTGTCTGTCGTCTTCCTGCGGCCAGTAAATTGAACGGATCTTTCCTGACTCATCAACACACTTTAACATATCTTCACACACTGAAAACATCTGATGCCACACCTTAACCTGCACTTCACTTTCTGATCCTACGCGACTATCCCCAGTCTGTGTCATCAGGAAATCTCTGCACTCCTTAATCACATTTATGACAATAAGTCCTGGGTACAATGATCCATTTGAGTCTTTAACAATCAACACTCCCCCTTTTTGGTATGACTTTCCCACATATATTCAAATCCACCTCAATATATCCAATATATGGAATAACTAACCCATTAGCAGCTGACAAATTAAACTTTTGGATGGGTGGGTGGGTACATTGTTGGTCCTCTACTCTCAAAATATTTCTTAACCCTTTCATGCATGAATTATGATAACCTCAGTCAGGAGGTTAATGTTTTTATTGCTTTTAGGGCATGAAAAACAAGAATTGATTTTTATTTTATTTTTTTTACACATTTTTCAAAGAGATCTTCAGATGTCCACTTGAGTGGACAGCATGCGGTTATGAACTGAAGATATAGAGACTGAAGATATACTGTATTAAATATAAGACAATAATCAAACAGATAAAGTATGTGAATTTAACAAACTAATCAATACAATTATATCAAATAATGTGAAAACTATAAAATATATACAAAAAATATAAATGCTAAATATTGCAATGGCTTCATACAACTTCATACAAGTTGCACTTCGCGTATCTTTGATATCAGAACATGAGGAAGTGATTCCATCAGAATTTTCTACAGTCTGTCAAGGTACAACTGTGGACACCACTCAGATGCTCCCTCCAGTGCACCAGAGTATAAAGATTTACCCTTATTAGCTGATAATTCTGATTATGTTCAAGATGGACATGCACATTTCTGTCATAGCCCTCCTCTGAGAAAACCTAGCAATACGTTTTTTTTATCTCATCTGAAATTATCAGTGTTGGGGGTAATGCATTACAAGTAACATGCATAACGGATTCCGATTACTTTTTTTGATGTTACAAGTAAAATAATGTGTAACAAGTAACATGCATTACCTAATCAGATTACTTTTTGATCTAACAAGTAATTAACTACAAGTAATGTGCATTACCTAATCAGATTACTTTTTGATGTAACGAGTAAAGAAACGCATTACAAGTAACATGCATTATGTAATCAGATTACTTTTTGATGTTATGAGTAAAGAAACGCATTACAATAACGCACTAGGGATGGGACGGTATGAAAATTTAATATCACGATAATAGTGACCAAAATTATCGCGATTATCAATATTATCACGGTTTTGTTAAAACGAGATGAAAGTGTTCAAAAAGAGTTGATGATCACACTGAAGACATTTCAACAAGTTTTATATTTAAAAAAATCAACAAACAACAAATAAAACAAGCAGCTCTATGCACTTTTTAAAGCATTTCCTTCCTTATAATGACGGTCGTCAATAGCAACGCATTATAACACCGCGCACATCCATTGCAACGGCCACCTAGTGTTAAGTAGTGTTCATGACATGAATGTGGATGTGCCTTTAAGATAACTTCTTCTATGGCGTACGTTATTGTATGCATGCTGTTTGTATGTGAGCGCGCACGCACAGTGAGAGTGAGATTGATCACGCAAAGAGGAAGATGACTGCTCTTACTGCTGACCGTTGTTTTATTATAATGTGTTTACTTCCACTTTGATTTGTAGCGTGTCGAGTGTTCTCTTTTCCCTTTTAACATTCGCTCTTCGACATGTATGTGAAGAGTGTGCTTAAATGAGAGAAAACATCTATAAAAGTCTCGTGGAACTACCAGTTCTCTTACGAGAGTTCTCTCGTACTGCGTTTTATCAAAACGCTACGGGAAAAGTCTCTTTTCACGAAACACTGAAGCAAAAAATTATCCTTTAATTTTCATATATGTAAAACGCGTTGCGGCAGCAGCAGTCAGCTATGGCGAGACGGCTTGCTCGCTCATTGGCTGCTCTGCGGCAACTGCTTAAGCCTATCGAGCGAGGCCTGAGATGACGTCAGGCCAATGAGGGCGCTTCGCGCCCTCCTCGCCACTTCCCGCCGAAACGGGCGTGGCTTACCTCTATAAAAGGAGCTCGAGAAGGCTGATTCACTTGATTTTAATCTCTTCAGCGAAGCGCACGCATCGCTGGATCACGGAAGCAAGCGTCGTTCGAAGCAAGCACTTCAGCGGGACGAGCCCTCGAAGCCGCTGGCCAACGCCGCCTTCTACAGCCGTACCTGCTGCGCTTTCCGACGCCTATATCCTTTATTGCTATATTGCTCTGTTTTCTGTGTGTGTGTGTGTGTGTGTGTTCGCTGCAACACTCACCCCTAAAAGAGCTGCGTCTTTTTCAAGACGCCTTCTCATGCAGCGCTCGCGCTCGCTCCGAGCCAATTGCCTACGGTGACTCTGAGGACTCGCCAGGCATCCTTTCCGAGGCTGCCCTTCCTGGAAGCGGACGGCGGGATTAGTTTTTCTTTACGTTACAAGAAAAGCTACCCTGCCTCTGCACGCGTCATTCACCGGCGAAGGAGAAAAGAGTGTTCTTAGTCCCACCGTTGGTCGGTCTGACCTCTTTTCTCTCACATTTCTCAGTTCCCTGTTCGGCGACTGGAAATATTATTGCAGCAAGTGAGTCTGTTACATGCTTGCCTGCCAGCAAACGCCGAAGAATACATGTTGACGCCGCTTTCAAAGCCTGTATCCCCCTGTGGCTCAGTGGTGGAATTATAGGTTCTCCTCGCGGGAGACCGGGGTTCGGATCCCGGTCTGGCGGCATATATATTTATGCCGCCAATGCTTTGCTCTGTAAGTCCCCTGAAGGCGACTGCAGAGATGCATTTTGCAGCCAGCGAGCGCGTAGTACCCGCTTGCCTGCAACCGAACACCGTTTCTACGGTTCCCGCGCGTCACTGGCGAAAGAGAATGGAGTGTTTTCAGCCCCGCTGAATCTGGGCGATTTCCACTCTTCTCACATTCTGGCATTTTGCAGGCGTTCTGAAAATGCAAATCACTCTGTCTGTTCCCCGAGAGGCAACTGCAGACGTGTTTTTTGCTGCCCACGAGCACGTGGTACAGGCCTGCAAGCAAACGCCAGTGTGGATAATACTCGCGCTGACTTTGTCTATGTATTTTACTGTGGTCCAGTGGTAGATTCTTAGACTTGCGCGCGGCCGATCGGAGGTTCGAACCCCAGGCTGGCCGGCAGAAAATATTTATGCCGCCGAATGCAAATCACTCTGTTTGTTCCCCGAGAGGCAACTGCAGACGTGTTTTTTGCTGGCCACGAGCACGTGGTATATATGCCTGCAAGCAAACGCCAGTGTGGATAATACTCGCGCTGACTTTGTCTATGTATCTTCACTGTGGTCCAGTGGTAGATTCTTAGACTTGCGCGCGGGCGATCGGAGGTTCGAACCCCAGGCCGGCCGGCAGAAAATATTTATGCCGCCGAATGCAAATCACTCTGTTTGTTCCCCGAGAGGCAACTACAGACGTGTTTTTGCTGCCCACGAGCACGGCCGATGATGCTATATGTGTAGAGAAGATGCCCACTGCTAGTGCCCATCCCTACACACTAGCACAGCCCTTCACACAGGGCCCGCGCTCATATATTCGACTCGGGTCGATCACGCACACAACATAGTGAACGTGCCCACTGCCTAGTGCCCACAAACACTATGTTCTGCATGCCTTGTGGTTTCTGTAAAGACGAAACCTGTGTGCATTCACTCTGCTCAGACAGACAGTGCACTCATTGCAGTAACTGTGCCCGCTCTCCCGCGCCCACACTTACTCACGGTACTTCTGGTGTCCCGGCCACGGCCGATGGTGCTATAAATGTAGTGTCGATGCCCACTTCTCAGTGCCCATCCCTACACACAAGCACAGCCCTGCACTTAGGGCTCGCGCAAATAAAATCGACTCAGGTTGATTGCGCTCCCCACATAGTAAAAGTGCCCACTACTCAGTGCCCACGAACACTATGTCTATCAGATCACAGGCTCTCTGTAAAAACGAGACCTGTGAGCGCGCGCGCTGCTTACACAAGCAGCGCGCCCCAAGCAGTAAATGTGCCCGCTCACAGCCCACATCTACTCGCACACATGAGTCCCATGGGACTCGCGCAGCCCCCCCTCACTCAGCCAAACACTGTTGTAAGGTCAAGGGCGAGCGCTCCGCCCGCTGTATTAAGCGCGCCCCCCGCCTCAAATGCCGCAGGCATAACGCCTATGTTTGTGAGCCCCATAGCACCTCTGTCGCACGGCGAACAGAGCGCGCTCTGTATCCGGCCCTTAGCCAACCATGCAGATGCATGGGCAGCGCTTCCAGGGGTTTCGGACTGGGTCTTAGGCATTATAAAGAGAGGCTTCTCGCTACAGTTTTGTCGACGCCCTCCGCGCTTCACAGCGCGCGTCGAAACTTCGGTTCCGCTGAATGTAGCACACCTACTTCGCCGCCGAAATATCAAAACTGATAAGCAAAGGGGCGATAGAGCTTGTTCCCCGAGTTCAAAGCGAACAGGGGATATACAGCAGATACTTTCTAGTCCCCAAAAAGGACGGCGGTATCAGACCCATTCTGGATCTCAGACGACTGAACAGAGTATTAGTGAAACGCCGTTTCAAAATGCTCGCAACCAGCAAAATTCTCGCGCATGTTCGCCGAGAAGACTGGTTCATGTCGATAGATCTGAAGGACGCGTATTTTCAAATACAGATAGCGTCACATCACAGGCGATTCTTGAGATTCGCCTTCGAGGGTCAGACATACCAGTATACAGTCCTGCCTTTCGGCTTGTCCCTGGCACCTCGTACATTTACGAAATGCATGGACGCAGCGCTCGCTCCTCTCAGACTCAGAGGCATGCGAGTGCTGAACTATTTGGACGACTGGTTGATCCTAGCCCAATCACGATCTCAGCTCATAGAGCACAGAGCCATTTTACTCGATCACCTCGAGAATCTTGGTATCACGGTCATTTGGGCGAAGAGTTCACTGAACCCCAGCCAAACGATTCCGTTTCTGGGTATAGTTCTGGACTCACAGTCTACGACAGCGCGGCTGTCGCCACAGCGCGTGCTGAACATTCAGCGCGCGGCGATGTCTTTCCGCCGCGGCGCTTTCACCCCGCTCAGAAAATTTCAAAGGATGCTGGGTCTCATGGCCTCAGCATCGTCAGTTCTCCGGCTGGGCTTGCTCCGCATGCGCCCGCTGCAGTTCTGGTTGAAAGCGCGGGTTCCGCGCAGAGCGTGGGTGTCCGGTCATTTACGCCTCAAGGTCGATCAGGACTGTGTCACAGCCCTGGTGCCTTGGATGGCGAACGACTGGTACCAATCAGGTGTAAGCCTGGGGACTTCCTCGAGGGTGAGGATGGTGTCTACGGACGCATCCACCTCGGGATGGGGAGCGCTGCTCGAGGGCAGACCGTCCTTCGGCCTATGGTCGGAACGGGAAAAGCTCCAACACATAAACTGCCTAGAAATGCTGGCAGTGCACAACGCGCTGACGCGTTTTTGTCCCCACATCAAGGACCAACACGTCATAGTCCGTTCGGACAACATGGCAGTGGTGTCCTACATAAATCGCCAGGGCGGTCTGAATTCCATACCCCTGTACAGGCTGGCGAAACGCCTCCTGCTATGGGCTCAGCACAACCTGCGCTCGCTGAGAGCAGTACATGTGCCCGGGCTGCTGAATGTGGGCCCGGACAGACTGTCCAGGAACAACGTTCCCACGGGCGAATGGTCTCTACACCCACAAACAGTCCGGCTGTTGTGGGAGAGATTCGGCAAAGCGGAGGTGGACCTATTCGCGTCCCGCGAAAACGCTCACTGCCCCGCATTCTTTTCAAAGACTGACAGCGCGCTGTCCCAAAAGTGGCCGCGCTGCCTGCTATACGCTTTTCCCCCCATCTTCCTCCTGCCTCAGGTGTTGGAACGGGTCAGGAAAACGAAATGCCCAGTGCTGCTTGTAGCACCGTTCTGGAAGAACCAGGCATGGTTCCCAGTTCTGATGCAGTTAGCAGACATCGCTCCATGGCCAGTGCCGTTGAGGAGAGATCTCCTCTCGCAGGCCAGGGGCTCGATCTGGCACCCACACCTGGAACTATGGTCCCTTCATGTGTGGGCGCTCAACGGATACCCGTTGGTCTCGCAGAGGGAGTCATGAATACCATCACGGAGGCTAGAGCGCCGTCGACCAGGCGACTCTATGCTTCAAAGTGGTCGGTTTTCTCCGGCTGGTGTACAGCTCGGAGCCTTTCACCCCTCGAATGTGAGGTAACGGAGGTTCTCTCCTTCCTACAAGAGCTGTTGGATAAGGGCAGATCCCCTTCCACGCTCAAAGTGTATGTGGCGGCTATTTCAGCGTTCTCCGGTTCAACGCTGGGTCAGTCACTGGGAAGGAATGATTTAGTCATCCGCTTCCTCAGGGGAGCTAGGAGACTGAATCCACCCAGACCTCCTTCAGTCCCTATGTGGGACCTTTCTACGGTCCTGGCGGCCATGAAAGGTGCCCCTTTCGAGCCTATCCAGTCTATTAGCCTCAAACATTTGTCTTTCAAAACAGTGTTTTTGATGGCTCTCGCTTCAGTGAAGCGCATAGGCGATCCGCACGCGCTCTCTGTGAGCCCGGTGTGCTTGGAGTTTGGTCCTAATGACTCTAAAGTCATACTCAAACCTAAGCACGGCTATGTGCCGAAAGCCCTCAACACGCCTTTTCGGGCTCAGGTTATTTCCCTGGCTGCCCTGCCGGCATCGAGTGAGGAAGGGGACTCGAGTTTTCTTTGCCCTGTTAGGGTTTTAAGAGCTTATATGTCCCGCTCTGCTGTCTTCAGACAGACAGAGCAGCTCTTTGTCTCGTTCAGTGGACGTTCCAAAGGAATGGCTGTTTCGAAACAAAGTCTATCCAGATGGATAGTTGACGCCATAGCGCTGGCTTATACTGCCAAGGGCATTCCATGCCCGTAGGGAGTTAGAGCGCACTCTACGAGAAGCGTTGCTTCTTCGTGGGCTTGGTCCAGCGGGATTTCCCTACAGGATATATGTACGGCGGCAGGCTGGGCCTCTCCGTCTACATTTATCAGGTTTTATAACCTAGAGGTTCCCGCCTTACAGGCTAAGCTTTTGTCGGTGTAATCTGTTCAGCCGTCTAGTCAGACCACTGAAACCCATGCGCAATGCGCTACCGACTATCTTGGGCAGAACTGTGTAAGACCCACATTTCCCACATTAGTTCAGGTTCCCTACCCTGTCTATGTGATGTTATACTTGCGTCTGTGGACATGTCTATTCTACGACGCTACAGTATAGGGAATTAAGGCTCCCACCCTTATTCCCTGACTCTGTGTGAGTCAATCTGGTGATTATGCACTGTGTGCCTGAAATAGCTTCCGGTGATCAGTGTTTTTATCCCAGCACGCACGGCGTTTTGCAAGGGGTTCCCGTAGCGTTTTGATAAAACGCAGTACGAGAGAACTCTCGTAAGAGAACGTACTCGGTTACTAACGTAACCTCGGTTCTCTCTAGAAGAGGGAACGAGTACTGCGTTCTCTGCCGTGCGTACGGTTCACTCTGGTTCGCTTCGGCGATCAAAATCAAGTGAATCAGCCTTCTCGAGCTCCTTTTATAGAGGTAAGCCACGCCCGTTTCGGCGGGAAGTGGCGAGGAGGGCGCGAAGCGCCCTCATTGGCCTGACGTCATCTCAGGCCTCGCTCGATAGGCTTAAGCAGTTGCCGCAGAGCAGCCAATGAGCGAGCAAGCCGTCTCGCCATAGCTGACTGCTGCTGCCGCAACGCGTTTTACATATATGAAAATTAAAGGATAATTTTTTGCTTCAGTGTTTCGTGAAAAGAGACTTTTCCCGTAGCGTTTTGATAAAACGCAGTACTCGTTCCCTCTTCTAGAGAGAACCGAGGTTACGTTAGTAACCGAGTACGTTCATTTGCACTGTCATGTATTCTTCATCTGGGCAGACTTCAAACTCTCTGACAGACGTTACACCATGCATCACAAATGGACGTGCTCTCTCGTTTTATTCAAATACAACTTGCCGTCTTGCGTCTCCGTTTTTAATTGTGTTGAAAATTAATAAATCAGAGTTGATTCATTGTTTACACAGTTTGATAATATTGTTGTGATCATCTTGTCTGAACGATTGTTTTGTACGCTGTACATGATTATAAAAAGGTAAGAAAACATTAATCTCAATTCAATGTCCCCGTAATTATGTGGTAAAAAAAAATCGGTGTAATAAGTGTATAATGAATATAAATTATTATCCCTTAAATGTCACTCTTAATAGTCTAGTTTGAACTTGTTCGTTCGTCTTTGGCTAAGCCACTTGCTGCCAACTTTTCTTTGCGGAAGCCTCACGTTTATTGATATAAAATAGTTCAACTTAAAACAACATTTCATGCCCAATTATTTCCCAGACGTAGTTTTGGTATTGAGGTCAAAGTTAACTTGCCTTGCGTTCGCTATACAACAGTCGGTGATGGTCACACAAGACGACTCGGCAGATCTGAAGTTATTGCAGGGACTTTTTCTTGTGCATGTTCTGCTGACAGGGTGACCATCCTCGATTAAGTTTCCCTCAGGACTTTTGTTAAAGACAAAATATGACCACACCTCAGAATTGGTTCTTTTAAAAGGCTGAAAAATCTCCCGAGCACGCTCAGCTGCCTTCCGCAATTCCTTCTTGAATAAAAAACATAACATTGCGCGCTGCGCCTGCGTCAGACTGTTGCTGGATGTACAGGATCTAAAATCGCGATAATCAAACACGGTTTTAATGATAATTAAATTTTAAACGATATTACTAACCGTCAGTACATTTTATCGTGGTTTATCGTGAAACCGGTAATCGT
Organism: Scardinius erythrophthalmus; assembly: GCF_964197995.2. Taxonomy (NCBI): domain Eukaryota; kingdom Metazoa; phylum Chordata; class Actinopteri; order Cypriniformes; family Leuciscidae; genus Scardinius; species Scardinius erythrophthalmus. The sequence goes on from NC_138240.1 coordinate 23,387,581, forward strand.
CCCATCCCAATAACGCACATTATGTAATCAGATTACTTTTTGATGTTATGAGTAAGGAAACGCATTACAAGTAACATGCATTATGTAATCAGATTACTTTTTGATGTTATGAGTAAGGAAACGCATTACAAGTAACATGCATTATGTAATCAGATTACTTTTTGATGTTATGAGTAAAGAAACGCATTACAAGTAACATGCATTACATCAGATTACTTTTTGATGTTATGAGTAAAAAAACGCATTACAATAACATGCATTACGAAATCAGATTACTTTTTGATCTAACAAGTAAAGTAATGCATTACAAGTATCATACATTATGTAATCACATGACTTTTTTCGATGTGAAGGGTTACAAATTTAAGAATCTATTTCAGATATGCTTCCTTACATAACATCACGGTGAAGAATACTGATTTTAGCTTTTAAGGTTAAGATCTCAGCAAAGTTGCAATTCCTGTTCTCTCCTTATTGTCTTAAATGGCTTTTGAAGCCCCAGTTTCACTCAGACTGATAGGATTAGCACACGAATGATTCACTGAGAATCTCACCTTTTGTTCTGCAAATGGCTTCCGGACCCAAATGGCTCTTGTAGCCTTATGCTGATTGAATTAGGATTGGCCAGACCCCCAGTCTAGGGTGTTACCTAAACCTGTTACATGCTTTGTTTGAATTTGTCTCCACCTTCAAAAGTCCCTCCTCCTAAAATGCCTATAAGATACCATGTAAAGTTCCCATAGTTAGATTATGTTGGATTCCTGCAGCCACGTCAACGCGAAGTCCTCAATAAAGAATAACTTTGTTTGAACGTGATCCCCAGCGTCCAGGGGCGTAGCAACCGGGGGGGACGGGGGGGACACGTCCCCCTCACTTTTAGAAACGGGTGATTCTGTCCCCCGCATTTTTTTGACCCAGCGCCAATATTTCCGACCGTGTTCTCTGATTCGTTACTTAGACTTGAGTGAACTAACATTCAGCCAATCACAGCGCGAATCATCTCTTGGGCGTGTCTACCATGAGCTTCAAATCTCTTGTTGCTCTCTTGCGAATTTTCGTTCGCTGTTTAGTCACTTTGCTATTTGGCCGTCTGGGGTAAAATGAACCCCAGAAAAAAGCAGAGGACATTACATCCTTTTTTCAAACACGCACTGTAAGTATGTATGTCGCGATGACATGAATCACGCGTAAAGTTTCCTTGTTGATTTAACCAACTGTAACGCAGTAAGACCGTATATGAGACCATAGGCGCCGATACCGTGGGTGCTCCGGGGCTCGAGCACCCACGGAAAATACCGAGCACCCACGTGTGCCAGACTGCCAGTAGGCGCTCTGTCTACATTCATTTAAAATTAATCATTGCAGTCGGTGATATGTGAAGCGTCTGTCACACTGTGATTGGTTATGTCGCAGTCAGTCGAGTAGTATCGCCCATAGATATCTATGGTATCGCCTGCTCCATATCCACCAATCACAGCGTTTCTCGGATGAAAAGCCTCTTTAGTGACCCTGCTCTGTACGCAGCTACAGCGCAGTTCTTTTAATTCTGTTCCTTCTGAAGAATTAACCGCAATGGTGAGTTAACAAATCTAATTTTTACTGTGTGGACTTGTGTGACAGAGTCCTGCGCGGGTTCGCGATCTGCTTGCAGTTGTCGAGATGGATGCTGATGAGTTGAAGAAAAGAATAGCTAGATGGTAAAGTTGTCGACAAAACTTTGCTGCATGCATTTTCGTGTTGGATAGCCGCAAATGTGGAACTTTATCGCGGAGGAAGAACGCAGATAACTGTTACTGTGGTAACAAACCAAGCAGTTCTATCGAACAGTATTTTTCAAATTTAACACTGTTAAGTGTCGGCCGCTGTCCATTTCCTAAGGTTCTGAAGTGCAAAAAAATTGACTTTTTTTTTTTTTTTTTTTTTTTTTAAGGGCGTACGCCCATGAGCACCCACGGAGGAAAACATAAATCGGCGCCTATGTATGAGACCGTCTAGACGTGTACGACAACAGAACCCGTATGGACCTCGTCACGTCGCGCCGGATTGTGCCGAGTGTGTGTTAAATGCTCTCCTACTTGTTGCTTTGGATAAAAAGCATCTGCTGCCTAATGCCTAAATTTTATAAATGAGAAGTAACAGATTATTCCCATCAGGTACGCAACGTCATAAGACGTTGATATTTGGTTAAATTTCGGTTGCGACGTCGGGTGACCAAAATAATGTTAAAACTTTGTAAATACATTGATTTAGGTTTTATTGATTTATTTAATAAAATGTATGTTGTATAAAACTAAGGGGAAAATGCCCTTTATAAAGGTACAAAAAAATATTGTTTTCAAACAGTGATGTAATGAAACATTGACAATTTAAGTTTGAAGGGAGTAAAGCCTCTGTTTAGGCTATTAATTAAGGAAATATAATTTTGCCAAAAGAAGAACTTTTATTTTAAATAAATGTTAATTTTAAATCAGCCTTCTTCAGTGTTATATGTTACCATATTATCATGCTTAACACTGAGAATTTGAATAATTGTAATGTGATGATCAGATGCAGATAACTAAATCAAAGAATATCATTTTGGGCAGTTGACCGGTGGATTATTTATTTGTAACAGTGGATTTGGGTGACTCAAAGTGCACCGGATTAATGAATTTATCTTTAAAATGTACAAAATTTTCTTCCGGGGGGGCATGCCCCCGGACCCCCCTAGAGGTACCAAACTCCACCCACAAAAATAATGTGGGAATATGATAATCTACAAAAAATACACATTTTCATTATTAGGATTTTACCACCTCCGCCTCATTTTTAACCAGGAAAAACCTTGTTATGAACATCACCTTTGGGTCACATCCTATGGTCACATACAGCTTTTGTCCCCCCCACTTTTAGAATGGCTGCTACGCCCCTGCCAGCGTCTCCTGGTCTGCTTTGAAGAAAGAATCTATTTCAGATATGCTTCCTTACATAACATCATGGTGAAGAATACTGATTTTAGCTTTTAAGGTTAAGATCTCAGCAAAGTTGCAATTCCTGTTCTCTCCTTATTGTCTTAAATGGCTCTCGAAGCCCCAGTTTCACTCAGACTGATAGGATTAGCACACGAATGATTCACTGAGAATCTCACCTTTTGTTCTGCAAATGGCTTTCTGATTGAATTAGGATTGGCCAGACCCTCAGTCTAGGGTGTTACCTAAACCTGTTACATGCTTTGTTTTTGAATTTGTCTCCAAAAGTCCCTCCTCCTAAAATGCCTATAAGACACCATGTACAGTTATATACTTTAGATTATGTTGGATTCCTGCAGCCACGTCAACGCGAAGTCCTCAATAAAGAATAACTTTGTTTGAACGTGATGCCCAACGTCTCCTGGTCTGCTTTGAAGAAAGAAAAACTTCACAACAGATGTCAATGAAAATTACATTCTAATAATACAAGTACATTTATTTACAGTAAAAAAAAAGTCACTGCAGATCAAGTTTTTAAGTTTTAAATTTCAAAAACATTATTCACATTATAATTATGAATTGTAGCTGAAATATAGCAATTGATGCATGACGTCCACTACAGTGGACATGTGATTAATCAGAGTTTTCTCTCAATCTAAAATCAAAACTTGGAAAATTTTACTGTGATATGACTCATTATATATTGCTTGATGCTGCAATTTTTTTTTTTACCTACAAGAGTCTCCTAGGATAGAAGGAATGGGTGGATATTCCGGAGCAACTTGGCATGTCTGACTGATCCTTGGCCATCTTGGTTTGGAGGGGGAAAAAAATCGAAACACAAAGGCTTGCCACTTGGTTGCAATTTATAGGATGATGCACCAGGGTCCAATGAAGAGGCTGATGTGCAACTTTGCCATAAAAACCCGTGCAAATTCAAGAAAATGCTTTTTTAATAGCTGTCCACTGTAGTAGTGCTGGGCGGTTTACCGGTTCATACCGAATACCGGTGTTTATTTTTGTTACGATATGAATTTTTAATATACCGCAATACCGGTGTATGTCGCTTTAATCGGAACGCGGCGCAGCGCGACACAGTCTCACCCCTCATTTACAACACACGTCTGCGGCGCATTACAGCTGCGACAAGGTTTTATTCCGTCCTCCACGCGGTGCGTCAAAATAGACTAGGCGCCTATATTTAGCGAAGCGGCGCGGAGAGCCGCTTCTGGGAAGCTTCGATCTGAGACACAAGCATTGACTAGAATGGGCACGAGACGTGTGGGGGTGAGAGTGTCTTTTTTCTCGCGGCGCGCGTGTTTTTATACTGTATTAACGTATCTGAAGTGAACTGACGGTCTTTAGAAAAGTTTCTTTGTTATTACGATTGAATCTTTCTTTATCTTTCCTGATAAAGCAGTGTTTATGAGCGTTGCTGCTTTGTGTACAGCCGTTACCGGGGAAACCACTGTTTCTGCCGCTCCTAAAGCGCGTCCTGCTGGCACCTCTTTGTAAACAGCCTTGCAAACCTGTATTAATATTAGTGTGGATTTTTTCTATAATATTCACTCATGACAATAAAATAGAGCATTATAAGTTAATCTACTGCAGTATTTCCTCTCTCACTCAGTAGAAAATGTGGTTAACACCCATCATGCTTGAAAAAAAAAAAAAAAAACGGTAAAAACCGTGAAACCGGTATAATTTAGAAAAAAACCGTGATGTTGATTTTTGGTCAAACCGCCCAGCACTACACTGTAGTGACCACTATGCGTGAAAGGGTTAAAATACCTTTCGTTCAATGTGGTCACTTGTGAACCAGTATCAATCAAACAAGGTGTTTTAACCCCCTGTATCACCACTTCTGCAACTGGACATTGTCCTATTAAATTATCTTTCTTTTCTGATTGGCCACTACTCAATGTACCCATGGTTTGGGCCTGTACAGTGGGTTCTAAAAGTTTAAAGGCCCCTGTGCTCCCTTCCCACAACGTCTTTCAATATGCCCAACATGTTTGCAACATCGACAGATAGGTCTTCCCTGATGATCAAATTGAGCTTCTTCGACCCCTCCTTAACTCATATTTTGTCTTGCATTATCACTACTTGACAGTAATTTCTGTACTCCTTCACAAACTTCATAAATCATTCCAGCAACCATTTCCTTTATTTCTCCTTTTAACTGCAAAAAGACCTCCTGTTTGGTCTCAATCAATTTTGTTGTATCTGGGGCAGGTTTTATTAACAAAGTTCGGGAGAAGCACGTTCAGATAATTAACCTAATTGTCATGGGAGGAGCTCATCCAGTCAACTCAATTAACATCAGGAGCTATATATACAGTATATTTTACCGCTGTTCTATGACAGTTTTCCAGCATTTCTCCACCACCCCATCTCCTCACTTACTAGTCCTATCCAAAACCTGGGAGGGGAGGGTACTCTGGGTTTGAGCCAAATTCCGAGCTCGGAGCCCTCCCCTCGGACAGCATGCCAAATGTGCATATCCTTTACTCTATCTAATTATATGTAAGTGTGAACCCGTGAACTGTACCGTTGCAGCTATTGCTTGCCTTACCTCCCCAAACTCCTCTGCTCGTAAAATTGCTTCTTGTTTAACTTCTACAAAAGAACTATCACAAGCTGCTCCAACCATACCCCAAAGTTCCCTACGCAACCCTGCATCACTAAATCCCAAAATAAATTGGTCACGTAAGACATTACCCATAATGGTGCCATCACCCCTATTCTCCAACAGATTACTCAGTTCTTGAAGTGCCAATGCAAACTGCCTAACATTCTCATCTGTCCTTTGTTTATGAGTAAAAAATTGAGCATGAAAGATTGCAAGCAAGGGGGACTATGTCTCCACAAATACTGTTCAAAAATGACAATATCTGTTCAGCTGTTGTACGCTGTGCTGTTGGCAAGGTTAACTCTTCCCTCTTTGCTTCGCCGTCCAGATTACTTATTAAAGTGGAGACCTTTTTTACCTCAGAAAAAGAGTATATATAAACCATTGATGTTACTTGTTATTGATTATACTAAACCTGAAAGTTATTCCCCTGCGCCATTTGGTCTCCATTAAATTTTTGACACCAAGGTGTCCCCTTCAACAATGAAAACATAACCATATTTGTATTTGTTGCTTGATTCTGAGCCATATCAGATGAACCATCTACTCTCTGGTGCTGCCAGAGGTAACTGCACTGATTGTTGTGTAGTTGATATTTTCCTGGTTATTGCCCAAAGTCCAGACTGTCAAAACTGTGCCATGTGGTAACAACCCCAATAACAACAAGGGTGCTTTACAGGTTCTCTACAGGACCAAAGATTTTATGTGGGCTCAATAACGACCCTTAATAATGACCCTTCAGATCTCGTAGCATGGCCCATGTTGTTTTGTTTACATTGCACATAATCATATATAGTGACACTTGAATCTCTATCCCCTCATTCTTGTTCTATCTATTTTACTCAAACTCATACACAAGCAGTCTGTTCTTGTGGTCTTGTAAAATAATGTAATCTAATGAGATGAGATGGTAGATTTATTTTATTGCTGGATCATCTGTTTGGGGGTTTCGTTTCGTCTCTCTCAACAGAGCTAAGAACACACACAGCATCTGCTCCTGAGTGTTCTAGTCCCCTAGAGTAGACCTTTGATGCTCAAACACATCCATACACAGATGCCCACACACTTCAAAACACATTCATTTGGACCCCCACCGGGATGCAGGGAAGCCTGGGACATGTCTTAAATACTGAGCAGACTGGACATACTATGCAGTATGTCTGCTGAAAAATTGCTAGTAAAATTAATGGGAAAAGAATATAATGCAGCATTACAAATCTGTTGGTTAACTGTAAGTACCAGTTAAGTTAACTGTAAAAAAGTAATGTAATTTTATTGTAAAATACTGCATCATTTAGTATTTTTGAAATACAAATTATTTATTTTATTTATTTAGACATTTTTACAGTGTTGGTGTTTTATATAAAAGTTAGGGATCTTTAAAAAAAAATCCACCAAAATTGGGGTGACGATTGTAGAAATTCCATTCCCACCAAAAATAATGGTTGCTACCCCCCCTAAAAAAACGTAATTATCACAGAGAATCCATCTCTGTAAATTCCATATTTTCATCATTTTCACCACATTTCACATCTACCCTCTCTTTTTTATTCACACCTGTCTGAATACTGAGGAAGATCACGGTCTGATGTGTGTCTGGGTTTAATTATTTCAGCAACAGCAGCAGGCTAAACCTGAGACAGTTTGACAAACACAGCAGGGGAGAGCTCAGTCCTTAACAATCAACTGTATGTCACATCAAACCATCATCTTTCTCTCATACACTTTTTTCTCTTTATTCTTTATTTTTTTTTCACAGTTTCCCTTGCTCTCCCACAGAGGTGGGAGAATATAGATGGATTCATGCTATCTTGGGCAATATGTTAAAAACAAAAAAACAAAACAAAAATAACTGCAGAGTTCTGCAAAGAAAAGATTGCTTTACAAACTCATATTCATCTCCTTGTAGCTTATTGGCATCTCAGGTAAATCTGCGGAATGCATTAACCATAAATCCATGTCCACAGAGAAATATAAAAAAAAAAAAAAAAAAAAAAAAAAATTATATATATATATATATATTATATATATATATATATATATATATATATATATATATATATATATATATATATACGTGTGTTATTATTATTGTTATTATTATTATTATTTGTTTATTATTAGTATTATTTTTTCGTCTGTGTCCGGGCCGTACTGACAGGGCCTGGGATAAATTTGTATGGGCCCCCAGGTCCAATAAGTAGACCATACCTGCTAACAGCAGATATTGTTAACCTTTTTCAGTTCTAGGCCCCACCATTGACCACAGCGGTATACAAAGGCCCCCAAGGCCCAAGCCCTAGTTTTGTTTTCAAAGGTTATTTTGATCTATTGATGTTTCATGACTTCTGTAAAAAAAAAACAACAACAAAAAAACACTAAAACAATTCTAATTACACAGTGTCTGCATCGGACCCGATGTACAGGTGTTGGACAATGAAACTGAAACACTGGCCAATAGAAAAAAATATAGATAGATCAGTAAAAGCAGAGTGTGAAGGTTGAATTAGCAGAGCAATAGCATAGCTGTACATAAAATATTACAATCCACACAACATAATGGGGGACACATCAGAGATTAAAAGAGGACAAATTGTTGTAACGAAATTGGTGTATCAAGTAATATTGTATCCAAGGTAGGCTACTGTATGTCGTTCCACATGGGACGAACCACGTCCAACAGGAGTAACTGTCGATGCAGGAGGAAGCTGTCTGAAAGGGATGCCCAGGTACTAACCCGGAATGTATCCAAAAAAAAAACAATATAAAACCACTGCAAAGTCACTGAAGAATTAAATGCGCACCTTCACTCTCCTGTTTCTACTGAAACTGTTCATCAGGAGCTCCACAGATTCTGTATTTATGGTCGGCTGCTATAGCCAAACCTTTTGTCACTCGAGCCAATGCCAAATGTCGGTTTCAATGGTGCCAACAGTGCTTGGGCTATGGACGATGTGAAACGTGTTGTTTTCTGATGAGTCCACCTTCACTGTCTTTCCCACACGTCTGTTTCAGTTACAATGTGGAAAAACCACAAAGAGGCTTAACACCCGGACTGCTGCTGCCCAGAGTGAAGTACAGGAGTGGATCAGTGATGGTTTGGGCTGCAATGTCATGGCATTCCCTACTGTGCTTAATGGGCGTGTCACTGCCAAGGCTTACTAATGGTTCAAACATTGTACCCTAAAGGTGGTGCCGTGAATCAGCGTGATAATGCAAAAAATACACACAGCAAGACTTGTGACAGAATGCTTTGATGAACATAAAAGTGAAGTTGAACATCTTCCTTTATACGAACGCCCAATTTGTTGTGCTTGTTTGTAGGGCTGCATAATTTGGCCCAGCATTTTGTGCTTATTTCATATCAATATCAATATTTATGATTTATAAAATTTATAAAAATGTTTTTAACCACTTAAGACTGCCCCTCCCCGACACCCGTGGGACACTTGTCAATATTTATAACAATAATATCTTAGTCTAAACCTAAAGTAATCTTGACAAACTATAGCATTTGAAAGCTTTCAGACTCTAGCTTTCATATTTGATGACTGGTCTTAAAAAGAAATTACAGAGCAATAGATAACTAGCGATAGATTCTTCATTTGTGATTTGGTGCCAAACTATAACACCCGCTCTGATTATTTCCCTGTGTTTTTAATATGTGTTTTAGACATTGAATTCATATCAAATATTAAAGCTGCAGTCGGCAAGTCTGGCAGATTGGTTGACTTAGCCAAAATTTTGAATGTTTACAACTCTCATGCCCCTCCTCCACTACCAACGAGCACCCTCCCATAGACTTCGGCTGCGTTCCAAACCGCATACTCAATGAGTAGGTACTCAATTTCAATGAGTACTTACTTAACGAGCGCTAAAAGAGTAGGTACTTTATAGCCAAATCTCGTTGAGTATGAATGCGAACCGGACATCTGCCATGTGGACGTTATCATGTGACCTACGACGCGTTATCACACGCGCAACAACTTAAAAGATTTGAACGACACATTTAATTCATCTGTCTGTAAATATCTTGATATTGATTAAACTTGCTCATTTTGTGGTCTTTTTGAAGAAACTGCTGCCCATTTATTTTGTGAATACATTTAGGGTTGATTTAAGTTATTTTATTTAACCTTACTAATGTGAACTACCGTTTTATCCTTAACGATGTTATTTATTTTTATTACGAAATCCCAAAATTGTCATCTCTTGAATATGTTGTTAATTTTTTATATCCAAATATTTTCATCCACAAGCAAAAGTGGCTAACTGCTTTATTTTTTCCTCTTTTTCTTGTTGAATTTAACTGTCGTTTCATCTCTCAGGCCTATAAATAACAAAAAAATGCTTTTTTTAAATGTATTAATGAATTATTTAAGAAAATATATATTAAGATATTCAACCTTGTAGGTTCTTTTTTCCTATGTAAAAAATCTCATATTATGTATGCAAACCAATTATATATATATATATATATATATATATATATATATATATATATATATATATATATATATATTGGGTTTGCATACATAATGAGATTTTTTACAGATCTCATAACATCAGTAACTCGACAGCCCTACCTAGAACGGGTTTCCTCAGCGTTTGTAATGTCTGCACACAGGGCAGCTGTGCGAAGATTTGCCTTTGGAGGAAAACTGTTGATTTTATACTCGAAAATTTTAAGTATCATTAATATTAAAAATGAATATTACCTCAGAATGAATTGCATTTCTATCCCACCCCAAAACATACAATAATAACAACGATAAATGCTGATCAATACTTAATTATATGACTTTTTACTGAAAATTATATAATTCAATAAAACAAATTGTAATGTATGTCATATGACATAGCTATGCATGATTGAATACACTCTAGATGTGTATATATTGAACATATCTACATCTTCTTTCAAACAATTAAATCAAACATTAATTAAATAATTATATTTTATTTACTGACAACAATGAGAAATATTAATAAATTAGTAAAAGAATGAATGAAAGTCACCATCACACAATAAACAAATGCATAAGTCAACACATGAAACAAGCTTTATTCAAACTACAATCATGTATGTATGTAGACTACAGGCACTGAACCCCACATCCTTCTGCCATCTCAACACAGCGGTTCCCATTCTGCGGCTTTATTCTGCTGAATCAGCTGACCGCCAGAGGTGAGCCGTTCCCTTGTAGCGGAGGTTGTTGCGTGATTGCGTGTTGTGCTTCACAATCTGAGGCAAGTGGAGTGATGGAGGGACCATCTCCAGGATTCAGCTCTATGCTCCTCATCCTCAGTGCTCACACCAGCCCGCTGACATTTCAGATCCTACAAAATGCACAAACATAACACAAAAGCAGTAATTTTAACCACACAATGTCATTTGATTTCAGTATTATTTAGAAGACAAAAACGCTTTTTTTCCACAAATGCCGCCATCATCTTCCCTTGCAGGTCCTGCTCCACCACAAAAGCTGTGCGGCAAATGCACAGAAATCAAGAATCAGAAAAGTGCTGTAATAGCTCTGTTTGAAATTACAATAATTAAAATAAACTACAACTTAAGATTTAAATAGTTGTTATTCATTTCTGTAGTATATGCACTCAAAGCCTTCATGAGCAACTCTCCACCAGATAAACACACTGTTCATCTGACCCTGTAACATCCAGACAAGATCCACGTTACCTCTGTGATTTATGAACTCAACAACATTTACATGTTGAGGTTGTTTTAACTTTTTATCCAACATAAATGTTCCTCAATTTATCAACAGTAATGGACAAATAAAATAGATAACTTATGTTTAACGTTAGTTACTTTATAGATTTGTTCTACATAATAGCACACATTTCACTCAGATGTTTTTTTTTGTTTTTTTTTTATCCTTTATTTTACCAGGTGATGTCCCATTGAGATAGTCAAATCTCTTTTACAAGGGAGCCCTGGAATAGATGTCTATTTCATGTTGTGATATTTCAAGATTTTCCTGTCAGATGTAAATAGACATTTAAAATAAGTGTCTTTGATGTATGGTTTGTTTATGTAAATCCACTTTAGAGACGTAACTTACGTGTCTTTACTCCCTTAGCTCCCCTGTTAGCTAACGTTGTATATAATAAAACGTGTTTTTACAGCAAAATCACAACTATACTACACTGTGTAACGTCTTTACACCTTCAACAATTCAACAGTTTACTCTACAGTAGTTCAACACATGCAATTTTAACAAAAGGAACTGTGTTTACTCACATTTGAAAGCACCCGCGTCGCCGATCTCTGCGCTGTTTGATAATGACGTATCCTCTCGCGTGGCCTCCTGGGATAGAAGAGTATCCATCGGATGATCACTCAAAAATCTGGCCGGAAGAAGTAAGCCATCCGGGAACTTCTCGCCTACTCTTTTATGAATACTGATGTTTCGGACGTACTGCTTCCTTCACGTACTGTTTTCGCCTACTATATAGTAGGAAAGTAGGCATATTGGAACGCACTTAAGTCCGAATCTCGCGATAATTCGTACGTCACCCAGGTTATTCTCGCCTACTCTTTTGGATTCGTACATACTTTTTCGCTCGCCTACTCTTTTTCCCATACTAAATAGTAGGGAAGTATGCGGTTTGGAACGCAGCATTCGTGTTCGCTAGTGCATGTGTACCTGATTTTCTGTGAACGTCGCGTCTCTTCAGCATCGATCAACACCATGGACTCGGAGGTAGGCTGCCCTGGCTAATCTATCCATAGATAGCAATAACAGAGGAATTGGAAGCTTGTTAGTAGATTTTCTCTCCGCCATCACACTTCGTACAATCTCAGGCGAACTTCAGGCGTGTCTTGTGCATGTGATATTGTAACGTGCGCGAGCCGCGAGGGAGAGGGGATCTGTGACTGTGGCGTGTGCACAGGGCCGGCGCTCCGCACCATAGACAGTAAAAGAAATGGACACAGCGACCCCATTGGAACTCAATTGAGACAAGTGAAGCCCGTTTTCAGCAATTTCTTAGCACTTCCTTTCCTGACGCGCAGACTCAAACCGAGCAAAGCGTTACACGGACCACGTGAGCAACCCGTCTGTCTTCTAGTAGCTGTGCCAAGAGAAATCTGAATCATTCCCTTCCGAATCTTGCAGAGACGGAGAGTGTGAGTAGGAGCTGTCTATGAGCTTGGAGCAGGAGAAACTTTTGCTAAGTATTCTGATTAATTATTTTGTCATTTTGCCTCCACGTCTCCCCGATTGCCCGCGAGCTTCTCCTCCTGTCCATACGGTAATCTCTCTAGTGTGCGACAGAGAGTCGCGTGGTTATGACGCAATCGTTAGCCTACTTTTACAAAAACTGCTTCTACGGGGCCATAACATAAGCTACAAGGTAATGAAGCATTTTATACATTGTCGTGTTTCTTTAGAAATAAAAAATGGACAAATGGAGTCTTTAAACGCCTCGGATGTAAAGTTATTCGCTGTCAAAGTGACGCCAAAATGAATGGAAGTCAATGGGATTGCTAACGCAAGTGAAGTTCCGCTCAAGATGGCGGCACCCGGCCGACTTCAACTTCCGGTCGACTTCCTTCCCGCTTGCTCCGCACACGCACATCACGCGCTGCGCGTAGGGCACCAAGTGCTTGGGGGGGGCACCAAAAAATCTGGGTCGTGAAAAAAAAAGAAGCGTTTTTTTTTTTTTTTTTTTTTTTTTTTTTTGGTGATTTTCGTTTTTTTTGTAGAATCTGTTCGTTGAGATCACGAAGAAGCCTCTGCATGTTTGAGATAGCAGTATTGGTATATTTAAAAGCGTACATTTTGATTTTGAAATCGGCTTGTTTTTCGGAGATTCTAGCACGCAGTAGGGGCGTGTCATTGTCGGTGTGTATTTCCACTGAATAAGCCGGCATGGCTACTTATTATGCAGCGCTCTGGCCGGCTCTATCTGATTTCAAAATTCAATGACGATGGACGCAAATAACATTACGATGTCCAGCAATCGATTTAAATAGTAGGTTACATGGGGTTTAATTTGACGTTTAATGAGATGTAGCCTAATACATGTTGTCAGTCCCAATATATAGATCCGCCAACTACGTTAACTTGTATCTCAATGGTCCAGTGGTAGAGCTTTCGCCAGCCGTGTCAGAGGGTGTGGGTTCAAGTCCGATCTTGTATGATTTTTTTTTTTCTCGTATAGTTTTTTTTCTCTCATCAAAACGATTATGTTCATCAGTGGTTGTAGCAGGGACAAGCAAACGTTTGCATTATGTTTTGTGATTTCAACAGAATGAATAGAGAGTATTCGCAAGTTGTTTTCACTCGACGCGCGCTTCAATCCGTTGCGTTGCGATTGAAGCGCGCGTCGAGTGAAAACAGTGCGGTGTGTGCGCGAGGGGGAGGGGGGGGGGGGGGGGGGTACCACCAAGCATTTGTGCCTAGGGCACCCAAATGGCTAGCACCGGCCCTGCGTGTGCACGACATGTGATTGACAGTCAGATCTCACACCCCTCTGCGCTGATTGGACCTGATGATCCGGGAGCGGTGGATTTTTGCAAAACAAATAACACGCTCCAGGTGGAGTTAGAAGCTCGTTTTTTTTTTCTAAAACCACTTTATTTATGTTGTTCTGTCGGATTATAGAGTCGATTTCACTGAATATGATCAAAAAAATGTTGCCGACGGCAGCTTTAACATTACTGCCCAAACATCCCTCCTCAGTTGTACATTATACGTCGCGATGACGCACATTTCCAAATGGATGCCACGATTATGTTCTATTTAGTTGTTCCTCTAGTCTAGTGAGTTCTGTTAGTTTCTATGGTTACTGATAGGTTCATCTTTGTTCAGCTGTTCCTGTTTAGTTCCCTCATTTATTACGTATATATTCTCCCTTTTCTGTTCAGTACGGCCCTTTGTCGGTTGTTGTTTGTGTCGGATATTATCCTGAGTTTGCCATTATGAAGACTGTGTATTTAAAACCATCTTCTTCATCGTGAGCATTCTACAGTCACCAGTCCGTGACAGTTATGAAATGAGTTTTGAATAAAACCATGTTATTAAATTGTCTTTTGTTGGAAAACAGGTTTATAAACGCTTCACATTTCAAGTTTGGGAAGATGTTTGACGATTTTTAAAATGCACGTTATAAATAAGCGACTCAAACACGCAGGGTTGGACAGACAGAGTCACTCTTCACTAACACGCTGTGCATATATTTTTGCAAATTAAAAATTGAAAAAATCGCAGCATTTGCGATTTCATAATCACACTAAGCCAAATCACGATTTCAGTTTAATTTTGATTAATCGTGCAGCCCTATAGCGTCCTGGGTAGGTTTGCACCAGCCGTTCATTAGTTATTTCTTAAATTAGAAGGTAAAGTCCACACTAGAGGATTAGTAACTACTAGCTAGTTTGTAACTAACTCTGTACTTTATTCCGTTGCACCATTTGTTCGTAAATAGCTAGGTCGTAAACTCTCCGTAAAGTAATGCTTAGTCGCATAATATGACGTTTACCCTCAATTATCCAAATAAGTGAGCAGAAGTTGTTTAAATGCTGGGAATTTCAGTTTATCCTTCATTCTAACTTATTTTGCCTCATTTAACTTACGTTTCCATTAAATACGACACTTAATCATGAATAGCATAAGTGTTTTTATATGTAAATAACATTCAGAAACTGTATTTGAAACGAAATGAATGAGGATAAATAAATAAGTAATGATACAAAAAATAACATAAGAAATAACATTTATTGATTATGACTGATTTTATTTGACATGCACAACACGGACCGATGGGACAGTTGCATACAGCCGCTAACAAAGTAATACATCCACATAATGTTCTCTTTCTTAAAATGTAAATGTCAGCATCATCATATGTTTAAAGAATTGAAGTCTGTCAGGTAAAAGAAGAGCTTATTGATGCAGTTCAATCTGTCTGCTATTTTATTCCAACCGTTACTCCTGATCGGAGGCTTCCGTAAATAAGAAGTGGTTGAGAACTACTGCCACAGAGATCCACAGGCCATCATCAACACATACGTTCCTGGTTGATGCAATGGACAAAGGGGATGCAATAAGCATGAATGCATCACAACAGAAAAAAAAAAAGATTAATTGAATGGATACATCCTTTTGTTCACCACCTAATGTTACACAGTAGCTACTGTAGCAGTTAATTTCACTAGTTAGAATCTATAAAGCTTTTTTCCTACTTCATCTTTCACATAGCAACATGATTCTGCGAGGAAGCAAATAGCTCTTGATTGAAATACTAATTAATTTACAGATTAGACAGGACATGAAAGTGACCTCAGGGGAGGAACCTACAAGATTAGCCGCTCAAAATCTTGATGGCCTACCATCTAAAATCTTACAAATGTTGACTTCATTGGTCAATAAGCAAAAAGATTAACGCCTACACTTTAAAAAGGGGGCAAATCATGAAGAATCTAATTTTATTTGAGCTTTTGAGATGAGTTTATTTTACTGAACCATGCTGGCAGACAACAACATTTTAAATGCTAAACGTTTTATAAGTAACTCATTCCCATTCTTTAATCTTTCTCAGTGACACTGGAGAAACAGAAACCAAGTGATTCATTGATGAAATGTAGTGTGACTTATCATGGTCACGGTTGGATAGGACAAAACGGTACCTTTTATTGCTTGTCGCTTTATTACATCAAGTGGTTAGGGCACAGTGTTAGACTGCAAGAGGCTGTTATTCCATGATGGAAAACTATATTAAAAACTATATAATACTCAACAGCAGATCCACAGACACCTTTCAGCATTTAGCTAAGTTGGTAGACCATGGCACTAATGTAACTTAATGTAAACCTTGAATTTACAGTAAGCTGCTAAAAGTATATAACGTGTAACTGTTGGTTCAGGTGCAGCAGCAGCAGAAAAATAAGGTCTATACTAAGGGTCAGAGTAGAGAAAAGGTTATTTCCACCCTCAGCAAAAACCAAATCCTAATGTTATGGGCTTCTTTTAGGTTTTAATAATATAATTTATCATTCCCAGAATGTTCCATTGAAATTTACACCATCTCTCGTCCTCATTTTTTTTTTTTTTTTTTTTTTTTGCTTTCAGCTTCATCAATCAATGCAATAATTGTTTTGGAGAATTTTTGGTAAACAAATTCTAATGTTATTTGAAATTTTAGATTTTAGTTTTACTAATATAAACTGGCATGCCCAGAACGTTGCATGGATATAATATCTTTTAACCTAATCCTACCGTTCAAGAAATGTTCTTTTTGGTTTTAGTTTTACATATATAAACTAATTTCCCCAGAACATTGCTTGGAGGTTTTTGGCCTGCTCTCATCCTCAGGTTTTTTTTTTTTTTTTTTTTGACTTTCAGCTCCTTCAATCAATGCTGCATTCAAAATGGCTTTGTTTTGGAGTCACTGTCGAAACAACCTGTCTGCTGATAGAAGGCCATTTCATTAAACTGTCCTGCACACACACACACACTTCCATAGAGAGAGGAGAGCAGGATACATGAGAAGTAATATTTGTTGCCGCAGTGATAGATGTGACCATGTAGAGGCCGTGATTACCAGGGTTATGGGGGGTTTAAGCGAACATCCATTAAACCATCGTTTAGACCTGCTGAGCTGAGTTCTGCCTCCTTCATCCGAGAGAGAGAGGTGAGGAGCGAGGGAAACTGGTGAGAAGGAGAGGTGTTTATAAGACAGAGGCTGTTGTAGCCATGGCGACGGGTCTGTTATTGCTTTTGTTCTGAGATACAGAAAATTATTTCATGTGGGTGATTATTAGAGGCACAATCTCCTTTCTCTATCCCTCATTCTCCCGAGCGATCAGCCATTGTAACCTCTGCAGCAGATTCACATCCGAACTTACGGAGTACAGATGGTAAGACTACAAAGAGCAAGCCCCCCTTGAGTGGTTGCATTGTTGAGCTTCACTGTTCACAAAGCGTATCGAATAAAACTTTTAATATAATTCTTTTAATCTTGCTGTGGAGAAAACAATCGATTTACCTTACTGGCATATTGGCATAATCCTAGACGAAATGGATTTAGTGGTAAAAGCCTGTGAAGTTCACCTTTAAATCTCACAATTAATTGAACTAGTAAACACTGTCCTGAGTTTTGCTGTGCCTTATAGGGAGGATGACATTGGAGTAACTTGGGATGGAGGGGGAAAAAGAAGGAGAAATACATAGTGTTATTCTTTAGGAGCTGGATTTATCAGTTTGTTTGGCACAGTCGAGATGTCCTTTAGTTGGAATATTGAATGGACATCTTTAGGCAGAATTTATCAGCCACCACAAAAAAAGTCCTAGAAAGTTAAAGCGTGCCGTAAGCGGGTCTCGACCTCTTTCATTTCTATTATAAAACTGAGAGATAGAAATAGAGAGAGAGCGACAGACAGACAGAAACAGAGGGAGGGCAGACCAGAATGTTCCATATCTCTAGTCAGAATGACCCTCCTGCCAGTCAAAGTAATGGACTGTGAAAGAGAGATTAGAATGAGGTTATTTTAGGAATGACCCTTTAAAGAGCAAAGTAGTTACAGAACTATACAGAAGAGTGAAAGAACATTTTACTTTACTCAGATTTTACTTCCAGTCAGCCAGATTTGGGCCATAGAGAACAATAAGTACATATACATTTTGTTAGAATCACTAATCGCTGATGAGACTACACTAAGAAAGACTATCATTTGTACGGGTGACTGCCTGGGAGAGAGATTTTTTGTTTAAATGTTTGCAAGTCAGTGTCTTTTTGTTCTACAATATGTCTCAGATTTGGATATAGGATACATATAGCCTTATATGTCTGCAACAAATTAGTTGAGGAAACCTGTTTGAAAACATTATCATTATTTTTGCAATTACATTTGACGATGCAAATGACACTTTAAAAGACAGACAAGTATAGTCAGATATGTAATCCTAAATGTGATAGGGCTGTATTTAAACAATTCTTTCTGTTCAGTTCCTTCAATCAATGCAAGAACTTTTGGGGGAATTTTTGGTATTCAAATTCTAACATTTTGAGAACATTCTTTTAGGTTTTAGTTTTACTACTTTAAACTAATATTTCCAGAATATTGCATGCTTTTTTTTAACCTACTCTCATCCTCAATTTTTTTGGCTTTCAGCTCCTTTAATCAATGCAAGAACTCTTTTTGGGGGAATTTTTGTGAACAAATCCAAACGTTAGGACGTATTTTTGCAAGTTTACGTTTGATGATGCTAATGACACTTTAAAAGCTTTAAGTTCAAGTTTAGAAAGACAAGTATAGTCAGACATGTAATCCTATAAATAATAAGCAATACATTTAAACGGTTTCTAGATTGTATTTACTACCCAGCAAGCATTGGTTTATAGTCTTAATTAATTATATTTTTTTTTTATAGATTTCTAATGTTTTCAGAACATTCTCTTTATGTTTCAGGGTACATTTACATGACAACGATATGCTTAAACTGTAGAAGTTTTGCCTTTGAGTTTTCCGCGTACAGACGACACCATTGTCAAAACGTTCCCCAATCACATAGATCACCGAAAACGGCTAAAAACGCTGTATTCTTCTGCCAGGCCATTAGATGGCGATGAAACACTATAGATTGAACGCATACTACGCATGTGCGTGACATCGTTTTCATAGGTTCACGTTTTTGCTGTTTATACGGAGACCGTTTTCAAAAAGTTGCACTTTGAAACCCGTTTTCAAAAGTTTTCATTTTCAAGTTACATTGTCGTGTAAACGAGTGGCCAAAACGCATAAAAAGTTGTACGTTTTTAGTTGAAAACTATGTCATGTAAATAGACCCTTAGATTAAATAATAAAAGCTATCCTTCCCATGTTAGTTGCATGTGTCACAGTCTTTTTGTTTCAGTCAGTTTGTTTTAGGTTCTTGGACTTTCTGTTTTGTTTATATTCATCACATGTGTTCCTTGTTCTAGTTCTCTTACGAGAGGTCTCTCGTACTGTGTAAGATATCTTACGCTAGGGGAAAATCCTTTTTCCGCGAGATATTGAAGCCAAAAATTATCCTTAATTTTTCAATAATGCAAAACGCGTTGCGGCAGCATACAGACATAGGCGAGGCAGCTCGCGTGCCTATTGGCTGTTCTGCGGCAACTGCAGCAGCCTATCGAGCGAGGCCTGGCGTGACGCCAGACCCAATGAGGGTCACATCCCGCTGAAACGGCCGTGGTCTAGGCCTATAAATACCGCTCGCAGGCAGCTATTATCTGATTTTTCATCCTTCAAGCGAAGCACGAAGCTGGAGCTGGAGAAGAAGCTGCGCCGTCTGAGAGAGAGCACCTTCAGCGGGACGAGTCACTGAAGTCGCTGGCCGCGCCGCCTTCCTTGCCTTCCTGCTGCGCTTTCCGGCGCTTATATCCTTTTATTCTCTGTACTGTGTGTGTGTGTGTCGCCGCCGCGACACACATTCTAAAAGAGCAGCGTCTTTTTTAAGATGCCTTCCTGCGGTTCGTGCAGAGCCACACTCAGCGACGGGGACTGCCATGTTATCTGCGTTTCCTGCCTGGGTGAGGAACATGCAGCTCTCGCGCTCGCTGACGGCGGCTGCCCTCACTGCGAGCTACTGCCCATGGCGACTCTGAGGACTCGCCTGGCTTTCTTCACCGAGACTGCTCCCCCGCCCGCCGCGCTGTCGCACCGTAAAAATGCGCCGTGCCCAGCGGGTCCCGGAACCTTCCCCCAGCCGCCAAAGCTCGCCGGTTCGCCCGCCTGCTTCACTGGCTTCGTCAGCTTCTCTTCCTGACGGACAGCGGCCGCTGTCTGCCACCGCTTCCGTCGACATCGCTGACGAGGAAGCCCTGCTGGGAGAGGATGATTCCTGCTCTATCCTGGCGTCAGGCAGTGAGGATTGGGCGAGCTCTGAGGATCTCGCGCCCCCTGCCCGCACATCGTCAGGCAAGAGAGCGTCCATCGAGACGGAGCTCATGCGGATACTCGCTCATGCGGATACTCGGCCTCGAGTGGTCTTCGCCCGAGCATCCCGCTCACAACCGGCTGGATGGCTTTTTCCTGCCTGGGGAGTGTGCTTCGCCTGCGTCCAAACCAGCGCCCTTTCTTCCTGAGCTACACGAAGAAATCGCTAAGTCCTGGAATGCCCCCTATTCAGCTAGAGTGCGTCCATATGTTTCTTTGGCATTCTCTGCAGTTGACGATGCCAAGAACAGGGGATACCTTTCGCTGCCGCTGGTCGAAGAGGCTATAGCGGCCCACTTATATCCGCCCTCCACTGGACGGCGCGCTAAGCTGGCCCTACCCTCTAAAGCTTGCCGCACGTCGTCAAGCCTGCTCCGCCGCACTTTCTCCGCCGCCGGGCAAGCTGCGTCAGTGCTGCACAGCATGGCCACGTTGCAGATCTCCCAGGCCGATCTCTTCCAAAAGCTGGATGAGAAAGGACCTGACGCGATCTGCGTGCCGGACCTAAGAAGCGCCACGGACCTCGCTCTCCGTGCCACTAAGTCCGCAGCACAGGCCATTGGACGGAGTATGGCCTCTCTCACTGTAACCGAGAGGCACCTGTGGCTGACACTCTCAGAAATGGCCGAGTCCGAGCGCAACGCGTTCCTCAACGCCCCGCTGTCTCCCTCTGGCCTCTTTGGATCCTCCGTCAAGGATTTTGCGGAGAGATTCGCAGAGGTACAGAAAGCGTCACAGGCTATGAAGCACTTCCTCCCGAAGCGCTTCAGCTCTGCAGCAGGCCGTGCGAAACCGTCTGCACAGAGCTCACAGCCTCAGCCACCGTCCACTGCCGCCACTTCGCAGCACCGCCAGGCCCGAAGCGCGAGACCGCGCTCCCGCTCATCCAGCCGCCGCCCCGCCATGCGTGGCTCGTGGCCTAGGATTGTGGTAAAGCCCGAGGCCCTGAAGTCGTCCGAGCACTCCTAGGAAAACGACGGTGTTCGAGTCCCGCCGTGGCCGGACTTCCACCAAAGTTATTCGCTCGTCCAGTTCCAGCAAATGTGACTGTTCCAGTGTTTTCTGCAGCCAACAAGCCGGTTCTGTCACCCGCTTGCCTGCACACAAATGCTGTTTTCACGGCTACCAAGATAAATCCCCAAGAGAGTGTATTTTCTGGTGTCCCGGCCACGGCCGATGGTGTCTCATGTGTAGTAAGAATGCCCACTGCCCAGTGCCCATCTCTACACACAAGCACAGCCTGTCACACAGGGCCCGCGCACATAAAATCGACTCAGATCGGTTGCGCTTCAAACGTGGTGAATGTGCCCACTACCCAGTGCCCACAAACACCACGTTATGCATGTCTCACGGTTTCTGTAAAAACGAAACCAGCGTGCATTCGCTTCACTCAAGTGAACAATGCTTTTGGTGTGGTAAATGTGCCCGCTGTCCCGCGCCCACATCCACAAACAGACATGGACAGTTCCTACGGGACTCGCCCAGCCCTCCCCCTCGCGGTTGACCGCCGCAGAGGAGTCGAGCGCGGGCAATCTGCCCGCTGTTATCAGCGCGCTCCATGCCTCAAACGTCACGAGCGCGACGCTTGTGTTACAGCACACCGAAGCCTCTCCATCGCTGAGCCAACGGAGCGTGCTTCGTATTCAACCCCTAGCTATTCATGCAGACGCATGGGCAAAGCTGCCCGGGGTTTCGAAGTGGGTGCTGGACATTATAAAAAGAGGCTATTCGCTACAGTTTCGCCGACGCCCTCGCCGCTATACGGCGCGCGTCGAGACCACGGTAAAAGCAGAAGTAGCACATTTACTTCGAGCCGAAGTGGCGAAACTATTGAACAAAGGGACCATAGAGCCTCTCTCAGAAGTTCAGAGCGAAGGAGGGCTATACAGCAGATACTTCCTGGTACCGAAAAAAGACGGGGGTCTCAGACCCATACTAGATCTAAGGCAACTGAACAATGTGCTTGTGAAGCGACAGTTCAGGATGCTCACGACCAGAAAAATCCTCGCGCAGATTCGCCAAGGAGATTGGTTCGTGTCAATAGATCTGAAAGACGCGTATTTTCAAATACAGATAGCGTCACGTCACAGGCGATATTTGAGATTCGCCTTCGAGGGCCAGGCATATCAGTACACAGTCCTGCCGTTTGGTTTATCCCTGGCACCCCGTACGTTTACGAAGTGCATGGATGTGGCGCTCACACCCCTCAGAATGAGGGGCGTGTGAGTACTGAACTATTTAGACGATTGGCTGATTCTAGCGCAATCTCGCTCAGTGCTCATAGAGCACACAACCATTTTACTCGATCACCTCGAGAATTTGGGTCTCAGTGTCAATTGGGCGAAGAGCTCTCTGTCTCCCAGTCAGACGATATCTTTCCTGGGCACAGAGTTGGACTCGCTGTCCATGATAGCGCGACTATCACCACAGTGCGCGGTAGACATTCAGCGTACAGCGAACTCGTTCCGCTGCGGCGCATCTGTCCCGCTCAAGAAATTTCAGAAGATGCTGGGTCTCATGGCCTCAGCATCATCAGTGCTCCAGCTGGGCCTGCTCCACATGCACCCGCTGCAGTTCTGGCTGAAAGCGCGAGTCCCACGCCAACCGTGGGCATCCGGTCTGCTTCGCCTCAAGGTCAATCAGAAGTGCGTCACAGCTCTGAAACCTTGGAAAGCGGACGACTGGTACCAATCAGATGTAAGCCTGGGGACTTCCTCGAGGGTGAGAGTGGTGTCCACAGACGCATCCACCTCAGAATGGGGAGCGCTGCTTGAGGGCAGACCGTTCTTCGGCCAGTGGTCAGAACGGGAGAAGTTCCTGCACATAAACTGCCTCGAAATGCTGGCAATAGACAACGCGCTGACGCGTTTTTGTCCCCAAATAAAAGGACGCCACGTCCTGGTCCGCTCGGACAACATGTCTGTGGTGTCCTACATAAATCGCCAAGGCGGCCTCAGGTCCAGGAACCTGTACAGGCTAGTGAAACGCCTCCTGGTATGGGCTCAGCGCAACCTGTGCTCGCTGAGAGCAGCGCACGTGCCAGGGCTCCTAAACATAGGACCAGACAGACTGTCCAGGAACAATGTTCCGGCAGGCGAATGGTCTCTACACACACAGACAGTCCAACTGCTGTGGAATAAATTCGGCAGAGCGGAAGTAGACCTGTTCGCGTCTCAAGAAAACGCTCACTGTCCGGAATTTTTCTCCAAGAGCAGGGACGCGCTGGCTCATGTATGGCCCCGCCGCCCGCTCTATGCTTTTCCCCCCGTCTCTCTCCTGCCTCAGGTGATAGAGCGGATCAGGGAAGAAGGACGCTCAGTACTGCTTGTAGCACCGTTCTGGGAAAACCAACCTTGGTTCCCAGTTGTGATGCAGCTAGCGAGCACTGCCCCGTGGCCAGTGCCAGTGAGGAGAGACCTCCTCTCTCAGGCCTACGGCTCGATCTGGCATCCTCATCCGGAATTGTGGTCCCTTCATGTCTGGGCCATCAACGGGTACATGTTGAACTCCCTAAAGGAGTGTTAAACACGATCACGCAGGCTAGAGCTCCGTCTACGAGACGTCTCTACTCCTCGAAATGGTCAGTGTTTTCGGGCTGGTGCACAGCCCGTGGCGTGTCACCCACAGACTGTGGAGTGACGGAGGTGCTTTCCTTCCTACAAGAGCTGTTGGATAAGGGCAGGACCCCCTCCACGCTCAAAGTTTATGTGGCGGCTATAGCAGCGTTCTCGAGAACAACGCTTGGTCAGTCAACAGAACGATTTAGTCATCCGCTTCCTTAGAGGGGCTAAGAGACTGAATCCTCCCAGACCTCCCTCAGTCCCCGTATGGGACCTTTCTACGGTGCTGGAAGCCATGAAAGGTGGACCATTCGAGCCTTTACAGACGATTGATCTGAAACATCTGTCTTTCAAGATTGTGTTTCTGCTGGCTCTCGCTTCAGTGAAGCGCATAGGGGACTTACACGCGCTCTCTGTGAGCACGACGTGCATGGAATTTGGGCCTAATGACTCAAAGGTTATACTCAAACCTAAGCACGGTTATGTTCCAAAATCCCTCAACACACCGTTTAGGGCGCAGGTCATCTCCCTGTCAGCCCTACCGGTCCCTGATGAGGAAAGGGACGCGAGCCTCCTTTGCCCAGTCAGGGCATTACGAGCTTATGTGTCTCTCTCGTCTGTTTTCAGACAGACAGAGCAGCTCTTTGTTTCGTTCAGCGGGCGTTCTAAGGGACTAGCCGCGTCGAAACAGAGCCTATCCAGATGGATAGTTGATGCTATAGCGCTAGCATACGCCTCCAAGGCATGCAGTGCCCGTTGGGTGTCAGAGCGCACTCCACGAGAGGCATGGCCTCTTCGTGGGCCTGGTCGAGTGGGATTGCCTTACAAGATATTTGTACGGCGGCGGGCTGGGCCTCCCCGTCTACATTTATAAGGTTTTACAACCTAGAGGTTCCCGCCTTGCAGGCCAGGCTGCTGTCGGTCTAGTTAACCAGTATTATCTGTCCTGATGCTATCAGCTCAGAATGCTGCATCTACTGAGCACAGCTCGATGATCGACAGTGTAAAGCAGTAGCACAAAGATGTGCCTGGGCAAACTGTGTAAGACCCACATTTCCCCATCAGTTCAGGCCCTACCCTGCCCTGTCTGTATGGTGAAATTCGCGTCTAAGCAACGCTGCCATATGTGGAAGAGTGTGGCTTCGCCCCTCCCTCTTCCCGGACTCCCTGTGAGTTCCCTGGGTGATTGTGCACTATATGAACCCCGGGCTTTCGCCCTTGGGTCTTTGGTGTCAGATCCCAGCATGCACGGCGTTTTACATTGGGTCCCCTAGCGTAAGATACCTTACGCAGTACGAGAGACCTCTCGTAAGAGAACGTACTCGGTTACTAACGTAACCTCGGTTCTCTCTAGAAGAGGGAACGAGTACTGCGTATCTTGCCGTGCATGCACACGCTCTGGTTGCTTCTATGATGAAAAACCAGATAATAGCTGCCTGCGAGCGGTATTTATAGGCCTAGACCACGCCCGTTTCGGTGGGATGTAACGCAGCGGGCGCGAAGCACCCTCATTGGGTCTGGCGTCACGCCAGGCCTCGCTCGATAGGCTGCTGCAGTTGCCGCAGAACAGCCAATAGGCGCGCGAGCTGCCTCGCCTATGTCTGTATGCTGCCGCAACGCGTTTTGCATTATTGAAAAATTAAGGATAATTTTTGGCTTTAATATCTCGCGGAAAAAGGATTTTCCCCTAGCGTAAGATATCTTACGCAGTACTCGTTCCCTCTACTAGAGAGAACCGAGGTTACGTTAGTAACCGAGTACGTTTCCCGCCACTCATCAGTCACCATGGACACTAACACCAATCATCACAGCTGTTCGTTTTTTAGTTAATGATCTCTGTATATTTAAGTTCCTGCTTGAGTTTTGTTCAGGATGTTACGTGTTTGCACGCTGTTTCACGTTACATTCTGAGTTTGTAATAAATCTGATGTTATTTGGTGATCATCTTAATCTTTTGTGGAGTTTAAGCATTACAGCATGGAGGTTTTTGTAAGGAAACCTAAGCACTTAAACAGAAGTATAGCAGTTGTTCGTAAAATCATTCTTAATACAAAACACTTATTTAAATATTTTACGAACAATTTACTCAGAAGGTTATTTTCGTTGTATAAATTAGACCCATAGCCCTCATTTATACCTAGCCTAACACAGGGCAATCATTTCAAAGTATCATGTATTCTGAAAAAATAAAATTCCTCTGTGTCAGTGGTGAGACTCCTGTCACTTTGGTTATTGAATGCTGTTGTCACTCTCTGTCAAACCTGAACTGTGTGAACAGAACTGTATTTAGCTTTCTAAACAGAACTGACAAGTGCATCTGTGGCTGTGTGAATGTAGACAAGGTGTTAAAATCTCTGAGGACTCTGATGTGTGAGTATCCTGTGTTCTCTGAAGGTCACCTTCTCCTCTCCTGTGAACAAACAAAAGGGCGCCATTGGCAGGGGATGATAAGTAAATATAGCTTAAATGGGACTCCAAATGGGCCACAGTTATCTGTCTTTACCTGGTGTGTGTGTGTGTAAAGGAATGAGGTGTGTGGTTGGACTTGGGTCTATGCAGTTTTTATTAGAGCTGTAATAGATCAGATACTGACAGCTGAAGTGAGATGGTCTATGACTGATGCTTGAAACCCTCATGGCTAAAGAGAGAGGGAGATAAAGAGGCTGAATAAAAGTAAAGACTGAAGGACATAACCCTTGACTTATACAGAGGTACCCTGTATAATTCTGAACTGTTCAATGATTTATGTGTCAGTAAGCACTCCCAATGTGCTCAATAGCATGCAACTTCAATACACGAAACTACAAGCACAATAGGTAAAGAGGTGGACCCACGTTGTAAATCTGCCCAATGAGTTTTGTGGCTCAAGGACAACTGAAATGTGGGTTGTTAGTAAATAAAACTTATAACAAACCCCAAGGACGCATGATACGGTATACTTCTGTTCAAAAGTTAGTCAGTAAGATGTTTGTTTTTTGAAAGCAATTACTTTTATTCAGCAAGGATGCATTAAATTGATCAAAAGACGCAGTGGTTACACTATTAAAAAAGATTTCTATTTCAAACCAATTGAACTTCATAAAAGAATCCTGGGGTGAAGAAAAGTTACCACAAAAATATTAAGCAGCTCAACTGTTTTAAATGTTGATAATTAAGAGATGTTTCCTGGGCAGCAAATCAGCATATTAGAATGATTTCTGAAGGATCATGTGACACTGCAGACTGGAGTAGCCTAATGATGCTGAAAATCACAGGAATACATTTTTTAAATTGTATTAACATTTCACAATAGTTTTAACTGTTTTTTTGATCAAATAAATAAAGAGACTTCAAGACGAGGACTTCTAATATAATTGTAATAAAATTGTAACAAAGAAAAAACATAAAAAAAATCATACTGATGCCAAACCGTATCGGTGGTACAGTACCTGTTATGAAGCATCAGAGTCTGGGGGATCCATTCGCAGCGTGATTTATTAATAAGAGTAGTCAAACAGGCAAAGGTCAGACCCAGCAGATACAGCAGTGAAGACAAGGCTTAATCGTAGTACAAAACCAGGCAGAAGATCAGGGCAGGCAGCAAACAATCAAAGCCAGAGATCCAAGCAGAGGTAACGTAGGCAGGCAGCAGACAGGGAGAAATCCAGAAACGGGCAAGGTCAAAAATACAAAAAGGCAGTCACAGGAATAAACGCTCAGTAGAGTTCACAACAGTAAAACAAGACTTCGCAGTGAGGGTGAGAATGTATGAGACATAAATAGCCCATAGAATGAGGATCAGGTGTGACTGTAATCAGGAACAGTGCAGGTGAATAATGCAGTGCAGGTGTATGAAGTAATCAGTCCAGGTAGATGCAGGATGGGAAATGTAGTCTGTGAGTGAATATGATAGTCTTATGTGGAGTGCCCTCTGGTGGCTCTCAAGGGCACTCCAGCTGGTGACCGTTACATAGCCCCCCCTTTAAGGAGCGGATTCCAGACGCTCCTAAAACTGTCCAGGAGGGAGGTGGAGCGGAGGCGGACCCGGGGGCGGGATGGAGGGCCAGGCCCGTGCAGCGGAAGAGGACCTGAAGACTCCGGCAGGGCGGAAGGCCAGGGCGGAGCAGGCTGTGCAGGCGACCAGGGCGGAGCAGGCTGTGCAGGCGACCAGGGCGGAGCAGGCTGTGCAGGCGACCAGGGCGGAGCAGGCTGTGCAGGCGACCAGGGCGGAGCAGGCTGTGCAGGCGGCCAGGGCGGAGCAGGCTGTGCAGGCGGCCAGGGAGGAGACGACCCTTCAGGCGGCCAGGGAGGAGATGACCCTTCAGGCGGCCAGGGGGGAGACGACCCTTCAGGCGGCCAGGGAGGCGACCATGGTACAGGAACAGACACCGGCTCAGGAACAGGAACAGACACAGAGACAGGAACAGACACCGGCTCAGGGACAGGAACAGACACCGGCTCAGGGACAGACACCGGCTCAACGCCGAAGACACTGGCTCGGCGGATACCATCTTGTCCTGAGACACTGGCTCGGCCGGAGACCATCTTGTCCTGAGACACTGGCTCGGCGGAGACCATCTTGTCCGAAGACACAGGCATGGTTTCGGCCATCGTGTCCGAAGACACAGGCGTGGTTTCGGCCATCTTGTCCGAAGACACAGGCGTGGTTTCGGCCATCTTGTCCGAAGACACAGGCGTGGTTTCGGCCATCTTGTCCGAAGACACAGGCGTGGTTTCGGCCATCTTGTCCGAAGACACAGGCGTGGAGTCGGCCATCTTGTCCGAAGACACAGGCGTGGAGTCGGCCATCTTGTCCGAAGACACAGGCGTGGAGTCGGCCATCTTGTCCGAAGACACAGGCGTGGAAAGAGGAAGAGGAACAGATTCAGGCTCAGTATCAGGATCAGATTCAGGCTCAGGAACAGATTCAGTCTCGGCGGGACGAGACTCTTGACGGGCGGACGTGACGTGAAGCTCAGTCTCTGGATTGGCTGACGTGACATGAAGCTCAGTCTCTGGATCGGCAGAAGTGACGTGAAGCTCAGTCTCTGGATCGACAGAAGTGACGTGAAGCTCTGGCTCTGGCTCGGCAGGACTGACGTGAACAGTCTCTGGATCGGCAGGCAGGAAGTGAAGCGTCTCTGAGCTTGACGGGACCAGCGGCGGCGAGGGCTTTGAGCTGGGTAGGACCAGCGGCGAAGAGGACTCTGAGCTGGTTAGGACCAGCGATGAAGAGGGCTTTGAGCTGGACAGGACCAGCGATGAAGAGGGCTCTGAACTGGACGGAACCAGCGGCGAAGAGGGCTTTGAGCTGGGCAGGACCAGCGGCGAAGAGGGCTCTGAGCTGGACGGAACCAGCGATGAAGAGGGCTCTGTGCTGGACGGGACCAGCAGTGAAGGCTCTGTGCTGGACGGGACCAGCGGTGAAGGCTCTAGCTTAGCGGGAATGTCGCTTGCTGTCTCAGGCGCGGCGGGCATGACGCTCTCAGTCTTAGGGGCGGCGGGCATGACGCATATTGCCTTGGCTTCGGCAGATTTGGCGTGAAGTGCAGGCTCGGCTGGACTGGCGTGAAGTGCAGGCTCGGCTGGACTGGCGTGAAGTGCAGACGGTGACATGGCGTGCCACGGAAGGAAGCTCTCCAGACATCTGTGCCTCTCTCCAATCCAGACCAGAGAGATCGGGAAGCTCCCTCGGGTCGACCTCCTTAGCCCCCAGCCGGTAACACAACTTAATTGCTTCATCACCCAGAGAGCAAGAGGCAGCGAGAGGAACAAACCCCCAGGTGTACTGGAAACGATCGAGGCTATCCAGGGCCAAGGCCGCGATCTGTCCAGCGAACTCCTGGCTCATGCTGGGAAGATCAGGCGAGATCCATACTGCTGGATTTCTGGAGGTCATAGCTGCTGGATCTGGGTGTGGCAAAGTCTTCTGTTATGAAGCATCAGAGTCTGGGGGATCCATTCGCAGC
Source organism: Scardinius erythrophthalmus (assembly GCF_964197995.2). Taxonomy (NCBI): domain Eukaryota; kingdom Metazoa; phylum Chordata; class Actinopteri; order Cypriniformes; family Leuciscidae; genus Scardinius; species Scardinius erythrophthalmus. The sequence goes on from NC_138240.1 coordinate 23,417,613, forward strand.
GTGATTTATTAATAAGAGTAGTCAAACAGGCAAAGGTCAGAACCAGCAGATACAGCAGTGAAGACAAGGCTTAATCGTAGTACAACACCAGGCAGAAGATCAGGGCAGGCAACAAACAATCAAAGTCAGAGATCCAAGCAGAGGTAACGTAGGCAGGCAGCAGACAGGGAGAAATCCAGAAACGGGCAAGGTCAAAAATACAAAAAGGCAGTCACAGGAATAAACGCTCAGTAGAGTTCACAACAGTAAAACAAGACTTCGCAGTGAGGGTGAGAATGTGTAAGACATAAATAGTCCATAGAATGAGGATCAGGTGTGACTGTAATCAGGAACAGTGCAGGTGAATAATGCAGTGCAGGTTTATGAAGTAATCAGTCCAGGTAGATGCAGGATGGGAAATGTAGTCTGTGAGTGAATATGATAGTCTTATGTGGAGTGCCCTCTGGTGGCTCTCAAGGGCACTCCAGCTGGTGACCGTTACAGTACCATACCGTTTATTGGCCATACCATTTTTTTAATGTATCGATTGATATTACATATTTACAAGCATTTATAACAACTGTAGCTTTTATTGTTTCATTTATCAGTCATAACCTTAATTATTGGCTTAATGGCATTGGACAGAATTTTAATATTGATGCATTTTGCTGAAATATTGCACTCACTAAAGTGGCACAATTGTTTTATGAATCAACCCTTTACTATGTGTATTCTGCATCTTGGTGAAGATTTAGATTCTAGAATAAGCATGCAAACCCTATAATACATTAAGAAACATTTGGTCTAGAATATTGAAATTCCAGATGTTGCAATATTACCTTATACTGTATGATATGAATCCAAGCTCTGCGAAAATACTATAAATTTTTCAATGCACTGCCGGAGATCTGAACATGCAATTCGATAAAAAGCACCTCCAGCAAACTTCACCTGTCAGTTTTCTTCAATATGGTTCAAAAATACGGTCCAGACAGTCCATAGCTGCCAATGTAAATGTCAAAAACATGTTAACACACAGAACAAAAGGGGTTCTGTCGTAACATAATAGAGTTAATATCTTCAGCATCTGTCGGGGTCTTGTGGAGACCCACATCTGGGGGCCCGTGGAACTCTAGAAGCAGAGCTCTGGTCTCTGGTGTGCTTGTATGTGTATGTCATTATTATTATATATGTTTGGCAGACCTTAGTTCCCCTTTTCCTAGTATACTTCAATAGTTTGTCTATTATTTAGTAGTATTCTCAACAAGATCATAATAGATCATTTCTCATTTTCTAATATACTTTGCATCTTGTTTTAATTTTAGTTACAGTTTATTTTTTAGAGACATTTTTAGTCTCATTATTATATATATATATATATATATATATATATATATGTGTGTGTGTGTGTGTGTGTGTGTGTGTTTATATTTTACTTATTTCCATTTATTTTATTTTTTTATAAATAAATAAAAGATAATGACCTTATTTGGAAAACTAAATAATAGACAAACTTTAATTTTTTTTTTTTTTACTTTTTTTTCAAACTTTCAACTTTCAAACAAGTTATTTTTGTATAATTGAGATATTATTGTAGTTATTATTACAATAATAGTTCTTTTATTTTTATTTATTTATTTAAGTTAAAGATTGATTTTATTTCAGTACTTTTGTTTTATGGTTTTACTAATATAAAACTGATAAATATAAAATGGTAATATAAAACTGAATATATATATATAAATATATGTACAATGATCCTGATATGTAAACATTTATACACATAAATAAAATGTTAAAGGGGGGGTGAAATGCTATTTCATGCATACTGAGTTTTTTACACTGTTAAAGAGTTGGATTCCCATGCTAAACATGGACAAAGTTTCAAAAATTAAATTGTACGTTTGAAGGAGTATTTCTGTTCCAAAAATGCTCCTTCCGGTTTGTCACAAGTTTCGGAAAGTTTTTTTCGAGTATGGGCATGTGTGACGTCAGATGAAGCGGAATTTCCTTATACGGGTCCTAAGGGCACTTCTCCGGAAGGACGCGGGCGCGCGCGCAACCGTAGACCAGAGCAAGAGAGCGAAAGCAGTTCGCCCATCAAAGCGCTGTGCTCGGCTTTAGGGAAGTCAATGTCACCAAAGAAGTGGGTTTTTGGTTGCCAGGGCAAGACAACCCTGCACAGATTACCAAAGAACCCAGCGTTAAGGCACCAGTGGATGGAGTTTGTTTTTCCAGAGCATCAACGGAGGTTGTGCAAGACTGTTTGTTCCCTGCATTTCGACGATGCTTGTTTCATAAACAAAGCCCAGATCGACGGATTTGCAGATCGTCTAATGCTTAAGGATCGAGCAGTCACAATGATAAAGGTTCGCGGTCGTGTTTGGAACCGGGCGGTGAGTAAAACTGCTTCAAATGTCTCTGTGTGTTGTTAGCTCGGCACGTTAGCACAGCTTTAGCTCCGCCCACACGGCCCGCCTTCAGCCGCTCGTTTTTTTACGGAAAGACTCGGTACAGCCTATCTTTCTTTTATAAATAATAAAATAAAACTAAAGACTTTGGAGATATGAAGGATGCAATACTACTCTATAGGTACTCAAGATTAACAGGAGATTGAGTGAAAAGGAGCATTTCACCCCCCCTTTAACATATTTATATAATAATAGTAATATAATTATATTAATTTATATGATATTTTATATAATCTTATTTACAAACAATCCAATTAATTATAGGATTAATATATTTATAACTATTATTAATAGACAATATGTATGTGCATCTCCCAAGTGTTGACAATGCATTGCATTATAAACAACTGATGTTGCTCTGTACCTCCTCTTAAATCAGCATTGTGGACTTCAGGGAACCTTTTAAACCTCACTGTTTCTGGTCTGGCACACCATGCTCTGACTGACAGCCTGAGGAAATGGCCTCTTCTCTGATCTCAAGCAATATTCCCATTCCACTAACAGCCTGATGAGTTTACCAGCTGATCTGAGACGCATGAATACATGCACTCTGACCTCCACAGCTCATATATGAACACAGAACAGTACATTAGGTGGACTTGAGACTGGCAAGTGGCAGTGGAAAAGTGATCTAGAAAGCAGACTGAATATCCGTCATTTAGATGGCTCTAGGGGGGATATAATGTAATCAATGGGGATTTATAATTGTCTTTATACAGCTCATGTCAGTGACTCAAGTTTGAATGGATGATGGCTGAATAATGCCACATCTGAAAAGAACTTAATCTCTGACTCCCAGCATTCTCAGCAGGATACCGTGCCGTCTGTGTCCCTGTATGTGTGCGTGTGCATTTCAGTGAACATTTAAGCTCTTTTTTTTTTTTCAGATCAGGCCTCCTGTGTGCTGAAGCCTTTGTGTATTTGTCTTTTGTCAAAAGTGTGAAATAATAGCACAATGCAAAACAGCCAAAAATTAATCCATACCCTCTGTTTGTTCTCTGAGAAATCCATTTCAAATCCTATTACAGTTGGAGTGAATGCTTATTTATTTTTGGTTCTCCAATTATATCTAAATAATTCTTGAAATTCTTTCAAATGCACTTTTGAAGTTCACTTTAGATTTCATTTCCACTGTTGCCTATATAGATTGCAGTACATGATGTGTAAGCAAATTCATGTTTGACACAATTAATGTGAAAATTAAGTTAATTCTCAATATAAAAAGTTTATTTTTAATCAAAGATAGAACAGGTACACTTCTTAAGGAATGCATTTCTTAAAAAATAAGTTTGTTCAATTATTGATAATATTATATTATTTTAATTAGATAAAAAATTATTATTCAATATTCAGAAAAAAAGTATTTGGACAGTTTCTGGTTGTCAAATATTGGTGGACATACATATTTATAGGGATATTTAACCCAAAAATGAAAATGTAAAACCTCATGTCCTTCTAAAGGACATATTATAACCTTCTTATAATAAGGAACATACATTTTTCCGTGTCTCCAGACACTTAAAGATAAATGACCATTACATTTAAAAACAACAACAACAACAACAACAACAACAACAACAACAACAACAAAAAAAACTGTTCATAGTTCATGTTAGCACAGGTCCAAGAAATAATATGAACATATACAACTTTAGATTTTAATGATGCATAGTGGTGAAATCAACATGAACTAAGATAAATACATTTTTCATTGTTAATAATGAAAGTGGTTATGTTATTGTAGTGTTGGCATTTTTGTTTGTGTTTGAGAGTATTTGCAGTGCGTTTCTGTATTTGGTTGCGCTGTGAGTATTTGCAAACTTCAGACGTCTGCCCATTTCAGCTCTAATGAAGTCAAGGCGACTTTAGCATAAAACGTTTCAGTTCCGAGGGATCCTGCAGCATGCCATTTAGTAAATAACACTGCTGTTCATTTAACCCAACCTGTTGATCCGCAATCCCCTTTTCCCGCCTCTCATCTGTGGCGCGAGGCGCGAGACATCAAAGGCCCTCATCAACAAATGGAGGCGCAAAAGACTTACATAAAAGCCTGATTGTAGATGAAGCAGCTGATTATAATTGCATTTTGTATTCAATCGTTTTCTCTCTTCTCTCTTTTCTAATCGGGCCGACTGCCGGCTTTCTTTTCTGTCATTCGGTAATGCGGGAGAGCATTCTCATTAGGATTCAAGCGCGATGCTCGCTAACTTAATTAAGCATAAGATAGACATGCGTATAGATGCAATCTGATCTCAATGTGTGTGAGCCCACGTTTAGTCCCCGTTCAAGGGTTCTCAAAGGACGTGATGATGCTATGATGGCAGAAAAGTGGGGCGTCTTCTCAGGTCTGGCTATTTGTGCGCTGCTTTCTTTTTCGAGAAGGTTTATGACAAATGGTGGAGTGGCAGCTAAACGAGTGTTCGACAGGAATCTGTTGATTAGCTCATTGAAGATGCAGTTGTTTCTCTTTCTCCTCCTTTTAGAGGCAATCATCTCTGAAGTGTTCGATGTATTGTCGCTTGCGTTCTCAATGAACCGAACGGTTACGCAACAGGCCTACTACAAGATTTAAAGAGAGAAAAACAGAGAAATTTGGTGTAATATCCAATAATCGTGTTAACCATATTGTACTGAAGCTGAGAAGTGCGGAGGAGTTGATTGATTGATGCATGAACATTAACTCAGTTTTCTGCAGTTTCATCTGACAGGTCTGATGGATGCTTTTTATAACAAACCCAATAAATCTGATAAAACCTGTCTTGAAATGCAAACTAAGTAACATTCTGCGACGTCCTACTAAACCTAAACCTTATATGCATTGCATATGAAACTGATCAATCCTTGTAAACAGCACACAAAGCAAATAGGACACAAAATATCACACAAAGCAATGACTTCCAGAATGCAATATTAGTTTTAGAATTAGACATTTGGGCATATATGGCAACTTGCGGCAGAATAAACTACACACACAGTATAAGCCTGTCATCTGTTTAGATAATCTGTCACAATTGTGTCTTTGTCTCTCTCTCTCTGTAGGTTTTTCATGCCTTCTCATTTTTACTGTTTTGCGTACACACATTAGTTTTCCTGTCATTTTTTACTTCTACTGTTTTATACAAGCTAAAGCTTACAACTCCTAAACCTAACCCTCACACAGATATTTTTGCAATTTTAGATTTTCATTAAGACATTTATTAGTTTTATTAAGCCATTTTCCTCACAATCTGCTGGCTAGTCGTCACATTAAGGTAATTTCAGGTTTTAATATTTTATATTGGACATATGCCCCCGGTTTTACAGACAAGGCTTAAGTCTAGTCCCAGACTAAAATGGATATTTTAGCTGTTTTAACTGAAAACAACTTGCACTGACAATATGTCACTGCCATTGTTTTGTCTCAAGATGCACACAAGCAATGCATTTTTTTTAAAGGCACGTTTATAAAAGCTACTTAAATGTCCTAATTAAACTAAGGCCTAATCCTGACTTAATCTAAACCATGTCTTTAAAACCAGGCCATTGTCTCCTAAATGTAGGTGAAATCTGACCCACACACGTACATGCACATTGTTCCCACAAGGAGTCGCTGTTGCTTTGCAGTGATTAGAATTTGATTATAATGACCATATTTATTGTCACTTATAATCATCATCAAACATGTGTAAATGAACTTCTGCCATGCCACATTGATGTCTACTTACTTACAAATTTGGGAACAGAGACTACGATAAACTGCCTAGAACTTTTTCCTTAGTGTCTCTTACTTCTTCCCTCTAAAGCAATCTTGAGGGAAACATTCTTTAGACAAACGCAGTTTTAAGTTTTGTAGTCTATTAAAAATCTGAAATGTGTTCTGATAGCTACTATGATGTTCAGGTGAAGCTTATTTGCACAGAAGCCTTGATGTGGATGGTGTGCCTCAGGTGATGCTTTAACCCTGCACCTCATTTTGGACTTGCCAGTGTCTTCGCTGGAGTGGAGAGGAGAGGTTGGCGCAGACAAACCTCTTCAAACCCACATGCACTTATTTTTCAGCACATATTTGCTGGTTTGTTTTCTTTTTTTATTAACACTAGAACGATATCCTGAGGAAGAAAATTTACCAAGTAATAACCTCTGCTGGTTATTTGGAGCGAGACCGCGGATATAGGAAGCGCAAATGGTGCAATCGTGCGCTTGAGCAACTTTTGGATGTGCGGGATGATTCCGCATTAGGATGTGAGAGCGGGTGAGGAGCAAACACGGATCCTGCCTTATGCGTCGCGCATCAGGGTAAAAAAAAAATCCCACAGAAACGCCACCCACCCTGCTAGACTTTATTTAGACAAAAGTAGCCAGGAACGGAAATTAAATTCACTCGCTGCTACTTAACACAAAAATACCGCAGACTGATCAGTTGGATACAGCGACGCATGGGAAAATATTTTGGATGTGAGAAAAGCACAATATTTGTGGAGGATCTGTCGCGCAACGAGGAGCCAGAGTGGCACCCTCCGGGATCTTGACTGAGCCAATAAATCCAATCTGATGCGTTACGGGATGTTCGGACTCTCAAGTCTTTTTGACCTGAAGTAAAGTAAACCGACCCCAGTGTGAACTGAAGAACATTATGATGAATGCGCCTGGATATCCTCCGAGAGCGATACTGGAACTTAATCGCGCAATTTTGTGATCATCTCTCCGCGCGCAAAGGGATCCCTTTTCACTTTCACTGCCCTTCCGAGCCATACAGTAAGATGGAAGTTTCTCACAGGGGGAGATCAAACATGTTGCGTCTCCATACTCTGCATTTCATTGTAATGCTGCTCAGAGGTAAGTTAAAGAGATGGGTTCTGCGCGTTTTTCCATATGCACCTTATATGGCTTATGGCACTTGCATCTCCCTATCAACTTTAGATCGTGGAGTGAATTTCATAGTTTAAATCTAAACTCTCTACTAAGGGTTCTGCATCTTATCTGTTGAGCTCGATGTGTCGTATTGTGTATGTGCGACAAGAAGGGGAACCTCACCGTAACGAGCGCGACATCACGGCCACTGATCTCACACCATTTGTGCTGCAGCTGGAGATTAGCGATGTCCGATTCGAGAACGAATCGTTCTTTTGAGTCGAATCTGTTTAATGATTCATTTGAATTAGTTCATGAAACCTGTCTGAATCGTTCCGAGTGGTCACAAACTAAAAAACTGAAATTCACTCATTGATTCGAGAATCTATTTCTGACATCGTAATCATTCCCAAATCGTAAATCGCCTTTTGATGAACTGATATTGATATAGTACACCCAAACATAAAAATAAATAAATCACCATTTACTCACCTTCAAGTTGTTTCAAGCCTGTATGAGTTTCTTTCTTCTGTTGAACACAAAATAAGATGTTTTGAAGAATCTCGGTAATCAAACAGTTGACGGGACTGATATCATGATATCAGTATATTTAAAGATGAACTTCTTGGTTGGGCATATGTCTTTGTTTAGTTTCGAATGGAATTTGCTCAATATTTTATACCTGCATACAGCTTGATTAGAACGTTTTACAGCCCTTAAAAATTCATGCCGGTATGTTAGTGTACCACTTGGCAATTACGCCATTTAAGAAGCGTTAAATCGTTTTTAAAACAACCAGACTATTCGTAAAAACTGATTTGCTGAAAAGAGTCAGACCACACACACACGCGCACGCACACACGCACACACGCACACTTGTACATCTTTGTGATTACATTCATTGACACAATGCAATATGTAGCTTCTTACCCTAACCTTAACCTAATTATGTCCCTTAAACCAGGTCCTGACCTTCAAACAGGCCTTTAAAGGGGTCTCAGAAAGTGAGGACCGGCCAAAATCTCCTCACTTTACTCTCTTGGTCCTCACTCCGATGGTCTAAAACTCAAGACTGGTCCTCACAAAGATGGTTACACACACACACACACACATGATGTTTTATATTTATGGAATACTCTGGGTTCGGGCCAAATTCCCGATTCCGGAGCCCTCCTGGAGAGCAGGCCAAATTTACATAATCTTTACTCTGTTTAATATGATGTAAGTGTGAACTTGTGAAACACACACACACACACACACACACACACACACACACACACACACACACACACACACACACACACACACACACACACACACACACACACACACACACACACACACACGTCTGGTTCACTATCTTTGTGGGGACTCTCCATAGACGTAATGGTTTTTATACCATACAAACTGTATATTCTATCCCTTACACTAACCCTACCCCTAAACCTACCCATCACAGGAAACATTCTGCATTTTTACTTTCTCAAAACAACTCATCCTGTGTGATTTATAAGCCTTTTGAAAAGTGGGGACCGCTGGCTTGTCACCACAATGTAGGTGATCTCAGGTTTTACTATTCTTATGGGGACATTTGGTCCCCACAATGTAATATAAACAAGGGCACACACACACACACACACACACACACACACACACACACACACACACACACACACACACACACACACACACACACACACACACACACACACACACACACACACACACACACACACACACACACACACACACACACACACACCACATTTTTTCACTGTTTTTCTCCACTGGTAGCTTTTCATTCACTCATCATTTGAAGCAGGCTACATTCAGAAGTTCAGTGGTCAAGCAAAGCTGTGTGTATGGTTTGGATAAATTGCAGAATTTGATTTTATTGTTATGAGGAAAGCTCCACTAAACTAAAAGAAATACAACAAATGCTCAGATTTTGCATGGTTTCCATTTATCATTGTAGAAAGCACAGTATATTTTTCTGTTTGTAAATAAGCATTGTCTCTGTGTCATTTAGCCTAGGTCATTTAGTGAGGGAGGGCAACACTGTTTCCTTGCACAGCTTTCCGTCTGGATGTTTTAGTGGTGTGGTTCACTACACAGGGGGAATTCAGGTAAATCAAGTCACGTTTGACATTTAAAAAGAACATTGTTTGAGTTACCTGAATTTACCTTGGTTTGTCTGTTGAAACGCTGTTGAAATGTGTCCATTATGAAAGAGGCCTATGATCGGGGGAAACACGGGGTCACGGTAGAGCGTCTAATTACTCTCCTCATTAAATATAAAGTACTTTGAATAAGATGGCATTTGGTCTTCATATTAGTCAGACAGAATGATAAGACGAACCTCTAAATGAATAAGGCCAGTGTTTTCTCTCTGTATTCATCTTTCAACCACCTTTCTTGTTCTCTCTCTATCTTTGGCCTTCCTCCTCCTCCTTCTGTACCTCAGTGGTGTAGTCTTGCATGAGAACATGTAGTAGTTAGCGCTGAAATGACCTTTGCATTATCCGGGTCTTTGAGCTTGATGTTCAGCAGGCCCACACATTACTCAGACTATTGTTTTAAACTTTGAGAAAAGTAAGTGGATTGTTTCATTATTAGGCTGGAGAGATGTACAGTATGCACATTCTGGAACAGCACACTGTTGCTGAAGTGAAAATAATCAATGTTGAATACATTTTTAAAGAGTGCTCTTAAACTAAAGTGAAATACTTTAGAGAGTTAGATTACATGAACTAGGAATGCATAAACATTTAAATTATGATAAGCTGATCATTATTTTCTGATAAATGGGACATGCAATTGCAGACTAAATTAAAAACAAAACACCAAAATCTAAAATCAATGGTATATGAATGGAACATTTTATATAATTTTTTTAATACATTTTTTAGAATACCTATAACAGTATTGTTAAATAATTTGTTTTTAAAGATGAACTTCAATAACAGTGAGTTTTAGATGAAAGCAAAAGTAATTCAATTCTTTCCCTGCCATTGACAGAATTTTCCGTCATTTATGACAACGCTTCCCCTCGCATGTCCTGATTTTGCAGGGTTAGACGTGTTCCTGGGTCAACATATTTTGTTTCTGCAATATTCCTGTCCGAAAATTGTATGCTAAGCATATCCCTACCATTAAATCTAACCCTACCCATTAGTTATCCCTAAAATCAAGGGGAAATGATGAATAACACTGATGTATAAGCACATTGTAAGCCTAAACTTGACATAAACTGTAAGTTTGTCCCTCAAATCAGATGGGTTGATTGGAATGTTGTTCCAGGAACATGTTGCCCTGGGTGAAATTATACCTTTCCCGCCATTGGTAGGGTGCACTATTATGCATTTTCTGAAATAGTACATAATCTAAGGATCCAAAAACAAGTGAAGCAGACGCAGAAACAAGCGATAAGCATTGCTTATGCACACGTGAAATAACGTGATCATCAAACATTAAACAGCATATAAATCAAAACTGCCTCATGTTCCCGAATGAAATGTCAACCCAGGAAGAGGTATTGGACTGTGGAACTTTGGGGGTGTTGATGGACTCTATCTACTCCATCTATGTTTTGATCATCGATCTGAACTTGATCCGGATGTAGTCTTTGACAAAAATGCAATTTTCTCAGCTTTTTGTACAAAATGTTGCTTTTCTTTTGAAACTTTAAAAGCAGAGGTTCTGTTCTTTCTTTTGACATATTGCATGTTCAGATATTCATAACAAAATATTCTGGAGGCAATGAAAGTTTTGTGAAAATGATCAAAAATGCTGACAGGCAACTTAAAAAAAAAAAAAAAAAAAAAAAAAAAACGCTGGCGGGGAAAGAGTTAAATGTAAAAATAGGCGAAAGTGAGGATGCATAATAACATTTTCAATATTAACAGATAGAATACATTAACAAATCTCAAATATCCAATAATCAAATATGCACAGTCAAGTGTATTACAAAAGTCACTATTGTGTGTACAAAGCTTCCTTTGGGCAGATTGTCACCCCATACAGCTAAATGACTTCAAAACTCAATATGAACTGAAACATTTGATGTGTTATGTCACATCAGAGTAATTACACCCAGCATTGTGTCTTAGAAATGTTGAAATTGAGATCAGCTCTCAAAAAAGAACATGTCAAGGCCATGAGTTCATTTGTTCAAGAGCTGCTGTGTTAAATGAAGACTGTTTGACTTTAACATCTTAACTGAATTTATATTGTGTTTCCACAAGGGCTTTCCCATGTCATGAACAAAATCTTTCAGTAGACTGAAAGAATAACAGCGACGTCAAACACGAAATGGCCTGTAAATTATACCACTTCTCTTTCTCTCAACCATCACGATTTCAACGATGACATCTAGATAAAAAGCCCTTCTCTCAGACCTTTAATAGAGTGCATTTTATCGTGATGGACCTGTTTGCTTAGAAAAGTTTTGAGTTACATCATGTCTTACTATGCCACCTTGTACTTTGTGCTGACCTTAAAAGGCAAAGTAAAGAGGTTTTTTGGCTAAAAGGTTAGCAGTTTTCACAGTTGAATGACTTTTAAAAATGGTATTTCTAATATTCAAGAGTAGGTGTAAAGGAAACTGTTTTTTTTTTTTTTTTTTGTGTCTCAGTCTCAATGAAAAGGAAAAAGTGTATTCCTTTTGTAGGAGTTCTGGGTCTGATGCATAAAACCTTCCATCCAATGCAAAATGGTTAATGTTTGGAGACCATGCATGTAAATATTACAGTATATACACCACACTGTGCATGGTGCATTTTATAAATCTTAGTTTTGTGAATGATTATGCATTGGCATTCACAAGCTTTTTTCGGCCATGTGATCAAATGTCGCAAAATAATGATAAATGGTTCATAAACCAATCTTTTGAATATTCATTATTTTATAAGCATATATGTGGCCTTTTGTCTACTTTACATGAAATAATTCAGAAAAAAAATGAATAACATTATCTAGGCTTCTGGTCTCTCGTATTTGTTTCTATTTAAAGATAGTATACTGAATGGTAGCAAGTTACCATTGCTGTAGTGCAGAATCTTAAAGTACTAATTTAAGATTTCAAAGACAATAATATGTGTGCAAGAGAAGTACAGGCTCTATATAATGCAGGGAAAAACCTCCCTGAAATCCCTGTTGTCAACTTGTTTCAAATAAAGCTTGCACTATGTATGAGCTTGTCATTTTCTTCACATTTGAACTGTCTTGGAAGGGCCAGAGTTGGGGTCGAGACCAAATGGTGTTTGGTGTTAAACTTTTTTTCGGTGTACATTGTATATTGTATAGTAAAATGGAGTTAAAGAAAATAGAAAAAGTGAAGGGAATATCAGGAATAGCCAGATTCAAACAGTTTAGTTTGAAATCTACAGATTCAATTATTTCGCACATTTCTGGAAGCTTTCCCAACAGAAAAGCCAACCATGTAGTTTGAGCTTTTCAGTTTTTATCAATTCCACAAGACAAAAAGCAGTAATCCTGTGCGGACCAAGGCCACCTCAGCTGTTCTGAGTATTTTCTGTTATTTATTGCTGATAGGGAATTCATTCTCCATTAGTGCCTGCAGAGCGCGAGCAGTTGTTTATGCCATTCAGTTGTACACAGAAAAAAAAAAAAAAAAAAACCTTCGGATTGCGACTTGTGCATTTAGTGAAGCATTCATTTCACTAGTCTGCATAATTGCAAACTTTATCGCGTCAAGTTTATATTTTTCCAATGACGTGTGGACAGGAGGATCTGAAAGGAGGCTTATAAACCAGATTATTCTACAGGCTTCAAAAACTCATACTTTTGTCCTTTTGCTTTCTCTCTTTTAAATACATGGAACATCACAAGGACACATTAAAATAAAGTATTACCAACTATTTTATTGCAGTTTTTGTTAACAGTGTCACAACATTTTTTTGAAAATATCAAGAGGAAATGCTCACTTGACATCAACTTCAGTATTTAGTGTAAGTAGATTTGTTTTCTAAACTCTAAACTTTTTTTTAGTTACACTTTATTTGAATGGTCCCACTTTAGACATTCTACTAACTATGCGTAACTCCAACTCAGAGTATTAGTAGACTGTTAGGTTCAGGTTAGTAGAATAAGTTGAAACGTAAAAGCCAAGTTACTTACTGTATAGTCAGTAGAATGTCTTTTGGGGGATCATCAAAATAAAGTGTTTGCAGATATTAAGCAGACAGTCTACTAATTCTCTAATCACCAGAGGTTGGCATGTAGTTGCAAAGTAACTTATTGTTAGAGGACCATTGAAATAATGTGTTACCTTTTTCATTAAAGAGTGAACAGAGCAATTTCTGTTCTCTATAAAAATGCATTGGTAGACTAGACTATTAGTGTATACTACTGAACTAATTATCAGTAGTAACATATACATCATTTAAATACTAATTTAAGTATCACATGTACACAATTGATTGGAGTGCAAACAAAAACATACTTTTTTTGAATGTCAAAGTCAGCACAGCAGTAGTATTTTAATATATAACTTGTTCACTCAGATAATATCATGTATACCGATAATGCACTCACTCTTCTGAGAGCAATTTTCTACTATGTTTGAAGAGTGCTGAAGCATGTAAGCTGTAGTTTTATACACCGAAAAGCATGTTCAGTGGTTAAGCGTTTGTCTCACCTGGGACCAAAACCAGCCATCCTTCTTAGGCTGCCTCATTACCCTAGAGCTGCTCTACTGCCCACCGAGATTACTGGACTACTGGGAGAGATTTCAACATTAAATGCATTTCATGAATGCCGACATACAATGCGCAGTTGACTAAAAACTCTCAATTGTGTTTCAAGCTTAATGGCTGATTATTAAGTTAAATGCAGAGGTTGATTTATTTTTTTTAGCTTTATTCAGACTGTTGTCCAGCTGTGGAAGCTTGTAATTATGACTTTTTACCCTACAATTCTGACTTTTTTCTCGCAAATGCGAGTGTGTATGTCACGATTCTGAATTTATAACTCACACTTGCCAGTTTTCTCAGTTTTTTTTTTTTTTTGTGAGGAAAAATGATAAACAGTTTAAATTCTGTGGTGAAAAAAAAAAGCTTCCATATCCAGCAACACTTTTAAAGGAACATGTCGACTTTTTGAGACTTTAGCTCATTCACTGTATCCCCCAGAGTTACCTTTTTCATCTCCATGCTTGCTGTAACTGTCTGATGCACCCACCGCTAGCCTAGCTTAGCACAATGACTGGAGGTAAACGGCTCCAGCTAGCATACTGCTCTCAATAAGTGGCAAAATAACGCCAACATTTTCCTATTTACATGTTGTGATTTGTATAGTCACAGCGTGTGCAAATAACAAGGTCACATGAGACACAGCCATCTTCTAACCGTATGCATACTGGGAACTCCGCAGAAGTAGCAGTGCTTCGCCTTCTGAGAATATAGTTCCCAGTATTTATATAGTATATATATATTTTTTGTCACTTATTGAGAGCAGTATGCTAGCTGGAGCCGCTTACCTCCAGTCTTTGTGCTAAGCTAGGCTAGCGATGGGTGCGTCAGACAGAGTTACGGCACGCACGGAGATGAAAAAGGGTATGTATGGACTTATCTAACTCTGGGGGATATGGTGAATAAAGTCCCAAAAAGTTGCCCGTATTCCTTTAACCCTGAAGTTGATTTCTTCATTGATCTTCTGCTGTCCCTGTTGTTATCTTTTTTTGTTAAAAACAAAACTCTTGGACTTCCGGGAGGCGCCATGTGAGAGTAGGATGCGTGCGAAGGCAGCTCCGTAACTTTTCATTTATTTGTGAAGCTACCCAAATAATATTTTATTTTCACGTCATTAAGTTTTAAATACCCATTTAAGATGCCAAATAAATCCAAAAAAACTACAGAACAAACGACTGAAACCCCGAAGGACACTCAGGATGACAATGGAAGTGAGGCTAGCACCGTGGCTAACAAGGCAGTGCTAGAGGGGATAGCTGCTCTACAATCAAATTTCCAACAATTTAAGTCAGAGATAGTTGAGGCTATCGACAAGAGAATAGATCAGTTCTCGATCACCATTAGAGCTGAACTAACTGCTCTCAAAAAAGATACTGATGTCACTATCTCAGCCATGAAAAGCACGGTGGATGTCCAAGCTAAAACAATGGCAGAGCTCGAACGTAGCGCAACTTTTACTTCCGACACGGTCTCCCAGCTACAAAAGGACGTTGAAAAGTTAACAAGCAGCGTCTTGCAGCTCACAGAGAAATGTACGGATCTGGAAAGTCGCAGTAGACGGCAAAACCTGCGCATTCTGAATATTAAAGAGGGCGAAGAGGCCGGGCGCAAGCCCGCTGACTTTATTGCGCACCTGTTGAAAAACGCACTTTCGTTGGAAACTCTACCATTGATTGACCGCGCCCACAGATCCTTGAGAAAACGCTCCGACAATACCTCATTTCCCCGGGCCTTCATTGCTAGGATGCATTACTTTCACGACTGGCAGGATATCATCCGAAAAGCTGCTCAGCTCAAGTCCATCACCTACAACGGAGAGAAACTTCTGATATTCCCGGACCTCCCAGCGGCCATATTAAAACAACGCGCCAGCTTTAATAGGGCTAAAGACCTGCTTCGAGATCGTCCAGGGGTCCGCTTTGGATTTCTATACCCAGCGAAGTTACGGGTCACACACAACGGAGAAGAAATGTACTTCACGGACCCGGTAAAGGCGTTCGCGTATGCAGAGCAACACTTCGGTGAGGGTAACGTGTCGACATGATAATCTCTCCTCCGATTGAAACTTTGTAAACAGGCTAATAGAATGCGGGCTGGAGCGCTTTTCGGACAGTTACAATGATGTGCTCCTCTTCTTTTTTTTTTTTTTTTTTTTTTTTTTTTGACGTGACTTGTTTAATACGCATTGTGTATATGCTTCACGGTTCGAATTTGTAAAAGACTGAGCTGCCTATGTTTGCAGACGACCATCTATAAGACCCATAGGAACTGTTCACTGAGCTCCTGATAGTCAGCTAACTTCGGTCAAGTTTATTGTATCTTGGTAAAATTCTGATCTGATGTTTAAGCAAGCCTGTGTTCTCAGGTACGTTGTTCTTTTGTTTTCTCTTTTCAGTTTTGTTGTGATAAGGGATCGCGGGAGGGGATGTTTAATCGGGTTCCGTCTGTGGGTGCGTACCGCGGTGAGGGGAGGTAACAAATGCAATGACTGATGGCTGCCACTCAGAGTATGACACCTGATAGAGGGGTGGGAGCGTTGACTTTTTCTTCCTGGAACGTTAAAGGCCTAAACAATCCTGTTAAACGGAGTAAAGTTTTGTGTCATCTAAAATCTATGAACACTGATATTATATTTTTGCAAGAGACACACTTTAAAAATGACTCTCACTCTAAGTTGAGAGCCAGATGGATAGGTCAGTCTTTTCACTCTTCTTTTGCATCCAAGGCTAGGGGTACTGCTGTTTTAATAAGAAAGGGGGTTCCGTTTAAACATAGGACTACGATTACAGATAAGGAGGGGCGATTTATTATAGTTGCGGGAGAAATATTTTCAACACCCATAACCTTAGTTAACATCTACGGACCAAATTTTGATGATCCTCGCTTTTTTCAAAATGTGTTTTCAAAGATTCCCGATATATCGAGTACTAATTTAATTATAGGAGGAGATTTTAATTGCGTCCTGGACCCATATTTAGACAGATCATCTGCTCAACGTGCTTCCCCCTCTAAGTCCAGGGACTTTCTTAACATGTACATTAAAAACTCTAATGTTGGTGATGTATGGAGGCTAGCCAATCCAACTGGGAGGGACTACTCCTTTCATTCACAAGTCCACAATGTTTATACCCGTATAGATTACTTTCTAGTTGACTTTAAGTTAATTCCTTTTACGTTCAATGCCACTTATCATAACATTCTAATCTCGGACCATAGTCCAGTTACATTTGCTCTAAAACTATCAGAAATTGTAACAACTCAACCATTGTGGCGGGCAGACCCCTATTTATTAAAGGACACAAAATTCTGTGAGTATTTGCGTACACAACTAGAATTATTTTTTGAAACTAATGATCAAGCGAATACTTCCCCTTCTCTCTTATGGGACACCTTTAAAGCTTATTTACGGGGCTGTTTTATCTCCTTTAAGGGTGCAAAAAATAAACAAAATGCAGCAGCTTTACAATCTTTAGAAAGACAGCTTTGTCAATTAGATAATGAGAATGCTACAACACCCTCTTCAGAACTGCACAAGAAAATATTAAATCTTAGATATCAGTACAATAAGATTATATCTGAAAAGTTTTCAAGATCTCTAATGTTTATGAAACAAAAATATTTCGAACTTGGTGATAAGCCACACAAACTGTTATCCAGACAGTTGCGAAAGCTGGAAAATGACCGTATAATTCATCAGATCAAATCGGAATCTGGGAATTACTTATTTTCTCCTTCAGAAATTAACAATCGTTTTAAACAATTTTATGAATCATTGTATGCTAGTAATACAAGTGATGATCCCTCCATCATGGAGACCTTTTTAAACCGCTGTAATCTACCAACGCTAGACCAGGAAGATGGAGAATTTCTGGGAGCTGACCTAACATTAGATGAGTTAAAGAGCACTATAAAGTCACTTAGGGGAGGTAAATCCCCCGGCCCCGACGGAATCCCTTGCGAGGTATATAAAACATTTACTGATTTATTGGGGCCCTATATGCTTAAAATGTTCTCTCAGGCTCTGGAGGTGGGACGACTGCCTCAGTCGTTTAATGAAGCGGTTATCACAGTCCTACCTAAGAAGGGCAAGGACCCTGAGGAGGTCGGGGGGTATAGGCCAATTTCTCTCATTAATGTGGACCAAAAAATTTTAGCTAAGACATTAGCCATTAGACTTAATACGCTTTTAGGAAAATTAGTGAAACCTGATCAGACTGGCTTTGTTTCAGGTCGTAGCTCTTTTAGTAATCTTCGTCGCTTGTTTAATATTTTATATTCTTCCCAGACCAACCGGTCTGATCTGGTGATTTTGTCTTTAGATGCTGAAAAGGCATTTGACCAGGTTGAGTGGCCTTACCTCTTCGCTCTGCTACAGAAATTCCATATGGGAAATAAATTCATCACTTGGCTTAAAATTATATATAACAATCCTAGAGCGCGTATACTTACAAACAGAATTTTGTCACCATCTTTTACTTTATTTAGGGGTACTCGACAAGGTTGTCCGCTTTCTCCCCTTCTGTTCGCATTGGCCATTGAGCCTCTAGCGGAAGCCATTCGCTCTGATGAGAGAATTCATGGGCTCCATACTAAAACCACTATAAATAAAATTTCTTTATATGCGGACGATGTCTTACTGTATGTGACTAAACCTGCGTCTAGTATCCCTGTAATCTTAGAAGTGATAGAACAATTTGGCTCATTTTCAGGCTACAGAATTAATCTAAATAAAAGTGAACTCATGCCAGTTGGGCTTAAAGATCTTTCACAAATTTACCCAGTTCGTTTTAAAATAGCTAAAGATAGATTTACTTATTTAGGAATAATTGTAACTAGGAAGTTTAGCTCTTTACGAGAAGCCAATTATGCCCCCCTTTTAGAAAAATTGAAAAGAAATATTCAGTTCTGGAGAACTCTTCCTATCTCGTTAATAGGTAGAATAAATGCCATCAAGATGGTCTTTCTCCCGCAACTATTATATCTGCTGCAAAACACCCCTTTATTTCTATCCAAATCCTTTTTTAAGCAACTTGATTCTACTATCTTACCCTTTATTTGGAATTATAAAAACCATAGAATTAAACAACTACATCTTTCCAAACCCAGAAAGGTGGGGGGTCTTGCTTTTCCGGACTTCCGCTGCTATTACTGGGCGGCTAACCTCAGAATTATTTCAATAATATTAAATGATAAAAGTGGACAACTGAACTGGCTCAGATTAGAACAGGATGAATGTACCCCCTATGATCTTGGTGCTGTGATTCTTTCACCAACAAGCTGTAAAAAAGAAATCTACAGATGCAGCCCCGTAATTAGCAGTGTGATTCGTATTTGGAAACAAATTAGAACTCATTTTGGGGTGGAGTCGTTACCTTTATCAATTCCCATAGCTGACAATCCCTCTTTTATACCCTCCATATTAGATAAAGGTTTTCAGCAATGGAGAGATTCAGGAATTCACGCAGTAAGGGATCTGTATCAAGATGGTACATTCGTCTCCTTTGAAAATTTTCGGGAGAAATACAAACTTCATAGAAGTAATTTTTTTAGGTTCTTGCAAGTCAGGAACTATGTACAATCTTACTTAAACAGGTTCTCTACAATTAGCCCTTCTTGTCTGGACACCTGCCTTAATCACTATTTCGGTAAAGGGAAAATGATTTCCTGCATTTATAACACCCTCCAGGCCTCCCAATTGCCCGCTACATCTTCTATCAAGAGTTTATGGGAGGAAGAATTAGGGTCAGAGATTTCTGATGAGTTATGGTCAGATAGCCTGGAAGAGATTAACAGATGCTCTATAAACTCCAGACATTGTCTCATCCAGTTCAAAATCTTGCACAGACTACACTATTCTAAAACAAAACTATCCAGAATATTTCCAGGGGTCTCTCCAAAGTGTGACAGATGCAGGACGGCGGATGCGACCCTGCTTCACAGTTATGCATTATGTCCCAGTCTTCAAAACTTTTGGTGCAAGATTTTCAATGTCATCTCTGAAATCACGAATCAATATATTGAACCAGATGAGTTTTTAATTGTGTTTGGGGTTTCAAGATACGAGCTCTGTTTGTCCAGGTCTCAACAACAATTTCTTTCCTACGGGCTTTTAACAGCGAAAAAGCTTATTTTAACTTTCTGGAAAAGCAAATTGCCGCCTTCTTTCCAGCTTTGGCTTGACGAACTTACAAATACTCTGCATCTGGAACGTATACGGCTCCATCTAAGGAATAAAAGGCAACAGTTTGCTAAAATTTGGGAACCCTTCTTAAGGTATTTAGGTGGAGGAGACTTGGAGGAAAGAGATGATGACTCAATTTGAGTTGGATCAAAGACCACTCCAATGTTGGTAGCTGTTTATCTTTTGTTTGTTTGTTTAAGTTCTCCTTTCCATGCGGTGCGTATCAGACGGATAGGGAAGAGGGGTGGGTGGGTTGTTCTAGAAATTTTGTTAAAAGCTTCTGTATGTTGGAATATATGCATACGTTTGTGTGTAGTTGGCATGTACAGGCATGTTCATGTATAGGCATGTTAGTGAATATATATGTGTGTGTACAAATGTATGTATAATATAAATATATTGATTTTGTATGCATAAGGAAAAGACGGAGGATCTTCAGATGTAAATTTGCTAAGAATATCTGCACATTATTTCTCCAATAAAAAAAAAAAAAAAAAAAAAAAAAAAAAAAAAACTCTTTTTTTGTTGCTGTTGTGTAATATTCTCAAGAGAAATGTGGTGGTTAAAGAAGAAAGAATAGCAAATGAAGTTATTTTAAAAGCACCCCAGAGGAAAGAGATGCAGTAATTACACAAAGACTTGCATTATATCCCACAAGGATAAACATTAAATATCAGCGTTTCTTCTGCCGAGGTCAGGTTGTTTAAGGTGAAGTGTAGAGATACCAACTGCAATTGCAAAAATAACTACATTTTTACATTTTCTAAAGAAAATGCCACTGGTGCTGAAAGTATTTGTTTTGTGGGTAGTTGCCAGGGTGTTGCTGAGTGGTTGTTCACGATGTGGATGGTTGGGTTACTATTTTGAAAAAAATACCTAACCCTTGAGCAATGGTATACATGTCCACTGGTGCGAAGTGAGCAGACATGAGCAGGCATACTGAATTCATTCTCTATTGAAGCTGAGCGCCAGGCTCGCACGGGGGATTGTGGGATTGACAGCAGAGCAGTGCAAGCGGTGACAGCATGAAAAAGTTGCTCAAATGCTCATATCATATTACTATAATTTTGGGGACATCAACCTCCCTAGCTTTTATTCTCAGCACAGTCACATTAAGATGGAATAGGAGGAAGTATTTTACCTTTTAAATTGGTGTATAGTGTAATTTTTCTTAAAATGCAATCTCACTGTAAATGTTACGCTTGGGAGAGTGTGAATTTCATCCTGTTGCTTCTAGAATTGCTGGTTCAAAACAGTTTGGAGAATAAATAAAGCGGGTTTATATTGGAATAGTTATTTAATCACCTGTGCGGGAAAATTTGCCAACTCAACTGCTTTCAAGTACCGATTCAGGGAGGCATTTACAGAAAATTGTAGTCAATTACTATAATCAATTAAACTCCCTTCACCTCACCAAAAAGGTTATCTCTTGATTCAATGCTGAATGTTAAGGGCACACATACAGTAAGGTTGTTTTTCAGTTATTGCTGCTTAGGTTATAATGTTTTTGTGACAGGTTGACAGGCGATGTAGTGTTATGTCATTTTGAGGGATGTGGCGATAATAAATGGATTTGTTACCTGAACAGTCTTGCCTGTTACTTCCTTGGGTGTAAAGTAACGGTACACAAAAATGACAGTTTTCTTGGTTCGGTATGTTTTTGGTATAGCAGCAGGGAAAAAAAACATAATTGCTTATTTTTTTATTAATCCATTTACTTAACAAACACACTCTTTGTACGGCAGTTCATGGTGCTGTCGTAAATTGGAGAAGTGTCACTACCTTTGGATGCAAAATATTTTAGCAAAATGTACTGTATAGTTAGTTTAGTTAGAATTATTGTGCTTCCATTTTATTATTTGACTTGAATAAAACCAGTTATTTAGATGTTACCACATGAATCACGTTTTAGATGTTCAGAAAAAAATAAATGTTTTTACAGCACAGTACAGTATTGATTCCTCTGTTATTCACTACTGAAGAATTCACCCTTTAATTAGCAGTGTGATGAACTGTATCTGTTTGATACCATTACAAGTGGTACAAGTGATTTCTCATTAAACATTAATAAGATGCATTCATTTGCTCACCCTAAAAGGACAAGCAGAATTTAAATTGGTAAAGAACAAAAGGGCCTCATTTGCTTTTTTCCCCCCTCAATATTTTGACCACTAACAAGAAAACACAGGTTTTTGATGTTTTGTATTTACCCTTTATTTACCTTAATTGGATTGCATGTGACTGTAGCTCATTATGGTAATATGACCTACTTAGTCACATCAATTTGCTTGTTTTGAGTTTAAGGATATTTAAATGCAATGTTTTATTAATGAATAACATATTTGTGAACATTTATATATATATATATTTTCTCCTCGCCCTGTACTCACGTACCGCCATCTGTTGTTCATTAACTTCTTGATTCTCAATTATTATCTAGTATGGCATTATTGTTTCATGATTTTTAGTCTTGCTTTTCTAAATCTTTTTTTTATTATTATTTAAATTTTAATGAGGTTAATTTTATTTTATGAGGTCATGGTGGTTTTTGGCCCATTCTCAGGAAACTGTGGCAATTGTGACTTATTTCCCATGACTTGTTACTGAAATTAACAGGTTACTAAACGTAGTGACATTATTTAGATAGAGACTCACAGATAAATGTAATTCTGTTTTATAGAATACAACTTTCTTTCAAGGTAAATTTAGCCTTTTTTTAAATTAAGACCAAGTCATGATTTCTCTGTATTTTTTTTTTTTTTTTACGCTTTACAGCTTCTTTTAAGAAAACTGAAAATTGTATCCCTCATTTTCTTTTGAACAGGTTATGTGACATGTCCCCCTTCATAAATAGGTATTATTTAAGTATAAGTATACTTGGCCTCGCTAAATTCAATATTTACTCATACTTTCTAATTGGACAGTAGAATTGGACCCAAAATATTTTGACCATAACAGGGTTGTCACAATGCTATGTTTTAAATACAAAATTCTGTCATGAAACTCTAGGGGCCATATTTTAACTATCTAAGCGCATGGTCTAAAGCGCAGCGCGATTGCACTTAGGGCGTGTCCGAATCCACTTTTGCTAGTTTAACGATGGGAAAAATGGTCGGTGCGTGCAGTGCATGGTCTAAAATAATGAGTAATGGGTGTGTTTTGGCAATAACGTGAAATAAACCAACCAGAGACCCATCTCCTATTCCCTTTAAAAGACAGTTGCGCTCGCGCCATGGCGGATTGCTACTGTATTTACATGACGGAATTTGCAAGCGGAAAGACTGAACGCGTCCCCAGAGAGCAAATGGATCTGCTCGTGCACGAGGTAAAAGCGCGCAAGCAGACCATCTACGGGACAAGCCGGATTCATTTCCACCATATCTTTGTGTACACAATATTAATCTTTTACATCGTAATCCTTTTGTTTTTAATATTTGGCTAGTTTGTGTGCTGCTGCGCATCCCTGTGTGTGTATTAAGCTGAGTGTGTGTGTAATAAGCAGAGTGTGTGTGTAATAAGCAGAGTGTGTGTGTGTGTAATAAGCAGAGAGTGTGTGTAATAAGCAGAGTGTATGTGTGTTGTGGACCCACCTAGGCACACATTACTAATGTGCTCTTTAAAGAACAAAAAAAATATTGTGCCATTGACTTTAGACAAGGTTTTTGTTGGTCAATGGCGCAGTCTATTTCAGTTGCCTCAAAATAGCAATGCAGCAACAATACGCCCGGACACACCTCGTTTTCAGACCAGCACGTCCATGGGCACACAAATGGGCGCAAATACATTTGCTATTAAAACAACGTGGCGCAGGATGTGAAAATGATAACTGCGTCGGGCTGAAACTAGAAAAAGACACTTGTGTCGCACTCGGTGCTGCATTGCACCAGCTGTATG
Source organism: Scardinius erythrophthalmus (assembly GCF_964197995.2). Classification (NCBI taxonomy): domain Eukaryota; kingdom Metazoa; phylum Chordata; class Actinopteri; order Cypriniformes; family Leuciscidae; genus Scardinius; species Scardinius erythrophthalmus. The sequence goes on from NC_138240.1 coordinate 23,441,678, forward strand.
ATAGGGCCCTAGATGGTGCAGGCTGATAGGTAACTCAATCTGCTTGCAATCACAGCATTCTGTATAGGGCACAGCTGATTGGTTCCTGCTGTATCAGTAGCCAATGAGCTTGCTACTCAACCTTCAAATATTTGGTCAGCAATTGCTATATCCACTTGCAGTGCGCTTTCAGAAACCCTTCACCTTCCCTACGGGTTATTCATGTACGCTGTATTGTTCAGCAGCAGCATGTTGTATATGCAATAGCAGTAGCAAGTCCTGTACTTCATTTGCAGCAGCAGCAATAACAGCAGCAGCTTGGACCATTGTAGCAGATCTGTTCCTCCAAGACCAAACATATCAACACTGTCATATCTATAACCATGCTAAACACTCTGAGAGTTTTCATGACTGAATTATGGTTTTATTTTATCACAAGGAGCAACAACTGAGTGATACTACCAACATGTAACTGTGTATATGACAGAATTCATACACTGTTATTTAAAAGTTTGGGGTCAGTATATTTGTTTGTTTTTTAAAGATTCTTGTTCACCAAGACTGCATTTATTTTATAAAAACACACACACAAACATTGAAATTATGAAATATTATTACAGTTTAAAATGTTCATATATGATATATATATATATATATATATATATATATATCAGTTATATATATATCTTGAGCATACATCGGTTGTGCACTCATTATTCCGGTGCATTGTGGGATTGAATGAGTAAACTTGATAACGTTCACTATGGTTTCAGAAACTACAAATGGCTGTCCCCTCAAATAGTGCCCTATTTAAGGGTATAGGGTCGATTTCGGAAACAGCACTAGTTTCCTAGTGTGTGACCTAGTTTCCTAGTTGTTTGTTACCTATAGCAACCTATTGTGTCCACCTGCCCCTTGTTCACTTATTTAGTCTCTGTTTAAATATTCCCTGTTTAGTTTAGTTCCTTGTCCATTCTTGGGTCTGTTTTAAGTGGTTGTTTTGTTTCTGCGTTTTGATCTCTCTCCTGAGTGTTTGTTAATTTGAGTTCTTTATTAAAGTTATACTGCTTCAACTAGATCCTGCTCAAACTCATCCTTGCTGCAACCTTGCTATGACAGGTAGCGTATATCTAAGTGTATGAATTACAAACCATGGCAGGGTTGAAATAATGTAACTGCATACAGTAGGACTGGGGCAAAAAGTTTAAGATTCAGCCATTGAAATTTGATATTTCATGACCACTAAACAGATTTTTTTAAATAAATCTGCAGCAGTCACAAGTAAGAGCTCTGTAAGTTGTTTACATTCATTGTTATAGAAATGTTATGTGCTTTGAGGTAATTTAACGCTGCCTCTTATGACACTTTGCTGAATCTGCTCTGACTGTGCATGACCTGTGCGTTCATGTGTTTTGAAGGAGTCATGCTTTGGAGACACTCTGGGAGGGATCTAATGCTTTCAAAGTGAGCTTGCTGTTGCTACCCTCTCCGAAAATGCCTACCATACCTTTAAAGGGGTCATGACATGAGAATTGGTGACATGACCTTGATCTTTTGGTATATAAGAGGTCTTTGTACCATTAAAACTTTCTGCAAGTTTCATAGCTTAAGACGTCCTCCCCATTATAAACGAAGCATTTATTTAATCAAGCTCTAATAACAGCTCGTTGGGGATCCATGGTAAGAAGTGACGTCACGCAGTCGTTTGCATATGACCGCCTCCAGTGCAAGACAACTACGCCTCATTTTGCATCATTGCATCGTTGTCACCCCACAGGTGTTCAGTCGACGTGCAGCGAGTGTCGGTTTACAGAAGATTGCGATGCCAGATGCCACGCAGATGTGCTGTTCCTGGCTGTGGACAAACAAAATGTTCGAATACGCTGCCGAACGATCCAGACGTCAGGGAAAAATGGATGCAGTTTATTTTTTGCGGACGTCCCAGTCACGGCAGTGTTAATTTAAGCGTGTGTTCTCTACATTTCAAGGATGACTGTTTTGAGAACAAATTGCAGTATGATGCTGGCTTTGCCAGAAAACCTTTGCTTAAAGATCAGGCCGTGCCGACTATTCTGGGTCCCAACGACGCCGCAAACTGTAATGTATTTCATCTTAAAACTACTTTTAGCCAATCATAACAGTGGGTGTTAACACTGAACTCTTAAAGGGGAAACACCCCCAAAACAGACTGTTTGAATCAGAGGATGAGAAACAGGGTGGGAAAAGGTCATAAAGCACTACAATTTTTAATTTTTTTGTCCAAAAAACTATAATAATACTTGCAATAATAATAATTAAACTGAAGGAAACATAATAAAACAAAAACAAAAACCATGTCATGACCCCTTTAAGATAAAGTTCCTTTTCTTGGATAAAATGTTATTCAGGAATAGAACTGAGATAACCGAATGACATTTTATTTTCTTTCAGTAAATATTTGAAGCCTTTGCTTATAAAACCCTGCATTTCACTCTTTTCAGATATTTTTAGATAGCGCTTATAATGAACAGATAAAGATACAGATACTCCCCATGGGAGCTTCCCTGTCCTCATTTGGTCTTCGTCTCTTTGCCAGAGCACAAAACAGTAAACATGAGTTAATATGTTTTTTAATTAAGTACAGTAGTCGAGGAAGGAAGGGTGGAAGAAACTTTTCTGCTGATGTTGTCTAAAGTTTCCACTTCATGGGGGAACAGTATGCTTACACTGAAATTATGGCATGTACTTCAAAGATTTTACTTGTAACCAGGATTTAATGAAGCAGTTATTGAATATGTTTAATAAGTGAGGGACAGGGTCAAGTCCTACCACACCCAGGGCCAGATCATGGCCCCATGAGGCCCCATGACACGTCTTAGGAGGTCGGTCTATAGACCCATTATTATACTATTTTAAGTGACGGCAATTTGCCTCCTCCATCCTGTAGTAGTGTATACATGTCTTGAGCATTCAAACTAGAAACACACAAAGAAATACACAACTTTTGTATTGGAAATGCACTCATTCATTGTTTTCTGTATGTAAATGTGGCAATTTGAGATGAACAGTACTTTTGAAATACGTTTAAAATCTAGACTAATAAAAGTTGTTTAATTTTACATGAGCCACATGGGTCATCTTAAAGAGACTGGCATGTTTGACCAGCCAAAAAACTGCTGGGTTTTTCTTGGTAAATCCCTGTTTTTGGCTTATTTCAGTCAGAAAATGTATGTATTTTTGTGCTATTGTTATTGTTCTTTTGAAATATTTTAATAACATTATTCATATTTGAATGAGTTGCTATATTGTTACAAAATCAGAACTCACAAAAGTGCCAAGCTCGTGCTGAGGGGCCTAAAACATGTCTGTAATAATTTTTGGACAACACTTTGTGCATTGGGACATTATATTGCTGGAACTGGGAAATAGCATCCCCCGAACTTGGTAGCGCACAAACATCTCCAGTATCATTTGCATGGTGTTTATTTTAGATAATATTTCCTGTATTGGAACGAAGGGGCCTATTCTGCACCATGGAACAGTCCCAAACCATTTTTCCTCCTCCACCAAACTTTACAGTTGGCATATGCATTTAGGCAAATGTTGTCAGCCTTCCAGATATTGTGAAATGGCATGTAAATCATGATCACTCGAGAGATCGTCTTTGTACTGATCTCAGACTTTTGTGCAGCTGTACTCCCAATGAAACCTGTTTAATGAAGCCCACGCACAACTCTAGTGCTGATATTGGTTCCAAAAGTACTTTGGTGCTCGGTAGTGAGTGTTGAAATTGAGAATAGATGATGTTTACATGCTGAGCAGTTGTTATACATCCACAGTAACAGTGCTAACAGCAACTAGCGATACAGCAACTTGTGCGATCACATTCACAAACTTGGAAATGGCGCTCTCAGTCATTGTTCCCTCATTAAAAATAGCTATAAGAAATTCATAGTATTTAATAGTATTTTAGTATAGCCTGCAGATAAATTAATTACTATAAATTAATAGTATTTTAGTATAGCCTGCACACAATGGCAATCATGCAGGCGTACCAAGCAGACCTGCTCAGAGACCAAGATGAGGGCGAGGAGGTCGGTGCCGACGAGATTGAAGAGCTGCACTGGGCCACTCTCCACGCCACTAAGGAGGCGGCCCATGCCATCTGGCGCTCCATGGTTGGTGGTGGCAGAGAGACATTTATGATTGAACATATCGGCCATCAAGGAGAGAGATAGAGGGCCCTATCATATTACGCAGGGTGCGAAGCGAGTGTTCTTTGCTAGTTTCAGCCCGACGCAGTTAACATTTTCACTTCCTGCGCCACGTTGTTTACATAACAAATGCATCTGTGCCCATTTGTGCGCCCATGGGCGTGCTGGTCTGAAAACGAGGTGTGTTAAGACGCATTGTTGGCGCGTTGCTATTTTGAGGCAACTGAAATAGACGCAATTTTTTTTGTTATTTAAAGAGCGTGTGCGCCTATAGGCGGGTCCTACACGCGCCTACTCTGCTTATTACACACACACGGACACAAACCAGCCAAATTTTAAAAATAAAAGGATTACAATGTAAAAGATTATTATTGTGTACATAAAGATAGGTGGAATCCGACTTGTCCCCTAGATGGTCTACTTGCGTGCTTTACCATTCCCATCGTTAAACTAGCAAAAGTGGATTCGGACACGCCCTAAGTGCGCTTTAGGCCATGCGCTTATATCGTTAAAATAAAGCCAAATGCATGGGGGGGTGGCTCGACCTCCTTAACACCGCAATCCCCCTCAGCAGCGAGAGCTCTCCTCAACAGCGTTTCCCTCCTTCCTCCCAGGCTTCGGCACCAATGTAGCAAGGTTAGTAATTCATGGAAGGAGGAGGTGGGAGCCGGCGAACATTCAACACACTTTAATAATCCAAAAAGAAAGAAACACAAAACGAAAGTAAAGATGGCAGCCCCTCAGAGCTCCTCCGTGAGATACGTGGCCGGTGTGGCGCGCAGATGATGCTCGTTAGTAATCTCGTGCCGTTCTCTCACGGCCCTCGGCCTCGTCCTGCTTGCCACAAATATTAAGTATTATTAATTATAATATTACTAGTGTTGCTTTCGTCAACGAAAATTATGACGAAATATTGTCGTCAACGAACCGTTATCACCTGACGAAAACGAGACGAGACGTAAATGCATGGTCATGTGACGATGACTAAAATACATGTATAATGCAATATCGTTGACGAATAAAAACGAGACTAAATGTGGTTTAAAAAATAAAAACTATGCTAAAATGTCTCTTCATTTTCGTTGACCAAAACGAGACGAAACGAAATGTAACGTCACGACGAATGAGAGAGTTGTGCGTGAACCCATAGCTTTGTCGGCTTTAAATTCTGGATTGCGATCTGTTCACCCGATTATCAGCGAATTTAACCATATATTACTCCATTAGTTATTCTATTAAAATGTCTCATTGATATATTTGACACATTCATAATCATTACTTTTGCTGGTTCTTTGTGACAGCTGTTATGTGTGTTATTGGCAGCGTCTCTTGTTACATGAACACGTCACCGCATCAGCGCCAGAACATGGAGATTTTATTTTAGAGTATAATCGCACAACCTATTCGATATTTTATAATTAAATAAACTAATCGAATATCAAAAAATCGTGACTCATCCCTGCATGGAATCTCTTGTTTCTTTTCCCAAATCTTCACTCACGTCACGTCTCACCCATTTTCTAAAGGTATTATAAACGTTTCTTGGTTCGCTTTTAATTAGGCCTATTATATTCGTATTCTTTACTGTGGTAAAGTAGAAAAACGCTGTAGGACAGATAGCCTACATTTGTACTTGCATGTCAAAATCTTTTTAACACAGTTTGTGCTTGTTATATTAGACATTGGGCGCGAGTTTAGTTGTAAAGCGCGTTTGACACGTGTGGGTGATTTTTAGTTTCACTTTCTCTGGCAGCGCAATCTCAAACACAGCCTAAATATCTCGCCCTTGTGGAGGATAAAATTCGCTCTTCAAACCAATTTACATCAAGTAGAAAACACGAAGATATCATAAAGAGATCGATATCTTCGTGTTTTCCTGCTCGTGTCCCACATCCCTCTCAAAGCGCAGAGTGTATCACGCGTCTTTGTGTGGAAATATAAAACGAGTTTTTTTTTTTTTTAATAACCCCCCAACCACCGCCGGTAGTTGGTCCATTACCGCGGTGGTAAAAAAACCTGCCACCGTCACAGCCCTAAATATAGGCCTACTAAATAGCCTACTAAATAGTCTATAATAAGATAGCCTTGTTTGAAATTCTATACTGACTGGGTTAAATAGAATCGCATTACTAAAAAGAGACTAAAATACAATTTTCATTGACTAAAACTAGACTAAAATGTCATCAGTTTTCGTCGACTAAAACTAGACTAAAATGTCATCAGTTTTCGTTGACTAAAACTAGACTAAAATGTCATCAGTTTTCGTCGACTAAAACTTGACTAGACTAAAAAGAGTATGAATGTGACTAAAACTAATAAAAACTAAAATGACAGCCTGACACAACGACTAGACTAAAACTAAAATTAAAACAGGCCGCCAAAAACAACACTAAATATTACATATAATACTTGAACATCAAAATTTGAGTGATGTACTGTATTTTTTTATTTTATTATATAACTTTGTCTTATTAAGTGTTACTTAAGTAGTTATATTGGGAAAATCCTTGAAAATTATTGATTTGTTTGTTCATTCGTTTGTTACATAATAACTATTTGAGTTAGATGGCATATTGGGTTGTCACACGTTAATGAGGCTCACAGTCTGGTAAAGTCGGTAGGATCTTCCACAAGTAGTGTTTAACAAGGCTCACAATAATCATTTTTGGGTTTCATAAAACGTCCAACTCTTCTTTCTTGGCACGTCTTCAAGAAAAGTCAGAAGACATATTAAAAGGCACCCAAGCCGAACACACACCACCTCGGTTTTAATTATTTTAAAGTGTTTTATTATAATTACAATATTATAACTATAATATTATTATTGTTTTAGGTTTTTTTTTTTTTTCTCTGTTTCTATAAAAGCAGGAAACTAAAAAGAGATTAGCCTAAGTATTAAGTTAAGGCTATTTTAGGATAACAGCTTATTTTAATATTCCTGGTCTTATGCATGATTGACAAACACATTGTCACAATTTGTCCTGTTAATCAGTGTTCATCTGTGTTTGTATTTAGTTCCATTCTGTTCAGTCAGTCCTTGTCTTATCTATGTCGTATTATGTGTGTGTGAACCTTCTGTCTGTCTTTGATGTAGGCTACCTGTATGATTTATATTGTTAGTAAAAGTTTGCATTAGAACTTTTATTTCCTCTTCGTCTTCTTCTGCCTACACCACGACACACAAATTTTAATAAGATTTTTATTTTATTTTAAAGCATGCATAAGGATTTTGTAGTTGTTTCTTGTTTATTTTTCTGGTGAGACACCTTATGCCTGATCTTCCCAAGGGCAACGTGAGTCAGGACAGCCAGTGCCCAAATAATGTCGCTTTGTGTTGAATGTGCGAATGTCATTTCATCTTCAAAGGGGAATCCCGAATGTCACTCCCAGCGCTCTAATGAGTCTGATTTGAGTGTGAGGGTCACAATCAATCTAAAGCTGAAACAAGTCTCTTCTCATCATTTCATCACTCCCACTATCACACTTCCAGTGTTTCATCCTTCAATCACCGAAAACCCAAATGACTAGCACAATCACTGCGCCGGTATTCAGAAGTCAGTGGCGGCATGTAATGGAGTGACACATCTCTTCATCACACTGTTTTTTAATGTTTACATAATCATCCTTTTACAATGGACTTAGTAGCCTGGGGCCTGTGAGCATTAGGATCTGAATGAGTCTCACAATAAGCGGCAGCTTGCAAAAAGGAACCTGTCTGTCAATCACGCCTATGCTGTGCTGAAGAGTTTAGCTGTCTCTTCAGAGTGCCCACAAGGATGAAAGAGTGGAAGATCATGATGAATGAAGTGAGAGTTAATTGAAATGAATCATTCTGGAAATCTGAAAAGGTAATTCGCTCCGTGCACAAAATGGCGACCGTTGACGTTTCGAACTTGAGTGTGTGGGCCAGTACTTCCGGTGAAAACTTCCGGTGATCTGACAGCGAGAGCGGGAGACAACAGCGACCGAGTTCCATTACCACAGCGATATTTTTCACATTGAGTGTTTTTAGGATTCAAGGAGGTGACTTGCCTTTCAGAGGGTGACAGCCTCAGCACTTCATTGTTGTGTGCCGTTATGTACAGTTTCGTCACGTTATAACAGAGAAGTCAGTTTTCATGCATTCCCCGTTGACGCTGCGGTACGGGCTGAGTGGATACAGAAGATCCGGAGGGAGGACTTCAACCCGACCAAATTTTTAAATGCATATCATTTTCAGTGTATTTCACCTGTGCGTTTCTATGCTTTCTATTACTGCATTTATTTTGTGCAAGTGAGATGAGTAAAGAAGACCATCTGTTTAATAAATAATTATCTGTCTGGTGTTTATATGCAGCACATACAGTATTGTACTACGTGTAAAATATACACAAACTTACCCATATTAAATTGTTTGTGGTACCTACAGTTAAAAATGTAAAATATGTGATAATAATATATTGATCGAGCAATTGATGTAAGTAAAAACAGTAGTCAGATTAATGAACGGAATACAACTGTTCACGAACAGAAGATTGTATTTGACTCATGCTGCATACGCAATAACAATTATGCCTATACTGTAAATGGGTCAATGACGTGACGGGTCATTTTTTTTGTCCAAAGGCCTTAATAATAATAAAAAAAACAAATATATAACATCCAAAGTATGTAAGGTAGTACAACTTGATCTCTTTTACTGAATCAAAAAGGTTTTAATTATATTAAACTACATATAAAGGTATTTTAAAGATTTTGAAGTGTCAAAAAGTCATTCGGTAAAACCGATATATTAAATATTTAAATGGAATAATATTGCTTTTAATAACTAAAGGAACTACAATAATACAAATATTAAACAGATAAGGCTTTTTTTTACATTTCCCCCTTTCTCCTTCCCCTCTCCTATATGTTGCAGTGTTTAGAGTAGTCCAATAAATGATTACATTTATGAGATCAGTGATATTTTGTTTTAATATTTCTTCTGTGGTACACACTATATACTATCTCAACATCAATGTCAAATCAGTTTTTAACTTTCAAATCAGTGGTTAAACCGAACGACTTTTTTGGTGACATTTTTTCCATCTTGTAAAAAATGACAAAAAACTTTGTTAATTGATTGTACAAACCACAAAATCTTAAACTAAAAAAAACTAAGTAAACTAAAAAATGGTTTCAAATATAGTTATATCTCCATTCTATTTTTTTACTTTTAAAAACCTTATTCGTCAATGACCCAAATATAGAGTTATAACTACGATTAGAGTTGTTTGCATAAAATGCACCGTGAACATTCACATGTTTGCCCTGTGATAGGCTGCCTACAATTTATCTCCATAAATACTATTTTCTCAATTCTGCGCATATATTTTTACTTACTTACATCAATTGCTCGATCAATATATTATTATCACATATTTTACATTTTTAACTGTAGGTACCACAAACAATTTAATATGGGTAAGTTTGTGTATATTTTACACGTAGTACAATACTGTATGTGCTGCATATAAACACCAGACAGATAATTATTTATTAAACAGATGGTCTTCTTTACTCATCTCACTTGCACAAAATAAATGCAGTAATAGAAAGCATAGAAACGCACAGGTGAAATACACTGAAAATGATATGCATTTAAAAATTTGGTCGGGTTGAAGTCCTCCCTCCGGATCTTCTGTATCCACTCAGCCCGTACCGCAGCGTCAACGGGGAATGCATGAAAACTGACTTCTCTGTTATAACGTGACGAAACTGTACATAACGGCACACAACAATGAAGTGCTGAGGCTGTCACCCTCTGAAAGGCAAGTCACCTCCTTGAATCCTAAAAACACTCAATGTGAAAAATATCGCTGTGGTAATGGAACTCGGTCGCTGTTGTCTCCCGCTCTCGCTGTCAGATCACCGGAAGTTTTCACCGGAAGTACTGGCCCACACACTCAAGTTCGAAACGTCAACGGTCGCCATTTTGTGCACGGAGCGAATAGCGAAGCTAATCTGTGTTGCTTAATTATAGGTCAGTCAATAAATAATTGCCCTTTGCACTAGCCTTTCACTAGTCCTTTCTAAAGGATGTAGTATTTAAAGATGAAAGACAAAATGATCTGATTGGAGCTTTTTCGACTCATCTTTCTCTAAACTGAATCTTTGCGAAAGAGAATATAGGCAATTGATGAGTGTCATGGCCACAACGTTTACTTATCACAGTTAATTACCTGCAATTAAACACGGTGTCCTTGGATCACTCCTAAATGTTTGTTCAGATGCCATAAATAACATTACATCCTGACTGCAGTTACTAAGGATTTCCTCCCACCCAACAGGTTTATAAACTCGCTTGCTGTAAATGGGTCTCCAGGGACCCATTAAGCTCACTTTAGTTGAGAGCTACAGCAACATACATTGCTACTTGAATTATTCAGCGTGTCAGGTTGGTCGAAGTTAATTTAATCAGGTCACAGGTTCTGACTCCAAACTCATCCAACGGGGTGTGCGAACCTTGTTGTATAAGTAATGATTGAGTGCCTTTCGGACGGAGTTGAGTAAATAACAAATAAACACTTGATTGCGCTGCAAAACCTATTGAGCTCACTACAGAGGCAGTATTTTAAGGCCATCATAGTGTATGTGTCAATTACTGTATGCTGCTTCCCAAGACGCCTTGTTTTTTAGCCAACTCCAAGGCAGTATCATAAGTATCCTCAAAAGGGAAGGCAATCCCAGAATGCATAATGACAAGCTCAATGGAAAATAAATCCATGAGGGTGGCAATTAAAAATGGCTTATTTTACCCAATATTTGAGTGTGCAAAAGAGTGATGTAAAAATAAACCTTTCTGCTAAACAAACTGCTTACCAGGCTTCAGCAGGTATTCAAATCTGGCTTTTAAACTGCTAAAGTAATACTTTTTCATTACGGTATTGATGGAGTTGTTATTATTGTCTAGCATGCACTGGTTGGAAAAAATGCTTTGCCAGCACAACCTAATATTTAATATTGATAAACATGCATACTTGAAATGCTTTTAACCTAACTAACCCTGTGCATTCATCTCTCTATGATTAAAATATGGATGTGCACTCTTGTAAAAGAAGGATGCAGGATTTTAGACATCTGTAGCTGTAAACAAATGATGTGTCATGATGCGAGACGCAAGTGCAACTGCCAAACACAATGTTCTAGTGAATATTTACGTAGAAAAAGAATGGAAAGGCAGCTCGGTGGAATGCAATTTTTCTTAGTTCCAGTTCCACAGAAGTCTTCAAAAAATTTTAGATTGAGGGGGAGTAACTGCTGATTTATTTTTGGATGAACAAACTTGCTTTAAGCAAGTTTATAGCCCAATTACATTCTTCCACCTAAATGAGCTTTCCTAAGAGGGGGTTTAACACAACACCGTTTTCAACATCGCCAACTACTGGCCTGGCATGCATAATACAGCGTTTTTACAGTAGGCATCCTAACGTATCTGTGCGAATGAGGATCGTTTTGACAACTTTGTCATCTGTACACAAAACTTTTAAAAAATGCAATGGAAAGACGTTTTAGTTTTTAGTACACCATTTTTGTGTAAACACACCCTAAATCTAACCGATTTTTTTTTTTTTTCTGTAACTATTGCTCCAAAGTATGATTAGGGCATGAAGCTTGAATTTTTATTTTTTTATTTTTTAAGGAGCACATGTGCTCCTAAGTTGAAAAATGTATGAGTGCGTTAAATAACTTCAGGGGCGCAATGAAAATGCATCAAAATAAAGTTTTTTCCTTAATAAATATATACAATGAGACATTTAACAAAAAATAAAAAGGTTAAATTGATTAGAATGCAAAAAGTAAACATGTCTGCCTCAAACTGTATAATTATACATAGGCCTGCTGTATGTTTATTACAGTATCATATGTTTTATATTTATGTTCTTGGTCTTTCCTTCCTGTGACTGGGCATCCTAGAGACAGAAGCTACAAGAGTCTACTTTGAAATAAATGCCAAAGTTTATTGCGTAAACAAAATACCAATAATACCCAGGAGAAAAAGTTTGTGTCACGTTGTGGTTGTAATGAATTGCAAGGCACATGGAACAAAAACAGTCTTTAATAATAAATTCAAAAATGAAATACACAGGAGATTACCCGGAATAAAGCATAACTACCACATAATACAAAGACGAGACCGATCAAAGAACTGGGGAAACTAAGGGCTTAAATACAAAGGGAGACACAATGCTTGACTGGTAAATTTAATTAGTAACTAAGAGAACTAATTTGGGATTAATCAAGACTAAACTGAACTGGAGACACAAGTGTCAAACACATAGGAACAAAAAGGCAACTAAACTAAGAATGATCCTGACATTATGCAACATGTGGGACTTTTAATTTAAATACACTTGGACTCTTATTTTGAAATCTATGCTTTACTATTGCCGGCTGCTCATTCGAAAAAGATGAGGGAGATAAAATATGCACTCTAACAACCATTTACCACTTATTGCAATATAAACACCATAAAGTAAATATTGTCATAATTCATCAACAGTAGATCATAAGCGATCTTTTTACATTAATGCATGGTATTCATTGATTGTGAACTGCTAAGAAACTGTGAGACTGTAGAACATGCAACAGTGCCACGTTTCTACTTTGATACATGCAGCAGTCGTTTTTATTCAATGAAATCATGTGCAACTAAACCTCTACAAATGATTCAGAACGCTGCAGCTCGTCTTGTCTTCAATGAGCCCAAGAGGGCCCACGTCACTCCTCTGTTCATCTCTCTGCGCTGGCTACCTCTCTCTGCTCGCATCAAGTTCAAGGCATTGACGCTTGCTTACAGATCTGTCACAGGCTCAGCTCCCTCCTACTTTCACTTACTCCTACGAGCCTACATCCCTACCAGAAGCCTACGATCGGCTAACGAGCGACGTCTCGTGGTTCCATCACAGAGAGCCAAAAAATCGCTTTCCAAAACATTCTCATTCACAGCTCCATGCTGGTGGAATGATCTCCCCACCCTCATCCGGAATGCAGAATCCTTGACAACATTCAAAAAAGAACTCAAAAAACTCATCTCTTCCGTGAGCACTTAACCTCATAAAAAAAAAAAAAATTCCTTTTCCTGTAAATTCTCGCTTATCGGGCTTATGCTACTCTGAATAATGCCTGAACTTCGTATTTTGAGCACTTATTGCGTTGTTTTTGCCTCTTCATGATGACTCGCTTAATTTAGTCCCAATTTGTAAGTCGCTTTGGACAAAAGCGTCTGCTACAGTGTTGCCAGATTAGAAATGTCGAAGTATCGCACCAAATTGTTTTTTGAGAAAAATTATCGTACACGAACCAAACGCATAAAATATAGCTATTTTCCAACAATTTTATTTTCCAAATAATTTTACAGCCAATTTAAACAAGCTGTAAACAAAAAAGCTGTAGTTAGCTCACACTAACTGGAGGAAGTCTGGCTACTTAACTTTTTTTTGCCAAAGTGCAAAAGATATGTCGACAGTCCACATTTTGAACAATTTTTTTAGCACTTACTGCTTCGTTTTGTTAAACTGATATAAACTGAACTCTCTTCTTCGGCAAAACTGCAGTGTAGTGTTGACGTGCGGAGTCTGCGGACGACACCGTGTGGTGCCTGTGTGTGTGTGTGTGTAACTGCTTGCGTGCAGGCATGCGAGCCTGCGAAATGATTCGGGGTCAGAGAGAGAAGCGGTAGGATGTGTGTTTGGACGAACGACTGAAAACTCTGAAATTATCGTACATTATGGGATTTTTTTCATTATTGTTCGTACATCGTACAGAGGTCAAAATTATCGTACAAATCCGATAATTATCGTACATCTGGCAACACTGGTCTGTTAAATGAATAAATGTAAATGTAAATGTAACCTTTTGAAGTTTAATAATCAATATCGCAATTTCTTTTTTTTTCCATTCCAAATTTAAGATCGCTTAATTTTTTTATCAAAATGTTTGTAATATCATTTAAGATATTTATGATTGATTTTTTATTTATTTTTTTCAGAGGGAGGCACAACCTTTTTTTGTCAGACACACCATAACATTGTCTTTGGTGGCTAATTTTAATTCCTTTATGTGACATTAGTGACTGAGTTTGTGAATTTTTTATTTCTGCAGAAGAAAATGGCTTGAGAAACCGCTTTGATAAATGCAGCAATGCAGCACAAATGCCCGCTGTGCTGTACTCAGGCAAGACCTCGGGATAGGTGATAAAAAGCACAGAGTTTCTCACCAGTGGGTCTGTCAGCATTTGCTGAGATGAATGTTTATGGAAATAAAGGGTAGTCAACACATTCCAAGTGTCCATTTGGCTTAAGAGGAAAACAACTGGAAGTTGAGGTGGCTCTCTGCAGGGAATTGCAGTGGGTCTATTTCAGTGAGATGTAAGGTTGGATTTACTGGCTTTACTGTGCCTGTTCTAATAAAGCTTTGAAACTGCACTGAGACTGGAAGCCCTGTTTTATTGGACCTTTAGTGAACAAAGGCTAATGTATCTTTTCTCCTGTGGAAAAATGTTACTGACGTTTAAGTGAATCTTATTTCTTTTTATATCCCTGCTGTTTTTCTTTATTCTTCTTGAACCATTTTTTCTTCACAGCATAAATGCGTATGGCTTTCAGTCATATGCATCATATTTCCCTTTTTTGTATGTTTCTAAGGTTTCTTTGTCCTTTTTCCATTTGACAGCTTAATTGTTTCACCTGGTCTGTGAGTTTGTTTGTCCCTGTGTGTGAAAGTTTAAAGTACTTCTTTTTAAATTACTTTTTTTACTTCTTCAATCTCTGTCTCAATTTTTGTAAATTTAGTAACAGTTGTGAAAGTTTGGGGTCGGTAATATTTTTTAAATGTTTTTTTTTGAAAGTCTCATGCTTAACAAGGTTGCAGCTCAGTAAAATCAGTAATATTGTGAAATATTTAAATTTCCATTTAAAGGGTTAGTTCACCCAAAAATTAAAATTCTGTCAGTAATTACTCACCCTCATGTTGTTCCAACCGCGTAAGACCTTCGTTCATCTTCGGAACACAAATTAAGATATTTTTGATGAAATCAGAGCTATGTCTCACTCCTCCATAGGCTGCTATGTGACCGAAACTTGCTGGCCCAGAAAAGTTATTAAAGAGATCGTTAATATAGTCCAAGTGACTCCAGTGGCTCAATCTTAAAGGAATACTCCACCGTCTTTTCATATTAAACTATGTTATTCCCTTAACTAAGACGAGTTGATACATACCTCTCTCGTCTCAGTGCGTGCACTCAATCGCTCTGGCGCGCGGCGAAACTTTGTTCACTCAGTTCATTCAATACGGGCCAAGCAGAGAAGCTACCAAACACCTCCACGTTTTCCCTATTTAAACACAGTTACTCGCGTAGTGTAACTCGACCTAGGACGGTGACACAAAACTAAACGTTGCGCTTTTCTAAGCGTGTAAAATGGATAACTATATTGTAAGGCGGAATACCATAGCAAGTGCTTATGAGCACTTCGACTTGGCGGAGTAATATCTTCACTCGTGAAAAATCCTCTCACCGCCCCCGCTCCCTCTGGTGAAGATATTACTCCGCCAAGACGAAGTGCTTACAAGCACTTGCTATGGTATTCCGCCATACAATATAGTTATCTATTTTACACGCTTAGAAAAGCGCAACGTTTTGTTTTGTGTCACCGTCCAAGGTTGAGTTACACTACGCGAGTAACTGTGTTTAAATAGGGAAAACGTGGAGGTGTTTGGTAGCTTCTCTGCTTGGCCCGTATTGAATGAACTGAGTGAACAAAGTTTCGCCGCGCGCCAGATCGATTGAGTGCACGCACTGAGACGAGAGAGGTATGTATCAACTCGTCTTAGTTAAGGGAATAACATAGTTTAATATGAAAAGACGGTGGAGTATTCCTTTAAGTATATCAAGCGACGAGAATACTTTTTGTGCGCAAGAACAAACAAAAATATCAACTTTATTCCACTATTCATTTCCTTCTCTCTGGGCCTCGTAGTGTTTTTGCGCTGCGCGTCTGTGTTGCACGTCATCACGCATCACACACATGACCGGCGTCGGCCAATAGTGAGCCTATGTGGTGACGTGTAACACAGACGCGCTGCGCAAAAAGACTACGCGAACCAACTAGAGGCCCAGAGAGAAAGAAATGAAAAGTGGAATAAAGTCGTTATTTTTGTTTGTTTTTGCGCACAAAAAGTATTCTCGTCGCTTGATAAACTTAAGATTGAGCCACTGGAGTCACTTGGACTATATTAACGATCTCTTTAATGACTTTTCTGGGCCAGCAAGTTTCGGTCACATAGCAGCCTATGGAGGAGTGAGACATAGCTCAGATTTCATCAAAAATATCTTAATTTGTGTTCCGAAGATGAACGAAGGTCTTACGCGGTTGGAACAACATGAGGGTGAGTAATTACTGACAGAATTTTCATTTTTGGGTGAACTAACCCTTTAAATGGAAATTTAAATATTTCACAATATTACTGATTTTACTGAGCTGCAACCTTGTTAAGCATGAGACTTTCAAAAAAAACATTTAAAAAATATTACCGACCCCAAACTTTCACAACTGTTACTACATTTACAAAAATTGAGACAGAGATTGAAGAAGTAAAAAAAGTAATTTAAAAAGAAGTACTTTAAACTTTCACACACAGGGACAAACAAACTCACAGACCAGGTGAAACAATTAAGCTGTCAAATGGAAAAAGGACAAAGAAACCTTAGAAACATACAAAAAAGGGAAATATGATGCATATGACTGAAAGCCATGCGCATTTATGCTGTGAAGAAAAAATGGTTCAAGAAGAATAAAGAAAAACAGCAGGGATATAAAAAGAACTAACCCTTTAAAATAACTTTTCTATTTTCTATAGTTTAAAATATCATTTATTCATGTGATGCCAAAACTGAATTTTCAGCATCATTAAGTCTTTATTGTCACATGATCCTTCAGATAACATTCTAATATGCTGATTTGCTGCTCAGGCAGGAAACATGTATTATTATCATCAATTAATCATTATGCTACTTCATATTTTTGTGCAAACAAACCGTTATACTTTCCTTATACTTTTACAGGGTTCTTTCATGAACTAGAAGTTTAAAGAACAACATTTATTTGAAATTATTTGAAACATTGTATACTGATGTACAAATGCATTTACTGTCACTTGATCAATGTAATGTGTGCTTTCTAAATAAAAGTATTAATTTCTTTTTTTTTAAAAAAAGAAGAGAAGAAAAAAAAAGTTACTGACCTCAAACTTTTGAATGGCAGTGTATATTGATTCCTTATCTGGTACCTGTGCGTCACATGAGAAACTGCTCTGAAACACACGGTTGAAGATCCAAACACAGCTTTATTGAAGGTAATCCTTAAAACAGACAAACCACAAGCAAACAGTCCAAACATAAAACAAGGTCCAAGACACAGGCAAACAGGGAAATCCAGGGAGACAAGAAAAAGATAAAAAAAAAAAAAAAACAAGACACAGGGAACCAGGATAACACTCAGAAATGCAGTGTGAAACAAGACTTTGCAATGCATGACTGAATAAACAGGGCTTATATAGGCAGAGTTAAAAAGGGTAATGAGAAACAGGTGGCAGTAATCAGAACATAATGAGTCCGGGCAAAGGTTTATGGGAAATGCAGTTCATGATGGAATGACTCTGGTGGAAATCAAGGGCACTCCAGCTGGTGGGTGTAACAGTGTGTCTGATTCCAGCATAATTTCCAGTAATCATCATCTTATCCATAACTATTATTATTCAAAATAATTAAATAATTACTATTTTCTTGTAATTAGGGCTGCTATTATTGAATTATTGAAATATCGTAATTATCGCGATATGCATTTGCGATATGTAAGTTTCCGATAACTGAATGATTTTAATACTTAAAAAATTACAAAAAGTAAAAGTTTTAGGCCGACACAAATAGCAGAGAATAGATTGGACACATGACTGTTACATACATGTGACACGCTTAATGTTATTAAGCGCAATAAGCCTTGGAAAATAACTCAATGCGGTACTTGTGCTCACAGAAAACCGACCGTCGGACAGCGTGCAATCCCCAATTCAGTTCTCTTACGCAGCTTATATGGCCAAACACACACAAAATTATGCTAAAATGCCTGTCTTAGTATATTCGGACACGGTCACTGATGTATTACACTGTGCTTCAGAAAGCTGTAGCAGAAACAAATTTGTTACATAGGCTACATTTATCCTCCTGACTCTAGTTTGTAATTATGCATACCTCCAAGCCAGCTTTAGTTTAATTGATGTTATATAAATGCAATAAATATAAATATGGTTTTCCATGGTTAATGAATGCATTAAAGAATAGGCTACTTTCTTTCTTGTTTATTAAATTCTGACATACTATTCGACCACAGCTGTTTCTTGTGACAATCCCCTCTGTAACTCATCAAGTCAATGTAATGTCATCGCTAAATCATACTAAAAGTGTGCTGTTTTAATAAGGTGTAAACAACAAAATCTGCGAATCTCTGAAGATGATGATAACACATGCGTATTACATGTTCAGTCTATAGTGTTTCATCTCCATCACTATTGGCCCGGTGGCAGAATACAGGGTTTTTAGACGTTTTCGCGGATCCGTGTGAATGAGGATTGTTTTGACAATGGTGTCGTCTTTACATGGAAAACTTGAAGGAAAAACTTTTCCGTTTTAAGCATATCGTTGTCGTGTAAACGTATAGCTTCTTGATTGATGCTGTCATCCAGGGATATTGCTTACATTTGCTGGGGTTGAAATGCTTTAAAAAGCTTTGGCTTTCTGTACAAAATTAAGATCTGGTGTAGGTCTTACTTTGCTGATTGACTCCAGCTTTTCTGTAGAAGTTAATCTTGAAAATGCTGTTGATAGTAAATTAGCAACAATGTCCTTCTTATTAATGTAGTTTGCCGTTTACATAGCGAATAGCACTAGCTATTTTTTCATTTTATTTCCCTGATCGTGTTCCACACAGCGGGCGGAAAGCGTCACAAACGTGATAACAAGACTTACCCATTCAGAGGGACGACATGATTGGTCAATGTTCCTGTCATTTGATAAGAATCTATCATTGACTTGCTATGGCTTGGCCCTCTGTAATTTCACAGATGGACCACCAATCACAGAGCTGAAAGCGTTTGGTGGAAAAAATCCTAATATGGAGCAAACTGACGTCTACACAACACTGAATAGACAGATTTGAAGGGTTTATTTCCTCAAAAAGATTTAGATGTTTATTGTCAAATTATAAATTCCTAAAATAACATTAGAATTTTTAAATATGGTTATGACACAGTTATGTTCAGTTTTGGTTTTCATGGACTTTTAGTTGTTTTCAATAGTCACAAGTGTTCCTTTGAGTTTCCCGCCACCCATCAGTTTGACACTAATCTTAATCACAGCTGTTTGTCCTGTAGTTCATCACCATGTGTATTTAAGTTCTACACCTTCATTCAGTGTTTGTCCGGTGTTGTTTATGTTAGTATCTGTGTAAGTTGTGTTTGTTCTAAGCCTTCTATGGATTACCTTTTGGATTTTTATTAAACTCTGTGTTTTGAATCATCTTCATCTTCTGCTTCTTCATTGTCTACCTGCACCTTGCTAAATATAATTTCAATTTATTTTACAAAGCATTGTTGTATCGCATATCGAACAACACGTTATCTAATGAGATATCACATAACGCATTTTGCTTCAAATTTGTGCAGACCTATTAATAATATAGTAACGGTCCGTTTCAGCAGGCACATACACACGTTCACGCTATTACCTCAGGCGTATTGCTAAACCAGAGTTTCATCTGTCATTTATCCTCAGCATCACAATAAGCAAAGCTGTGTTGTTTTGCTTTATAAAGTGGAAGCCAGATGTTATCTCTTTAGTAAATGCATTTTGAGGTAGGACAAGGAAATTAGCTTTTCCAGCTCTATTGATGCAATTTGGCAGTCCGAAATTGTTAGCAATGTAATTCAGAAGCAATTTGCAAGAGGAATTATTAGCTCAATGAAGCGGAAGTCATCATGTAGGAGAGAAAGACAACAACGTTTATGTTTGCTTTCAAATAAACTAAATTAAAGCAGAAAGATTGCGAGCAAGATGTTAACCGCTTATCTGTTAGGATAAATGGTATGACCTCAGGGTGGGAACTTAAAATCGTACTCGGGGAAGAGAAGAGAAGAATAGACAGAGAAGAAACGTGTGTGTGGGTTTACTCTATTATCGAGCACCTTATGACGACCAGTAGCCCTAATCAGCGCTTCTATGTCTCTGCATAACTCTCAGCAAGAGTAGATTAATCAAACCGTGTCAACATGCGTGTTGGCGAGACTGCTTTACCCCCACGCTCCTCTGTCTATATGAAAGCAAGTTAGCAAGCTCAAAGACAAAGTCCTTAAAGCCATGTTGATGCTGTGTCGACTGCATCAAGTTCTGCTGTCGGATTGAAAGAGCACCGACAGCAGTACCGCCTCCAAATTAAGTGCTTTGTAAACAACATTTCTAATAAACTCGGCAACACATATACTCAATTTGTTTACTTCACTCTAAGAACAAATAGCTGAGAAAAAATAACTTTCCACAAAGAGGAAACAAAGGCGTTTTTTTTTTTTTTTTTATTTTTTTTTATCGGCATGCATAGTATCAAAAAGCACCAGGCTACAAAACACTAGAAAGGGTTCGCTTTGACTTTTTGTTTGATTGTGTTTCGCTTAGAACTTCCTCCTCGTTTTTATTACTTAAATCTGTTTTGTGTTTTTCAATGGTAAAACACTACTGCCTACAACTTTAGACATTCATAGGTAGATTTTTTTCCTGAAAAGTGTCAAAAGTTGCACTACTTCAAGGGCTACTTCAAGTTGACTACATCAAGGAAGGCATATTTGGGCTTCTTTTTATTTGATGTGTCTACTTAATTAATCCAAAATTTCATCTGTTCATCATATGAAGCAATTTTCTCGCTCCAGAAGACTTGATGATTAATGTGAATTTTTTGAAGCATCAAAGTTTTTGTTGTGTGGACTTTTGATTGAGGGACATAATTCTCTCATTAAAAATATCCTAATTTGTGTTTCGAAGATGACGGATTTAGAACAACATGAGGGTGAGTAAATGATGACAGAATTTTCAACTAACTATATAGTTAACATCATCCCAAGTTGGGAAAGTGAAAATGAACTACTTTAAAGTAATTTAAAGTTCATTTTAAAGGGATGTTTGTGTACATTTTATAGTGATGCTGGTGATCCAGAGCTGCCTGTGCCTCTGGAATATCCCAGCCATCTATCAGTTTGGTCATGTGTTTTATGAGCCAATATTTGCAGAGTTGTGATACGCATCAAATTCCCCACCAAACCAGACAGGACATTCAAGCAGCAAAGTATGCTTTTCACAATGCTATCAGTTTCCTGAATGTTTTGATTGCTGCTCTTGAGGGTCTTGAGGGTGACAAGGTAGACGTGTGTATATAATATATATGTATAAAAACCTGTCTGGGCTCTTGTCTGAGCACGCTGCCCTGTATTAGTAAAGTCTTCTCTGTTGTGTTTTGATACTTTCTTTTTTTTTTTTATACAGGACTGTAAATTGGCTGCAGCTCTTTTAATATTCTGTCCTGCAAGACCAGGGCAGGATTTTTTGAGAACTAATTGGTATTTCACATTCTCCCATTAACAGTGCTAATATACGTCTCTCATGCCCTGCAAGTGTTATTTTCCTTTCAGACTGCAGTGTTCTCTTTCCTTTCAGTTCCAGTTTAGAGAGGCGGGCTTTGTGTGTCTGCCCTTGTTAATGCTAGGGGACGCCATCCCAACAGATCTTAGTCTTGGCTTGATGGCATTATTGACTTACACACATACAGACACACATATAAACAAACCCACACACCTCTACTGGCTGGGGGCTGGTTGGCATACTCTTAACTCTTTCCCCGCCATTGACGGAAATTTCGGGTTTTACGTGTTTTCACTGTTATACAGTAGGGGGCGCTATAACACATCTTCTGAAAGAGTACTGAATCTCCTGATCAAAATACATGGAAGAAGAAGCAGAAACAAGCGATAGCATAAGTAAGCAGATGCATATCTAAAATAACGCGACCATCAACATTAAACAGCACATACATCAAAATGGCCTATATTTCAGAATCAAATGTCGACCTGGGACGAGCTATTGTACTGTGAAGCTTTGGTGTTGATGGACTAAATCTACTCCATACTTGAATATATATTGAAAAAATCTTGTCAGCCAACAGCCCTACAACTATACAATATATAATATAACAAAATAATATGCCAATGACTTTATGAAAATATTTTGAAAGATTATTAAGTATTGGGTTTAGCTTATATCATTATGAAAAGCAAGTGTGTTAGTTTCATTGACAGAGCGAGAACGAGTTACTGTATCTATCTGACAAACAAGGCCAGCTAAGTGCCAGTCACTTTTATAATGGCATAGTAAGGTTTGTGAAATGTGTGAGTGTGTATATAAAGCTGTATGTGAGTTTGTTTGTCTCACCCAGGGTGGATAAATAATTGTTTAACACTTAATCCAGATATTCACTCTAAGCACCAAGCTGTCAATTTAATTCAGGCGGCTGCATGGAAAAACATACATATGCATAGACACACACACATACAGTAAAGACTAATACAAACCCTCAAAGCATGAGTAAATATGCAAGTACACACACAAATATCTTCAGAAGGCCCGGATAAGACGTGGAAGGCTTTTGCATATGTGTCACTGCGTGTGTCTTTTCTGTCTCACTCTTGCATTCTCTCCCAGTATCTTGACTCACATTCCGAGCTTTTTCCAGTGACAGTACTGTAGGTCAGTTTTGATGCAGCTGGGAAATGCAATATAGACACGAAGCCAAGTGTATTAGAAAGTTACAGAACCTCATTTCCCACAGAGCTTTGTGTGAATGTTTGAGATGAAATGCTTCCAAGAACTTATTAAGATTAGGTGCATGTGTTAGTGAAGGTGTGTGTGCGCTTGCAGGTTTTCTTTTCTTTTTGATTTTCTCTGAATAAGGATATATTGGATTGTTCCAGACCAGTGTTTGCACAAAGAGGTTATTTGGAGATGATGTTTAATAACTTTATTAAGATCTTCATGCAAATATGAGGATAGATCATCATGTATTACATATAAAAAGAGTGTTATTATCAATCATTTCTAAAAAACAGGGAAATAAATGTCTAGTAGAAATTCTGAAGCCACAAATCATTTTAGGGAGACAGGGCTAGTTGTCACATGAGCTATAAGGTTTTGAGTCGAGATAGATAGATAGATAGATAGATAGATAGTAGATTGTTGTGCTCGGGTCTCAGGGGCTGAGGGCTGTTGTGAACGAGAGGCTGAGGCAGTTGGATCCATGTGCAAAGCTTTATTGTAACACACCAGAAGACACTATAGAGCTGACATGCAACACAAGCAGACAAACCGAAGGGCAATCCAAACTCGTAGTCAGAACTGAGCAGATGTCAGGGCAGGCAGAGAAACGTTCGTTAATGTCCAGGAAAACAGGCTAAAGTCCAAACCAGGGAAACGGGAATCTTAGAAATAGTGCTCGGAACTGTCTGCAGGAATAACACTGGCAAAACAAGACTTCGCAACTAAACAATGGGAAGAACAGTCCAGATATAGGTGAGCTAAAGATGTTCAGGTGATGGTAATGACAGATGATAAGGTGACTGGAATGATGGGAAGTGCAGTTTCTAGTATTCGGGAGATAGTGATCTGATGATTCCAGAGGGAGGCAGCACGGAGCGCTCCGTGACATAGATAGATAGATAGATAGATAGATAGATAGATAGATAGATAGATAGATAGATAGATAGATAGATAGATAGATAGATAGATAGATAGATAGATAGATAGATAGATAGATAGATAGATAGATAGATAGATCTGTCACATGTTTTTTTATGGCTGAAATACTGGATTGATATTTTTGGGTTGACTAATTAACTGGTAATTAAATGTAACAAATAATGTTGCACATCTAATGTATAATCTTTTATTAGAATAATAAACAACATTTTTTTAAAAACTTTGATAATTGCCATAATCTTTTAAACAAAATGAAAAATATTCATATATTCATATTCAACTATATTTAATAAAAGTCACCTGTCAAGTTATATATCATATTATATATTACATCAGCATATCAGGGTCAAATTGAACAACAGGGGCTTATCTCAAAATTACTAATTTAACAGTTCATCTATTGCATAAAATTATGCATAAAAGATAAGTCAAGAATAGAACATTATATTAAAATCAGGAATGTCAGAATCAAACTGCGTAGTTTATGCATAAAAAATATCCGTCAGGAAACCATCACATTTTGAACGATGTTCACTAATCCAGCGAAGTTTTTCAGATGGATTGGCAGTTATTCTCTTTAGCATGCAGTGTGAAGTATTTCACACAGTTCCCTGATCATTCCGATTCAATTTAAGCAAGTGAAGAACAAATTCATTCTCATGTGCATTTTTATTATGCGTTGTATTATGCACGTTATCGTTTCTGACAGACAGCATATTGAAGGCGGCCATTTTCTCCCTCTTCTCGGAAAGCGATGGCCTATTTAAATCATCCGGTAGTGTTGGTTTTCCAGGAAATGCGTGTGCTCCCTGGACTTCTGCTTACAGTGTATAATACTACAGTGTATTGTGCACGTTATTTTTTGACATACATCGATGTCGTGAAATTCAAATGATGTGGATTTGAAAACAGATGGATTGTAGGGTAGTAATTATTTATTTCTTAGCCAGCAGGTATTCAGAGAAGTGATTGAAGCCCATGAGTGTGTCAATGTTTTTAGTTCTAATATTCCAACCGACAGCCAGCCTAAGTTTTTGACAGACGTGATAACGTCCTTGTTTGATTTTTGGGTATTATAAAATGAGCTGGAGACGTTTGATATGCTTTTTTGCGTAATTCATTACTTGTTTTATTGAATGCAGCTTTTTTCATGGCTTAAATAAATTATTTTACTCAAATTGATGTTTGGCTTGTCAAAAATGTCCGCTGTCACGAATTCATTGACTCTAGAAAATCTAATTAATTTTTCTTTACCAGGAAAGAAGTTGTTTTCATGCACAAAATAGTTTTTATTGTCTCTTATAACCCAAACCGGTTCCTTTAGACATTCTACTAACTATAAGTAACGTTGCTAGTACTACATGTCAACTAACTCTCATTAGAGTATTAGTAGGCTGTAGTAGACTGTCAGTAGACTGTTAGGTTATGGTTAGGTGTTTGGGTTCGGGTTAGGAGAATAAGTTTACTTGTAGATGCCAAGTTACTTATAGTCTTTAGAATATCTGTTGGGGGAGCATCAAAATAAAGTGTTAGCAGATATTAAGCAGACAGTCTACTAATACTCTGATGACAGTTAGTTGACATGTAGTTGCAAAGTTACTTATAGTTAGTAGAATGTCTAAAGTGGCCTATCGAAATAAAGTGTTACCCCAAAACCTTTTATTTAAACCTTTGAAAATGCAGATCCTGTTGTAAATAAGAGTAAAAAATCACTTAAAACTGCTGTTCCATTATTACTCCTTAACGGATGTGAACATTTTGCATTTTACAACTGTTTTAATCGATTGAGTTTAACTAAAAAAAAAAAAAAAACATTAAATAGCCTATACAGCCAATTAAGCTTTATCTTTAATCAATACTTATTTAAACTGACTTTCAAAAATAACCACTTTGTGAAATATTAACTGGAGTATAAAGTATAAAACTAGCCCTGGTCATTCCTGATCCAAATGAGACATCATTGTTTGCACTGCAGCACATTACATTCAAGTCTTCACCTCTTGCATTGTGCCTGTTTATATCGTTGTCATGCATTAAAAATCGAGATGAAGTTCATCGCTTGTTTTTGAACTGACACATACTCGCTATGTCATTGCACTGTTAGGTTGCTCCTACGTTCCCTGTTTGTTTGTTGGCAAAGCTCTGATGAAGTTTTCTGATGAAATTTGATGAAAACCCTTGTTGCAATTTTAAATGAGCTCCTCATTCCAGAGCACTTGACAGTTTGCCTTATTTTCCTGCTGTGAGTATGTGAGCGTTTGGGAATAGGGGAACGTTTTGCAGCTAACTGGGTAGCGGCTCTTGTTTGTTCTCAGCAGTACGTGTGAATGTGTACGTTCCTCCAGCTGTGATTTCTTGTGAGAATGCCGGCGTAGCGTCGCGGTTAAATGAAAGCGCCCGGTGTGCGTATCCTTTGGCCTGCATTGTTAGTAAAAGTAGATTTGGGTTTGATGCGCCAGTGTGAAGCCTCGAGCTAATTTCTGTTTGGGGAGAAAAGCACAAAGCGTCGAGCTCGGTTGTCAAAGCAATATTCCCTTCAGCTATAGTCATATTTTCAGTTGTTCCTTCTCTCTCTCCATTACTCTTTCAAATATGTGCCCTGTCTTCACAAACACCTTTCCATGTCCATCTGACTTAAAATTCTCTCTGAAAACATGACTGCTGGCCCTGTCTTTCATCTTTCATTCTTTTCAGACTTTCCTTATGTTGGTGCTATGAGTTTTGTCCTAGAATGTAAAAGTGACTTCGAGAAATACATTTTATTACTGCATTACCTTCGAAACTGAACTCATTACCTTAGCATGCTAACGTTATGCTTTACTGACACAACATTTGATAGCCTACACTTTCCCTTATACATTCACATAAACCTTTTGTCTGTCTTTACTCTTTCTCTGCTTGCTACATGACTTGCCATGTGTTGAGCGTTAGGGCTACTCTCATTCGATCTATTTATAGTTTGTTTTCTATGTCTGTATATGAAAAAGGGGAATAAAAGTAAAGTGCAAGAGGAAAACAACAAACTTGTTCAGGATGAGGGCCAAGCTTTTATCTTGATCAGCCTGAGATACATAAAAAGAAAGAAAGAGAGAATCTAGGAAATTGATAGTTTTTTTTTTTTTTTTTTTAAGATAGAATGTCACAGTGGAATTGAATGACTCATGTGACACAGAGTGGCTTCACGAAACAACGTGTGAACATTCACACATGAGTCTGGCCTTCATGCTGAAGGGATTCTTCCATCTCGGTATGTGTCTGAAGTGACCCTAACAAATATTTAGGCAATGATGAATTCTGTGAATTTTTATTAGATATGAAAATACTGAACTAAATGGCATCTGCAAAAATTTTTAAACAGTTGATATTAGTGGAATTTTTAATCTAATTTAATGACATTCAGACATTTTTAAGTCTCTTAAATGTCCAAATATACTTTTTTTATCACAACTGTATGGCTGTCTATTTGAGTATACATTGTGCTTTCTTAAGTCTGTGCAAAAGAAGATTTTGTAATGAGAAGTACCATGACATTAAATCATACGCATATCTTCTCGACACACACACACAGAGGTCTTCAGCAAAATAAATGTCCCAGAAAGTTTTTTTTTTAAACCCCTGGGTTGTGATTTATGTCCACGAGTTCAATGTGCACGATGTGGACCGTGCCCTTCGCAATGGATCATTTCATAGCAATCTTTCACAAATGGCATCACGTTACCATGTTATAGTGCTGGCTGAAATAAAAATGTTTTATTATATTAAGTAAAAAGTTGGCATCGGACCTAGCTGTATTTGTTCTGTTCTTATAAAACTCTGATATGCAATGTGAAAGTGCAAGGTTGTGGATTCCAAGCCAACGTAAAAGAGCCAAATCAGTGGGATTTTCATATCTGTCACTGATTTGCTTCACATACTTTTTAAAATCTGTGATAAATATTATTTTCTTACTCTTCCTTAAGCTGTAAGCTGTATTTTTTTTATCATACAAAAGATGTCAATGATACTGACACAGACAAATGATGAGACCAAATGCGGATGCAGAGAGAGATTTTGGAAAGCTGTGTCTTACTCACAAATCTCTAAACAACATGAAACAATAATCACTCTATTCTCATTAGAGGCAACCTCTGCTTTCTCACTGCCTCACCTCAGTGTATCGACTCATGTGTCACTCATTCGCTCTCGGATCCTGAGGGCTTGGTGCTAATTTCAGCTGCTTCAGAAAGTGGTGCACGAAAAGATTGTCACACATGGGGAACTGTCATTTTAAAAACTCTTGGCCTTTTGTCTTGATCACGAAATGTACTTCAATTCTGCTTCTTTTGTCTAATGACCTCTGCTCTTAGAAAAAAAAGCTTCTATAGGTTCTGTCAGGCACTTCATACGTATATATAACCTTTTAGGGGTTCCCATCATGGAATCATATTATAAATTAACTTTTAATTAACTAATTTTATTTATTTAACAGCATAAACACTAGAAAATAAATGAAATAACCCATTAAACATGAATGTATTAGGCAATGATTTAAGACAATTCTCTTTATATGAACCTTTTTTGGCAAAAGGGTTCTTTAAGATTCAGGCAAGACCCCTAGGATTCTATATTGAACACCATTGATCCTTTTTTTCATAGACTGTATGATGCCTTTACCCTATTTTCTATGCTTTTATCTTCTGACTGTTTTATCCTTAGTGGATGTGCTATTTAAACACTTAAATCTCTCAGAGACTTTAAAGGTTTCACCATCAGGCTGAATGCAAGCAGCATCAGAACCTTGATATACCTTTTTTTCTGAAAAGATTTGAGCATATTTGTTTGGAAGATGTGTTCATGCAAGGGTGGAGAGATTGCATTTATTTTATGCCTGTTTTTTTTTACTGAGTAAAATGGTATTTAAAGCAGTGGTTCTCAAAGTTTTTGACTTGAACCCCCATTTTCCATTACAATAAAGCCCCTCCTATGACATAGCTTATTGTTTTTAAAATCTTTTATTAACAGAAAGGATTGTCAATATACTTAAAATAACTGATCGCAATTGATTTTGTGATTCCATACAGTATGTTTCAAGAACTGTATTTTTTTTTAATGGTTATGCACTGTTATGTCCTGTTTTAGTTTCGTTTTCACACTGTTTGCTCTGTTCCCTTTTTCCTTAGTTCCCTAGTTAGCTTCCCTGGCTGTTAATTAGTTTCCACACAGCTGTTTCTGTTGACCACTGTGACCACAAACACTTAAGAGAATGAAAGGCAATAATCAGCAATATGCGTTCACACAAATAACGTTTTATTTGAATGTTATAATATGCTGACACAAAATACTTTATTTGAATGCTTCATTGACTTTGATATAACATGACACTGAACTATAAGAAAAGAAATGCATCATTGCGTGATGACTTAAGGAATCGATTAATGTTTTTTTTTTTTTTTTTTTTTTTTAACTGGTTCATTGAAACAAATTGTCCAAAAGAGCCGAAATGTCGACCCAGGATGAGCTATAGGACTGTGAAGCTTTGAAGAAATGTTGTTTTTTTAATGAAACTTACCCACATTCAAGTGTTAATACAATTTTTTAGAATAAAAAGTGTGTTTTCTTTCTTTTGATATATTGCATGTTCAGATATAAAATATATCTATGATACAATTTTGTGTAAATTATCAAAAATATTGGCAGTGGCTGGCAACTTAAAAAAAATGCTGATGGGGAAAGAGTTAATTGACTTCATTTAAATAATTTTAAGCAAGTGGAGCAAGTGGTTTGTTTTCACTTTAATCAGGTTCTGCACTCCATATTGTTTTTGATTTGTCGGTTCTTGTAAGAGGAGTCACACTGCAGGACTGTACCTCAAAACTTCTGACACTGGAAGACTTTCATTGGAGGTCAAATTTGTTCACAATGATCATTAATCGGCTGTTTGCGAATGTAACCAGTCCTACTACACTCCGTTCCAAGCGGGATTCGAACCGAGGTTTCAGGTGTAGGAGGCGGGCGTGCTAACAAGGGCCTATGTCCGTCAAATTTGCAATCAAAAGCCCTATTCGGACGGGACTAGTTTAACATGGAGAGGTGGGGTAAAGTAATAATTACCAGAGCTTCTCAGTGATTTTAGTCCAGTATTCATTACGGACAATGTCAGTAAAGATTACGGCGACTTTTACCTTCAGTAAAAAGGTCTGGAAAAAATGACCTCAGGTAATAGGCTACTAATCCCATGCGAATATACCCGCTGTAAATACGTACGTAAATATTTTGTCATTTCCTGTTTAAAAGTAGTTTTCCGCGGTTTTTCAAGTATGGAGACGCTTGAAAAAGCATTCAGGTGTGTTCTAGGCTGTGGGAGATGTCTCTGGCAAAACTCGTGTTTTTTCACATACCATTCAGATCAGCAAGAAGATCGAAAGCACTTGTTAGAGGCATGAAACATCTTTTAGCGTTAGGTACTGTAAGTGCCTATTACCAACACAATCCAATCTGAAGTTACCGTAATTAATACATTGTTTGACCGGACCTAACTGTTTTATATAAATATAGGTTATATGTGTCTGCGCACGTGATATCAGGAAGCAATGTAATATGCACATGACGACAGGAAGGTAATGGCGGTGTTTAAATCGAGTTACTCCTCCCACTTATGCGAGTTTTACTGAGATATCTTATCCCGTGTGAATTGGCCATTAATATTACAGACATTCTGTGGTAAAATTACATTACTCCATCTACCCTTGTTAAGTTAATCCAGTCCGAATAGTTTTTAATACTACAGATTTTGCCCTAGGATCAGAGGAATTGTTTAGGACTTGCAAAATTGGTCTCAGATTCCCAAAAAGTGCTAAAAATTGTACAGTGGGAACCCGGCTTTAGACTGATCACTAACCGTTTTCTTACTTCAGTCAAGAACTTCTTTAAAAGTCTTTTTAACAATTAAAACATGTCAAAGTCTCTATGTTGTGGTGACTAATTAGATGTGAATTGAATCTGTAAGTGCAATTCACCTAAAACTTAAATTGGCACGACAGGTTAGCGCAGTAAGACTAATATTTAAGGATTTTTGTCATGGATCACCAATGACATGTGTACTTTGTCATTTCAAGGAATTTTCTTTTGTTTTTTAGTATCAATTGAATTGAGCAAAAATGCATGTATTTGTATCAACACAATAAATAAATGAAGTGCAAGTACTAGAGGATAGCTATTTTATACCCTTGCTTCAGGGAAACCCATTACTCTGTCCTCATTACAGTTACATTCACTGCTCAGGTGTCCAGCAGAGCTGCGGTCCTTTCTTTTTTCCCCTTTGTGCTTCTGTGAATAAGTCTTGTCATGCAGGTGGAGAGATGAAAAACTAGCACAGCCACCCAAATACATCCTTTTTCCACATCCTGTGCTGTCCATCCTGGTGGCTGTGAGCTTGGAACATATCTCCGTCTTTCAAAACCTAGAGGTTTAAACTCAAATCGGAAAACTAAGAGGTTTAAACTCTATTCAAATAGGAATTGTTTTACATGTAGATTGTGATGTAATTTCAGCATTTAAAGGTTCTAGTCTGTGATTTTATTGCCGTCTGAATCAGAAATGTCCCATCATTCAGGAGAAAATGATAGGTTTCTTCAGATTGCTGATAGGTTTCTTCAAGCATCTTGGAGACATTCCCGCAGTTCTTCTGGATTTAGTTTGGCTCAGTTTTTTCTGTTTCTTCATGTAATCACAGACAGACTCGATGATGGTGAGATCAGATCGGTTGTTATCAGATTCCTTGTGCATACAGAAATCTCACTGGATTATTACAATTAATGGCAAAAAGAATGTTTAGAAATGTAAACTGATATTTCCTACTGACACACTACAGCAAAATATATAAATAACTGACTTTTTGTGTGTGTGTGTGTGTGTGGGGGGGGTATTAACATGCCTAAGACTTTTGCACAGTACTGTATATTTTTTAATACATTGGTTGTTGATTTCCTTATATTGACACTCGTAGTCCTTCATATTTCAGGAGTGAATTCTGAGAGAATGCAGTTGTCACTCATATACTGTAAACAACTGTTGAATACAGTACTTAGAAGAACACCGACAGCCATATTTAGCTGCAGCATGTACATATCATTGCTTATAAGAATAAAATGACATAACATCTCCCTCATCCCCCTGTGTATTACCATCCAAACTCAACCTTTTCTCTCAAGATATTCATCTTTCAATCCATCGTCTGTCTTAACTTTCTCCTTGGTTCTCATTTCTCTTCTTTTATCTAGCTCTGTTTTATCTAGCCCCCCCCCCCCCCCATTACTGTTTTTTCTTCTATCTATCCTCTTTTTTCTCAGCGTCTTAATGATTCTCTTTCTGGAGAGAATGCCCAGTCTGACAGCGTTTGAGGTTAAACCACAGATTTAGAGACTCCATCTGGAGCTTCCACAAAAGCTCCTTTAACACACACACACACACACACACAGTCCCAAACATGTGCCAGGGGGCGTGCAGAGGACAACACTCCTTCTCCGGTGAGAAAATTCAGTGTAGCGAAAGGCACGGGCCTGTTCTGTCTTGGGATTTTCTTAGTTGAGCTTCGTGTCTTTTTTCAGAGGTGTGCAATTTCTGCTACAGTTTTTTTTTTTTTTTTTTTCTTAATCACACCTCCATCTCAACAGTCTAGTTGATGTAGCACACATGCTGTTTAAGCTCATAAGAATTATTTCCAGTTTGTGTTTGTTCCATTTTTTCCAGTCATTTCACGCACATCTGGGGATGGGGATAAATTTAAGTTGATTGCTCTCAGGAGAAATTACTTCTGCTATTGTCATGGTAGCCAATGGTAGTAACTATAAATAAAGGGGTGCATGTAACGTTTCACGTGCAGTAAGACAAACAGCATCCTTGGTTATTGTACAGTGAGCAGAGATTATTGTCTGCAATGTGAAAGGAAATCATAAAGTGTTTAGTTTATTCTTCAGTTTGTGTCCGGAGTAGTGTTAAATGTAATTACTAATGGTGAAAAATGATTATATATTGTCAATATTGTGAGATATTGTTAATTTTGTATGCTTATTGTGATATTTAATATAAATCTAAAATATACAGAAAGTTTAGGGGTAGACTAGAGGATATGGAATATAGAGTTGCAAAATGTCTATGCAATTTCCCCATAAAACATGGAAACCAAATGTGTGTGTGTGTGTACAGTATGTATATATTAGTACTGCCTCGATCAAGCTATTTGACAATAAATATATAGATAAATATTACTTAGGAGTTAAAAATCCATAGTTTACCCTTCATTGCATAGTGGTGTTCTCCTACAACATCAATGACAGAGTCCCTGGTTTGTGTTCCTGACAAAAAATCCTCCAAGTCCTGTCAGTCTTTGGTTTCCCAGCATGCTCTGCACGCTTGAGTTCTTCCCTGTGGTGCCTTAATGATGTTGAGACCCAGTTTTGCCACACAGACTATTACAAAAGGCTACAAGCAGTCAATAATGCTTGAGGAGGCAATGCAATATTGTATATTTTTTAAAGGGGTCATATAATGCCATTTTTGTACAAGCTAATATGATTCTTTAGGGTCTAAATTAAAAGTTTGTAATATACTTTAATTAAAAATTCTCATTAGTATTGTAAGAAAACACTAATTTTACCTGCTCAAAAACAGCTCTGTTTTCAGCACGCCGTTTCAGTGCATACAGCTTTAAATGATAATGAGCTTTGCTCACCCCGCCCCTCTGTTCTGTGCGTACACCAATTCTAACACAATAACCACCGTTGTTCATTATAAACGTGGGATTATGAATTATATTGAGAACGTCGTACATAGAAAACATGCCGTAATGTACCCGGAGTGTAAACCTTAGATGCATTCATCATGAAGCCTGCAGCAAGGTTTGCAAATTTGCAAAGATTAATATAAATACTAATATAAAGGTTAATAAAACATTACACTCACATCTTCTGGAGGTTCAGCAGTAACACGTTGGTACCGATCCGTTTTTTCTCGTTTGTAACGCTGTCTGATGTGAAATGATTCACGCAAACAGGAAAGCACAGACATCGTGGGGAATCCCCGTGAGGGAATCCCCGCGTCAATCCTTTGGGCATATCGCTTCAAAAACAAAACTCAGCCACTGCATCTTCAATGGCTCAGATTTAGGAACATTCAAATGACTGCTGTGTTCCTTATTACACCGAAGAACAATCGCAGACGCCATTATGCTCATAGACAGCGCTCCAGTGAGGGTATCAACAATGACGCGCGGACTATGATTGACAGCTCGCTCATGAGCGAGGGCGGGTGTGTGTTGAAACGCTGCAGCTGTCAATCACAATCGTGGGAGGGGCGTCCGACCGTGTGACGTCACACGTTCGAACGGCTTGATTTCAGAGAGGTTCAAACATATAAGGAGATTAAAAAAAAACACTGGATGGATTTTTATCATTTTATGATGGTTGTGTACAGGCACTGCCAACACACATTTCAGTACAATCAACTTGTAAAAGTGCATGTACCATTATATGACCCCTTTAACAGAATGATTAAAAAAAAAATCTGTTATTATTTTGTCTTTGAGAATATAAATGTATCCGTTATGTTCCTCAAGGCAAATTTCTAAATTTAATCTCTTTATTTATTTTTATCCCATAGATTCTGCAAAGAGTAAGCAAACTCATGAGCTACACACTCAAAGTTTTGATCAAAAAGTTTAGATTATTTGAAGAATGTTTGAGTCCATATTAAACAACTCCAAAAACATATTCACCGTGTTCACTTGGTATAAACCATTTTAGCTTTATTTCTTTCATATGTTACATGTATTAACGTTGTTGAAGTCTGGTTGAAATCACCATTATGGTGATCGGTGTTCACTTTAGTTAAGCACTTGGCCATTGACTTTGGTTGAATTAATTCTCTTTCAGCAATTGCTGAACGTTCATGCTATAACTATTGTCTACAGTATTTCATTCTCCTGACTGCAATGACATACCATTTTCTATGCACACTGTTCGAAATCAGTGACAGATAGTTGACATATGTGAGTTCCCAACTGAGCACTAAAGTCTTTAAAAACAGCAACTTTCAATTTTGAACTATTTCAAGTTGCTATTAACAGTAACATTGAAAGATGGCCATTGTACCATTCTTATAACCTCTGTTACTGAACAACAATGAATGATTATGCTTTTGTTTGGCATTTTCCTTTGTTTTCATACATGTTTTTGTTTTGCAATGTGCACAAGCTCTTTTTGTGTACCACTGCTTCTTTGAAACAGGAGACAAATCGTTTGATCCTTTGAAATGTTTCACCAGTTTGAATTTTTACTTAGTTTTTCAAAACTTCAGATGACATTGATTAACTCTTTCCCTGCCATTGACGTAAATTTCCATGATTTATAAGACAATGCTTCCCCGCAATTTACAGAAATGTCCGCATTTCCTCATTTTCACTCTGATACGGTAAGGGGCGATATCATGCATCTTCTGAAAGAGTACAGTATCTCCTGATCAAAACACAGGTGAAAAAGAAGAAGAAACCAGCGATAGCATATGTAAGCAGATGCATATGTAAAATAGTGCGATCATCAACATTAAACAACATATAAATCTGCCCAATGTTACTGAATGAAATGTCGACCCAGGACGAGCTATAGGACTGTGAAATTTTGGTGGTGTTGATTTTGGTGCTCCATCTATGTTTTGATCATCATTTTGAATCTGATCTGAATGTAGTCTTTGACAAAAAATGCATTTTTCTCAGCTTTTTGCTCAAAATGTAGCTTTTTTTATAAAACGTACCCATATTCAAGTGTTGCTAAAAAAATGCATTAAGCTAGAAATGGGTTTGTTTGTTTAAAAGCAGAGGGTCTGTTCTTTCTTTTGATATATTGCATGTTCAGATATTCATACAACAAAATATTTTGTGGGCCATGAAACTTTTTGAGAAAATGATCACAAATGCTGGCGGTGTCTGGCAACCTTTTTTTTTTTCGCAGGCGAGTAAAGAGTTAATAATAGAACTAAACAAAATAATCTTAACTTAAACAATAACAATTTTCAGTTCTGTTTTAAACAGAGGGAGCAAAATAAATGACTAAGTTCTAATTACACATTAAAATAATGTATGTGTTTTATTCGTATATTGATGTTCCTTTACATCATTATTGTGTTAAAATTGCAAGCAAATACAATGCCTGTCTCCAAAAAACTGCTTGTATACAAACAACTGGCCTACTCACACTCAACCCCACAAAACAATCTTCACCAGCTCTGTTTTGCCTGAGAATAGTCAACCATCCAGACCAGCACTAGCCAGCATAATCCAGCGTGAAAATCGTGCTGTTTAATGCTGGATTTTTCAGCAGAAAAGATATTTATAATGCTACAAAAATTGTTTTCAAATAAATACTGTTCTTATTAAATGTTGAACTTATTTTATTAATTAAAGATTCCTGGGAAAAGTATCATGTTTCCACTAAAATATTAAGCAGCACAACTGTTTCCAACATTGATAACAATAAATGTTTCTTGAAACATTTGAATGCTAGTGTATTAAACATGTAAAATAAACACATTGGAAGTTTTACATGGCTTTTTAAAATTGATTAATCAAATTAATTATTGATAAATTAAATAATCAAATCTGTTTTTAGGCTTAAGCTATTAAAGAGATCCAATTTGTGATTGTCTTCTTTGCATTGGGCAGAAGTACCACACTACAAACAGCTGTTTAAACTTGTTAGCATTCAGGTTAGTGTTGGGTAGTAATGGTGGCACTCAATCATGAGATCTATTATGGGCTCTGTGGAGAGTGTCAGGGACATTTTATAAATGACTCCATGGAGTTTATCAATAAACTGCAGCAGTAACAGTGCTTGCATTCAGCTATGTGTTGCAGGGAGAGACTTTGGTCTGGGGTAGTGATGATGGTGACCTGTAGATTGGCAAGGGAAGATTTCTAGATGAACTAGTAATGATAACAGATGATATCTGGTGCTGAAAGTGTCCGGGTGGAGGGCTGCGGAGCGCCGGCTCTTTAAGAAAGCAGAGCGGAGAACAGGACTGTCAGCAAAGCTCAAAGTAGAATTTATTACACCACGAACCAATGACCTTGAGGAAAGTTTACCAACATTGCAGAGCAACAGGGCGAGAGAGACAGAGTTTGTGTTCATATGTTAGAAGAAAATCTTTCAGTTAGTTACCCCTCATTTAACGTTCACCATGAGATGTGGAAAACAGCTTCCCTTAGCACTTACAGTAGCTCTCAGAGGTAATTAACAACTGTTGTTGTCGCTTCTTTCTTTTTTTTTCTACATTCTTTGGTTGCAGGCATCGCGCCATGCGTCTCCAGCTGGGTTGGACTTCTGCCACTAGCTAAATAACACACTTTGTTCCTAAACTTCACATCCAAGTCCAAGAGTTCTGCATGAGAAGTGTGGAAGACGTACTTTGTCACTGATA
Organism: Scardinius erythrophthalmus; assembly: GCF_964197995.2. Lineage (NCBI taxonomy): Eukaryota > Metazoa > Chordata > Actinopteri > Cypriniformes > Leuciscidae > Scardinius > Scardinius erythrophthalmus. The sequence continues at coordinate 23,479,157 of NC_138240.1, forward strand.
TCTCAGACATACACACCTAGATGTGACGTTCTAGGCGTGTGATTGATAGCGAGAGGTTGCATGAAAAACATGATTCTCCTTTCTCTTTTGAAATAATAGAGTTTGTTACAGTGTTGACATTCATAGAACAAACCCCCCTCTACAATGTAAAAAATTACAAGATCAATGTAACGAGGTTTAGATGTTATGGGAAGAAGGAGGCGGGAACCGGCGAACATTCAACAATATTTAATAACAAAACACACAAATACAATAATAAAAGTAAAAGCCAGCAGCCCCTCACGGACGACTGCTGGCGACACAAACAGAAACAAAACATGAACTAAAACACAGGCCTGTCCTCTCTCGCTCTTCACTGTCGTCGCTCCTCCTTTATGCCTCCGCTCCTCCGTGAGAGATGCGAGACCGGTGCGTCTCACAGGTGTAGCTCATCACAATTACGCCACCGATCTCGCGCCGTCCTCCCACGGCCCTCGACCTCGTCCTGCTCGCCACATACCCCCATCGCCCCTCGCAGGCCGGGGGGTACCACCGAGGCTGCGCCTACTCCCCGTCCCCCCCTCCCCGGGGGGACCGATCACGGCGGCTGCGGTACCTGGGGGTATGGACAGACGAGGCGAGAGTACAGGAGACGGAAGCATGAGGAGCGACAGAGACGAGAGAGGGGAGAGAGGAAAAAAAAAAAATTCTTGATCCGGTTCCCGGACACACTGCCGCTCGGTCCTCAACCAGCTGAGAGTCACTCGCGGTGCCATGCGATGGTACTGGACATTCGTTGGGGGACGGCTCGACGCCCTTCCGCCTCCTGGCGGCCGGCGGTGACTCCTCTCGAGGGCAGCCGGCAGCGAGTTTCCCGTTCCCTGCTCCGCCCCCATCATGGCCGACGGCAACAGGCTCCGGCCCACGGCGAACGGGAGCGACTCCTCCGCTCCCTCTTGACGGCAGCCACCCCTCCTCGATCCAGGAGCACGGTGTCGAGCTCTCTGTCCCACCAGATCTTCCATCGCTCCAGCACCATCGCCTCGGGCAGCAATCGGCGGCCGACGCTCCCTCGTGCTGCCCGACCTCCTCAGCACCGCGATTCCTCCCAGCAGCGAGGGCTCTCCGACAGCGTGTCCCTCCCTCTTCCCGGGTTTCGGCACCAGTGTAACGAGGTTTAGATGTTACGGGAAGAAGGAGGCGGGAACCGGCGAACATTCAACAATATTTAATAACAAAATACACAAATACAATAATAAAAGTAAAAGCCAGCAGCCCCTCACGGACGACTGCTGGCGACACAAACAGAAACAAAACATGAACTAAAACACAGGCCTGTCCTCTCTCGCTCTTCACTGTCGTCGCTCCTCCTTTATGCCTCCGCTCCTCCGTGAGAGATGCGAGACCGGTGCGTCTCACAGGTGTAGCTCATCACAATTACGCCACCGATCTCGCGCCGTCCTCCCACGGCCCTCGACCTCGTCCTGCTCGCCACAATCAATAAGTCATGACAATGTATTTTTACATTAGGCTATACTTTTACAATTCATAAAAACAAGTTAAGCCATTTTAAACTTTTTTATTTTTTATTTTTTAAGTTATACAAGATTCAATTAATCCATCATTCATTAATTTAAGTTGAAATGATGATTGGACCCAAAAATTGAAGTCAGCTATTTTTTTTTTTTTTTTTTTTTTTTTTTTAGTGTCCAGTGATGAAACCAATTAAGGTGCAAAAACTGGTCATTCAGTAGTTCTTTGATAGTATGGCTTTATTTTTTTTTTTTTTATTTTATTTTTTTTTGCATGTTACCAGAATTACTATATGCTTTTTTTGGAAGAGCTATTATATATATATATATATATATATATATATATATATGCATTTCACAAGCCGGCCTTTTATTGTGATATCCGCATATATATATATATATATATATATATATATATATATATATATAAATATATATATTTTTATATATATATATATATATATATATATATATATATATATATATATATATATATATATATATATATATATATATATATATATATATATGCATTTCACAAGCCGGCCTTTTATTGTGATATCCGCCATTTCAAATAAACACGCTACTGAATGCCAAAATAAGAACAAAAACTGTTGACTGTTTACATTTACTTGCATTAATTAGCCATAAATCCATTAATTAGCCATTACAGGTATACATTTAATCATATACACAAACTCATTCTGGGCTTTTGAGTCATTTAGTCAAATCTCTGGCTACACAAGATTATCATGGCATTTACATCAGAACCTGACAGAATGATGAATAATGAATCATTATAGAGATAATTATAGGCATTTTAGAGGTGTTGTAGCAAAAAAGGCCTTTTAAGTCTAAGTGCCAGAGAGAAGGTGAATTATTTTTATTTTTTTTGGTGAACCTTTTAACTATAACTGTTTTTGGAACCCTATTATGGATTTTTGAAAATTACCTTTCATGTAGTGTGTAACATAGCTCTAAGTGAATTAAAACATCCTTCAAAGTTTTAAATCTGAAAGTACACCGTATATAAAGTTATGTCTTTCAAAAGTAAGAACTCTGAGTCAATGAAATGAATTGTTTTTCAAACGAGTCATAAGCCGTTTCGTTGTGACGATAAAATGAAACATTAGCATATTGCCCGCCCACTTATTGCACGTGCAGACACCAGGGAAAACTTGAACCTCAAACCAGCAGCTGATTCCTGTGGATACATCATGTCGAGAAGACGCTGTGCTCTAGCCTACAATGTGAAGGTAAAGACAGTTTTTTTACACTGCAAGGACAAGCATGTGAAGAATCAGTGGTTAAAAATCATTTTTACCACGATATCACAGCAGTATAATCCTAAACTTTTGCTGTGTTCCTTTTATATTACTGACGACAGCTTCTCAAATCTCGGAGTTCAGTGCAAGATTCGCAAACCGCCTACTCTTGAAAGATGGTGTTCAAAATACTTAGTTTTGAGTTTTATATTGTGTAGCCATGATTACCTACTGTGTCTATTAATGCAGATTGTCTGTCATTCTCACTACTTTGAGGAAAGATTAAGCATGGAGCCAGATTTGTTTTACCAACGTTTGTACATCAGTCATTTACATCAGTCATTAATGCTAGAGCTCGGCTAATGTTTACATTGCATACATGCACTGTTATTGATACAGTTTCCACATGTTCATCGCAATATATAACAAAAATACTGTTAATAAATTAATACAAGTAAAATGATCGGTTTGTTGATGGACATGCACTTGTTAATGCTGATGGTGAGGAATTACAGTTGCAACATCTCATAATGTACCTCAAACTGAGTTGTACCACTGAGAAACGTCCTGCTCGAGTCGTCCTTAATTGCGATAGAGGTTCGGGTTGAATAACAGTTCTTCCAGTGTTTCATCATCGGACTCACGCTCGCATTGATATGGTAAAATCGACGTCATTGTTCGTTACTGTGTTTAGTTTACAGTGTAGGAAGCCTCAGGACAGAGACGTTGTTATAGCAATGGGCGTTTTTGTTTTCGATGCGCGCCGCGCGCTGTACGCAGTAAACCAATCACAGACTGAGCTGTCTGGCCAATCAGAGCAGAGTAGCTAGGAGGGATTTAGAGAGATTGATTCACATGACGAGTCGTTTGAGAATCATTGAAAATGTGATGATGTGCAAATGTATATTATGAAGAAATTAAACAGTTTTTTGACCTTTGATGCATGTAAACCTGTTGTAGGAGACTCCAAAACAACATTAGGAAACTTTAAAATAGCATAATAGTGGCCCTTTAAGAAAAAAGAAAAAAACATGAAATATGAAAGTGTGGAATGTGAAACCTTTAATCATGTCAGCTTTCAGCCCTGTCTTACAGGAACAGTGCATATTGTAAACCTTTTGTATTAGACTGATATTCCACCACAGGAGTGTGTGTTCAGGTGTTTGAACTATGCGAGTATCTGTGAAGAAGGACCCAGGGGTTTAGTACAGTAAAGCACTGCTGCCACATCCAATCTCTGCCCCTCCATCACACAGAGCTGCCATCTAGTTCACGCCAGGGCATCAAAGACAAGAGATGCTCTTTCTTTCTTTTTCTCTCTCTTCACACACATGCACACACACACACACACCTAGTCTTGTAATATCTGTTGTTGTTGTAAATGCATACAAGGGAAAAAACATTCAACCTTTTACTTTTGTGGTAAGTACATTGCAAGTACATTGAAAGTGCACATAAAGTACGTCCAACTTTCTCTTATAGCAAAACATTTGCATTCCCCTGAGAAACTTTGTTCATTCGCAAAACTTTTGCATTCCGCTGAGAAACTTTGTGTTCGAAACACAAAATTCCTCGGGAAACTTAAAACATTTGTGAGGATGCAAAAGCATTGACATATAATTTTTCCTCCCATCTCATATTTTTTCCATCGCCATGTCCCTTAAAGGTAATTTAAGGGTATTGGTCAAATTAACTGTGTATTAATAAAATCAGTAAATGTATAACATTATGTGACTCTTTGTACAGAAGATCAGATGTTCTTGCTCCTATTAAAACACATGATGTTATCTGGATGATTCAAATCATACTGAATAACATGATTCACTCAAATCGTTATGCTGATACTAGAAATTGAAATGAAAATGATATTCTTCAATATTTAAAGAATAATAAATATTCTTAATTTACTAAACATTATGCACTAAAAAAGTGAATTCAACAACAATTAAATATTTAAAAATGTAGTGGTTATTTGCTAAAATGACACATTTATTATTATTGTTAATCGCTAAATATTCAAAAAACACTAAAATAATAATAAAATCCACCATCTCAAGCATCTGAAATAAGATGCCAGTATAAAAGCAGTACTATACTCTAGTGCTGCCACACAAATCAGAAGAAGTCTTCTTATTTTTATCCTACAAAAAGGTAAAAGCTTCTGTGCTTCCTCATGTATATGACAAGGTCATACATTATGAGGTAGATTTGGATGGTGCCTGCCTGGCAGAATAGGATACTGGGCACTGTAAACCCTTTGTGCCATTTTTACTTTCAAATCTTGATGTTAAAGCCTTTTCTCTATGTCCTCAATTTAATTCAATTCCAAATAATATATAAAGACTTGATATATAAAGTCAAAGTAAGTTCAGCAGAGTTCCTTTTTAAAACTTTTAGGACCCTTCTATTTGAGAATCTTGATTGGATGGTAATGCATTGGGATGCCGCAAGTGGAACTTTAATGGCTCAAATGTTGAATGTTGAACCTTGTCCGGTTTATTGTGATAGGCTATTTTATGATTATGACGGCCTTGATTACTCCTCCATTACTCTCGCTTTCAATTACCGAAACTCATAATGTTCCCCAGGATGCTTTTATTTCCTTCTGATTTGTTTATTTTTCACTGCTTCCTGAAGGCCCAGGCAAGGACATCTTCTTAATCACAGGGTGTAAATACATGGGAGTATAATGCAGTTTTTTTTTTTCCAGAAATCCCCAAGTCCTTCTGCTCTCACCTCCCTGATGATTTGACATCAGTAGTCATAAGAGATGACGCTTGATAAACGGAAGCCATTTGCCAGACAGGGATTGAAACTCCCCCCACCTGATGAGAAGCTTCAGTGTTGCTGCTGATTTATGATGTCACAGCACTATAAAGGGCACGCAGAAGCAGGAAGAGATTCATTAGGAAGCCTGACCAGGTTTTTAGTGAAGTCCAAGAGAGGCGGTTGGAATACTGATGGGTCTTCTGATCTGTGCCTGTCTTGTCCTTAAAATCTCACTTAAATGAAGCTTCCTAAAAGCCATGCACTGGGGACGGATGCAAGTTATCGAGTGCTCAAAAGTGACAGCAATGATTGATTGTGAAAACATATGCAAAACTTAAAACATATACACAATACTATACTATCCACAAGTTTGCCAAAAGTGACCTTGACCACATCCATCCATCCAATCCGTCCGTCTGTACGTCCAAGACAAAGGCCATGGTATTCGATCTTATATTAAAGTTTTTATATTTTCACAAGCAAGGTGTACATTTTCAAAACTCTTAGTACAGAGGTCCAAAGTAATCACATTTGTAACAAAGCATTCTTTCAAACCCTGATCCCATGCTTTCATTACAGTTATACACATTTAAACACAACAGTATGATCTTCTTTTAATTTAGTACTTTTAACAATCAATTCATTTAATAGCAAACAATGCAAGATACATGTTTCAAATCACCCTTTTTGCTAAAATAATTACAGTAACACAAAATTCACTTACATTACCTAACTTCATAACATAAAATCCATAATGTTTGTAATAGTGTCTACTCAGTGTGTTATCAAAAGGTGTTATGAAGTTATGACACAGCCATGAGGTTTTGTGTTATAGAGTTTGATGCCAATAAAGTAAATGTTATGTCTGAATCTACACTGTAGTTGACATTTATAAGGGTGAGTTACAGTAATGTGGCTGTCTCTACCATGGTAATCTTAAAACAATCACATGACATACATACTGTAAAGTAAAATGCTGTTGTTGATGCCATCTATCTCCCTTCTGATGCATCTCTGATTAATCTGATGTTACACAGCCATTGACTAATCTTCTACTATTCACTAGCATAGTTTTCACTAACTAAACTCTTTGTATTACAGTTTTTCTCAATCAATTTGGCACATTTTTCGAAACAGTCTTAACATTCTCAAAACTGTAAGTTCAAATGTCAAAACAGTTTGCTGGAACATCAGAACTCTGTTCTTCTATTCACTAATTCATGCTTCAAAACATAGTTATTGTGTCAGTAAATTTCCCAATGCCACCAAAACAAAAACGTGTTTTTGTCATTGTGTGAGCCACATTGATCAAAATGTTTAGATGTTTTTTCACCCTGACAGTGAACCGTGGAAATTATTGTTATATAAAAATGTAATGTTTGTTGAAGAGAAAAATTTGTTTTGTATTTATACAGTACATTTATTTGTGTACAAATGTGTTACATGTAAACTGAAAACTTACTTGTCAATAAACAAAATTATTATTATTTTACAGTAAATTTCACATTTCTTACATGTTACCGTAAATACTGAACAGAAAATTGCCACAAAATGACATCCATGAAAACAAATATTATTGATGGACATCCTGTTGCTCGTGTTGGTATAGCCAAAGATTTTCATCAACATCACATCTGATGTATTCTCTTGTGATGCACCGGGGGAAATAAATCTCCTTGAGTGTGGCGACCATCCCCTGCAATGATCACTTGTGATGTCTTGTCTCATGTGATCTGAGACGAGAGACAAGATCTGATCTTGTGGTCGATGGTCATGTACTTTCCACCTCCATGTTGAAAAAAATCTATTCTATCGGATGCAGGAATGGGGAGGTGAAAGGAACTCCCTTTTTATCCTCTCATGTGCAGCAAACCATTCCCTAACAATGTTGGTTCGGTGGAAGCTGACGTTTCTCTTTCACTCGGACCAGGTCAGTAGAACCGGATACATTAGGTCTCTGTAAAGTGTGTTTAGGAAGGCCAGTGTGTGCTCACACCATTCTCTGAAATGGCAGGATACATTTTAATATTGCCCCCACGTTGGCCTGGTGTGCCAATTGTTATTTTGTGTCCAATGAGATTGCAGCCACGTCTCCTGCCTTTGGCCATTGAACCCAGCCTTGTCTACGAAAACAAGAATGTGGGTTGTTTCATAACTCAATTATTCTCTATGAAGTAACATATCAACAAAATAAAGCAAATTTGACATAGCTTATTCTAGACAGTTTAGTACATGTTTTCTCTTCTTATGGGTATCTAAAACTTCAAGAAATATGTACAGACATCTTGGAAGTACAGTAAATCTCCCTGTTCAATATACTAAGTGCACACCATTGCTTTACCTGGACATACTGGTACTGCACCTCCTTCACTCTTTCATTTGACAATTCAAGTAATTTGACAATTTAGCAGACATTACAAACATTCCATGTCAGATATTTATGGAATATACATGCATATCTGACAGATTTGGATAACTGAATGGATAATTTTGCATGTGATGGCTCAAACGATGCAAGTTTCACTGAGAATCAACTCATCAGTTTTGATCAACAAGCCATGTGCATTTAGTTATTGTGCAAGTAGTTGACAATTGTACTTTTTTGCACACGTGCAATTTGCTTAAATCAATAAGAAATTTGAATCTGATGTGAACAATAAACAAATTGCTCAGAGATCTGAACTCTTTGTTTTGAGGGGGAAAAATGTCTCATTTGAGAATTGAGCCAAAACGATTGATAAAACACAAATTTTAGTTTCTATGAACTCAAAATTTTAAGGGGTTACTTTAAGTTAACCTTTTTTTTTACTGTGTACTAATAGAAATAGACTTGATACATTTAGATTTGCTAAACAAAACATCCGTCAACATCTTGACAATAATTTATTGCCTGAATGAGACCTTTTACATTTACAAATATATTCAAATTGGCAAAACAACTACTGTTACTTAGTGTTAATTATAAAAATGGCTTATGTATGATTATTAAACTCTTAATGATCATGTTGCCTTAATTGTCCTTTTTTTTTTTTTTTTTGCATTAACTCAGTAGCTCAATTTCTACACATAAAGACTGAAGGCGCAGTCTTTTAAAAATTTAGTTGGCGAAATCCAAACATTTTAGTGGGAAACGACACGATCAGGGATTTTGCACAAGGGCAAAACATTCAAACGTGCCTTGCTTTGGGAAAGCAGAAATGTAATTCGTCCCCCTACAGAAATTTTAACCTTAACAAGTAAATTGACCAAACCGATGTGTTGAACCTGTAACAAAAGCATCAAGTGAGACTTACCAAAGGCAAGTTGCCACATCTTGTTTTGTAGATTAATGAGCACATTACTCATTTTCACAGTCCTAATTACAGTCCTACTGCAGGATGTTATTTTTCCTTTGTGTGTGTTCATGTTTCTTAATTTGCCTGAGTTTACTGTAATTAAGTGGATTCTATGAACAGCCAGGCATCTTTAAGCTGCTGGTTGAGTATTAAAACCTGTTTTAATTACCCTGGTGAGTTTTAGCATCACACGCTCGTCATAACACCAGGGTCAAGTCTAAAGTTTAAAGGACAGAGAAGCCAAGAACAAAAATCGACTAGTCGATCCCAGCTCGTTCATTCCGAGCGAAGTAGCAGAGACTGAAAAGTGAAGGACTCATCATGTAGTGTTTACTCCATAGTTGATGTCTCTTTAAAGCTTAAAGACATCAGTGATGAACATTGATGACACAGATTTGCTCTGCGCCCATATTAATCCTTATTATCAGCACATGTCCTCTCTATGAGAGGCCATTACTAAGCCAAAAACGAAGGCATCTGTGGGTGGAAGCTCTTAAAGGGAAGCAAGTGATGTAGGGAGCCCTAATGAGAAGGCTCTGCGTAGCACTTCAGCTGCTCGGTGCCTCGAACACAAATAACAGGCCACTCTCTGTGGTGTTTAATGTACAAAGCTCTGTAATGTGGACTTCCAAGCAGCTGTTTCAGAAAACGATACGCCGATTCTTTTAACAAAATGCCCTGTGAGAGAGGTTGAAATATGATTAGTGCTAGGGCGGGGTGCCTCAAGGTAACACAAATAAGCTTAGCGGTGCCACTAGATTTCTTTAAAACTGTCGAGTTGGAGAAAAAAAGGACTTAGGAATACAGTACGTTTGGAGCCTCAGCTTTTTACCTAGCAGTATTCTTGAGGGTTTTTTTTTTTTTCAATAGACCTCTAAAAGTGCCCAGCTTTGTAAATCATTAGTTCTGTGCAGTCTCTGTAGATGAACATACTCATTTTTCAATATCATTAATTTCTATGGGAACCCCAAACAGGCATAATGTTGTATTATATATTGATTCTCCTCACAGCTCCTAGCATACGTTTAACTGCCTTTCTGGCTGTTTTAAGACTAGCCCACATATATCATTCCTTAAATGATGCTTGTGAAAGCAAAAGCTCAATGAATTATTTTTGACAGGCCAGCACAAAGTCAATAGCCCTTATTAATTACAATTGATGTAATGTATGGCAAGAATAATACATTGGGACTTAGGGGAAAACAGCATAAGCCTATTGCTCTTATTTAAGGGAGAGTTTGGCTTTGATATGAGGTGTGCAGGGGGAGCGACTAGAGCGGGGGTCCATTCCTGCTCCTGGAGGGCCACTGTCCTGCAAAGTTTAGCTCCAACCCCATAAACACACCTGAAGCAACTAACCAAGCTGTGTTGAGGCAAGTTGGAGCCAAACTCTGCAGGACAGTCGCTGTGGCCTTCCAGGAACGAGTTTGGACACCCCTGGTCTAAATGAACCATAGAAGGCCAAGTAGGGATGGGAATCGGAGGAATTGAATGATTCTGGTTCTGTAACGATTCTGCTAATGATTCTTTTAGAACTTTTGAGGAATAATTGTTTGGGGGAGAATGCAATTCTTATTGCATTAACTGCTCTCCACAGTTTGTTGCCAAATGATTGGATCAATTCAAATGTCAACAAAACCCATATAGCAGCGATAAGCAAACTCATTCTGGAGGACCACTGTCCGGCAGAGTTTAGCTCCAACCCTGATAAATCTTACCTCCTTGTAGCCTTCTAATCCTGAAGACATGGTTATCTGGTTTAGGTGTGTATGATTAGGGTTGCAGATAAACTCTATTGGAGAGTGGCCCTCAAAGAACCGATTTTGACCATACCTGCCATATAAAAAAATCTGCAATAAATAACTTCAAAAGGTGTGCTTAAAGATTTTTTGGATGCAATACAATAATTAGTCTTAATTATTCACTATCATTCAAAAGTCTGCATTTTACTGCATTTTTTACTTCAGGACAATTTTTGCCCGATTTACCCTTCCCGACATTCAGAGAAAAAAAAAAATCGCATCAAGGTCATCGGCTGGTTCGAATGTTCAGCCCAGATTTTCTGTTAATGTGGGGCTTTTACTTTTCAAATCTTAAACCTGCCAATCTGCTCGTGGAGCATGTTTGATATTTAGGATTTTAAATCGGGATAATTGCAACTATGATTATGTCAGTACAATAGCCAGGGAGACGGAAGTGACGGAACTTTTGAAATGGCGACCGCAAAACTGTAAGCAGCTGTACGGGTCTGGTGGACAACGGGGATGAAGGAACGGCTGGTCGAAATGTGGCAACAGCACAACTGTTGTTTCTTGCTACAAAGAATAAGTATTGATGCAGCAAGTTGTTGCAACACAGTATCCATTTTGTTTTACATCCGCTTCCCTGTGAGATCACTGCTAAATCTGGCATGATAATATTAAGAATGTCTTGTAGTGTGTGTTGCGCCACGATTTTCAAATCATATAGTATGTAATAACCTGTGAAAAAATCTGTGAAGATTCTCCTAATGCCGAGTTCACACTGAGTGAGATTTTTGTTTTGTGAGATCGCTGACAAATGGCCGAAATCATAGGCAAATCGGTGCTCGTTCACGTGAGTGACAGTCACGCAGTATGAATTATCAAAGACGCGATCTGAGAGAATCGCCGACGAGTTGCGCGTGAGATATTTGGCATGCTAAATATTTGGACCTGTCAGCAATTCAAAATCCTGCTGTGTGAATGTATTCTGACTGAAAACTACATTGGCAATAACCTACAGCCAATGAGAGATCAAGAAACAGGACAGTGGGATGTTTTGGGAGGAGTTATAGACCAGAATATCTGTATTTTAATACATTTATTTACAGTAATATCAAACAGAAACAAAGCACAAACATTTGCTTGACCATCAGCAACAGCAGCACATTGCAAAATTATTTATTTATCCCTAACTCTCTTTGCAGAACACACAATCCTTACTCCCCTCGTCTCCCCAACCATTTCCTCCTGCATAATCAGTTTTTTTTTCTTTTCTCCTTTTCGCAGCAGATCAGCGCACAGACGATTTGGATTGCAATCTTCTTGCAGGCTATCATTTGTAATAACAATTTCAGTCTCACGCGTGATCTTGCGTTATTTCCTTATCACTTCTTGCGTGTGTTTGGTTGTAAAACGCAGTTTGCAGACTAGACAGAAGTTGTCTGCGATTCTATCTTTTGTAAAGTCATGCAGTGTGAAACCTGTCGCGGATCAATCGTGCAGTGCCAGTGTGTACACACCAGCAACTGAATGTTACCCCAGATAGCGTGCAACCAGATTTCACAATCGGTTAAAGGCTGGAATTCACTACAGAACTTTTGCTCAGATTTTTGCCCCAATTTGCGATCTGTGTGAGTTGGCAGTAGTTGCCAAATGTCTGCGCCAATCTGCAGATTTGGATCGTTCGGAGTTGACAGAATTCACAGAGAATCATGTTGTGTATGATGGGCACAGACTATCAAAACATCAGGATATCATAACATGTCTGATATTTTGAGCCGATTTTAGAACACACATAGTGTATGATGCATCGCTAATAAATACTGTACTGTACATAAAACAGTCAAAATACATTGACCAGACAACGGAAATCAAGGGTGCGAAGTCACAAAGATAAAAAAAAAAAAAAAGAAGAAGACGATGTACAAGATTGGGTAGAGACCAAAAAAGAAGGAAAAACTTACCATCTAGATCACAGATTCACCATTATCCAGGACTCGACATTAACACTTGTCCGGGATAAGTAGCCAGATTAAAACGTCAATAGCTGCGAATTATTGATTATTTACAGTGACTGATAATGGATTAGAACAGAACTCCTCTCATAATCTGTTGAGTCTTACCGCGTCTTCCCTCCCCAGACCGTTTCCAAATGCACCGGCTCGTATCTTCCACTACTGCGGGTCATCTCCTGCATTTGTTTCATCTTCAAGACAACGAGACACATGTTTCTGTTTGTGATCGGAACGATTTTAATGTCTGATAGTCGTGTCGTGTAGTGTATGATGCCCAGCTTTTCTCTGTAACCATTTACAAAGTCAGCAAGTGTCTTATGCCTGCTGTTTTAAAATCTCTTCAGATGTTGTGTAGTGTATGCCAGCCTTAAGATTTAAAAACTCCTGTAGTCTGAGCCTGGCTTAAAAGGAACCAACTCAAAAGAGTCATTTGTTCAGGAATCAGGATACACTGGTCATGCTGTTTGTTTTTGATTCACTAAAAGGAACCAACTCATAAGAGTCATTTGTTCAGGAATCAGGATACACTTATTGTGCTGTATCTTTTTGGTTCACTGAAAGGAACCAACTCAAAGTGGTAATTTGTTAGGAATAACATTCGTCGGGATACACTGTTTGCATTGTATGATTTTGATTCACCAAAAAAGTACATTAAAAAACACATAACCATGTCTCTTCTTAAATGGAACTGATTCTTAATTATTCTTGTCAGCTCTCAACCCTAGGCACAAGCCTAGAGTGAGAGCAAAGCATCGTGGGATTAGTTCCTCCAGAACTAAGCAGCCGATTCAACAGAAGAGCCCCTCATGACAGGCCGGCTCCACTTCAATAAACACCTGACAACCACACCGATTTCTCTCTCTCTTGCCATACTTTATCTCCCTTCCATCTTCCTTTTATCTGTTTACTGGCCTTGAGTCTCTCTCCCCACCTTGCCCTTTCCTTCTCATCCTCACTCCTCCGTGACTCGCTCTCCAATCTCACCCTCTCACCAGACTCTTTGACAGGCCACGGACAGGTTGACACTGCCTCCTGTAGCCTTACATATCATTAGGGCCGCTCTCGTCCACAACCAGGCTAGGGGGCAGTGACTCTGAAAGCCCTCTACGGCCCGGGCTGCTTTCCTCTGGTCAGCCCTCCTGTCAAGCCTCCCTAATACCTTTTCCTGCTTGGGCAGTCAGAGGAAGACCTTCCCCTTGTCTGGAGCCTTTTTACAAGGGCCGACCGGCTGCTCATGTTGATCCATCAGCGTGACAGCAGTGTGGTCGAAGAGAAAGAAGGCAAAAGGAACAGAAAAGCAGGCAGTGATGGTGAATGACAGGTGGAGGCCTTTTCTTGCTGTGTGCTTTAAAAAATAAGACATTGAAGTCATTCATTTCCGTTTAATTTGCGTTCGGTAAGAAAGTTAAAATGTATTAAACGGTTTGTTGGGATTGTTATGCTTCATAATAGAGCTGCAAAACTACAAACCCCATTCCTTTGTGCCTTGTTCAAATGTGTGCTATCATAAAAAGTACACCCAGAAATTGTATATTTCATTATTGTTAAACTGAATGAAATGAAATTGACTTAAATTAAATAAGTGGCAAGAATTTGTGGACGTTTAGTGGCATTCAACTCCCATATTTCATTTTCTTTTTCAAATAAGTGTATCACTTTGTATTACGCAGAGAGTGAAATTACTGCCACACAGCACATTAAAGAGTTTCTGATTAATGGCTTCCCTTTTCCGGGTTGCTGGTCATGGTCGTAATTTCATTTAAGCCTGGGCTCATTCATTACTTTCGCTAACAATTTCTCTCTTTTTTTTGTAGCAAACATTCACAACTTCTTTGAATGGGCCACTCTAGAAATTAAACAAAGTCAACCGACCTTGTAAGTCATAAATTAAAATTCGTAATGGTTTTTCGCCAAAGAAGACATTGTGATGTATTTCATACTGAAGGCTGCCTGGGTTTTTCTACTTCCACATAACCGTATGGAAATCTGCCCTGTGGTTGTTTGCATATTGTGTTATGTAAACTAGCTATTAGCACTAAAATGACAGCCGGTAACATCTGGACTTGCACGGCAACATCTGTCAGCGGGTGTTGATTACTGACCAAGCATGCATTGTGTACTGTATGTAAGTTGCCGCATCTAAAGCGTGTATATGGGAACACATCTTCAATTTACAATGAAAATTCTTGTTCTTTTGCCAAGGCAGGCAGATAAATCTTGTCAACACTGAAAATGAAGCCTGAAAAACAGTTTTCTCTGTATTTCCTCCCAATTGCTTCGACGAATCAGATTGTTTTGCAGTGACAAGATGTCCCCCTTCAGCCCTATTTTCAGCTGTGTTTGTGTACAACCGTTCATGTGTGTGCATAGCCAATCCTCCTAAATGAGTAATTTATTCTTACTGATTCACAACCAGGCCATTCATTGCCATGTCCTTGGTCAAAGCAGAGCGCAGAAAGAGAGGAAATAAATAGCCTAATCAGAGCACAGAACGTTCTTCAGTTTAAAGGTCAAAGACTTAACATTGATTAAGATGGGATGTTAAAACACTAGTTGGATATGACATTTTGAAACTGGATTCAACAGCAGAAGTACAATATTAACATTTTTTGTTGTTATTTTTTTATTGTATTTTTTTTAGCAATTCTAGTAGTTGTAGTAATAATAAATTATTATTATTATTATTATTTATATATTTTCAATTCTTCAGTCCTACTATTAAGTACAGCAAATCTTAAAAGTTTAATCTAAGTTAAATCTCAATACCATATACCATAAATATTACTATTGTAATTTTAGTTGTACTGCAAATAATAAAAAATAGTATTAATAATTGTATTAGTTTTCTTAAATACTCATGTTTTATAGTGAAATATTACTATTTATTTTCTTTAATATTTTTAGTAATAATTATAATTATTATATTCATATAGATATACAATATAGATACAATTTTGTTGCAATCATAACAGGAAACAAGTTTTAATCAGTTATATGTTAAATAAAAATGGATTGGATTAGATTAGGGCTGGAACTAATGATTATTTTTCCAATCAATTAATCGAAGATTGATCGAATAATCTAACGATTATCCCTCTATTAGAAATTAGAAATAGCTGTTTAATCCTTTGGTTAATTTACCAATAAATAATAACCGTAACTTATCTAAGTATGAACATTTGCTTAATGCTATTATTGATCACAAAAGGTAAGGTTTATGCAGTGTAGGCCTAATTAGGAAAGAGCTACACTTTTTTGTCGTATTGAGGTAGGAAGTTTTATTTTCAGATGCTCCTGCATAGAAATTGTGCTATACCAATCATTTCAGTTTTACAGAGCAGAACACCTTTTTATTTGGTCTCTGTTTAAAACAATTTCCTCACTTTAGATAACTTTAGATAATAACGGCTGATTTTCAGCATCCCCGGGATGAGCCACTGGGGAACATAAAGTCCGACAAATCAACGCATTCCAAGCAAATCGACTAATTTAGGTAATCGATGTAATCGTTTACATCAACGTATCTTTCCAGCCATAGATTTGATTCAGGTTTAGTTCATGAAGATTGCGTTTTGGTCTAAAATAATTCCCAGAACAGTGACACGGTTGCTATATATAATGGGTCATATGTTCACCCTCACAGATAAAACAATAAAACAATTTGAGTGCCTATCTGTGTCTATTTTGGTTTATGTCCACTTCTTCATATCAGAGTGTCTCATCAGTCTCTATATTACTTTCTGTCTGTGAGGTGAAATCGATGTTTCTGCTGGAGGCTTTGCTGTTGAGGTTATGATATGCCACAGCCAGTGCTGTCTACCAGAAACAGCGAGGGAGATATTACATAGGATACAAACAGTGCCTGCTCTGGAAATAACTTTGGCACTTCTTTTATGATGCAATAGATTTGAGAAAAGAAGTGAAAAAGCTGAACTTAGTTCAGTTTTCTGATACAATAATCTGATGTCTGAGGTGGCTATTAAAGTTTTCATATTCAAATGTTACTTTCAGTGTCATTTTGCATTAATAGATCATTAGTCTCCCACTCTCACACATATAAAACTGTAAATTTGATTTCTATTTCAATGGTTTGGAATGGTTTGAAAATGAAAATAGAACATAGTGCTTCTGAATATATAAAAAAATAAATATTAATTCTCATTCTCTACATTATAATGTTGTGGTTCATCTGTAGTATTAAAAAAAAATTCATTTTAATTTGTTTAGACAAAATAGTAAAGGCTTTTTAATTTTTAGCCATTTATCAGTTAATAGCCATTATGAGAACATATGATATAGTGCACAGCATTAGAGATTCACACAAGAAAATGGATAAGTAGGCTACATAATTCACAAATATTACACCATTTAAACATCATTAAAAATACATAGGCTACTGAGTTACTAAAACAATCTTTGTCAAAGTTGTTTGTTCACAGTTTGAACCTTCTTGTTTCCATTTGTTTAATTTCAAGATCTGAAGTGATTATCTATTGTTGCTTTTACAGCTACAAAGCTGGGAGCACTAAATGATATTCAAAGTCACATTGCATGCTTTTAACATTAAATAAAGCACATAACTGTACCTGAGATTATCATTGCCACACTTTGTGTTTGTTGTTCCAGCTAAAAAAATAGAAACCGTTTCTAAAATAGAATCGTTGCGTGTCGCCGTCGCGGCTGGTTAGGGCAAAAACTCTGATTAACATGGAAAAGATTCATTTTATCGCGTGTCGCGTCACTTGTAGTTAGGACACTGTGTAATACAGCTTGATGAATGAAGGCATGCTTTAATCTAATTCAATTATATCTTGGGGCCAGAAAAATAATGATCAACTTCTTGGTATCAGTCTGAACTGTAATATTCTGTGCACCTTTCTTCTCAAAATACACACCCCACATGTAACTCTGACATCTCTTTCCTTTTCTGTCAGTTACAGACTGTCGAATCCTGGAGAATCTTCAGCGCTACGCCTCCCCTACTTACCTGCCCGTCAACTACCAGCTCCTCAACACAGAGTCCTCCTTCTTTCTTAAGGAGGCCACCCAGGACTTCATGCGCAACTCTAGCTTTCTCTCCAGAACGGAACTGTTCTTCATCCACCAGGCCAGGAAACCTCCCATCATCAATGCCACATATGGAACCCTTGCGGTGGAAGAGCCTGTTCCTTTGGATCTCCTCCAGATGCCTGGTTCCTTTGTGGGTTCCTCAACCCTCTTCACCTTCAACTGGAAAGTGCAGACCTTTGTTCTCAATGAAAGGATTTACCTGAACAAACCCAAGGTTCAAGTCTTGTTCTACATCGCCGGGAGAGATTGGGACGACTACAGTGCAGTGGACAAACTTCCCTGCGTACGGATGTTCGCCTTCCATGAAACCCAGGAGGTCCGTGGGAGCTGCAGGTTACGAGGGGACATGGGCGTTTGCGTCGCCGAGCTCGAGCCTCTTCCTGGGTGGTTTGCACCTCCCAGCGTTGTCCCAGGACGGCAGAGGAGTCCGGATATGCCTGAAGGAACACCTGTAGAGCTGTACTACAGCCTTCGGGGCGCAGAAGAAGGGGGTTGTCTTTCCGAGGAGTTAGGGGACAAGAGCTCCGCTCACTCGGATCAAGAGGGATTGTTTGGGTCTCCGAACTCTACACCCATGAGGCGCATCGGGAGTGTACGATTATTCCAGACTCCATCTGTTCCGGAATTATCAGAGCAGCGTTTGGATGGGAATTTTGCAGTGTTGGTACCATCCACGCCTGTTCGGCAAAGGGATACCGTGTCAGCATATGTTGCAGCTTCGCCGTACTCACCTGTAGAAATGTTCACTCTCAGGTAAGAGAACTTCATTTGCAAGATGTGGAACTGCATTGAAACTGCTGTGTTAGCAAATAACTATCCACGAGACCTTTTCCTGGGACTTTCATGGCTGTGTTACAGTAGTGATGGTTTCTGTAATGAATGCCACAT
Source organism: Scardinius erythrophthalmus (assembly GCF_964197995.2). Classification (NCBI taxonomy): domain Eukaryota; kingdom Metazoa; phylum Chordata; class Actinopteri; order Cypriniformes; family Leuciscidae; genus Scardinius; species Scardinius erythrophthalmus. The sequence continues at coordinate 23,497,752 of NC_138240.1, forward strand.
TAAGATTCACTATTGACGTCATGGCATTCTGTCAGCAGTTAAATAGCAATTTGCTTTGCAGCTTCAAAGAGTCATTAAAGCCTTTTTTGCTTTGTTTTCTATTCTGTTATTTGAATCGCAACTAATCATACTTTGCCCAGTTATCAGTCTTTGCTCCACTTGGATCTCCATATTTGGTCACATATTTTCTTTGCCATAATCATTTGGCTTTTGAAATAGTTGTGATTAATTCCAGCTGGTGTGCCCGAGATGAATTTTCACTTCACGGTTACTTTACTTAATTTAACTATGTTTTTTGTTTACCATGGCAGAGAGAAAGACATCTTCATTTTCAGGTGAAAACATCCAGCCGCACTGAATCTGCGGGTACTAATTAGAATTTGCAGATGCGGCTAAGTGATTTGGGTAATTAACACACAATGCAAATGAGGATGTCATCAATTAGAATGCGCCTCCATTAGCTTAATGACTGCAAGCTCGTCCGATTGTAATCACAGTGGGTGAGAACATTTATAAACCATATGAGACCCAACCAGACAAGAGGTCAAGCCAATTTGTCAGCCCTGCATGTGCACGCAAGATAAGATGCACTAGGAGAGACGATGGCTGGTGTATTTTGAAGAAAATCAGATAGTACATGGATGTCAGCTGGGCTTTCTTTGCTGAATTCACTTGTAAAAGTGAAAGCACAAATCACTTGCTTTTTGAGGGTTGTGTGTGTAGGTTTGTCTAACAGTGTGTGTGTGTGTGTGTGTGTGTGTGTGTGTGTGTGTGTGTGTGTGTGTGTGTGTGTGTGATCAACAACCACTCTACTTAAATATGCTGAGAGGATGAGACCCATTTTTATTGTCCCTGGTGGTGTGTGCGTGTGTGTGTGTGTGTGTGTGTGTGGCTACTCTACTGTAATCATTGGAAAAACGATTCATGAATAAAATATTTATGTGTAGTTATGCAATATGCATGTTTAAGGGGTCTTATGACCAGCAAAACCATGCTTTCATTTTCTCAAGCATAACATTATCCTCTGATTAATTATTGATTTACAGCTTTAAATGAAATCAGTGTTAAATAGTCTACAGAGGATCATTAAAGGAATTTGAAAGAAACAAATGTTCTAATTCTCAATATTAATGATCCATTAAATGTTTTTTTTTCATGAGCTGATGAGTATGAATGTCTCAATTGAGAAATGAAAGCATGACATATTTTTTCATTATGTTTTTGTGAAGTGGAGGGTTGTATATCTCTTCTGAAAATTAGACAGAGATTAATCAAGGTCTGCCTTAATTACCATAAATAATATTCATGTAGCAAATGATAAAAAAGTAATATTTTGATTTCATTATTTTTAGTTGCATGTTTATGTTGCTGCTTAATCTGCTTTACAATTATATATATTTTTGTAATTAGTTTAAAATGAAGTATATTTTCTAGAATCCATTTTGGCTTATTTACATGCTGCATATTACTTTAGCAGACACTCTTAAATTAATCACTGCATTACCATGTAAGATTGTATGATGAATTACTGTATGGCCAATTATGGCTGGATGGATTTTTCGGATATTTTTTTTAGATTTTCTCAACGTAAAAAAAAAAAAAAAAAAAAAAAAAAGCATCCAAATTTGGTTATAATTATCACTTTAGGCTGTGTGGAAAGCGTCCCACAGATACTGTATTAAGTCGGGCCTGTGGAACATCCACCGCCCAACTCAAAAAGCAATTTTGCTAAAATGATTTTATTTATTTTCTCATGCATAATCATTTTTGCTCAGTGGTGGTGTCACTGTGTATTGCTTGCTCCGATTTAAAAGGTGTCCACTTTCAAACTAATTTTGGCAGAACTTCAGCTGCAGAAAAAATGAAAGAATATAATCCAATACCACTGGAGACTGGAGACAGAGAATGTAATGCAAAGACTGCACCAACTACTGTACAAAATTAGGGGAAGCCTTCAACCGTAAGGGAGTCATATACAGAGTTCAATAATAGTGCTTTTAAGTTGGTATTCTTGGCATTGCACTAAATAGCTCTACTGTGATTGCATGTTAGCTATTCTAACATGATAAAATGTTAACCTCAATCTCACCAGCTGCATGATATTTCGGGTTGACTGTATTTGATATCATATGATGGTCACACTTTAGTTTAGGGGCCAATTCTTACTATTAACTACAAGTTTTGCCTCAATAAACTCCTGCTTATTAATAGTTAGTAAAGGTAGTGTTAAGTTTTGGTACTGAGTATGATTAAGGGATGTAAATATGGTCATGCAGAATAAGGCATTAATATGTGATTTATAAGTGAGTATGATTAAGGGATGTAAATATGGTCATGCAGAATAAGGCATTAATATGTGATTTATAAGTACCAATAAACTGCCAATATCCTAGTAATATGCATGCTAATAAGCAACTAGTTAATAGTGAGAATTGGATCCTAAACTAAAGTGTTACCCATATGATATGAAAGAATCTACTGTTCACTTCACTATATAGACCATGTACCTGGTTGTTCTAAGTTAATGAGATTTTTTTGCTGAATATCTGCATTTGGTGTGGAATATTGGTAAGTGTTATGCAACTACAGAGATTAAGGGCTCTATCATAAACCCGGAGCAATGCATGTTTTTTTGTTACTTTCAGCCTGATGCAGTTATCATTTTCAACATCCTGCGCCACGTTGCTTAAATTGCGAATGCATTTGCACCCATTTGTGCGCCCATGGGTGTGCTGGTCTGAAAATGAGGTGTGTTCGGGCGCATTGTTGGCGCATTGCTATTTTGAGGCAACTGAAATAGAATTTGAAATTGTTATTTAAAGAGCGCGTTAGTAATATGTGCATATAGGCGGCTCTACAACGTGCATACACTTTGTCCCGTAGATGGTCTGCTTGCACGCTTTAACCTCGCGCACGAGCAGATCTGTTTCCTCACTAGAGGAGCATTCAGTTTTCTGTATGCATTCAGCATGAGTCTCTGGTTGGTTTATTGCATGTTACGCCCAAAACACACCCATTACTCATTAAGAGAACAGGGACAACCCTTTTAGACCATGCATCGGGTGCGCCGACCATTTTTCCCGTTGTTAAACTAGCAAAAGTGGATTCGGACCAAATAATTTGCCTAATTACGCCCTAAGTGCACTTGCGCTTTAGACCATGCGCTTAGATCGTTAAAATAGGGTCCTAAATGTTTCTAACCTAACCTAACCTAACAAAATGTACTTACACTACTGTTCAAAAATTTGGGGTAAGCAATTTTTTTTTAAGAACTTGGTATTTTTAATAGTTGCCAGTTGCCAATTTTTTTTAAATAGATCAAAAGTGACAGTAAAGAAATATTAAGCAGCACAACTGCTTTCCACATTGATAATAATAACAAATATTTATTGAGCATTAAATCATCATGATTTATGAAGGATCATGTTACACTGAAGACTGGAGTAATAATGCTGAAAATCCAGCTTTGCCTTTACAAGAATACATTTTTAAGTCTACTGCAGAAAACAGTTCATTTTAATCGTAATCATATTTCACAGTATTACTGTTTTACTGTATTTTTGATCAAATAAATGTAGCCTGAGCATAATGTCTTATGCAGGTGAGCACAAGAGACTAAAATATCTTTAAAAACATACTGGCCACAAACATTTGAACTGTAGTGTATATTGAATATCGACATCAGACTTATTGTCATCTGAATTCACAGCTACTTTTATTGTCTTTAATTGAGAAAGTTGCTTGTGGCCATATAACGGTGTAGTTATGGCATCTACCAGTAGGAGTGTCACATGCCTGTCCTGTCTTGTGCTGCACATGGGTGTTTGTTATGTTGGGCCATGTGCTCGTGTCTATTGTCTAGCCCCTCCCAGCTTGTTATTTGATTATTGGTTAATTTATCCCACCTGTTAGTCTCATTACCCTCCTTTGTTTGTTCCCCTATTTAGCTTCCTTGTGTTTGTAGTCCTGTGCTGGTTCGTTGTCTGAGTTACCTGTTCCTGATGTTCCTTCCCGCTGGCTAGTTGTGTCTTGAGTTTGTATCCTATCTGTTTGTGTGGAATAAATCTCCTCTGCATTTGAATCCTCGTCTCTCGTTCATTCAGCCGTGACAGAACGAACCAGCCAATATGTGGATTCAGCGGAGTGAGGTTTTTCCTCAGGGAGAGGAGAAGGGATCTTCAATCTCCTTATTTGAGTACTTCGCCAGATGCGCTCAAAGGACTTGGGAGGAGGAGAGGACCATGGCCGATGACGATCAGCGGAAAGGAGAGCCTTCACCACTGATCCCGAGACGGAGGAGGAGGAGAAAGACTTCCTCCATGCCTGTTCCGGTGGTCCCAACTCCGGTGGTCCCAGTTTCGGTGGTCCCAGTTCCGGTGGTCCCGAAACACAGGAGGAGGGAAAAGACTCCTTCTGTAACTGTTCCGGTGGTCCCGAATCCAGTGGTCCCAGTTCCGGTGGTCCCAGTTCCGGTGGTCCCAGTTCCGGTGGTCCCAGTTCCGGTGATCCCGGTTCCGGTGGTCCCGAAACATAGGAGGAGGAGAAAGGCTCCCTCCGTAACTGTTCCGGTGGTCCCAGTTCCGGTGGTCCCAGTTCCGGTGGTCCCAGTTCCGGTGGTGCCTGTCGAGCCTGTGTCTTCGGACAAGATGGCCGCCACCGAGCCTGTTCACGTCATGCCTGCCGAGCCTGTGTCTTCGGACAAGATGGCCGCCGCCGAGCCTGTTCACGTCACGTCTGCCGGGCCTGTGTCTTCAGACAAGATGGCCGCAACAGAGACTGTTCACGTCACGCCTGCCGAGCCTGTGTCTTCGGACAAGATGGCCGCCGTCGAGCCTGTTCACGTCACGCCTGCCGAGCCTGTGTCTTCGGACAAGATGGCCGCCGCCGCGAGTGTTCACGTCACGTCTGCCGAGCCTGTGTCCCCTGACAAGATGGCCGCCACCGAGAGTGTTCACGTCACGCCTGCCGAGCCTGTGTCTTCGGACAAGATGGCCGCCGCCGAGCCTGTTCACGTCCAGTCTGCCCAGTCAGAGACTGCTCACGTCACGTCTGCCAAGCCAGAGACTGTTCACGTCCCGTCTGCCCAGCCAGAGACCGTTCAGGTCACATCTGCCCAGCCAGAGATGGTTCAAGCCACGTCTGCCCAGTCGGAGATAGATCGGGAGATGCCCATTCTCATGGCCGGGGGGGCACTGATCGGCTATTTAGAGCGTTTAGCTCGGATCCTGGAGACGCCCTTCAAACCTCCAGTGTCTGTTCCGGAGCCGGAGCCAGTGTCTGTTCCGGAGCCGGAGCCAGTGTCTGTTCCGGAGCCGGAGCCAGTGTCTGTTCCGGAGCCGGAGCCAGTGTCTGTTCCGGAGCCGGAGCCAGTGTCTGTTCCTGAGCCGGAGCCAGTGTCTGTTCCTGAGCCGGAGCCAGTGTCTGTTCCTGAGCCGGAGCCAGTGTCTGTTCCTGAGCCGGAGCCAGTGTCTGTTCCTGAGCCGGAGCCAGTGTCTGTTCCTGAGCCGGAGCCAGTGTCTGTTCCTGAGCCGGAGCCAGTGTCTGTTCCTGAGCCGGAGCCAGTGTCTGTTCCTGAGCCGGAGCCAGTGTCTGTTCCTGAGCCGGAGCCAGTGTCTGTTCCTGAACCGGAGCCAGTGTCTGTGCTTGTGTCTGTTTCTGTGCCGGTGGTGCCTGTTCCTGAACCGGAGGTGTCTGTTCCTGAGCCCTTAGTGACCGCGACACTGGCCATTATGGCCACAGCCATGTGGTGTGTGTGGGCTACGCACACACTTGGACCGGTGGTGTCTGTTCCTGGGCCGGTGGTGTCTGTTCCTGAGCCGGTGGTGCCAGTTCCCGAGCCGGTGGTGCCAGTTCCAGTGCCCGAGCCAGAGGGGCCAGTTCCAGTGCCCGAGCCGGTGGTGCCAGTTCCAGTTCCTGAGCCGGTGGTGCCAGTTCCAGTGCCAGTTCCAGTGGTGCCAGTTCCAGTGCCTGAGCCGGTGGTTCCAGTTCCAGTGCCTGAGCCGGTGGTACCAGTTCCAGTGCCAGTTCCAGTGGTGCCAGTTCCAGTGCCTGAGCCGGTGGTACCAGTTCCAGTGCCCGAGCCGGTGGTGCCAGTTCCAGTTCCTGAGCCGGTGGTGCCAGTTCCAGTGGTGCCAGTTCCAGTGCCTGAGCCGGTGGTTCCAGTTCCAGTGCCTGAGCCGGTGGTACCAGTTCCAGTGCCAGTTCCAGTGGTGCCAGTTCCAGTGCCTGAGCCGGTGGTACCAGTTCCAGTGCCAGTTCCAGTGCCTGAGCCGGTGGTGCCAGTGCCAGTTCCAGTGGTGCCAGTTCCAGTGCCTGAGCCGGTGGTACCAGTTCCAGTGCCAGTTCCAGTCCCTGAGCCGTTGGTGCCAGTTCCAGTGCCAGTTCCGGTGGTGCCAGTTCCACTGTCAGTTCCGGTGGTACCGGTTCCAGTTCCTGAGCCGGTGGTGTCGGTGCCAGTTCCTGAGCCAAGGGTGCCAGTTCCACTGTCAGTTCCGGTGGTACCGGTTCCAGTTCCTGAGCCGGTGGTGTCGGTGCCAGTTCCTGAGCCAGTTCCTGAGCCGGTGGTGCCAGTTCCAGGGCCAGTTCCAGTGGTGCCAGTTCCTGAGCTGGTGGTGTCGGTGCCAGTTCCTGAGCCGGTGTCGGTTCCTGTTCCTGAGTTGGGGTCGGTTCCTGTGCCATGGTCGCTTGAAGGGTCGTCTACTTCCTGGTCTCCCGAGGGTTCGTCTCCGCCGTGGCCGCACGATGAACTGCCGTCTCCGCCCTGGCCGCCCGAGGGAAAGTCTCCGCCCTGGCCGCCCGAGGGAAAGTCTCCGCCCTGGCCGCCTGAAGGAAAGTCTCCACCCTGGCCGTTTGCACAGCCTGCCCCGTCCTGGCCTCCTGAACCCTGTGGACCACTCTGGTGTCCCAGACATTTTTTTTCCCCTGTCCCGCCCTGGTCTGTCCCTCCCGTCCCGCCCTGGTCTGTCCCTCCCGTCCCGCCCTGGTCTGTCCCTCCCGTCCCGCCCTGGTCTTATGGAGCGTCTGGTAGCCGCTCCGTAGGGAGGGGGTAATGTCACATGCCTGTCCTGTCTTGTGCTGCACATGGGTGTTTGTTATGTTGGGCCATGTGCTCGTGTCTATTGTCTAGCCCCTCCCAGCTTGTTATTTGATTATTGGTTAATTTATCCCACCTGTTAGTCTCATTACCCTCCTTTGTTTGTTCCCCTATTTAGCTTCCTTGTGTTTGTAGTCCTGTGCTGGTTCGTTGTCTGAGTTACCTGTTCCTGATGTTCCTTCCCGCTGGCTAGTTGTGTCTTGAGTTTGTATCCTATCTGTTTGTGTGGAATAAATCTCCTCTGCATTTGAATCCTCGTCTCTCGTTCATTCAGCCGTGACAAGGAGAAACTGGCCCATGACTCACATTATGGTGTAGACATAGAAATCCATCGTTCTTAGGTCACCAAGGACACTATTTTGATCATGCAATAGGGTCAGATTCACATTGTGACTTTCATCACTTGCAAGTATTTTCCCTTCTGAGAAAGGACAGTAGAATTCCAATGTCAAAACCATTTTAAGCAATTTATTATGCACCTTTATCTTTAACTGAAGTAATATTTCCAGTCGTGAGTCACAACTGATATTTGCTGTATTCGAGTCTCTTGCAGTCTGGTTTAATCTTTTCTGTTGAGTGAATAGCATCATTTAGGTAGCATCTGCTTATGTTATATGTATATACTGTATCTGAAGCACTGAGGTCTTGGAGATAGTGCTTTTTTTTCCCAAGGCATTGCTGAGGCAAAGCACTGCACACTTTGCAAGAATTTTCTCATCACAATCATTAGCTAAATCTTGCGTTGCTCTATCTGTAATACACTTGCTCTATTTGCAGGTGACTGGAGGATTGCATGTAAGTTGCTTATTTGCGTGTGTATCAGCAACATTTTTCAATTGCGGGTTCAAGATGAAAGCAGTAACTCTTATTCCCCATGCTTCATATGCACGCTGTTTTTATTCTCATGGCTGACTAAAGAAAGTTTCTGACTTTTGCAAGAAAACTCTTTAAATGAGTCATTTGAGTTTCTTAATAATAATTAAGGGAATAATTGCTTGTTTATCAGCTCCCTGGATTGTTGACCTGACTGATTGCTCTTTTGTTATTTATTTTTTTGTTCTTTTTTTTGTGTAAACATTGCACATCTATGTCACCCATTTCTATGGAGGCAACTGCTGGCATTACCAGATTGGAAAAAAAATATAAATTTTTTGTTCACTTAAGCTTCATACCATTTCAAATCTTGAGTGTGAATTAAACGTCGTTTGGATCATAAATGGCTGACATAAACAGAATTATTTTATCTTCAAAAGTAGCTTTTGTTCCAGACTGAAAATAGGCAATCCTATCATATATACAGTATCAAGAGGTGCATGATGAAGTAAACTCATAATTTGAACTCCTAATTTTTCTGCAAACACACAAGGACAGTATTGCTGGCCGATATTTAGAATTAGAAATTTTGATGGATCATTTGACACTCAAAACAGCTATTTTTTTTTTTTTTTTGAGTCCATTAATTTGGTTTTAAGACCATATTGTCCTCTGGATTTTGGTTAAAGAGAGGAACACAGACTGATACATAAATGAAAAAAGACTGGAGAATAATTTGAGATGGAGAATAATTGGTCTACAATTATGATCTTGTTCGGACTCACCTTTAGATTTGGATCAATGTAACCTGATCTCCACCAAAAGTGCACTTTATGTATTATGAGAAAGTCATTTTGCTGACTGAGTCTCCACAATAGCTGCACTGATGAACTGTACTGTACACTTTGAACAGTTTCCTTTATCCTCAGTAACATTTAAAAAAAAATATGAGTAAAAATGAAAGTTCTGTCATCTTTTATGTAGTTAAAACCCATTTGAAAGAGATCATTTGAATTTGTGAATTGTTTTAATTTGTGCTGATTGCTTTGGTCTATACAGTTAGTCACTTAGAACTGAAGCTTTGAAAATAACCATAAAAGTATCTCAAAGGGATAGTTCACACAAAAATAATAATTATGTCATCATTTACTCACCCTCAAGTTGTTCCAAACAACTTCTGCTTAACACAAAAGAAGATATTTTGAAGAATATGGGGAACCAAACAGTTGATGGACCCCATTGACTCACATGGTTGTGTGAGTGTGTGTGTGTGTGTGTGTGTGTGTGTGTGTGTGTGTGTGTGTGTGTGCGTGCGTGTGCTCAAGAGAAGAAAGAAATTCATACAAGTTTGGAACAACTTGAGGGTGAGAAAATGATGACACTTTTTTGTGAACCATCCCTTTAAAAGGGGTCTAAACAACTTCAACACTATCTTTTTAATTATACTGTTCTGTATTGTGAAGTTCCCATGAAAACATTCCTCTGTGATCCCTTGAACAAAGATTGCAGGTTTCAGTTCGTGTATTGTACTTCTGGGGGTTCTGTGTGCAACTTGAACAACTTCCATTCAGAGGAATAGGAACATCCTTGATTTAGACTGGTTTTTCAAACTCGATCAGCTGAAAAGACCCAACCAAAAAGAAACATTTGCTCACACCCCAGACATCGCAGAAAGGCAAATGGGTTTGGAACGACATGAGTCAGTACATAATGACAGCATTTCAAATTTTCTGTGAAATATACTTTCAAACAGTGCTTGATAATATTCCCCAAAGATATTTAGAAATGCTTTGCGCCGTTTAGTGGCAGTCATCCAAGAGATTTATCCATTATACACTGATGTCTGAAAAGCTGTCCATCAATGAGGTTACAAAATCACGGCACCTCTGCAGGCACCGTAAGTAAAGTGTGATTTATGGAGTAGAAATATATAGAGGGGTAAATATTTATGGCTGGAGCTCATGAAGTCATAATGTTGTCTTAGTTGGAAAAGTACCTTATTAGGGTTGAATATTTGTGTCATATTGCCCGTATTTTGCTATACGCTAGATGAGTGCAAGAACTGGCAGGATAAATTATTTGCGCTTCTCAAACTGTTTTTGTTATTTTAATCATTCACCCCCCTCTAAGAACAATCTACAGATTATTTGGATGCTGAACATTGGATTCAGAAGCTGTCAGCTGTGCTTAATAGAAAAGAGCAAGAGAGATTTGTACTGGCATATGTGAGTGTGTATATGTGTGTTTCTGTTTACATCAAGCATGTGTGTGAATACCAAGAGCAGAGCCTATTTAAAGGGAATCAATTTGTCCCATCTTTAAAAGGTAGTGCATCAGTGGGCACATTATCTGCGATTCTGCCTCATTATACACACTGATGGACAGCAGTAACTACTGCAGTCTCCTCACCCTCAGCTGGACCCATCAACAGGTGCACTACACTGGCCTGAACACAGACTGTCTGCTTTACCAATCAAAGCTACTTTATCTCATTTCGGGATTTTCTCTTTGCATTTGGACCTTGACAAAAGAACAAAAAGATATGATTATTCATGACTGGCATCTGGCATCTGTGCAAAAACAAATTCACAAATTATGTAACAACACCAAATAAGACTTATAAAACTAATAAAATGCATAGATTTTTGGGGCTGGTCACTGAAAGAAGTACACTGTAAAAAGTTTAACTATTATTTACTCAATTTTATTGGTGAAACATTTTTACACTCAAAAAAAATTGAGTAAATTTTAAAGCTGTGAAATCAATGAAATATACTGTATGAATTGAGTAAATGCAAGTAAAAAAATTAAGTAAATCTGAGTAACTGCATCTGGTACATTAACAAATAAAATTGAGTAGAAATAACTTAACATTTAAACATTAAAAAAACAATATTTATGAGTAATATTAACTGTTTTTATTAATGAGTAATATTAACTTTTTTATTTTCTCTAAACCTTTGTAAAATAGTACTCCAGACAACCACCATTATACATTACATTGGCCTTTATTTTCAATGAATACAGCAATACAGCACATTTAGACTGTTTTTTCATGTATACAATATTGCCTGCATTTAAACTTATTTAACAAGTAAAAATGAAATATTTAAACATTCAGGTAGCCTAATTCAAGTGTAATCAACCACTCTGTTATCCAATATCCACCGAATGCGCTGGTCCTCGTGCCGGAGACAGACTCGTGCTCTGCGGGTGAACTTTGAACTTCATACCGCCGTCCTGCGTTTCACTCACAGTCACTGTCTGAGGCACAGCCGAAATATACTGCGAGCGACTGACATAACCTGCCAATAAACAAAAAGTGATAGTTCTGAGGACATTTTATCATCCAAATGATAATAATTATATTCATTATCATTATGAAAGTCATGTGTTTATGCAAAGCGTTTCAATCACGCAAAAAGACAAACGCGGCTCTTGTCTCGTTTAGGTGTCGAATTACGCCTCTGTATGTTGTTTTGCATTAAATATGATTTAAAGCACAGTAATGATTTTATAGATAAAATAAAACATACCTGAATTTCACAGTGAAAATGCACCAAATCTGCGACGCTGAGAAGAAAGCTGTTGTTCTGGAGACTGGAGAGTTCAAACAGCCACGCTCACTCCAACCGTCGAGTTTTCGTCACGTCAGAGGGTGGGGGAGGGGGGCATTGTTTTAATTGAGTAAACTTACTCAATTTTAAGAGCGTGTTAAATATATTAATAATATTGATTTGAATTAAGTAATTTTTTTGTTTCTTGAAACAGATCAGTTTAATTAAACATTCTCAAATATTTTGATAGAAATTTCACATATATATTAAGTATATTATAAAGAAATAATTGGTTAGTCAAATACTAAATTATTTAATTTAAATTATTTAAATTATTAAATATATCTGTAAATTTTAGATAAAATTAACTGTTGGATTTTTACTCAATTATTTTGGTATTTTTAACTCAAACAATCAAGTAAACGATATACAGAGATTTTATTAAGTTAATAAAGTTAAAAATTTCTGTAATATTTACTAAGCCACAGAATTATTTTTTACAGTGTATCGGGCAATACCAATCACCGATACCGATCTTTTGTTGTGTGATTAACTTTAAGGACATAGACAGACAGCAAGTATTATATGCCGCTGTCACTTTAAGACCTAATGCACAAATCCAGTATAGTGATATATATATATATGCAATTTATTTCCAAACTGTTTATTTTCACATAACTGACTGTGTGGTATTTGACTTTTAGGCACAAACCTGAAGCCCAACGTATACTGCACCCACACTGAAAGCCACTTCTCTTTTGTGGCATAATGAAACTCTTTTTATTATCAAGCTCATCCTGCAGTTAAGCAACAGTAGATTGCATTTTATGACAATCACTGATTTAGCTTATTTGGATGTTAAATTTGGGAGAACGAAAGCACACCACTGTGAAGGAAAGAAAGTCACAAAAATCGGCCCAGTAAAACAGCCCTGGTTTCTTGCTGTCGTTGCTGTAGGGTTGCTGTCGTTGCAATGTCTCCGCAGTGACATTTTTCAGACACCTGGTAGAACTGCCAGACTGGTGAATGTAGTGAAGCTGAACTTTTTGAAAAATTGTCTTGCAGGTTTTGCATCATCTGGTTGGCTCTTCTGATCGGACTTATAGAGACCAGCCACCCATCAAAATATAATATAAAATGATTTTCGGCCGATAACAATCAGTGGCATATCAATCAGAGCAACATCAGTGCTAACAATGCCATGGTTATGGGCTCGAATCAGGGAATGCATGAACTTACAAAAAAAAATTCAATATAAAAAACACATGGCATCAGTACATTGCAATTTGCTTTGGATCTGCCAAATGCATGAATGCAAATTTTAGAGAATATTCTCTAGCACAATATTGGGCCATAATTAGGGGGTCAACTGAATATTTTAAAGAGAGAGAAAAAGAGAAAAGGTATATTAGGACCACTATTCATTGTGAAAAGGGCTACAAATACATTGAATTAAAAAAAATTATACATATATAATTTACATATTGTACTTTTAACAAACTTTATTTTAGAAATAAGGTCCTTAGCAAGGAGCTCATTGTATTTGGGGGTCCTTGGCATCAAAAAGTTTGAAAATCTTGATGATGCTACTTTTGATGAAAAGTGTCCTTAACATTGTATTTTTTTTTTTACTATTTTTTTTTTATTTTACTTTTTTAAAATTTGACTCTTGTTACTTTGTTGCAGCCTAATTTATAGCTGTTGAATGTTGTCTGACACAAATAGAGAAGTTGCTTGTCCTCAAACATAAGGAACTTGCCCTTCACAAACACATGCACACAAACATCTACCTAATAATGGAACTGTTAATTAGCATCCTTTTGCTCAGACGCCACTCCACTGACCAATAGTCTGACCTCTCATCAACCTCTGTTTCTTCTGCTTTCTCTTTTTCAACTCAGCGTGACTCAGAAAATCTCGCTAATGCCCTCAAACTCCAGGACCAACTAATTAACAGACCAAGCAGAATCTAAACAGGCACCAGCTCAAGCACCTGCATATTTTGAACTCTTCCTGAACACTGATGAATACTTGATTACGCCTGGTGAGCGAGAGCTCATTATTTCTGTATATTGAGTGATGTTTAGTCACATCCAAGTTTCTTTGGACATTTCTTCAACCGGTTTATATGGACTGTCTGGTTGCTAGGAAAGTGTAGCTCGAGCTAAGAAGTATCTTAAGGATTAAAGCCAGAAATTAGCTTCATGAAAATGATGCAAGCACATTTGTAATGTTTCTCTTGTCAAACAGTTGTTTGGGATGATGCTTGCAAAGTGGTTCAGACACTATGAGGTTGGTTTTATTAGGCAATTTAATACACTGTTGTGTTTATACAAATCAGAAAGCCACATACTCAAATCTTTTCCACTTAAAAAAAAAGTTGATATTGGTATTTATCTCTAGTTTGTCTAATCATCTCTGTTATCTATAATCAGTTCAAAGAAAGATAAAATATTAGGCATGCTGCAAAACAGCACCAACCCGCAGAGGCATGGACTCTACAAGACCCCCGAAGGTGTCCTGTGGTATCTGGCACCAAGACGTTAGCAGGAGATCCTTCAAGTCCTGTAGGATGTGAGGTGGAGCCACTGTAGATGGAACCTGTTGGCGAACTTCATCCACTGCTCCGAGGTATATTGACGCTCTTGACATTTCGTCTACATCGAACGCACATGGCACCCTTTAGCATCAATATGAGACGCAGATAGAAATGGGCCAGAAGGCGCCTCCTAGCGGTCTAACCCTCACCCTACACTAGACCTAAACCTACCCATAACCGAACAAAGCTCTGTGCGTCTCATATTGACGCTAAAGGGTGCCATGTACGTTCGATGTAGACGAAATGTCAAAAGCGTCAGTATTATGACGCCCAAGGATGAGAATGCGTTGCATGTGCCCACTATAGTCACTTTTGATGGTGGACAGGGGTCTGCGGCTATGCAGTGTTGGGACACATTCCTCCCATAACCATCATTATACAATTTTGTGACTTGTGTCTGAGTAGAACTGTTGGCTCAGACCAGACGTGATAGCCTTCGATGCCCTCATGCATCAGTCAGCCTTGGGCGCCCAACACCCTGTCTCCGGTTTGTGGGTTTCTCCTGCATCAAGCACGTTAATTATGAAAACTGATTGTCTGTTTATCATCTAATCTACCCAGACCTTGTTGGAGATGATGATGATATTCGCTTCACCTGTGAATGGCCATATTGGTTTGGCTTATTAGTGTATGTACAGTACCAACCAATGCCAGTAAATAAAAAGATTATAAGAAATAAATAAAAAATCTCCAAACTTGGATGATAACCGATATGGTTCCAGTATACTGTGCATCCCTTCATCCCTTCTTTGAAAGCATTACATTTGTATAAAAGCATCTACCGGATCCATAAATGTTAAATTAACCAGATACAGTGGCCCTAAATAGTGGCCCCCAAAAAATTGTTTAGCAATCCGTCATATTAAATTTCGATCTGACAGAAAGAGGTGATGCAGATCCTTAATAATCTGTTAATGTAAATCCTATAACCCTCTCACTCTCTTCTTTCCTATAATGGATGTAACACATTTAGAATAAATGTCTTTCTCTTGCAGATTCCCACAGATGTGATGTGACAAACTAGTTTGCTAAACATTGTAACATTGTCATTTCCTAGCAACTGAGTAAGCCAAAACCAACAGATTAGCATCGTCCTGATGAGAATATCTCACGAGTGTTTGCACAGCCTCTCTGAACTTTAGGCTTGGTTTTTCCCTCAGAATAGAATGGGAAGATGCAGCTCTGATTGGAGTACAGTAAGGCTCTTCTCTTATCTGACTTATTATTTTGGACTTTTGCCATGAAGGGACCTTTTGTTTACTGCAAATATTTGATGTCTTACAGTATTCAGTGTCACTATCTTTGGGTAGTGCCACAGTGTGTTATGTTTTCAGTTGTGTATGGCGACTCCAGCACTAACTGATACCAAATTATGCTGGCTGGCTACATTTTTATAAGCACTTATTAAGCTTTAAATACCTTTCATGTCAATGATTTGCATGATTAAAGAATGTTTAATGAGCCTCCTTTTATTGGGACAGAATATTCATGGCAGCATTTTCCTTATTTTTGTTAAATCCAGTAAATTACTCTAAAGCATGTTGATGTAGCCCACATATTCAGGAGATTATAATGTCATTATTAGTGGGATCAACCAGCCTTCACTTTTACCAATTAGTGTTTAAAGGCATAATTGGAAATGCAAATCGTCATTATTTTCAGTGTTATTCCATTGTATTAAATCCTGTAAAAACACATGCTTGCTTGTCTAATGGATTCATCTAATATCTATGATCAGGTATCTACACAATGCTTTTAAATAATTTGTGTCATATGGGTCAGTGACATGACATATGATTTTTGTCTAGACCTATACATTTATTCAAAAATGCATAAAAAATACAATTTATTTGAATAGTGACTTGAATCTCTGCTCATTTAGGCTCCACGCATAATAACCCCCTTTTTAGATTCAGTCAGTTTTAGCAGCATTGGACATGTCTGACCAAGTCTCTTATTTTTTATCTTGCCTTCATTCCTCTCACGTATCTAATAACATGCTGCCATAGTTCTGGGTCAATAGGTGAAGCAAGGCGGCAGTATCTTTATGCTGAGTTCGCTTGTTGGACTTAAGCCTAATACGTTCTTACATTTTTATTAGGAAGCAGATTGGATAACACAAGCGCCAGATTTGTTCCTGAGCCAATATGTCACTTGTGTCTTTATCGGATGATTCCAAGGCTGGAAGATTTAGAACAAGAATCCTGATAATTAAATATATGATACGCATGCTTTAGGAAAGGTTATCATCATTTCCGTGGAGGTGTTACTATGAATGGAATCAATAGGACAACAGTGTTAGTTCTACTATGCTACAGTACTTACTGTCTTTCTGCTAAATGAGAAATTATAAGCAATTATTACCAAATATTGATTTTAATTGGTCAATGGAGATTTTTGGTCTCCTCATGAGAACGCCAAAATGTATTATTTTACTGCTGTTACTGGCACCTAATTTCCTAAGTTCCTAAGTTGTATTTCTCTCGTATCACTCTGTGGTTTCTTTCTTCTGAGATAAAACAATTATTTCAACTTAATTTTAAGCAACTTAAGTTTCATGTCCATTATATCTTACAAAGATCAGAGCTGTGGTGTAACACTATGATGTCACTATCAATACACTATAAATGGCGAAATTAATCTGCAGAAGTCAGGTGGTACAAGAGCTCTGTATGTTGTCTACGTTCATTATTATAGTAATGTTATGAACTTTGAGACATGAGGTAATTTAATGGCGTCTCTCGTGACGCTTTGTAGACTCTGCTGCTGTGTGCGTTCATGTGTTTCTGAGAAGTTGTGGCTTTAGAGACGCTCTGAAGTGAGGGTGGGATCTTATGCTTTCAAAGCTAGCTTATATTGCTAGCCTCTCTGAAATTGCCTAACCTACCTTTAAAGTAGCAATGTAATTGTTATGAAAATAAGAGACATTTCGACCTCTCAAATAGACTCTTACATAGTTCATATACTGTATAGTAAGAATGGTGTACTAAACCTTGATTTGCACTGAAAAATCCTATACTTCATCTGGCTGTGTTCCATATTTCTTTTCTTTCGTTTTGTTTATTTATTTATTTTGATACTCCTTGGGATGTCAGATGTATTCTCAGTGTGCCCCATATCCGCGACACAGATTCAGGAAAGAAAACTGAAACACCGGGGGGCTATGCTGTGCTATAATTCCTGTTCTTGGCTCAGGAGAGAATGAGTCACATTCTCTGTCTTACAATCTCAAGAAAAGAACCAAATGACAATCTTTTTGTGGAAAAGTACAGAGTCATTTACTCTGTAAATGTGCCAATACAACTAAATTGCAGTGGGAACTATCTGTTACAGCCTGAATGTATGGTTTTATTTTGTTTCAAATTTAATTGTATCTTTTTTAAAAGGATAACACCTTTTAAAGGTGGAATCTAAATTGGACGTTTGCTTTCCCTGTGCTAATATACTCCTAAAAATATTACAAAAAGTTCCATTTGGGAAAAAATATTGGCATTGTGTCGTTCACTCAGGGGTTTGTATAAATGTGCGTCCAATCAAATGCTTTCAAGAATGACACTGTCCCTCCCACTAATGCATTTTTATTAATTACAGTAAAAAACAAAGAACTCCCGCACACTATCCGTACTTGCAAAAAAGTATCAAAAATTCTTTATTGGCAACGTTTCGGTCTCATGACCTTCATCAGGCATATTAAAGCTACAATATGCAAAAACATTTTTGCCACTAGAGGGCGCTACATCCAAACAACAACAACGGCGTAGCTTGATGACGATGTGAAGGAGCGTGGAATGATGGGAACTGTCGTTTTAAACTCCACTGTGGATGTAAATCAGTCAGACGGGAATCGAAAAATCATGTTCATGGATGAGGCTAAGTTCTATGTATATAATGACATGCTTTTTGTGGTTCAGCGCGGTCTGTAATGGGAAAGAGAAGAGACGAGCGGGATGCAAGTAGGTCAAGTGCAAATGACGAACACCTGTGTCTTATTGCTGTGATCCACGCGCTGGAGAGACCGCTTATAATCCGCGCTGGAACGAGAGAGAGACTGAAGAGAAAATTGGACGCTGAGAAAGAAAACCGGTGGATCCGAGCTCTCATTTTTGAACTCTTTTGTGCCGTCGCGGTTGCCACGGTGAATGCGCGTTGTGCACGACTTTTGTTTGTTTTGCTTTATTTTAATAAAGTACGAGTCCCAGTCACGCGACCCCTGTCTTCTTCCTTCCTAACTCTTGAACCTCATCACACTTTTGTTTCATTAAAATGAATTAACCGCAAGAAAAAGTAAGGTTTAATACTAAATTGGTTATCATAGATGTTACTGTATGTCGAATTCATTGTTGTGATAACGCGGCGCAGTTTTACATGTTCTAAACAATTGTTGTAAAAGTACATTTCGAACATACTCACATCATTTGCCAAAATACTGATTAATCTTTATGTATAACACATGCTATATTTATTTACATGGCCATAAACACCAGACGTGATAAACTATATCAATAAACTAAACACAAATATAAAGCAATAATACTTCCCTTACATAAACATAACTATTACCGAATGCTACGGTTGGAAAATATAAAATTAAGCATGCTTTGTCGACAGAACCAGCTGCAATCGGTAAAGAATAATTGTGTTCCATAACGACTGCACGAAACAAGCTAATGTTTGTTGCTTGATAGATGCTACAACTACAACTTCCGCATTTGTCCAGGACTCCACGCAGTACGAGCGGAAACCAAGGGTAACGCGGATATGACGCCACTGACTGGCGACTCCCAGCTACCCCCTGCTCTAACGCCCCGTTTCCTTGGTTAAAATCTTAATTTTCTCACGATTTAAAAATAGTTGGAAACATTTGGGATATTGTAAGTAATCAACTTAACAAAATATATAACACTGGCCTTGAGATTATGGGATATTTTAATGCAAAATTCTTGCATATTGCACCTTTAATTACAGTAGCAATAGCAAATGATTGTCTATGGCTATGATGCTACAAAAGCCTTTTGGTTATTTTAAATTGGAAATAAGTTGAATTACTTGTTGCATTGCAAGTTACATGATCGAGCCTCACTTTTTTCATATGTTTTATTCAATAGAGTATTTGCAAAACATTAAGGATGCAGAGTGTAACTTTTTGTTTGATTTTCATATACTGTATTGTGTATATATAATGAGGTCTCCTACAATATGGTTTACATGCATTCAAGGGCAAAAAACGCTTCTTATTATATACTGTGGCGAGCAGGACGAGGCTGAGAGTCGTGAAGAACGGCTATAACGGCTCCTATAACAACAAACTCTGTTACATATACATTGCACATCACCTCACTTCTCAAAGATTCGGTCTCTAACCTCCTCCTTTCCTAAAACCTACTCTGCTCTCATTGGTCAGAAGGTCCAGTCGGTTGTGATGGGTCTACTGCTTACAGCACTTGTCGGAAACTAAAGACCCATTACCAGTTCTGCATTTCAGCTCCGAATGCACTTAGATACACAGTGATACAAACAGTAATTGAGCTCGAGTCCTCTTCGTTTTGCAAAGTGGATTTTCCTTCAAAATATAGAAAACTAGCCTAGAAATCTACACGCACCCTAGCGGCAGCAAAATGTATTTTGCAGCCAGGGCAGTCTAGCAACTCTCCGTTGACTTTCGAACTGCAAAAACCTAACTTGGGTCAGGCCAATCACATTGTGTATAGAGTAGGCGGGGCGGGCTTAACATAATGACGACAGAGTTGCGACGGTTCCCTGCTAACGTCACTTGAAAACAAAGAATGGCTGCTGCTGGAGAACAGTCTTTCGAATCGGCTTTGGCCGCGACTCTGGAGGACTTGGAGTTTTTCTTTGAGAAAAGAGCAAAAAATGGCACTTAAGTCATTCTTAAAAAAAAAGGAAGATGTGTTCGTAGTTTTGCCGGCCAGATTCAAGAGTTGAATCTATTATCTAACGTTAGCTCCACTGTTGGGAAAACGCTCTGGGCTGCGTTTCCCGAAAGAATCGTTGGCCAACTATGGTCGCAAGTTCATCGCAATGTCCATTGAACTCTATTGGTAACGAGAGAACTTGCGACCATAGTTGGCTAACGATGCTTTCGGGAAACGCACCCCTGGTTGGTTGAAGCGCTGTCCTATTGCGTGCAGAGGGAATTTGAAAGACAGCCGTTTATCCCGCTCCTCGGATTGAGCCGTGTCTATGCTGAGTTGCCAGACCTAACATCTTGATGTAGGTCTGACTTGCCAGGCTATTAGAAACAGCATCATTTTGACATGTCGACAACACGAACAAAACTCTTTCAGGCCTCAGTTACAACTATAGTGTTTGAGGGTCAAAGTAGATGTTGTTTGCAAGCAGCCAATGAAGACCATAGGCTGGCATTAGTCAAATTATGCAAACTTGCAAGGGTTTTGTAACAGGAAGTGAGAATGGAATTTCTAACATCTCGTTTCAGCAGTTCAGAATAGTTTCTTTTGTTTCCTAACTTTCTTTGTTATGCACTTTGATATTTAAAACTTGCAGACCTTTTACATTCACAAATTGCTATATTACACACTAATGTACATGAAAGGTAATATTCGAAAAAGCATAATGGGGCACTTTAAAAAGATTATGGGCACAGTTGCACTCTATTTGGACTCAAACATGTAATTTGTTGTTTTTCTTATGTCACAATTGTCTTTTCATCATAGAATCTGCCTGCTTTTACACAACCACTTACCCTTAAACATCACTCTCCCGTTCTCTTGGTTTCAGCCCACCTCTTGTGGTCTAAGAGGCCTATCTAAAATATCAGATCAGTGGATTATCTCTTCTGACCAGCGTGATGTTATCTCCCCCCACGTACTGTGTGTTTAATCCCACTGGCATACTTCTCAATCCCTTCCGCCATCCTTCACGTCCTCCTGTCTCCGCCAAGGAGCCTTCGCTGAAATATCAGATTAGTCAAAGATAAAGCACCTCATCACCTCCCCTGTTTTATCTGAGATGTGTTGCATGTGAGTCTGGCTTCACCCTGAGGTTAAACTGGATTTGGTGCACTTGACTCCACTCAAGTCTAGATCGCAGAGATCTGGGGTTGTGGATACCTCTACATGTTTAGTTTTTTACCTGTTGGGATGAATGCGCTCTGGCTATCTCTGACCTACTTCAGACTTTACTGCTGATATTTGAAGAAAAAAAAAAGGCTAAAAAGTTTATCCTTTTATTTTCTCTGGTTTCATAATGTTGCGTTGGCTTCATAAAATGTGAAACAACCTAGACTGCATGGGAATAACATTTATTCACTTGGTTGATGTTATCCACTGGTGTTTATAACAAAGGCGGATATGGCACCATTTATATCATATTATTCTTCTAATTTATTTGTTGCTTACAGAATTATTATTATTATTTTTTTTTTTATTATTTTTTTTTTTTCAAAATACGCCAGCACAAAGATTCACAAAGCCTTATCTGGTTGAATAGTAATAATGCTGATGTCTTTACCTTGGCAACATTATAATGTATTAGATTTAATGTCACCTAGAAAATTAACAATATAAAACAAATTCTTAATTCAACAGCCTCTTTAAATATGAGTTTAATGCTGTTTATGTGTCTCTAATACCCAGACTGATTCTCTAACATTTCCATTGTATTATATTTTCATTCTTCATTAGATTATTTAATTGTTTTACAGTGATATATTGTTTATTAGTGTAAATGTTTCTATTTCCCAGTCATATTTTATGTTTATTTATTTTTTTTGCATTTAAACAGACTACAAACTATTTTTTCTAGTTAAACGCTAAAGCTGAAAAACAGCCTCATTAGTCTTACTCACAGAGATGAACTTCCATGCTGATGTGAGATGACACAATTTTGCAAATATCATATTGTGCCCAGCCCACCTTTGAAATCTGTATTACTTCCATGATGGGAAAATAGGCCATTTCGATGATTTGTTCTTTTATAATGCCAGAACGATTTCTCATTTAATAGCGCAGAGAGAATCTCACAAGAGCTGCTCTTATCGTTCACGTTTCAACCACACCGACCTTGAGTCATGGCTCTTCGTGATGTTTTGAAATGCTTATTAATGTTTTACATCATGAATCCTGAATGACCTTGTCATGAAAACCCAAAAATGCTTGATATACACTTTATAGAGTTTTGTGAAGAGTTTGATGAAGGGAAATCAGACTTCTCTTTATCTAATTTTAGTCACGTTATTTCTTGACAGTACTGCAGTTTCCGTTTGTGATTAGGAAATCAAAGAATTCGTTTAAAACATGTTTTTGATCAAAGCCCCTTTGTCTGAGCAGTTTATTTGACATTAGAGCATTGTATCACACTTTCACATCACATGTATTAAATAGATCATTACAGGCTGTCAAATTGATCTGAGCTGTTTTCACTTAATTTATAGTGGGCAGATTTAATTAACCTTACCCTCCCTTTGGGTTCCTTTCATCCCAGGCTTTGTTTTATCTTTTTTCACATTGACAATCATGGATAAATGCAATTAAAATTAACATTTAATTATCCTGTTTCAGTGGAAAGCAAATGAAAGCATAATATTTTCACAGGGAATAGAGTTCATAAACTAGGATGTCTGACTAATTAATTAAAGGTGCGACGTGTGATTTCTGCACCACCAGTGTCACTGAATTAAATTGTTTTCCAAATTCTAGTTCCCAACAATGAAAACAATGCTGCATCATTGCACACACGTAAAGTTTCTCTAATCATGGGCATCCTATCTCAATGAGTCCCCAAATAATTGTGTTGGGTTGTTACCTCACAGCGAAATGTTTCAGGGCACTGAACATCTCTGGCTCTTTTGCAATTCCAGGCCATCCGTGTACTGAATTAGACTGATTGGCTGATCTTAGCCCAGTCAGAGTTGGTGGCTCGGCATCAAGGTGTTGTTCTTGCCCATAGAAGTTGCTTAGGTCTAAGGCTGAACCTCAAGAAAAGTGTGCTGTCTCCAAGTCAGAAAACCAGGGCATGCAAATCTGGGAGCAGGCATCCTGTCGAGGCAGAAGCTGAGGCCTGGAGAGTCCATGTGGCAGAGGTCAAGCGGAAGTGATCTTGTTCGCCTCCAAGGAGTCGACCAACTGTCCCCTCTGGTTCCCCTTTATACCTCCAGCACCTTTGGGGCTGGATGCCTTGGTAATGATTGTCTGTATGCCTTTCCTCACAAACACATAACTAATCTAACAAATACACACACAATCACGCATACATGGGTTGAATTGAAAGTGAAAGTGACTGAAAAAAACTAACCGAACAGAGGAATGAAGCTATGAAAAGAGTCATTTAGCAACCTGGAAGAACAATCAGTTCCTTACTACGAAGCTCCTTTGTTAACAAAGGGGCTCACAACTTTGACTAACTAAACAGCGTCTTAGTATATCGTACGATACTTGCATTTGCCTTAGCAGTTGAAGAGCGTCAGGATATACCGTCGCGAGGAGAAAGTCTTGATAGTTCGGTCCGATGGTGCTAAAGTTGCAATCGATTTCTTCCGAAGAAGAAGCGATGGTGAACTTGAGGAGGTAGTTGACCTTTGTGTTGGCTTTTAAAGTTCCACAGAGGTCACGCAATTGTGTCGTGGCTTAAACAATTAAAGAGGGGTGCAATTCTCAAGCGGAAAAGTTCCTTTGTTTGTAAAACTGACTAATTTGCACGATTAGAGAAAGCTGGATGTGTGTCCATTTATACTCTAAAAATTATATCAAACACACACTGCATTCTATGAGAAAGTGATGTTCACAAAGTGTGAGTCATTAAATGAGGAATATTTTGATAGGTGACACCACCTAAATGGGGCTACATTAAAGGAACACTCCACCGTTTTTTTAAATAGGGCTTATTCACCTTCTTTCCTACATTTAGATAGGTGGGCAAATGCATTTTTGTCTCAGTGCATGCATTGTTTTAGTTTGACAGGGTCGGCGCTAGCTTAGCTTAGCATAATGAATGGAATCCTTTGTTGCCAGCTAGCATGTCCTGAGTAAAAGTGATATAAAAAATAAAGAAAACCCCACCTAATTACTTCTTGTGGCCTGCGTATTCACAACGAGTACAAATAGCGATGCAGATTAACACTAGGCGATTTCCTAGGCAGATATTGACTTATATATTAAGGACTATATTAGGGGGAAGCACAGGCGAAGCACTGCTACTTGGGCGTGATATCTCTGCGCCCCAAGTAGCAGTGCTTCGCCTGTGCTTCCCCCTAATATAGTCCCAAGTCAATATCTGCATAGGAAATCGCCTAGTGTTAATCTGCATCGCTATTTGTACTTGTTGTGAATACGCAGGCCACAAGAAGTAATTAGGTGGGTTTCTTTTATTTTTTATATCACTTTTACTCAGGACATGCTAGCTGGCAACAAAGGATTCCATTCATTATGTTAAGCTAAGCTAGCGCCGACCCTGTCAAACTAAAACAATGCATGTACTGAGACAAAAATGCATTTGCCCACCTATCTAAATGTAGGAAAGAAGGTGAATAAGCCCTATTTCAAAAAATGGTGGAGTGTTCCTTTAACTAGTAGTTCTATCATCAGGCATGCATAACACTATACAATATAAAAAGCCAATATACAAACAGTAATAATACACAAAATGTACTGGGGAAATGCATGTTCATTCATTAGACAGATTTGTCAGTTAATTAGTGGAGAGGAGATAATTCCATTTCTATTGGACTGCATATCTGTTTCTTGTAGCCTGTACTGTTCTCTCATTGAGAACAATCAATGTCCCAAGTGTCTTTGAAGTGTATGAGTGGAGCACAAGGGTGATAATTTACAGTGGGGCATGCAGACATCCCGGTGTCTTCCTGGTTGAGGAGTTGTGGAGATTAAGTTTAACAAAGGTGTGTTTGATCAGTGCAGTCGTTACACAGCACTCCTAGAAGTTATAGTGAGGGTTTGCCTAGACCAGTGCTATTCAATTAGCCTCACATGAGGGCTGAAACAATTTGAGGTGGGCCAAAGGGGTAGGAGGTTGTCCCGATCTCTTTCCGGGGGTCTATAAAATGAGAAAGTAAACTGAAATACACATTTAGCACTGATATTAACAACAGTAACATCTATAAAGTAAACATCTCATTTTATTGGGTTAAATTAAAATATTCTGACAATGTGACTGAGTTGTTAACCACTATACACACACTAATTAAACTAAATTAATTTGATACCCTTACTCCCAATACATTAAATACAATATACCCAACTATATTAATAACATAGTATTCAATATGAATATATCACATTTCTGCCAAAACACCATGGTGGACAGTGTTACTACAGTACCACGTAATCCATGTGGCTGCCAAATTGAATAGCCCTGGCCTAGAACGAGCCCACCTATTATTAGTGGCTTCATTCTGGCCAGCACAAGTCTGGTTTTATGATCTAGTGTCCCTCATGGACGGCACTCCTTGGGAGATTCCCGTCTGGAGAGACCTCCTGTCTTCAAGTGCAGGTGTCAATCTATAAGCCCCTACCAAAGATCTGGAAACGTTGGGTCTAGCCAGCTGATAGATTCTGGTCTCTTAACTTGTTGAGGTTGTTCAACAAGACTTCCAGAGCTCCCTCCAGGAACTGGGAACTGAATGCCTTAATATGCCTTAATATTTTAAAGTTTCCATGGCTACTGAAGACTAAAGTAATGGCTGCTGAAAATATAGCTTGCCATCACATGAATAAATTATTACATTTCAGAATATATTAAAATAAAAAATATGTAATAATATTACACAATATAAAAAAAATGTACTGTATTTTTAATTAAATAAATGCACCCTTGGTGTGCATAAGATACTTTTGACTTGTAGTGTAGAAATATATATATATATTTATCTTTTTCTTTTTTTTCTTTTTTTCTTTTATCTCTGAGGTTCTGGTTTCCAATTTCATTATGCTTTGTATTAAGATTATATATTTGAAATCGCCCAAATCATGTCTTAACGCCCAAATCATGTCTTAATGTCAGTAGATGCTGCTATTAACCCAACACTGCAGATGAGACCGCTACCCTTTTCATTGAATGAGAATTAACACGCAGACTTGCAACTCTAAGCGAGTCAAGTCAAATATCCACACTTTGGTGAATTAACAATGAAAAAGACATGCCGTACAATGCTGTGGCATTTTACATACACGTCCACATTTCTGTGGATTATTTAATAGGCTGACATTTTGCAAAAGGTCTTGGCCTTTATGGACTGAGTCGTTTCCTCCAATGTCAATTTTTCAGCTGTTAAAATCCAGCCACCAGGAAGAGAGGCCATAGGGCATGCCAGGAGAGGATGACTTATCAGCCAGAGAAATTGATTCACATTGGGTTGGTCCTTCTGTGCCACTCTTCACCTGACCCTTTAAGGCCTAATCAATGGATCCTCGCTAGGGAGGCACAATCTGCCAAATGCTTGGGTCCTCAAATACCTGACCCTGAACCCCAGGAGATCAGAGTTTGGCTGGTAAGCATGGCCCAGTTTGCCCCTGCTGGTAGATGTTGTAACCCCAGTCAAGCAACTACAATTCATCTTCGTCTACATTAATCCAAACACATTTGAAAACTGTGTTTTAGTTTCAAAACAGTAGCATTTTCAAGAGTTTTCCAAAAGTCTAAAATCATCTTACTACTGTACATGTGCAAGACAAAAATGCTGTCTCAGTGTAGATGTCCCTCGAGTGGAGTCAGAAATATAATTACAAGTTCCGGGCACACACAGGACCAAACAAAATAATTTATAGAAATATAGATGATACACAAGTTGCTGAGTTGTGATGTCATAAGAGGTATATTAATTTGAAACATAGCTGAAAGCAAGTTTGTTGTGAATGGTAATGAATGATAATTTTATGTTAATGTTACAGTATTTAAATCATTTCAAAGGTATATATATATATATATATATATATATATATATATATATATATATATATATATATATATATATATATATATATATATATATATATATATATATACAAAGAAACTATGTTTAGAGTAAGAGTAGATGATCACAGAGTTTCACTGGAAGCAAGAATATATGACTTTCTGTACAGAGAGTCACAAGATCAATATTGCAAATGTACCTATTTGATTAGTGACTTAGAAATAGTGCTGAATCAATGTTATGTCATTGCATTTCTTTCTTTTTTTTCAGATTTCAATGTGGTCTCAACCTGTGTATATTGATCTCCTTTCTATATATATTTACTCCCTATATATATTTTGATAATGACTTCTTATTTAGATAATAGATTCTGTTCATTTTATCAGATGATTCTGTCATTCATAAAATATTGACTTGAGAACATGCAGCAGACATGATGAGACCTCATTTGATACACATTCCCTCTCTCCCTCTTTCTCCTTCTCTCTTGATCGAATCTCGTCCAGCCCGTCCTCTGTTCCTCTCACTTGCTCTCTTTGTTTCTTTTGTCTTTCTTATTCGCTTGCTACATAATCCAAACACGTTCCAAGTGAAAAAGATTATTTTCTCTGGCATTGGTCACAACAAAGAAAATGAGATACTGAGATCTTTTAGGTTGGCCTATATGTGTCTTTCACCTTTCTTCTTTCTACGCTATCATTAAAGCAAAGGAAGCCACACATCATTAAAATAACAGCTGAACTGAAAGGGTTTCTAGAGAGAAAGGACCTTTATACATGAGTTATTTATGAACCTTTAAGACAATTCTCATGACGACAAGGACAGAATTGAGATAATGAGTTTAGCCGCAGGCTCTTTTTTATCATATCAACGCCTGTAAAATGCAGTAGACTATTTGCATATGAATGAGCTGATTCATAAAACTCACTGTTGCATACATTGTTTGCACAGAGATGTTTAATCCATCGCAAAGTGAGGAGATGTATTGTATTTCAAGTTCAAATGTTGGTCATCCACTCGCTTGAGATTATTTTACAATAAGTAATACACAATGAAGGACAATTTTGCTGCTCTTCACAGTTGTTTCTTGTCAGAACAGGAGTATTTGTGGTTGACCAAGGCTGGACATCAGAGAGAGGACATCATGGTCTTTTTATAAAATATAAAATAGTCTTTCTGTAGCAAACTCAAAATATAGTGCTCTCCAAAACGATTGTCATGCCCAACATGTTGAAGATTAGCAGCAAAACATGCTGAAGATTAGCAGCAAAACATGCTGAAGATTAGCAAAGATTAGCACAGCAAATTGTTTCCACACAAAAGCAGTTTATTCAGACCACTGAGGCATCTCTTCAATTGACTTCCCTTCAAACTAAGCAGCCTCCAGTTTCCCTGTTGTCCATTACGCCTTTTTAAGAATTCGATATTTTGCTGATGGTGGTTGTAGTTGGTAAACTGATCATGTCATCATTTGCTGCGCTCCTATTGGTTCTTAAGTCGAGAGAAAATTCAGACACTGTTTGATCTCATTTGGCCTCATTTATCAATCTAACGTAGAAACGTGTGCAGAAATCATCTTATGACAGGTTTCACATGTGATTCACGAAACATTCGTATGCCGCCAATCCCATTGTACGAATGATCGTACGTTGATATATGTGGCGGCTCAAAACAATCGTCACTTAAAAATTCACGCCTCAAAAATTCACGGTTTAGAAGCCTCGGCCCTAGAGTTTCCGACATGGACAAACGTAACCCTGCCAAGAACAGGAAGAATATATGTATATTAAATACTGTTAAACATTACAAACACTATAGCCTAGGCTATTTTACATCACTCCACAACAAATCCTTTAAATTTAACGGTATTCAGAACAGAACAAGGATGAAAAAAGTAGGCCTAGCTATGAATTATATAAACTATCAAATAAAACACAAATTATAGGCTATACGGCATTCATAATAAACAACACACAAACATCAAGCCAAAATTAATTTATTTAAAGCGAAACTTTAAAGCCTTCGGCATTGGGCTTGCCTCTCTCATTCGGCATTTGGTTGCTAAACTATTATTCATTATATAATCAAGGCTTTGTACTTCACTCGAGTTACAAGTACACTACACATAAACTTCATCTTCAGAGCTGCTCTGAGAGTCAATTCACAAGCATTTGACCATTTTCATTTGATAAAAATATTGCCTGCTAACCACAGAAACTCAAAGGTCTTCAATATAACTCAGCACAAAAGTTCTGTCTAACTTCATATTTATTCAAGTTCACCCTGCTATAGTTTTCTTCAGCGTTACAAACGTTACAAAAAAGTACACAAGTATTCACAGCCTTTGCTTAGTACTTTGTTGAAGCACCTTTGGCACCAATTACAGCCTCAAGTCTTTTTGAGTATGATGCAAGAAGCTTGGCACACCCATTTTTGGGCAGTTTCTCCCATTCTTCTTTGCAGAACCTCTCAAGCTCCATCAAGTCAGTGCACAGCCATTTTCAGATCTCTCCAGAGATGTTCAATCGGGTTCAAGTCTGGGCTCTGGCGGGGCCACTCAAGGACATTTACAGAGTTGTCCCATAGCCACTCCTTTGTTATCTTGGCTGTGTGCTTAGGGTCGTTGTCCTGTTGGAAGATGAACCGTCACCCCAGTCTGAGGTCCAGAGCGCTCAGGTTTTCATCAAGGATGTCTCTGTACATTGCTGCATTCATCTTTCCCTCGATCCTGACTCGTCTCCCAGTTCCAGCCGCTGAAAAACATCCCCACGGCATGATGCTGCCACCACCATGCTCCACTGTAGGGATGGTATTGGCCATGTGATGAGTGGTGCCTGATTTCCTCCAGACACGACGCTTGCCATTCAGGCCAAAGAGTTCAATCTTTGTTTCATCAGATCAGAGAATTTTGTTTTTCATGGTCTGAGAGTCCTTCAGGCTCCTTTTACTGAGGAGTGGCTTCCGTCTGGCCACTCTACCATACAGGCCTGGGGTGCGTTTCCCGTACAACTATATGGCTCGCTGCTTAACTACCATAGTACGATGCATCGTTGGAGAAATCAACTAGCTAGTCACGACTGTTTCCCGAAACCGTATGTCGCAAAGTATCGTTCAACCACGTTGGTTTATGACGATTTTGTCATATAAGTTACAGACATGGCATCTGAAGACCATTTCTAATTTTGCTTTATTACCAGACTCAATATTTGGCTCGTTCTTACATAGTAGAGCACGTTCGCACATGCGCAATCTTCAACAACGGTGCTTTAAAACTCTTGACAGACTAAAAGACGTAAATTACATGTATTCTAAATAAATAACACGGGTTGTACTGAATGTCAGCTTGCTTATTTTGCTAAAGATAAGGATTTATTCAGTCTACATCTCATGTAAACTAGAAACTATGCTTCTAACCACAGCTCGAGAGCTGTTGTTCCAACCACACAAGTTTGCGATGCTGTTTGCAAACGTTCGTTGGAACGATGGTTTCGGGAAACACCAAATCGTTGACCGATGCTGATAACGACGGAACTTGTGACCATAGTTGGCTAACGATGCTATTGGGAAACGCACCCCTGATTGGTGGAGTGCTGTAGAGATGGTTGTTCTTCTGGAAGCTTCTTCTCTCTCCACAGATGAACACTGGAGCTCTGTCAGAGTGACCATCGGTTTCTTGATCACTTCCCTGACTAAGGCCCTTCTCCCTCGATCGCTCAGTTTGGCCGGGCGGCCAGTTCTAGGAAGAGTCCTGGTGGTTCAAAACTTCTTCCATTTACGGATGATAAATGGAAGATCTTCCCCAGATCTGTGCCTCGATACAATCCTGTCTCGGAAGTCTACAGACAATTCCTTGGACTTTATGGCTTGGTTTGTGCTCTGACACAAATATAAGGTCCCACAGGCCACATTTACACATAGCCGGGTATTTAGAGAAACGAATATTTCCCCCCCTCCGTTTTCAAAAATAACATCGTGCACACAACATCGTTTTCAAAAGAAGTTGTCGTTTACATCAATCCGCATAAATACAATGGGCGGTAGTGTAGGGAGAAGGATAAAGCCATGCAAGCCAATCAGAATCCTCAAAATCGACAACAACGAATAGCACGAGCGATTTCCTGTTCCTTTCAAAACAACAGACATGGCGCGAGGTTCGTTCGTGTGGACAGACAGCGAAGCAAATGGAAACAGGCCAAAAGCGTTTGCACAAGTAAAAATGAGTACCACTTTAACAGCATCCATGATCAAATAGTAGCCAAACAAACTCTAAACATAGGGCGCTCACATGACGTAAGCATTTTCTGCCGCATAATGTGACGTTTGAGAACCTAAAACCCCGTTTCTCCCAGTTGACACGGCAACACATAACCGGCGTTTTCAGAAATCTCCACTTTGGCCGGAGTTTTTAGAAATAATCGTTTTCTGGGATAAAAACGGCATTTTCGTGTAAATGACAGGCCAAAACAGCCCGGTCTCACCCCAAAACGTCATGTACTGAAGGGTCTTGACCATACGGCAACATACGACGAATAGGGTACCCCTAAAACGTCCATATGAGACGAAGACATAAGCGCACCAGCAGCGCCTCCTAGTGGTACCCTAACGCATACCTAAACCTACCCATAACCCGAATCGTCACATATGGACGTTTTAGGGGTACCCTATTCGTCGTATGTTGCCGTTTGGTCAAGACCCGTCAGTACGTGACGTTTTGGGGTGAGACTGTGTTAGCCAAAACGCAGGGAAATATCTGCGTTTTCCCATCGTGTAAACGGGGCCACAGTGTTGACTGTGAGACCTTCAATAGACAAGTGGGGACCTTCAATAGACAAGTGTGTGCCTTTCCAAATCATGTCCAATCAACTGAATTTACCACAGGTGGACTTCAATCTCAAGTATGATCAGTGGAAACAGGATGCACCTGAGCTAAATTTTGAGTGTCATGGTAAAGGCTGTGAATACTTATGTACATGTGATTTTTTTTTTTTTTTTTTCATTTTATATATTTTTTTATGAATTTGCAAAGATTTCAAACAAACTTCTTTCACGTTGTCATTACGAGGTATTGTTTGTAGAATTTTGAAGAAAATAATGAATTTAATCCATTTTGGAATAAGGCTTCGACATAACAAAATGTGGAAAAATTTAAGCGCTGTGAATACTTTCCAAATGCACTGTATATTTTCCTTCAAAAGTGCAATAAAGTCTGTCCGTCTGCTAATGAGTATATCCACAATATGATTACATAGTGACTTAATACACTAAGTTCTCAGTACTTACTGTAAATACACAGCACTTTAATAAGAAGTGTGACCAATATGTGTTCTGTATGTACGTGTTTTTGTGTGTGTCCGTGTCCGCTGCTCTCTGAAATGGAGACTAATGAGTGGCTCGTCTGGGCCTGACAAACCCCGAGGACCAGTGTTCATACTCCTTGAGTCTGTCATCCATCATATTTCACGCGCTGTGATGTGAGGAAATGGTGCTAAGCTAAGCGCCGTTGGGACGAGACCTCGCTCCACTAGCAGTTTCTGCGAATCTACACCTTCACCAAAGTTACAGGACACACAACATTGAGAGTCGCTCCCAAGGACCATTACCCTTATGTCCCTAGAGACACCCAGTTATTCACAGATGAACACAATAGACATTGTTACATACAAAAATAATCTTGTCTATTATTGTGGTAAGAGGTGATCATATACTTTCCTTTCAACTATCACTTTTCTAAAGCCACTTCTCTTTATATGAAATTGAATTTGGCCACAAGCCATGTGGTGTGAGGATTTTATCTATTATATTTTTATTTGATCTCTGTAAAGTCTGCAGAACCTAAAATAGCAAATGTAGATAATATTACACTATATGTATTGAAGAATATGATATTCAATAACCTGAGATTCAATAACCCATCATGCCTCTGGACATTCAACACTTATATATTACATATGGGTTACAGGTGTTTCTTAAACTTCAGGTACTTTTATGTAGGAGCTGGTTTTTATTAAAACATTTCTCTCTCTCTCTCTCTCTCTTGTAAATGTAAAATGTAAAAATGTCATCATACCTTCAACATTTATTTTTCAAATGTCTTTTATGTACAGATTTTTTATACATGAAAGTATATTCTGTATAGATTCTTTATTTTTTGTTTCAGACAGTTTTTCCTGCATGTTTAATGATCAAAGAGTTAAATACATTTTCAATATATTTGAAAAAACAGTGAAATTTATTTCTATTAATTAAAAAAAAGGTCTGACAGTTGAGTTATAACACAACAATTTTTTTTTACCACTTTTTCATAAGTTAGATGTTTGCCAAGAGACCTGGTCAGTGACGAGCGAGGAACAATGAGTTGATGTGTGAATAAAAATTACGATTTTGAATGGTATATTTAAACAATTATATAAAATTAAACTGTTGATTTTCTAAAAGTCCAAGATCTTGTATCTGAAGTTTGGAATAGGCCACACACATATTTTGGCTGTATCACCTTGAGGGGTAATGGAAAGCCCTGCAGCCATTAAGAACTGCTGCTGATCTCGAAATGTGCACCCAGGGGTCTGAAGAGAAATGTGCTGATTCATGATGTCTGATCGAAGAGTAAAGACAACAGGAAAGGGCACAAACTCCCACCTCCCAGGTGCAATTCATTTCCGAAAGGGCTTTACTGAGAACAGGGATGGGCAGCAATTCAGAAAAGAAAAAGAAAAGACATACTGCTTTGGTGCCTTTAGATGATAGACTCTTAATACTCAAGTTTGTTGTTAGGGATTGTGTAGCATATACAACAACATCAACCACAGCAACTTTTGTGTAAACTGTAACTGTTTAAGCAAATTTCCCGAAACCTTGTAAGAGATGTGTCCACTCAACATCGCAATTCACCTCATTTGACAAATGCCACTTGGCAGACATTTCATGAGAGGACTTTGCTGTTGCTGCAGAAATGAGGCACACAGTGTCTCGAATTTACAAGAGCTTCATCAGTCTTAAGTCAACACTAGCTCCTATTTCGGGTTTGTTGCTAAGGAATGGGATTTGTGTTGCCAATTTGTAATTGAGTTGACTCTGTAACAAGAGTGTAGGAGGAATGAGCAGAGAACAGCCACGTTAACTCAGGGAATATGAGTCTGCCTATAAGTGCCTGGATTTCATTAATTGTACTTTTTCATGATAAATAATCTGACATCTTAATTATCTATCTATATTTATCTTCACATGTACATCTACATGCCTCACACTTCCTTTAAAGGGGTCATACAGCATCACCATTTTATTATTCCTCGAGACCCACTTATAATGTTAGTCATATTTTTTTCTTTTTCTAGAAAAAAACATTGCATTTTTTCTACTCTCTATCTCTTAGACTGAAACCTTTTCTTTCTTTCTTTCTTTCTTTTTTTTTGATCTGCTGCTGCATTGAAGACTTCTTTGTAAAACTGCATGAAAAGAGGAGATCATTCTGACCAATTTACTCTGGTACACACTGCTGAAAAATCTGGGAGATTCCTGGATGGAAACATAGAAATCGAACTAATTTGAATGTACGCAGCTTAAAATCAATTGTAGCCCCTTCCAGTTCAAACCGCCCGCTCTAAGCGGGACTCGAACGCCGGCTCTAACAAGGAGGCTAAAGACCAGTCAGTCGCTAGAGCACCTTTTGAGATTAGGGGAGTGAGGTTTACACGCACCGCTCTCACTGGCCTACGTCTGTTACACAATGACGATTTGTTGCCATTATGATTTGACATGACAATAATAATAATGAAGCATATTTGAAATATTGTTTTTTTTTTCTGTGAAAATAATGTTAATAAAAATTAAAATAGCTTGAATATAAATCTACACCCTATTGACATTTACATTTATTCATTTAGCTGACGTGTCTTACAGTGGATTCGTACCCGGGTCTCTCACACCAAAGGCATGTGTCTTATCCACTGCGCCACCACCAACCCTTTATTGAATATGCAAATTAGTCCACACCTCTGCTCAATCACACTAGCTTGGACTACCTATCCACTTGATCTGCCAACGCATTGGTTTAATTCAGCCATATATGATTCAGAAGAAGAAGATGAAAAGCCAGTTATACAGGGTCATCTACAAGTTGTAGATGTAGAAAAATGTATCAGAATAGTAATGCATTCTATGTATCACTTTCTACAATGTTGGACACATAGCGATAATTGATTTTATTTGCCTTTGGAGCGATGTAGCGATGGGCCTAAGTAAGTAAGGTGTCTCTTGTTATACCTCGGCCTGGAGTCAATTATTCCACTTACTGTATACTACAGTTACCACACCACAAAACCTTGTTCAGATTATGTATTTCAAGACATTTGTCAAGTTTTTGTCATTAAAACGCTCTTGTGTGTAGGACTAATTTCTTACACATCTAATTCCAAAACTTCATTTTAGAGCTAGTAACGGAGGCTTCAGCCACTGATATCAGACTATTGCAGTTATTAATGCAGTTATGAGAGAGAGAGAGAGAGAGAGAGAGAGAGAGAGAGAGACTTTTGACCATTTAAACCATAACTCTCCTAACACATTTTTCATCCAAAGAGCATTTTTCACACTCCATCTTGCATCAAAAAAATCCATTTTTTTTTGTTAATTTACAATAGGCATATTCTACAGCAACCCGGTACTTTACTAATGATTTAAACATTCCAACCAAATCAATATTTTCCCCCTCATTTTTACATGTGTGGGATTGTAGAATTGCCAACTTTGCCTGCCCTAATAGAAAGTTACCGCTTTAGTAAGTTAATGCTTTACATTCTTTCTTGTACTTCAAGCCCAATATAAACAGATTTTTTGCAAAAAATAAACCCAAGTTCAGTGAATATTTTATCCAACAGTTCAAACAAAGGAGTTATTTTAAAACAATCAGAAAAAAAAATTAAAAGGAGTATCAAGAACATTACAAGACGGACATGCAGATGAAACAATTGCATTCAATTTTGACACAAAACTATTTGTTGCCACAGCACAATGGAGTATTCTCCATTGGAGATCTCCAGATCTCTTAGGAATAGGGGGTTTATACAAACACCTCCATGATGTAGTTATTTCTGAAGAAATATTCTCTCCATTTAGTATCAGTACGTCTTTTCAATTGAGCATAAAACAAAGATTTCACACACATTCCATACAACATCTCTTTTAACACATTTTGAAACAATACATCTTTAAATCCCTTTAATAATAAAAGTATTATTTAAATCTTCATCCAATCCAATTCAAAATGTATTTCTACTCTAAGATCTGGAAAAGTCAAAAACTTTTCAACATTTTCAAAAAAACTGTTTGCAAAGGTCAAGAAAGATTGAGGAAAAGATTTTTTAAGATCCTTAATTAACCCTTCAACATATCTTTCTGATCTAAGCCCAACTTGGTCAGCTATTGATCTAGTCGCATGCCATTGACCTTTTGTAGAGTCAATTAAGTCCATTACAGTAGCTATTCCAGTCTTTAAAAACTTATCAACCACTGTATTTGAAATCTATCAGTTTGTTTTAAAAAGAGGATTAAAGAATAATGGTTCTAAAAAAACATAATGTTCACCATAATGCAACTGTAATAATGTCTCTTAACAAAAATAGGTTGTCGAAAATTGTTCTTTTGGGGATACAGTATGACTGATCCTCATGAATTATAGTTGCCATACATTTCTTTAACCTATTGGTTATGGCTTTTGACAGTATTTTAAAGTCAGTATACAGTCATGAAACAGGACGCCAATTCTTCAAGTATCCAAGATCCCCTTTTTTTGGGTATTGTATCAGCACCGCTCTTCGACAGCTCAAGGGCAGAATACCTTGGTTAAAGGATTCCAGAAAAAAACATACAAATCTCGTCCAAGCACAGTCCAAAAACTTTTGTAGAACTCTGCCAGACAGACCATCCAATCCAGGTGATTTGACACTGTTCATCCCCTGCATAGCACTTGAAAGCTCAGAACAAGGTCAGAAATCCCTCCCTTCTTCATTATCATTGACAACTGTGGAAGATCTTGAAGAAGTTCTTCAACTGCTGCTTCTTCACTGTGTTCTGACTAATAGAGGTTCTCATAAAAAGAAATAGCAGAAACTATAATTTCTCGCTAGTCAGTAGTTTCAATGCCATTAAAAAGTTTCAGTTTATGGAAAAATATCTGCTCTTTTGGCTTTTTCTCTAGTCCAAAAAAGAAGGCAGTTAGAGCATCTATTTTGTTGTACTTTATATATCTTGTTCTCACAAGAGTTTCCTTCTCCTGTTCTTCCAATAAATCCTTCAAAAGGCTTTTATTCGCTTTAATGATATCAGCTGACAATAATCTGCCTCTTTTGTTATTGTATCTTTGCCAAAGAATTTCTTGTTCCAATATCTTCATTTTCATTTTCAAATTTTCTGTATTATGTGCAGTGTATTGTTGGCAAAAGTTCTTTATCCGCACCTTTCCCAAATCCCACCACTGACTTAAAGATGTACTATAAGCACTAAATAACTATATCTCTCTTCCCTCTAAGCTTTCCACAAAAGGTCAAAAGAGTGTACAAAGATGTGATCTTGCAGTAATCTGCTATTAAATTGCCAGTGTGCCAGACATGATCTGACAGATGTTGGGAAGATACAACTACCAAAAAATCTTCCTTTGTTACACTCTTCAACATAAAAATGATCCAGTCTCGCAGCATAGACATTATTTGAATTCATTATTAACCAAGTGTACTGTTTAACATGAGGATAAGCATCCTTCCACAAATCTACCATGTCTATTAAAGATTTAAAAACATCTGCTGAACCTGGAGGAGGTTCCTTATGGTTTCTATCTAATGTTACCTGACCATTTGTTTATCCAGTCAGCTTCATTACAGGCATTGGTATGTGTCTTTTGTAACATAATTACATCTGCTTTTTTAAGGTGTAAGTACTTAAATAAAGTAGTTCTCTTTTGTACATTCTCCAACAATATATATTTAAGGAATCTGATGTTATTAAAGGATGCCATCAGGATTAAATAAGAGAAAAGATACAAAATCCAATTTTTCATGTTCATCATGACTCTTTAAGACTCTTTTTTTTTTCTGACAGCGCTCACAAACTTTTTTAAATCGATAGCGCTTAGGCTGATCTAATTCCTCTTCGTAGCGATTAGAGAGGACTCAGTAAAAAGCCTCAAATCAGGAAAGAAGATTTCAATCTTTGACAATCTTTCTCTGATTTTTTTGTAGCATTCGAAAAGTCATTAAGTTGTTCCACAGTATAATAATGAGACTTTGTAAATTTCCCAACATTACTTTCCTGTGAATTCGTTTCAGACAATTCATCAGCAATCTAATCTGAACAATCACTGTCCAAAGCACTATCAATTACTTGCAATTTGTCTTTTCAGCCAACAATTCAGTATCATTGTCAGACTCGTTATAATTGATGCCTGCGTCTCATTCGAACCATCACTCATTTTAGGCCCATCTTGTTCTCTGGATTGCTAACTCAACAATAGCCTCCACACGGTAGTTTGTTCCACTCTGTCCAGCATCAGATATTTTAGCAACAGTCTCGGTGATATCAACACTACAACCTGGATGCAAATGCTCTCCGATTTCAGTAAACACAGACTTTTCAGCGTTCAGATCGGGCGCTGAGCTTTCACTCACTTCAGTCGGATCATTATTCTCTGGAGCATTTCAAATCTTCCCTGAATTAGATTCAATTCCATTTCTTGCATTTTGAGCCTCTTTAACCAGTGGACAGGCTGTTCTAATGTGACCATATTTTCCACAGACAAACCATTCCATGGACTCAGTGCTGATAAAGATTGTGTAATCTTTTCCAAGCACCGTTAATTTAACAGACACCTCAAGCGTTGCGAATTCAGCACTTAGTATCATAACAGCCTGACGTCTGAATGACATGACATGTTTCAACTCTGGGGTTTTCAAGCCCAGAGGAATCATTTTAATCGGCCCAACAAGCTAAAATACTCTCAAACACTTTATCAGAGATAAACGGGGGTACGTTTGACAACATCACCTTTTTCGAGAGGTTAGAGACAAGGGTAGGCCTAATATGTGAACAAAAACATCCTGAACAGTCAAACCACACTCCACTAAATGATTGACCATTTTAACTTATTTCAGAAAGACAACCATTGCTTTATTTATTTTAGAAGCAGACATGATGTTTTGTGCACCTAGTTCTCTGCCAATAGCAACCAAAACGTTCTCAATAGACACATATAGCTTATAGCTATGTTTCCATCCACTTGTAAATCGAATTATCTGAAGTTCGGTAAAAAGCTCATGCGAATAAAGCTGGTGAATGTGTGTTTCCATCCAACGGCTTTAAAGCAAATAAAAACCTGTGCGTAATGATGTCACATGCTGTTTTGCGATTAAATTGGTACATCAAATTGATTTGAGACATTTTAAGGTGTTTCCATTTCATTTTCGCACTGAATCGCACAACATTTAACCATACATTTGAAAGTTTTGCACGCATGCCGAGCAGACAAACAGGAAAAACCATTGGAGTTTGAGAGAGAGAGAGAGAGAGAGGGAGAGAGAGAGAGAGAGAGAGAGAGAGAGAGAGAGAGAGAGAGAGAGAGAGAGAGAGAGAGAGAGAGAGAGAGAGAGAGAGAGAGAGAGAGAGAGAGAGAGAGAGAGAGAGAGAGAGAGAGAGAGAGAGAGAGAGAGAGAGAGATTCATTAATGAATGAATTACCTCAGTCTGTGCGTCTCTCATTTCGGCAGCAGCATCTTTTCTAATAACGAAACTGTGTATCCGCTCCAAGAACAGAGTCGTTACATCGATTCATTGTGACAATGAAGACTGGAGCAATGACTACTGAAAATTTTGCTTGGCCATCACAGTAATAAATGATATTTTAGAATATAATAAAATAGAATTTTTTCAAATTGTGATAATATTAACAATATTGGTTCTACTGTATTTTTGATCAAATCAAATTTAGCATAAGATACTTCTTTACATCAAAAGCATAAAAAACTAAACTTGTATGTGTGTGCAACATTCACAAAACAATCTGTACGACAATGTCCTACTGAACCAGTTAAACTGAACATTGAATTACCATTTTTGATGTGTAAATGTGGCTGTCACGTGTTCATATTTCCATCTAAATGGCATCAGATACTTCAAAACAAACAGTTCTTGCAGCTTTCTTACAGTAAATGGTCTTTTCGAAATGGGTAGCACTTTGAATGCTTTTATTTTTAAAACTTAAAGGAAATTTTGATTGACCCCTTTTAGCTACATTCAGTTTCTCGTGAGCTACAGTGTGATTTTTGAACAATGAATATTTAATGCCCTTACCATTGTTTTATTGAACGTGATTGTGACCATAGGCTTTCTCACAGGAAGGAGTAGTTTTACTGTATGTGACATCCTGTGCAGGGTGATTTGAAGTACACTGGACACACACACACCCACAGAGACCAAGAGCACATATTGAGTTCACCTTCCTTTCAGTAAGGTCCTGAGCTCATCAACACCCTATTGTTTTAGAACAAGAAAGCATTGTGGAGGGAGAGATTATATCGGCTATAGAGACAGAGCTGTTGGTTATGGAGGGATTTTGTGGAACCCTCTGGAGTCACAAGCTCTCATGGGATTGATTCCACTTTTAACTTACAAACACAAGGACCCAACATTACCACTCACAACACAAGTATCATTAATGCTGTGTATGAGGTTGTTTCATTCTGTATAAATTCTCATTTGTGCTTGTCTATCGTTGTAAAATCCTTTTAAAGACCCCGTGAAAACAAAATTGGGGTTTTGTGACATTTAGTCCATGGTAAATATAACTTAAAGGTATATTTGTAGGTATAACAATGTCTGCAGTTGTAGGTGAAGGTAATGGCAAGTCCTAAATGTAATACATTGTTTATTCATTGTTTTCATCCATGAATACAAAAATGTCTTGTACTAAAGTCAGTCAACACAGAAATATGGAAGCTTGTTTCCGCCACGAAATAAAAAATAATGGGGACTTTTTATCTCACAATCCTGACTTTTTCCTCGATTTGCAGGTTTATATCTCACAATTGTGACTTTATAACACGCACTTACGACTTTACATCCGGCAATTCTGACTTTTTAACTCGCAATTGAGTTTTTATATCATGCAATTCTGAGAAAAAAAGTCAGAATTGCGAGATGTAAACTTGCAAAAATGTAAGATAAAAGGCGCAATTACCTTTTTTTCATGGTGGAAACAAGCTTCTATACAGAAAAGACTTTTGTATTTTGTAATTATATTCATCATATAAAGACTTTTTCACTTTAGTGGAAATCTATATGTCAAGTAATGCTTTTAGTGCAATTTGGCACCGCTAAGTGGCTTGCACTGTACCTGTGTCATACTGGCCTTTTCAGAAATATATTGATGTACTGTAGATAAGCATGCATGTTTACTTTCACCATGGCTATTCTTCAGTGGAGAAGAGTGTGTTATAATATTCCTCTTAAATGATCTCTGGCTAAGTTCTGATTTCAAAAGTAGGTCTCTTCTTCTAAAAAAATGGCTTGGGTAGGAGTGCAACCAATTAAAGTCTTAAAAGTGGCTAATTGTGAAAAGTTGCCTCAAAGATTTCTTCTTTATTACTAAACATTTTTGCAGACCCAGAGCCTGGATGACACTGTTTCATAATTTGATGATAGATCTAGGTCAGTCGAGCTGGTTAGAACTCTTTGCACTGGAGGACTGTAAATTACTAAACTGCCCTGGGATTCAAGACTGTCTTGTTTTTAAACAATCAGTAAAAACAACTGT
Source organism: Scardinius erythrophthalmus (assembly GCF_964197995.2). Taxonomy (NCBI): domain Eukaryota; kingdom Metazoa; phylum Chordata; class Actinopteri; order Cypriniformes; family Leuciscidae; genus Scardinius; species Scardinius erythrophthalmus. The sequence goes on from NC_138240.1 coordinate 23,539,508, forward strand.
ATCTGAACAGTTTCAGGAAATGTGAAATAAAATAAAAAAATCTGTATTTTCATGCATTCAGTGTCAGCTGAATATTTAATTTGTCTGTAGAGTGGTAAAGGGATCCTCCAATAAGGAGAAACTAGTTGGCACTTTAGTTGTCACCGCTATGACATCGGGTCCAGACTCAGGTCCTTCAGCAGATCTGGATACAGCCTGTTATCCGGCAGACTGTGGGAAAATCTCGGGATAAACAAAAACACTAAAATTAGCGTAGATGCCATTCTTCTTATGATGTAACGAGTACATCAGGATTTATGGGAAGTGTTCCCGGTTCCGGGTGACCTGATCTATGCAGCCTAACATTGAATTATAGAAGTCTATAATGTGTTATGTGTATGCTAGGTCAAAGAGATGTGTTTTTAGTCTAGCTTTGAACTGACAAAGTGTGTCTGCTTCCCGGACAATGGTAGGAAGTCTGTTCCAAAATGTTGGTGCTAAATAGGAAAAGAATCTACCGCCAGCAGTTGATTTTGATATTCTAGGTATTATCAACTGGCCGGAATTTTGAGATCGCAATAGACGTGAAGGACTATAATGCGTTAAGAGCTCACTCAAGTACTGCGGAGCTAAACCATTTAGTGCTTTGTAAGTGATCAGCAATATTTTAAAATTTATGCGATGTTTAATAGGGAGCCAATGCAGTTTTGACAGAACCGGGCTAATATGGTCAGACTTCCTGGTTCTAGTAAGAACTCAAGCTGCTGCATTTTGGATCAGCTGTAGTTTGTTCATTAAGCGTGCAGGGAAACCACCCAGTAGAGCATTACAATAATTTAGCCTTGAGGTCATGAAGGCATGAACTAATTGTTCCGCATTTGTCAATGAGAGCATATGGCGTAATTTAGATATATTTTTAAGATGGAAAAACGCAGTTTTACAGATACTAGACACGTGACTTTCAAATCTGTCCAAATCTCTCGTGCCTCCCCTGAGCCCATTGAGTTTTAACAGAGCCCAAAAATCATGTGCTGGGTTTGGTCAGGGGTTAATTGAAAATGAATAGGGGAAAGTCATCAATGCCTTCATCGCGCTGATATGATTGGTTATTGTTGTATATGATTGGTTCGTTCGATAAATCCTGTCACTTGTTTTCGTGCGTTTGCAAATCAGTCTGAATGAACAAAATGATGCCATTAATGGGAAGACTAGTAAACAACTCAACCACTTAGATATCATCGCTTTGTCACATCAAAAAAAAAACATAAAATGGCCTGAAAACATGATGACTGTGGGTGGGGTGGGGTGGGATATGAGTTAATGAGCAATCAGTTTGTCTGTGCATCTCCGTGTCTCTGACCAGTGTTTACTGAGCTTGTTGACTGATGATCCAAAAATAAGTTAACTATTAAAACGAATAGCTGAACATCAGTTCACAAATAAAATATAGATTTTTAAATTGTTACTGCCTTAATTATTTTTGAATTAATGTAAAATGTGTAAAAACACTAATTTGATGAGATTTAGGAACTTATATACAGAATATTACTTCTGTAATGTAAAAAAATACTAAATAGAATTTTTTTTGTATGCAATGTAAAGTAATGTGTATTTAACAAGGAAAATGACAACATTAAGTGTAACTGGGACATACATTTACATTTGAGATGATAGACAGAAGGAAATTTTCTTCAAATCTGCCACTCACTGATAGTTCCAGGTAAGATGGGATAGCTCTGTCGGGTGGTTCGGCAGCTATGTGACATATTTAGCTTTTAATTTTTGAGTTGTTGTTTGCCGAAAAAGTTATCGTCCAAAACTATTTGGTGTACCGTGGACAGTGGTGGATTTAGCAAATCGGGGGCCCAAGGCGAGGTAGGGCTATGGGCCCCTCCCCATCCAATCTTTAAAAGAGAACGAAAAAAATATGTAGGCTGAATGTTGGATAGTCAGGTAAAGCTAATCTACGGGGAAGTAAAGGTTAGAGAGGAGAAAAAAAGTCCCCTTTAAACCCTGCATACACTTCTTTACTCCTAAACAGAAACATGTTACAATGTTTAGCCTACATGGTACAATTTCTGGTAAGCTATGTTTTTTTTTTTTTTGCTTGAAAATTTCACCATTTCGATTCAATTCTTGTGATTTGATTCAATATTGACTCATTTGGATAAATATTAGGTAACGTTTCACAAGATAGGCGTTACTTTTTCTCAAGAAAAAAAAGTCCTATCAGCTGGTATAATTTAAGGTTAAAATAAGTAATATAGTAGCCTACACATATTTAGCCAAATACTCTCTATAATAGCTCTTTTTTTTTCTAGCCAATTAAATGGCTTTCCTGAGGTAATGTTATGTGACGATTGTTCTCCAGCTGTTTTACCGCTTTCCGCGGTTGAAAAACACTTATTGATCGATATTATGAATGAGGAATATACATTTCGGTAAGTTATACTCTTTCAACATTGTTAATTTGTGTTTATTTACTATTAGCTAGAGATGATCAGTTCACGTGCCGCTATAGGAATCGGTCACGTAACATTAAAGGAGAACTCGGCAACTCTAGCGAACTCTATTCACTTCTTCGCTGATTTTCCCTTTTGTTGTCGCATGTTTTCCCCACGAGCTCCCCCTACAGCTGTGGGGGGGGGGTGTATATTTCACAACACGGTCGTAAAAAACTCACTTGCGGCGGCCTCCTCCCCCTCTCTTCCGCTGCTCATGTGCGTTTGTTTAGATCGGAGCAAGCCAACTGTATCGTGTGGAGCTATGTCTACCGAGGTGGGTAATCTGGTAATACATCATACATGCGTGTGTGTTTATGTCGAATTGCCGTAAAGCAATTCGTGTTTCGCGCTGGTTCTCGTTCTCGCTTCTCACGAGACTTCCAATTTCTATCTTGCCGGGACGGTAGTCCCCAAGTTGCAAGGTTGGTTTTCTGCCTGGGAACGCTGGGGGGAGCGGGGAAAGTCACCAATATCACCAGAACAGGTTGTTTAACCATCCAAATGATTTCTAGACAGTTTTATTAAGTTAAAAAAGTTACCAATTTCTCCTTTAAAACGGCAAAACGGTATTTATTGTTTGAATTTCATTATAAAATTGACAGAATCTGAGAGCTGAGATTTTTTTAAATATCATGATTCATAAGTAAACTGCTCAGTTTTGTCTGTCGATCTCCGTGTCCTCTTTGCTTCACGATTTTTCTGTGCGTTGGACATTGTTGTTCCTGATCTGTATCCCCAACAGTAGCCGTAAAAAATTTTGTCATCTTTGGCAGCGTTCCCAAATACTTATCATCGTCTTTTCACTTTATTTCTTTTATTTGAACCGCTTGAGAAACTTCGAAACTTAAAATTTTCGCGTTTAGACTCGTCTTGCTCTGTTTGTGTATTTCCCAGTCCTCCTGTTACTGCGTGTTGTTTATCTTTCGCGCCGCACACCTTTATGGACTTTTTGCTTTCCTCCCGCTTCCTCCTTTTTTCAGCACCGCTTGGGTAGCTAGCTTCGCTTCATTTTTACTCTGTCTACTACTCTGTACACTCTGTCTGTCACTCTGTACACTCTGTCTGTCAATCACTTCTTTTTCTCCGTCAGTTTTTTGGCACAGCCTTGTCACTTTCGCAGATGCGCAGTAAGTGATATAATGGAATAATCCAATGTAGTGAGGCAGGGGCCCCCTCCTGTCTGCGACACTAATGATTTGATGCCATTTTTCGCAAATGGAGTTTTAGAAATATATAATAACAAAAAAAAAAAACTTAAGCATAAGTTAATAGGGCATTTTGGGGGCCCCTAGGTAGCTCGGGGCCCAAGGCAATTGCCGACCTTTGCCTAATGGTAAAGTCCGCCCCTGACCGTGGACGGTACATTGGAACACTATCTGGTTTTAATGAAACTGCTCCCAATGAATAGAAGGAACAGCATACCTGCATGAAAATCCTTCCCAGTTAACACAAATTGCTAGTTATGTAACTTAGCGGCACTTTTTGGTAATTTCATGACTTGCTTATTGACAACATAACTAATTTTTTCTTCACACATTAGCATTACCCTACATTGTTTAATTTCTGGTAGCTTGGTTCAAAGCTTCCCCATCACGGTCATGTTTTTTGCTGACAATTATTTTGAACATTTTGCTGCCAAGCTCCTGGAGAGGATGGAAACCGAGCTCTTTCGTTGCAAGATGTTTTGAGTGTTTGGGTCTTGGGGAACCCTGGCATACCAAAAACTCTTCAATAAATATTTTTTTCATGGGAAAAAGAAACCCCACAGAGAAAGAGGGCTTATTAAACAGATTTATTTGGTGACAACAGGGAAACCATTCCATATGAATAAAGCACTAAACTGATCAGTAGAAGAATGCCAGTAAGCTATGCGTTATGCAAAATGGGTTTGGGCAGTGGAAAGCTTCACTGGAGGCAGGCTTCAATGGAGGCTTGAACAGTTTGTTGGCAAGCTTCAATAGAGGCTTGTGGGGTTCACCAACAAGCTTCACTGGAGGATTGGGGGCAGGCTTAACTGGAGACATGGGCGGTTGGGTAGCGAGCTTCACTGGAGGCTTAGGCGGTTCAGCGGTAAGATTTCCTGGAGTCTTGGGGGGGTTCAGCAGCAAGCTTTACTGGAGGCTTGAACAGTTTGGCAGCAAGCTTCAATAGAGGCTTGGGGGGTTCACCAGCAAGCTTCATTGGAGGATTGGGGGCAAGCTTATCTGGAGGCTTGGGCGTATTGGTGGCAAGCTTCACTGGAGTCTTGGAGGGTTCAGTGGCAAGCTTCACTGGAGGCTTGGGCGGTTCCATGGCAAGCTTCACTGGAGGCTTGGGGGGTTCGGTGGCAAGATTCCCTGGAGGCTTAGGGGCAGCCTTCAATGGAGGCTTGAACAGTTTGGCGGCAAGCTTCAATAGAGGCTTGGGCGGTTCGGTGGCCAGCTTTACTAGAGGCCTGGGGGGTTCGGTGGCCAGCTTCACTGGAGGCTTGGGGGGTTTGGCAGCAAGATTCCCTGGAGGCTTAGAGGCAGTCTTCAGTGGAGGCTTGAACAGTTTGGCGGCAAGCTTGAATAGAGGCTTGGGAGGTTCGGCAGCAAGCTTCACTGGAGGCTTGGGGGGTGCAGGGGCAGGCTTCACTGGAGACTTGGGCGGTTCGATGACCAGCTTCACTGGAGGCTTAGGCGGTTCGGTGGCCAGCTTCACTGGAGGCTTGAGCAGTTCAGCTGTAAGCGTCACTGGAGGCTTAGGACGTTCAGCGGCAAGCTTCACTGGAGGCTTGGGCGGTTCGGTGGCCAGCTTCAGTGGAGGCTTGGGGGGTGCTGGTGCAGGCTTCACTGGAGACTTGGGCAGTTTGGTGGCCAGCTTCACTGGAGGCTTGAGCAGTTCAGCGACAAGCTTCACTGGAGGCTTGGGCGGTTCGGCGGCAAGCTTCCCTGGAGGCTTAGGGGCAGTCTTCAATGGAGGCTCGAACAGTTTGGCGGCAAGCTTCAATAGAGGCTTGGGCAGATCAGTGGCCAGCTTTACTAGAGGCTTGGGGGGTTTGGCGGCAAGCTTCACTGGAGGCTTGGGGAGTGCGGGGGCAGGCTTCACTGGAAGCTTAGGCGGTTCCATGGCAAGCTTCACTGGAGGCTTGGGCGGTTCGGTGGCCAGCTTCACTGGAATCTTGGAGGGTTCGGCAGCAAGCTTCCCTGGAGGCTTAGGGGCAGTCTTCAATGGAGGCTTGAACAGTTTGGCGGCAAGCTTCAATAGAGGCTTGGGCGTTTCGGTGGCCAGCTTTACTAGAGGCCTGTGGGGTTCGGCGGCAAGCTTCACTGGAGGCTTGGGGGGTGCGGGGGCAGGCTTCATTGGAGGTTTAGGCGGTTCCATGGCAAGCTTCACTGAAGGCTTGGGCGGTTCAGCAGCAAGCTTCACTGGAGGTTTAGGGGTAGTCTTCAATGGAGGCTTGAACAGTTTGGCAGAAAGCTTCAATAGAGGATTGGGGGGTTCGGCAGCAAGCTTCACTGGAGGCTTGGGGGGTTCGGCGGTCAGCTTCACTGGAGACTTGTGGGGTGCAGGGACATGCTTCACTGGAGACTTGGGCAGTTCGGTGGAAAGCTTCAGTGGAGGATTGGGGGCAGGCTTCACAGCAGACTTGGTGACCATATTCAGTTGATGCTTGGGTGGTTTGGCAGCAAGCTTCACTGGAGGTTTGGGGAGTTCGGTGGCCAGTTTCACTGGATGCTTGGGGGCAAGCTTCAATGGAGGCTTGGGCAGTTCGCCAGTAAACTTCACTGAAGACTTGAGCAGTTCAGCTGTAAGCGTCACTGGAGGCTTAGGGTGTTCAGCGGCAAGCTTCACTGGAGGCTTGGGCTGTTCAGCAGTAAGCTTCGGGGCAGGATTCACTGGAGGCTGGAGTGGTTCACCGGCAGGCTTGGGCAGTTCACAGACAGGTTTCAATGGAGGCTCAGCAGCAGGCTTCACTGGTGGTTTGGGCAGTTTGCCGACAGGCTCCACTGGAGGCTCGGTGGCAGGGGTCACTGGTGGGTTGGGCAGTTCAGCAGCAGGCGTCGCTGGAGGCTTGGACAGTTCACCAACAGGTTTCAATGGAGGCTCAGCAGCAGGCTTCACTGGTGGCTTGGGCAGTTCGGTGGCAGGCTTCACTGGAGGCTCAGGCAGTTCAGCAGCAGGCATCACTGGTGGCTTGGGCAGTTCGGCAGCAGGAGTCACTGGTGGGTTGGGCAGTTCAGTGCCAGTCTTCACAGGAGGTTCAGGCAGTTTGCTGACAGGCTTCAATGGAGGCTTAGCAGCAGGCTTCACTGGTGTTTTGGGCACTTCGGTGGCAGGCTTCACTGCAGGCTCAGGCTGTTCAGCAGCAGGCATCACTGGTGGCTTGGGCAGTTCGATGGCAGGCTTCACTGGAGGCTCGGGCAGTTCGGTGGTAGGCTTCACTGGAGGCTCGGGCAGTTCAGCAGCAGGCATCATTGGAGGCTTGGGCAGTTCAGCAGCAGGCGTCACTGGAGGCCTGGACAGTTCACCAACAGGTTTCAATGGAGGCTCAGCAGCAGGCTTCACTGGTGGTTTGGGCAGTTCGGTGGCAGGCTTCACTGGAGGCTCAGGCAGTTCAGCAGCAGGCATCACTGGTGGCTTGGGCAGTTCACTGGCAGGCATCACTGGTGGCTTGGGCAGTTCAGTGGCAGGCTTCACTGGAGGCTCAGGCAGTTCAGTGGCAGGCTTCACTGGTGGTTTGGGCAGTTTGCCGACAGGCTCCACTGGAGGCTCGGTGGCAGGGGTCACTGGTGGGTTGGGCAGTTCAGCAGCAGGCGTCGCTAGAGGCTTGGACAGTTCACCAACAGGTTTCAATGGAGGCTCAGCAGCAGGCTTCACTGGTGGCTTGGGCAGTTCGGTGGCAGGCTTCACTGGAGGCTCAGGCAGTTCAGCAGCAGGCATCACTGGTGGCTTGGGCAGTTCGGCAGCAGGAGTCACTGGTGGGTTGGGCAGTTCAGTGCCAGTCTTCACTGGAGGTTCGGGCAGTTCACCGACAGGTTTCAATGGAGGCTCAGCAGCAGGCTTCACTGGTGGCTTAGGCAGTTTGGTGGCAGGCTTCACTGGAGGCTCAGACAGTTCAGCAGCAGGCGTCACTGGTGGCTTAGGCAGTTCGGTGGCAGGCTTCACTGGAGGCTCGGGCAGTTTGCCAATAGGCCCCGCTGGAGGCTCGGCGGCAGGGGTCACTGGTGGGTTGGGCAGTTCAGTGCCAGTCTTCACTGGAGGTTCGGGCAGTTCACCGACAGGTTTCAATGGAGGCTCAGCAGCAGGCTTCACTGGTGGCTTAGGCAGTTTGGTGGCAGGCTTCACTGGAGGCTCAGACAGTTCAGCAGCAGGCGTCACTGGTGGCTTAGGCAGTTCGGTGGCAGGCTTCACTGGAGGCTCGGGCAGTTTGCCGACAGGCTCCGCTGGAGGCTTGGCAGCAGGGGTCACTGGTGGGTTGGGCAGTTCAGTGCCAGTCTTCACTGGAGGCCTGGACAGTTCAGCAGCCGTCATCACTGGAGGCTTGGAGAGTTCGGTGTCAGGCTTCACTGGAGGCTTGGGCAGTTCGGTGGTAGGCTTCACTGGTGGCTTGGGCAGTTCAGTGGCAGGCATTACTGGTGGCTTGGGCAGTTCGGTGGCAGGCTTCACTAGAGGCTCGGGCAGTTTGCCGACAGGCTCCACTGGAGGCTCGGCGGCAGGGGTCACTGGTGGGTTGGGCAGTTCAGTGCCAGTCTTCACTGGAGGTTGAGGCAGTTTGCCAACAGGCTTCAAAGGAGGCTCAGCAGCAGGCTTCACTGGTGGCTTAGGCAGTTTGGTGGCAGGCTTCACTGGAAGCCCGGGCAGTTCAGCAGCAGGTGTCACTGGTGGCTTAGGCAGTTCGGTGGCAGGCTTCACTGGAGGTTGAGGCAGTTTGCCGACAGGCTTCAAAGGAGGCTCAGCAGCAGGCTTCACTGGTGGCTTGGGCAGTTCGGTGGCAGGCTTCACTGGAGGCTCGGGCAGTTTGCCGACAGGCTTCGCTGGAGGCTTGTCGGCAGGGGTCACTGGAGGCTTGGGCAGTTCAGCAGCAGTTGGCACTGGAGGCTTGGACAGTTCGGTGTCAGGCTTCACTGGAGGCTCACCAGCAGGCTTCACTGGGGGCTTGGGCAGTTCGGTGGCAGGCTCCACTGGAGGCTTAGGCAGTTCAGCAGCAGGCGTCACTGGAGGCTTGGACAGTTCACTGGCAGGCATCACTGGTGGCTTGGGCAATTCGGTGACAGGCTTCACTGGAGGCTCAGACAGTTCAGCAGCAGGCATCACTGGTGGCTTGGGCAGTTCGGTGGCAGGCTTCACTGGAGGCTCGGGCAATTTGCCAACAGGCTCCGCTGGAGGCTTGGCGGCAGGGGTCACTGGAGGCTTGGACCGTTCAGCAGCAGTCGTCACTGGAGGCTTGGACAGTTCGGTGTCAGGCTTCGCTGGAGGCTTGGGCAGTTCGGTGTCAGTCTTCACTGGTGGCTTGGGCAGTTCGGTGACAGGCATCACTGGTGGCTTGGGCAGTTCAGCAGCAGGCATCACTGGTGGCTTGGGCAGTTCGGTGGTAGGCTTCACTGGAGGCTCGGGCAGTTCAGCAGCAGGCATCACTGGTGGCTTGGGCAGTTCAGCAGCAGGCATCACTGGTGGCTTGGGCAGTTCGGTGTCAGGCTTCACTGGAGGCTTGGGCAGTTCGGTGGCAGGCATCACTGGTGGCTTCGGCAGTTCAGCAGCAGGCATCACTGGTGGCTTGGGCAGTTCGGTAGCAGGCTTCACTGGAGGCTCAGGCAGTTCAGCAGCAGGCATCACTGGTGGCTTGGGCAGTTCAGTGGCAGGCTTCACTGGAGGCTCAGGCAGTTTGCCAACAGGCTCTGCTGGAGGCTCGGCGGCAGGGGTCACTGATGGGTTGGGCAGTTCAGTGCCAGTCTTCACTGGAGGTTTGGGCAGTTCGCCGACAGGTTTCAATGGAGGCTCAGCAGCAGGCTTCACCGGTGGCTTGGGCACTTCGTTGGCAGGCTTCACTGGTGGCTTGGGCAGTTCAGCAGCAGGCGTCACTGGTGGCTTGGGCAGTTCGGTGCCAGGCTTCACTGGAGGCTCAGACAGTTCAGCAGCAGGCATCACTGGTGGCTTGGGCAGTTCGCTGGCAGGCTTCACTGGAGACTCGGGCAATTTGCCCACAGGCTCCGCTGGAGGCTTGGCGGCAGGGGTCACTGGAGGCTTGGACAGTTCAGCAGCAGTCGTCACTGCTTGGGCAGGCTTGGGCAGTTCGGTGGCAGGCTTCACTGGTGGCTTGGGCAGTTCCGTGGCAGGCTTCACTAGAGGCTTGGGCAGTTCGGAGGTAGGCTTCACTGGAGGCTCGGGCAGTTCGGTGGCAGGCTTCACTGGAGGCTCGGGCAGTTCAGCAGCAGTCGTCACAGGAGGCTTGGGCAGTTCGGTGGCAGGCTTCACTGGTGGCTTGGGCAGTTCCATGGCAGGCTTCACTAGAGGCTTGGGCAGTTCGGAGGTAGGCTTCACTGGAGGCTCGGGCAGTTCGGTGGCAGGCTTCACTGGAGGCTCGGGTAGTTCAGCAGCAGGCGTCACTGGAGGCTTGGACAGTTCACCAACAGGTTTCAATGGAGGCTCAGCAGCAGGCTTCACTGGAGGCTTGGGCAGTTCGGTGGCAGGCTTCACTGGAGGCTCGGGCAGTTCAGCAGCAGGCATCACTGGAGGCTTGGGCAATTCGGTGGCAGGCTTCACTGAAGGCTCGGGCAGCTCAGCAGCAGGCGTCACTGGAGGCTTGGACAGTTCACCAACAGGTTTCAATGGGGGCTCAGCAGCAGGCTTCACTGGAGGCTTGGGCAGTTCGGTGCCAGGCTTCACTGGAGGCTCGGGCAGTTCAGCAGCAGGCTTCACTGGTGGCTTGGGCAGTTCGCTGGCAGGCTTCAGTGGAGACTCGGGCAATTTGCCGACAGGCTCCGCTGGAGGCTTGGCGGCAGGGGTCACTGGAGGCTCGGGCAGTTCAGCAGCAGTCGTCACTGGAGGCTTGGGCAGTTCGGTGGCAGGCTTCACTGGTGGCTTGGGCAGTTCCGTGGCAGGCTTCACTAAAGGCTTGGGCAGTTCGGAGGTAGGCTTCACTGGAGGCTCGGGAAGTTCGGTGGCAGGCTTCACTGGAGGCTCGGGCAGTTCAGCAGCAGGCGTCACTGGAGGCTTGGACAGTTCACCAACAGGTTTCAATGGAGGCTCAGCAGCAGGCTTCACTGGTGGTTTGGGCAGTTCGGTGGCAGGCTTCACTGGAGGCTCAGGCAGTTCAGCAGCAGGCGTCAGTGGAGGCTTGGACAGTTCACTAAAAGGTTTCAATGGAGGCTCAGCAGCAGGCTTCACTGGTGGTTTGGGCAGTTCGGTGGCAGGCTTCACTGGAGGCTCAGACAGTTCAGCAGCAGGCATCACTGGTGGCTTGGGCAGTTCGGTGGCAGGCTTCACTGGAGACTCGGGCAGTTCAGCAGCAGGCGTCACTGGAGGCTTGGACAGCTCACCAACAGGTTTCAATGGAGGCTCAGCAGCAGGCTTCACTGGAGGCTCGGGCAGTTCAGCAGCAGGCGTCACTGGAGGCTTGGACAGTTCACCAACAGGTTTCAATGGAGGCTCAGCAGCAGGCATCACTGGAGGCTTGGGCAATTCGGTGGCAGGCTTCACTGAAGGCTCGGGCAGCTCAGCAGCAGGCGTCACTGGAGGCTTGGACAGTTCACCAACAGGTTTCAATGGGGGCTCAGCAGCAGGCTTCACTGGAGGCTTGGGCAGTTCAGCAGCAGGCATCACTGGAGGCTTGGGCAGTTCGGTGGCAGGCTTCACTGGAGGCTCGGGCAGTTCAGCAGCAGGCGTCACTGGAGGCTTGGACAGTTCACCAACAGGTTTCAATGGAGGCTCAGCAGCAGGCTTCACTGGTGGTTTGGGCAGTTCGGTGGCAGGCTTCACTGGAGGCTCAGGCAGTTCAGCAGCAGGCATCACTGGTGGCTTGGGCAGTTCGGTGGCAGGCTTCACTGGAGACTCGGGCAGTTCAGCAGCAGGCGTCACTGGTGGCTTGGGCAGTTCGGTGGCAGGCTTCACTGGAGACTCGGGCAGTTCAGCAGCAGGCGTCACTGGAGGCTTGGACAGCTCACCAACAGGTTTCAATGGAGGCTCAGCAGCAGGCTTCACTGGAGGCTCAGGCAGTTCAGCAGCAGGCATCACTGGAGGCTTGGGCAGTTCGGTGGCAGGCTTCACTGGAGGCTCGGGCAGTTCAGCAGCAGGTGTCACTGGAGGCTTGGACAGTTCACCAACAGGTTTTAATGGGGGCTCAGCCGCAGGCGTCACTGGAGGCTTGGACAGCTCACCAACAGGTTTCAATGGAGGCTCAGCAGCAGGCTTCACTGGAGGCTCGGGCAGTTCAGCAGCAGGCGTCACTGGAGGCTTGGACAGTTCACCAACAGGTTTCAATGGAGGCTCAGCAGCAGGCATCACTGGAGGCTTGGGCAATTCGGTGGCAGGCTTCACTGAAGGCTCGGGCAGCTCAGCAGCAGGCGTCACTGGAGGCTTGGACAGTTCACCAACAGGTTTCAATGGGGGCTCAGCAGCAGGCTTCACTGGAGGCTTGGGCAGTTCAGCAGCAGGCATCACTGGAGGCTTGGGCAGTTCGGTGGCAGGCTTCACTGGAGGCTTGGGCAGTTCAGCAGCAGGCGTCACTGGAGGCTCGGGCAGTTCAGCACCAGGCATCACTGGAGGCTTGGGCAGTTCGGTGGCAGGCTTCACTGGAGGCTCAGGCAGTTTGCCAACCGGCTCCGTTGGAGGCTCGGCGGCAGGGTTCACTGGTGGGTTGGGCAGTTCAGTGCTAGTCTTCACTGGAGGTTCGGGCAGTTCGCCGACAGGTTTCAATGCAGGCTCTGCAGCAGGTTTCACTGGTGGCTTGGGCAATTCGGTGGCAGGCTTCACTGGAGGCTCGGGCAGTTCAGCATCAGGCATCACTGGAGGCTTGGACAGTTCACCAACAGGTTTCAAAGTAGGCTCAGCAGCAGGCTTCACTGCAGGCTCAGGCAGTTCAGCAGCAGGCATCACTGGAGGCTTGGGAAGTTCGGTGGCAGGCTTCACTGAAGGCTTGGGCAGTTCGGTGGTAGGCTTCACTGGAGGCTCGGGCAGTTCAGCAGCAGGCGTCACTGGAGGCTTGGACAGTTCACCAACAGGTTTCAATGGAGGCTCATCAGCAGGCTTCACTGGTGGCTTGGGCAATTCGGTGGCAGGCTTCACTGGTGGCTCGGGCAGTTCAGCAGCAGGCGTCACTGGTGGCTTGGCCAGTTCGGTGGCAGGCTTCACTGGAGGCTCGGGCAGTTCAGCAGCAGGCGTCACTGGAGGCTTGGACAGTTCACCAACAGGTTTCAACTGAGGCTCAGCAGCAGGTTTCACTGGTGGATTGGCCAGTTCGGTGGCAGGCTTCACTGGAGGCTCGGGCAGTTCAGCAGCAGGCGTCACTGGAGGCTTGGACAGTTCACCAACAGGTTTCAATGGAGGCTCAGCAGCAGGTTTCACTGGTGGATTGGCCGGTTCAGCAGCAGGCGTCACTGGAGGCTTGGGCAGTTCACCAACAGGTTTCAATTGAGGCTCAGCAGCAGGCTTCACTGGAGGCTTGGGCAGTTCGGGGGCAGGCTTCACTGGAGGCTCAGGCAGTTCAGCAGCAGGCATCACTGGTGGCTTGGGCAGTTCGGTGGCAGGCGTCACTGGAGGCTCAGGCAGTTTGCCAAACGGCTCCGCTGGAGGCTCGGCGGCAGGGTTCACTGGTGGGTTGGGCAATTTGGTGGTAGGCTTCACTGGAGGCTCGGGCAGTTCAGCAGCAGGCATCACTGGAGGCTCGTGCAGTTTGCCGACAGGCTCAGCGGGAGGCTCGGCGGCAGGGGTCACTGGTGGGTTTGGCAGTTCAGTGCCAGTCTTCACTGGAGGTTCGGGCAGTTCGCTGACAGGTTTCAATGCAGGCTCTGCAGCAGGTTTCACTGGTGTCTTGGGCAATTCGGTGGCAGGCTTCACTGGAGGCTTGGGCAGTTCGGTGGCAGGCTTCACTGGAGGCTCAGGCAGTTCGGTGGCAGGCTTCACTGGAGGCTCAGGCAGTTTGCCGACAGGCTCAGAAGGAGGCTCGGCAGCAGGGGTCACTGGTGGGTTGGGCAGTTCAGTGCCAGTCTTCACTGGAGGTTCGGGCAGTTCGCCGACAGGTTTCAATGCAGGCTCTGCAGCAGGTTTCACTGGTGGCTTGGGCAATTCGGTGGCAGGCTTCACTGGAGGCTCGGGCAGTTCAGCATCAGGCATCACTGGAGGCTTGGACAGTTCACCAACAGGTTTCAAAGTAGGCTCAGCAGCAGGCTTCACTGCAGGCTCAGGCACTTCAGCAGCAGGCATCACTGGAGGCTTGGGCAGTTCGGTGGCAGGCTTCACTGAAGGCTTGGGCAGTTCGGTGGCAGGCTTCACTGGAGGCTTGGGTTGTTCAGCAGCAGGCGTCACTGGAGGCTTGGACAGTTCACCAACAGGTTTCAATGGGGGCTCAGCAGCAGGCTTCACTGGTTGCTCGGGCAGTTCAGCAGCAGGCATCACTGGAGGATTGGGCAGTTCACCAACAGGTTTCAATGGAGGCTCATCAGCAGGCTTCACTGGTGGCTTGGGCAATTCGGTGGCAGGCTTCACTGGTGGCTCGGGCAGTTCAGCAGCAGGCGTCACTGGTGGCTTGGGCAGTTCGGTGGCAGGCCTCACTGGAGGCTCGGGCAGTTCAGCAGCAGGCGTCACTGGGGGCTTGGACAGTTCACCAACAGGTTTCAACGGAGGCTCAGCAGCAGGTTTCACTGGTGGATTGGCCAGTTCGGTGGCAGGCTTCACTGGAGGCTTGGGCAGTTCAGCAGCAGGCGTCACTGGAGGCTTGGGCAGTTCACCAACAGGTTTCAATGGAGGCTCAGCAGCAGGTTTCACTGGTGGATTGGCCAGTTCAGCAGCAGGCGTCACTGGAGGCTTGGGCAGTTCACCAACAGGTTTCAATTGAGGCTCAGCAGCAGGCTTCACTGGAGGCTTGGGCAGTTCGGGGGCAGGCTTCACTGGAGGCTCAGGCAGTTCAGCAGCAGGCATCACTGGTGGCTTGGGCAGTTCGGTGGCAGGCGTCACTGGAGGCTCAGGCAGTTTGCCGACAGGCTCAGAAGGAGGCTCGGCAGCAGGGGTCACTGGTGGGTTGGGCAGTTCAGTGCCAGTCTTCAGTGGAGGTTCGGGCAGTTCGCCGACAGGTTTCAATGCAGGCTCTGCAGCAGGTTTCACTGGTGGCTTGGGCAATTCGGTGGCAGGCTTCACTGGAGGCTCGGGCAGTTCAGCATCAGGCATCACTGGAGGCTTGGACAGTTCACCAACAGGTTTCAAAGTAGGCTCAGCAGCAGGCTTCACTGCAGGCTCAGGCAGTTCAGCAGCAGGCATCACTGGAGGCTTGGGCAGTTCGGTGGCAGGCTTCACTGAAGGCTTGGGCAGTTCGGTGGCAGGCTTCACTGGAGGCTTGGGCAGTTCAGCAGCAGGCGTCACTGGAGGCTTGGACAGTTCACCAACAGGTTTCAATGGGGGCTCAGCAGCAGGCTTCACTGGTTGCTCGGGCAGTTCAGCAGCAGGCATCACTGGAGGATTGGGCAGTTCACCAACAGGTTTCAATGGAGGCTCATCAGCAGGCTTCACTGGTGGCTTGGGCAATTCGGTGGCAGGCTTCACTGGTGGCTCGGGCAGTTCAGCAGCAGGCGTCACTGGTGGCTTGGGCAGTTCGGTGGCAGGCCTCACTGGAGGCTCGGGCAGTTCAGCAGCAGGCGTCACTGGGGGCTTGGACAGTTCACCAACAGGTTTCAACGGAGGCTCAGCAGCAGGTTTCACTGGTGGATTGGCCAGTTCAGTGGCAGGCTTCACTGGAGGCTTGGGCAGTTCAGCAGCAGGCGTCACTGGAGGCTTGGGCAGTTCACCAACAGGATTCAATATAGGCTCAGCAGCAGGCTTCACTGGAGGCTTGGGCAGTTCGGGGGCAGGATTCACTGGAGGCTCAGGCAGTTCAGCAGGAGGCATCACTGGTGGCTTGGGCAGTTCGGTGGCAGGCGTCACTGGAGGCTCGGGCAGTTCAGCAGCAGTCATCACTGGAGGCTCGGGCAGTTTGCCGACAGGCTCAGCGGGAGGCTCGGCGGCAGGGTTCAGTGGTGGGTTGGGTAATTCGGTGGCAGGCTTCACTGGAGGCTCGGGCAGTTCAGCAGCAGATGTCACTGGAGGCTTGGACAGTTCACCAACAGGTTTCAATGGAGGCTCATCAGCAGGCCTTACTGGTGGCTTGTCCAGGTCGGTGGCAGGCTTCACTGGAGGCTCAGGCAGTTTGCCGACAGGCTCAGAAGGAGGCTCGGCAGCAGGGGTCACTGGTGGGTTGGGCAGTTCAGTGCCAGTCTTCACTGGAGGTTCGGGCAGTTCGCCGACAGGTTTCAATGCAGGCTCTGCAGCAGGTTTCACTGGTGGCTTGGGCAATTCGGTGGCAGGCTTCACTGGAGGCTCGGGCAGTTCAGCATCAGGCATCACTGGAGGCTTGGACAGTTCACCAACAGGTTTCAATGTAGGTTCAGCAGCAGGCTTCACTGTTGGCTTGGGCTGTTCAGCGGCAGGGGTCACTGGTGGGTTGGGCAGTTCGGTGGCAGGCTTCACTGGAGGCTCGGGCAGTTTGCCGACAGGCTCCGCTGGAGGCTTGGCGGCAGGGGTCACCGGTGGGTTGGGCAGTTCGGTGGCAGGCTTCACTAGAGGCTCGGGCAGTTCAGCAGCAGATGTCACTGGAGGCTTGGACAGTTCACCAACAGGTTTCAAAGTAGGCTCAGCAGCAGGCTTCACTGCAGGCTCAGGCAGTTCAGCAGCAGGCATCACTGGAGGCTTGGGCAGTTCGGTGGCAGGCTTCACTGAAGGCTTGGGCAGTTCGGTGGCAGGCTTCACTGGAGGCTTGGGCAGTTCAGCAGCAGGCGTCACTGGAGGCTTGGACAGTTCACCAACAGGTTTCAATGGGGGCTCAGCAGCAGGCTTCACTGGTTGCTCGGGCAGTTCAGCAGCAGGCATCACTGGAGTATTGGGCAGTTCACCAACAGGTTTCAATAGAGGCTCATCAGCAGGCTTCACTGGTGGCTTGGGCAATTCGGTGGCAGGCTTCACTGGTGGCTCGGGCAGTTCAGCAGCAGGCGTCACTGGTGGCTTGGGCAGTTCGGTGGCAGGCCTCACTGGAGGCTCGGGCAGTTCAGCAACAGGCGTCACTGGGGGCTTGGACAGTTCACCAACAGGTTTCAACGGAGGCTCAGCAGCAGGTTTCACTGGTGGATTGGCCAGTTCGGTGGCAGGCTTCACTGGAGGCTTGGGCAGTTCAGCAGCAGGCGTCACTGGAGGCTTGGACAGTTCACCAACAGGTTTCAATGGAGGCTCAGCAGCAGGTTTCACTGGTGGATTGGCCAGTTCAGCAGCAGGCGTCACTGGAGGCTTGGGCAGTTCACCAACAGGATTCAATATAGGCTCAGCAGCAGGCTTCACTGGAGGCTTGGGCAGTTCGGGGGCAGGATTCACTGGAGGCTCGGGCAGTTCAGCAGCAGATGTCACTGGAGGCTTGGACAGTTCACCAACAGGTTTCAATGGAGGCTCATCAGCAGGCTTCACTGGTGGCTTGGGCAATTCGGTGGCAGGCTTCACTGGTGGCTCGGGCAGTTCAGCAGCAGGCGTCACTGGTGGCTTGGGCAGTTCGGTGGCAGGCCTCACTGGAGGCTCGGGCAGTTCAGCAGCAGGCGTCACTGGGGGCTTGGACAGTTCACCAACAGGTTTCAACGGAGGCTCAGCAGCAGGTTTCACTGGTGGATTGGCCAGTTCGGTGGCAGGCTTCACTGGAGGCTTGGGCAGTTCAGCAGCAGGCGTCACTGGAGGCTTGGGCAGTTCACCAACAGGATTCAATATAGGCTCAGCAGCAGGCTTCACTGGAGGCTTGGGCAGTTCGGGGGCAGGATTCACTGGAGGCTCAGGCAGTTCAGCAGGAGGCATCACTGGTGGCTTGGGCAGTTCGGTGGCAGGCGTCACTGGAGGCTCGGGCAGTTCAGCAGCAGTCATCACTGGAGGCTCGGGCAGTTTGCCGACAGGCTCAGCGGGAGGCTTGGCGGCAGGGTTCAGTGGTGGGTTGGGCAATTCGGTGGCAGGCTTCACTGGAGGCTCGGGCAGTTCAGCAGCAGATGTCACTGGAGGCTTGGACAGTTCACCAACAGGTTTCAATGGAGGCTCATCAGCAGGCCTTACTGGTGGCTTGTCCAGGTCGGTGGCAGGCTTCACTGGAGGCTCAGGCAGTTTGCCGACAGGCTCAGAAGGAGGCTCGGCAGCAGGGGTCACTGGTGGGTTGGGCAGTTCAGTGCCAGTCTTCACTGGAGGTTCGGGCAGTTCGCCGACAGGTTTCAATGCAGGCTCTGCAGCAGGTTTCACTGGTGGCTTGGGCAATTCGGTGGCAGGCTTCACTGGAGGCTCGGGCAGTTCAGCATCAGGCATCACTGGAGGCTTGGACAGTTCACCAACAGGTTTCAAAGTAGGCTCAGCAGCAGGCTTCACTGCAGGCTCAGGCAGTTCAGCAGCAGGCATCACTGGAGGCTTGGGCAGTTCGGTGGCAGGCTTCACTGAAGGCTTGGGCAGTTCGGTGGCAGGCTTCACTGGAGGCTTGGGCAGTTCAGCAGCAGGCGTCACTGGAGGCTTGGACAGTTCACCAACAGGTTTCAATGGGGGCTCAGCAGCAGGCTTCACTGGTTGCTCGGGCAGTTCAGCAGCAGGCATCACTGGAGTATTGGGCAGTTCACCAACAGGTTTCAATAGAGGCTCATCAGCAGGCTTCACTGGTGGCTTGGGCAATTCGGTGGCAGGCTTCACTGGTGGCTCGGGCAGTTCAGCAGCAGGCGTCACTGGTGGCTTGGGCAGTTCGGTGGCAGGCCTCACTGGAGGCTCGGGCAGTTCAGCAACAGGCGTCACTGGGGGCTTGGACAGTTCACCAACAGGTTTCAACGGAGGCTCAGCAGCAGGTTTCACTGGTGGATTGGCCAGTTCGGTGGCAGGCTTCACTGGAGGCTTGGGCAGTTCAGCAGCAGGCGTCACTGGAGGCTTGGACAGTTCACCAACAGGTTTCAATGGAGGCTCAGCAGCAGGTTTCACTGGTGGATTGGCCAGTTCAGCAGCAGGCGTCACTGGAGGCTTGGGCAGTTCACCAACAGGATTCAATATAGGCTCAGCAGCAGGCTTCACTGGAGGCTTGGGCAGTTCGGGGGCAGGATTCACTGGAGGCTCAGGCAGTTCAGCAGGAGGCATCACTGGTGGCTTGGGCAGTTCGGTGGCAGGCGTCACTGGAGGCTCGGGCAGTTCAGCAGCAGTCATCACTGGAGGCTCGGGCAGTTTGCCGACAGGCTCAGCGGGAGGCTCGGCGGCAGGGTTCAGTGGTGGGTTGGGCAATTCGGTGGCAGGCTTCACTGGAGGCTCGGGCAGTTCAGCAGCAGATGTCACTGGAGGCTTGGACAGTTCACCAACAGGTTTCAATGGAGGCTCATCAGCAGGCCTTACTGGTGGCTTGTCCAGTTCGGTGGCAGGCTTTACTGGAGGCTCAGGCAGTTCAGCAGCAGGTATCACTGGAGGCTCGGGCAGTTTGCCGACAGGCTCAGCGGGAGGCTCGGCAGCAGGGGTCACTGGTGGGTTGGGCAGTCCAGTGCCAGTCTTCACTGGAGGTTCGGGCAGTTCGCCAACAGGCTTCAATGTAGGCTCAGCAGCAGGCGTCACTGGAGGCTTGGACAGTTCACCAACAGGTTTCAATGTAGGTTCAGCAGCAGGCTTCACTGTTGGCTTGGGCTGTTCAGCGGCAGGGGTCACTGGTGGGTTGGGCAGTTCGGTGGCAGGCTTCACTGGAGGCTCGGGCAGTTTGCCGACAGGCTCCGCTGGAGGCTTGGCGGCAGGGTTCAGTGGTGGGTTGGGCAATTCGGTGGCAGGCTTCACTGGAGGCTCGGGCAGTTCAGCAGCAGATGTCACTGGAGGCTTGGACAGTTCACCAACAGGTTTCAATGGAGGCTCATCAGCAGGCCTTACTGGTGGCTTGTCCAGTTCGGTGGCAGGCTTTACTGGAGGCTCAGGCAGTTCAGCAGCAGGTATCACTGGAGGCTCGGGCAGTTTGCCGACAGGCTCAGCGGGAGGCTCGGCAGCAGGGGTCACTGGTGGGTTGGGCAGTCCAGTGCCAGTCTTCACTGGAGGTTCGGGCAGTTCGCCAACAGGCTTCAATGTAGGCTCAGCAGCAGGCGTCACTGGAGGCTTGGACAGTTCACCAACAGGTTTCAATGTAGGTTCAGCAGCAGGCTTCACTGTTGGCTTGGGCTGTTCAGCGGCAGGGGTCACTGGTGGGTTGGGCAGTTCGGTGGCAGGCTTCACTGGAGGCTCGGGCAGTTTGCCGACAGGCTCCGCTGGAGGCTTGGCGGCAGGGGTCACCAGTGGGTTGGGCAGTTCGGTGGCAGGCTTCACTAGAGGCTCGGGCAGTTCAGCAGCAGATGTCACTGGAGGCTTGGACAGTTCACCAACAGGTTTCAATGGAGGCTCATCAGCAGGCCTTACTGGTGGCTTGTCCAGTTCGGTGACAGGCTGTACTGGAGGCTCAGGCAGTTCAGCAACAGGTATCACTGGAGGCTCGGGCAGTTTGCCGACAGGCTCAGCGGGAGGCTCGGCGGCAGGGGTCACTGGTGGGTTGGGCAGTTCAGTGCCAGTCTTCACTGGAGGTTCGGGCAGTTCGCCGACAGGCTTCAATGGAGGCTCAACAGCAGGCTTCACGGGTGGCTTGGGCAGTTCGGTGGCAGGCTTCACTGGAGACTCGGCGCCAGGGGTCACTGGTGGGCAGGGGTGTGAAGTAACGAATTACAAATACTCACGTTACTGTAATTAAGTAGCTTTTTTTTCAGAAATTGTACTTTGAGTAGTTTAAAAGTTGTGTAATTTTACTTTTACATGAGTATATTTTAAGTGATGTATGGGTACTTTTACTCCGCTATTTTCCTTCCGTTTGTGGTCATTACTCGTTACATGCTTGTTTTAATTTTAATTTTATTTTTATCCATCAACGTGATTGGATTGAGTAGTCGGTCTCGTGACTGTCATCAAATCAAATTCTGCATAGAAAACTATATAGCCTACCTGCTGTTACTCGTGGCTGCTGTGGAAGTGCATTCTTCAACTATCAGTTCAATTGATATATCAGCGTCTTTCTCTAATATGACAAGGTACATTTCACATTTCAGCTTACTATGATATTTATATAGGCTGGCCTATCTTCAAGGCCTAACATTTTGTGTGAGGTTTGGGTATTGCGTACTGTGTTGTTCCCCAAGTGACAAGTTCATAATGCGGTAAATTCCCGCTCCCATTTACTTCACATAGAGACATGCGCGATTCAGTATGCAGTGCACCTTATGAACCATGGCGTTAACTTGAACTGCATTTCAGACAGTGCGTGACTACAGCTCATTAAAGGTCCCATGACATGAAATTCACTTTCTGAGGTTTTTTAACATTAATATGAGTTCCCCTAGCCTGTGTCCCCAAGTTTCTAGAAATTTCAATCGGAGTAAATACGCGCTGATCTTGAATCTCCTTCTTATGACGTCATAAGGAGGAAATGTTACCTCCCCTGTCTCTGCTTTGCCCGCCCAGAGAATATTTCTCGCCCATGAGAAAATGAGCTAGGAAGCGATTTTAGTTTGTCCACGAGAGATATGGCTTTTGAGCGAGCGAAGCATAACAATTGCTCAATAATTGGATGTACAAATGAACATCGAAGGGTCAATACAGAGCTGGGCTTGCTGAACGTCTGAAACTAAAGTCTGGATCACTCTCTTTGGCTCAGCTACACACCCAGGACCACTCTCTTTGGCTCAGCTACACAACTCGGACAAGTAAGTCAACTAATGATATATAAGATATATATAACATTAGCTATGCAGTTTATGTGAGTGAATACACACACTGTAACGCGAGTGTTGTACACTTTGTTATTTGGATAACCGTTTTCCTGTTGGTTATTTGGCGCGCATGATATCCGCATTTCAAGATCGCAGAGCTTTATTTAATTGTAATAAGATAAATACAGACGTTACAGATCTCTCATGAAAAGGCAACAGTAGGTTAGCATTAGCTACATGATAATAACTGTAAACCATCCGAATAAAGTACCGTATCCAGACATAATGTTTTAAACTAACCATTCGGAAACGTCCTGCTGGAGCCGCTGAGTTGCAACTTCTTCATCTGTTGCTTCTCCATCCGGATCAGATTCTGGGTCAAACTGAAATGCTTGAAAGTGCATTTGCACAAAAAAAATAAAAATCAAGTTTTTGTGAGGATGCTACTGATAAAACAGCGTCGCTACAGAGACTACAAAGAGACATGCATTTGTTTGTGTGCGTGTTTGTTTATTTTGTAAGTTAAGTTTCCCCGGATATAACTTCCCTATTTATTGCACAATTTTTCTTGCAAGTTATATTATCAGCATTACAATTTGAGTAAATGTAGCCGTGTAAAATATAAGGGATGATGCCACCCTTTTAGACAATGTGCATCTAAATTGTAACATATTTAATGGCATGGAATTACAGTGTAATTAGTGTTAGCTCACTATCTTAGGCTTTTTCAGTGTATTAGGTGAGGTAAACTGATAATATTAGTGATTCTCATTTATCAAAACACTAAAACTGGTACCGGTTTGGAGAGAAATTAGGTATTTTTTAATTTCTCCATTTAACGCATCTCATGGTGTGTGATGCTGAACTATCAAATGAGTTTCTAAAGATTTCTGAATTCTTTGCACAGTTATGGACATTGATATTTTATGTGCAACAATATCAGGCTCAGTGGCCTTACACCTATTTTTTTTTTAAACAATATGATTTAAATGGTGATGAGTGTGCTGATTTGATGCATTTCAAAAAGATGGATGATAGCCATTCTTCAATCTTTCTGACAAAAAAAAAGCTAATGTCAATTACAAGTTGTGCAATGTTTTTTTTTGTTTTTTTTTTTATTAATTGTAGTGCACAGTGTTTATTATAAGGGGGTAGAATCCACAGCTCAGTACTCACTACTCATGGGTACTTTTAAAATAGCTACTTGTTTTACTCTTATTCAAGTAGTTTTTTGGACAAGTACTTTTAACACTACTCACACTACATTTTTTGGAATGTAATGGTACTTTTACTTGAGTATGATTTTTCAGTACTCTTTCCACCACTGCTGGTGGGTTGCTCCAGTCTTCACTGGAGGTTCAGGAAGTTCGCCAACAGGCTTCAATGGAGGCTAGGCAGCAGGAGTCACTGGTGGTTTGAGCAGTTCAGTGGCAGGCTTTATGGGAGGCTCTGCAACAGGCTTCACTGGTGGCTTGGGCAGTTTTCAATGGAGGCTCGGCGGCAGGAATCACTGGTGGCTTGGAAAGTTCAGTGCCAGGATTCAATGCAGGCTTGGACAGTTCACCAACAGATTTCAATGGAGGCTCAGCAGCAGGCTTCACTGGTGGCTTGGGCAGTTCGGTGGCAGGCTTCACTGGAGGCTTGGCGGCAGGGGTCACTGGTGGGTTGGGCAGTTCAGTGCCAGTCTTCACTGGAGATTCAGGCAGTTCGCCGACAGGCTTCAATGGAGGCTCGGCAGCAGGCGTCACTGGTGGCTTGGGCAATTCGGTGGCAGGCTTCAATGGAGGCTTGGACAGTTCACCAACAGGTTTCAATGGAGGCTCAGCAGCAGGCTTCACTGGTGTCTTGGGCAGTTCAGTAGCAGGCTTCAATGGAGGCTCGGCGGCAGGCATCACTGGTGGCTTGGAAAGTTCGGTGCCAGGATTCACTGGAGGCTTGGACAGTTTGGTGGTAGGCTCCACTGGAGGTTCGGGCGGTTCAGCAGTAGGCTTCACTGCACATTTACAGATAGTCAGCTCTAGTCTGTTCTTTTAGCAGCATTCAGTCTCTTGTATACACAGCACAACACACTTAGGTCATGATTGGCAAGTTTTATTTACAGAGTGAATTGTATTTGAAGTAGAGGTCAACCGATTTATCGGTTTTGCTGATATATCGGTACCGATAGTTGATTGGTGGAACTATCGCTATTGGCAAAAATCCACCCCAATAGTTTTTCCGGGTTGCGTCCTTTGCTGGAGTGGCTGAAAAGAGTGCATTGTCATTACACAGCATGAGAGCGCTGAGAAGAGACTGTTGGCATTACACAGTTTTCATTAGGCCTTTAGAGGCCACTCTCACTCTATCACTGGCAGAGTTGTTTACGTTGACACGTGAGGCTGCACGCAGCACAAAGTGCGCCGACACTCCAGATGCGCATTTTAAAGCACTGACAGCAAAACGTTTTACGGAACACTACAGTCCATGTTGCCATTTCATTATAAAGTAATTAATTTGTTAACTAGATGCTGCATTAGCAGAGAAAGAACAGAAGTATGTTGCCGTCGAGGCTGAGAGGACAAACATTAGTAGTGCTACCTCAAGCAGTTAAAACAATGACAAAAACACACGCAAACCTTACCCAAATGTTTTATGTTGCAATTGTTACCATCTATTTACATTAGTTTACATACATTACAACACTTATGCATTTATTAGCTTGCGAAGTTTTATATTTAAAGCTAGTGACGTGATTGCTTTCTCAACATTGATATATTCATGCAGCCGAAATAAACAAATCAGAAGGATTCGATTTCAGTTCTTTTTTTTAATCACTACAATACATTGTAATTGATTAGGTAATAAAGTGTTCTAAGATAGAAGCAAATTAAGTGAGAGACTATACATTTATTTGTAATGCGCTGGCCTTTGCTGATATTTAAATATGGTCATATTTAAGCATGACTCTGGATTTATATTAAATGGTAACAATTTACAATAAGATTCCATTTTTAGCATTAACTAAGATTAATAAGTGTTGTAGAAGTGTTATTCATTGTTAGTTTGTTAATTTAAACATTTACTAATACATTTTTTATTGAGTTTAAATTGTACCTTAATTACCTTGGTTAATGTACTATGAACTAGCAGGAATTATCAAGGTACAATTGCATTGCTCAAATATTAATGGGTCAATGACGTGACGGGTCATTTTTTTTGTCCAAAGGCCTTAATAATAATAATAATAATAATAATAATAATAATAATAATAATAATAATAATAATAATAATAATAATAAAACAAAAACAAATATATAACATCCAAAGTATGTAAGGTAGTACAACTTGATCTCTTTTACTGAATCCAAAAGGTTTTAATTATATTTTACTACATATAAAGGTATTTTAAAGATTTTGAAGTGTCAAAAGGTCATTCGGTTTAACTGTCCGAAGGCCAATACAGCAATTTCATTTGTGATTAAAATATCTTAAAATTTAATAAATTTATACATTTTTTATTCTGGCATGATTTTATCAAACTATACTTCAACTTTGCAAAATGGTATTAAAATTATGTGTAGAAGTCGTTGCTTTATTGTGAGAAAGAATGTCCGGAAAAATGATTTTCATTGATGTCATTCAGAGTAACCAATATAAAGGGACCCATTTGGGATTAAGTCATGTGGTCAATATTATGTGACAGGATGTGACATCATTCAGACACCTGCAAAGGACCGCATAGTTGTGAAGCAAATGAATTAACTCTTAACTATTAGAAAAATTCATGGTTTCACTTGCTCATACACATGTCCCCAAATATCAGGTCATTTGGTACAACCGCTATAAAACATGGATCATGTTGTAATATTTAAAAAACTTTTACTAAATATAAAATGTTTGATTGTTCTTTTGGTAGCTAGCTAGCTAACTAACAAGCTAGACAGCTAGATATCAGCCTGTTAGCATTGAATGAAGATTTTGTCATTCATTAGAACCAAAAGAGGCATTCAGTTAAACCGAAATTTTAGTTATAACGAATGACTTACTAGTTGTATCGAATGACGAATGTATGTTGGTCATATTTGTGCGTATCTGGAATAAATAAATACAACATTTTATTAATAGAAAATTTGCAGAGTTTGTGCAGAGTATATTATAACATTTAAAATATAATTGACTGAATTTATAATATCACTTCTGGGCAAGGATCGATGCTGATCCTGTTAAAAAAAAAAGAACAGATGCTCGCCAAAAAAAGGGAAAGGTATAATTTGTTTTTATTATTTATATTATTATATTCAATAATATAGGTGCCTGAAAGTACCCCATAGACATACTATGGTGAAGGGAATGCCCAAAAAACCTGGAGTGTGCATGTTTATCCTACTATGGTAAATTGCATAGGGATTTTGTATTGAACATGATTTTGCAACACAGTGTCATAGAGACAAGGGAGTGTGCTCATTTTACTCTGGCAATCAATCAGTCTTTCAAGATCATCATGAAGCCATTAAGCCACACCCTAGCGATCATTAAGAGCACCCTAGCAACCCAAACAGAGAGGGATATCTTCAAATCCGAACATTTTTCATGAATTTATAGCCTAGCTGCTCATTGTTTAACAATTTAAACTTGTTCCAAGACCAATTAAATGCTTTAATGTTTTAGTGCCCCATCTTGCATCCAGCGCAATTGACTGTACACCAATGCATGTATCATTCCTATTTTGCACCCGCACACAACAGACTTTTCCCTCCACAGACGCACGCCGGTAAATTTGGAAATTAACTTGCGCTCCCGGGGGGCCGTTCATCGAAAAGAGGAGGAGTGTTCCGGCGCAAACGTTCCCTGGTGCTATTTTGCAGGTTTAGAAAACAATTCGCCACTGACCAGGAAAAACCTAGTCTAAAGTCGCGTTGCGCATGTTATTCATATGCTATTTTAAGGGCGCATGCTTGGCCATAATCAATGTAGCGTGTGCACAACGCGCATACACTTTGCTTCTCTCATCTACACACAGTGACAGACGCAGCAGTTTTCATTTTTGCAAATCATACATTATTACAAGGAAAAATATATTTACACACGAGGGAAATCATTGTTGTGTCCATGAAGTTGTGAAAAAAAAAAAAAATAGGCATAAATCTAGCTTACACATTTACCCAAATTATTATACACCGGTTTAACCAAAGCTAATTTGGGTGTGTTTCTCCCATCCCCAATGTCACTTCTCTGTGTTTTACAGCCCTGACGAGAACGGTCTCCTCGGCTGTGAACCGCTCCTGGCGTGCGCCTGGCAAATCCGCTGTTATATTAGCAATCCGTCATGGAACAAGCGCACCTGCTCTTAAAGGGAATGTGAGATGACGCTCTGATTGGTTTGTTTCATATATTGGTTTGTTTCATATATTGGTTTACGCCCAAACCACACCTATGAGTAATGAAGCTACTTCAGACCAACCCATTTTAGATTTGCATCGGGCAAAGTGTCATTTATCCTGCCGATATAATAGCAACGGCGCCCAAGACCCGCCCACAAAGTTGTGTTTCGCGCTTGATACTTGTGTTTCAGATCGTTAAAATAGGGCCCCTAATGTTTTAATTAATATAATTTGCGATACGAGTTATATGTTCATTCCAATATCAAAATGTTGGATATTAAAATGTTTTAATGTTTGAAGTACTTTTTTTACTTCATATTACTTTACATTACTTTTTTATTTTACATTAATAGCCTATTATATTAACAATATTGTTAATATACATTAACAATAACATGTGCTTTTGAAGCTATGTGTGTCTGTTTATTGTCTTAAATATTCATAGGGCAGCAGACATGGTCACTCGGTAAAACCGATATAGTAAATATTTAAAAGGGAATAATACTGTTTTTAATAACTAAAGGAACTACAATAATACAAATATAAAGCAGATAAGGCTTTTATTTTTTTTACATTTCCCCTTTTCCTGTGCAATGTTTTACTTGAATATGTTGGAGTGTTTAGAGTAGTCCAATAAATGATTATTACTGTACATTTATGAGATCAGTGATAATTTTATTTAATATTTCTTCTGTGGTACACACTATATATTATCTCAACATCAATGTCAAATCAGTTTTTTTCATGAATAATTATCTGCAAATTAATAATTTTAGATATTCATGGTTAAACCGAATGACTTTTTTGGTGACAAATTTTGTCCATCTTGTAAAAAAATGACAAAAAACAGTGTTAATTGATTGTACAAACCACAAAATCTTATTGTTAAAACCTAGGTAAACTAAAAAAAGGTTTCAAATATAGTTATATCTCCATTCTATTTTTTTACACTTTTAAAAACCTTATTCGTCAATTACCCTAATACATGCAGTAATATTGCATAATGCATATATGAAAGCTACTTGTTAACAAATCGGACTTGCGAAAGTGTTACCTTTGAAATTTACATATGTTTTAAGGTTATAGCAAAAGAAGCACATTTGACCTGTAATATTTGAATGTTTAAATATTTTCTGTAGAGTTCAGTCTATAGGACTTCTCATTTTAATATATTCATATTTATATTTATTTCATTTAGCACATTTCAGTTCAGCACTGTTTTACTTGTAGTGTTTGTTTTTAATCCAGTATCCATTTAAAAAAAAAGATATCGGTTGAATAATCAGTTATCAGCATGTACCGTTAAACCTAAATGTAGGTAAAATCTACTTTCGGTCGACATCTAATTTTAAGTATTAATCATCTATATTAATTTTCTAAAGCCATCCTATGCTTGAAACTGCTATGTGCTGAATACTTTTCTGAATATATTTGGGCCAAGGACAAAAAGGAACAATGTAACATGCAAGCATTCTCATTTTAATCAAAATGTCTGTCTGTCTGTCGAAGTAAAATGATGACATTTTTTGAAACAAAAAAGCTTGTTGAAATGCACTACTTAAAAAAATACATTGCATTAACCCTGCTTGCATTTTTATGGGATGAAATTCAACATGGTTGTATATTTTAGCTGTGAATATTTTTAGTTCAAAACATTCACACGTTTCATTAAAGCTACAATATGTAAGATTTTTGTAAAAAATCAGTGTGATAGTGAAACAGTGCTGCGTTACCTCACAAGTTTCATTCGTCTAATAAACTGACTTGTGTGAGAATTATTCAGCACTTGCGGGTAAGTTTGGTAGAATGAAATGTCCTTATTCCTTTATATCAGCGGGACTCGCGTGTGGCACTGATGTCTGTCTCTCATTAGCAATCGTGACCTGCTTCATATCACAGTCATGTTAGAAAAAAAAAAAAAAAAAAAAAAAAAAAGTATTCACTCATCCATAAACATTAGATCCTCCGGCATGACGGCAAATTCCATAATTCCGCTTTCCATAACGTACGCCTGTTATTATTGTAAGAGGTTAGCGATCCCTAGCAGCGAAT
Source organism: Scardinius erythrophthalmus (assembly GCF_964197995.2). NCBI lineage: Eukaryota > Metazoa > Chordata > Actinopteri > Cypriniformes > Leuciscidae > Scardinius > Scardinius erythrophthalmus. The sequence continues at coordinate 23,568,350 of NC_138240.1, forward strand.
TTTTTTTTACAAATTGTAGCTTTAATAAAAATGCAATAATCCATATTCACCTTTCTATGGAAGCCCGTTTCCGCTACGTTGAGTAAAAAAAAAAAAAGATTCTTTAAGTCATAATAATGAGAAACTTTCTCATAATAATGACTTACCATCTCGTAATAATGAGAAACTTTCTCATAATAATGACTTAACATCTCATAATAATGATAAGTCATTATTACGAGAAAGTTTCTCATTATTATGAGTTTATCATTATTATGAGATGTTAAGTCATTATTATGAAAAAGTTTCTCATTATTACGAGATGTTAAGTCATTATTACGAGAAAGTTTCTCATTATTATGAGTTTAACATCTCGTAATAATGAGAAACTTTCTCAAAATTATGACTTATTTTCTCGCACTTCTACGCATGCGCAAAGCAGCGGAGCAGAAGGGCGTGCCACACTAGCGACATCCGCTGGTCAAAGCCGTGTAAATGCATCACAGCAAACTTGGCACGCTCTGCAAAACAGTTGTTTTCATTAAAGTCAGTTTGATCTACTAAGTGCAATCTGTAGTATCATTAAATAACATCATCAGTAGGCCTATATCTTCCATACTTTTCCATGCGCACGATAAGGTGTGAAAGTGGATTGCAGAAGCAGGACGGTTACCATGGTAATGAAGGATGCCTGATTGTGAACACCGATGGAAATTGTTACATGAATTTACAAAACTATCAGATTAAAGTTGGAATATTACATTTATTCGTCAAGTTTAAGTGTAACACATATGTGTGTTAATATAACACGTATTTTGCAGATATTTTCTAGGATATTTGATGTGCAGGTTCATCTGGAAGATATCAATACAGAAATCACCTTTAAGATGTTTATGACTTTGGGGACATTTAAACATAAGTGGGCAGTGGAATGGGGGAAAACGCAAGGTCGAGACGTGTTTTTAAAAGCTGAACTTCTTTTCAATTTAGAACGCCGTGTCATGCGCGAGACGCTGCAGAAGAGCGAGCGCAACGTCCGTCTAGTGCGCATTTGCCTAGAAAAGCAATGAAAAAGCGCGTTCTGTATGAACGGACCCTTACACAGATTTCTAGATTAAGTGTTCTTAAACAGATTTGGAAAGGTGTGCTGTCTTATCATTCCTCCGTATATTTGAAATCCATGGATCACCCTTGTGTTGCTGCTTGTTCATACACAAAAATACAAATGAATAAAAGACTATCTAGTATGGAAGCCTGTCTCATATACTGATCATTTATCTTTAATGTTATTCACTGCAGAGCGTGCCAAGTTTGCTGTGATGCATTTACATGGCTTTGACCAGCGGATGTCGCTAGTGTGGCACGCCCTTCTGCTCCGCTGCTTTGCGCATGCGTAGAAGTGCGAGAAAATAAGTCATTATTACGAGAAAGTTTCTCATTATTATGAGATGTTAAGTCATTATTATGAGAAAGTTTCTCATTATTACGAGAAAGTTTCTCATTATTACGAGATGTTAAGTCATTATTATGAGAAAGTTTCTCATTATTATGAGAAAGTTTCTCATTATTACGAGATGTTAAGTCATTACGAGAAAGTTTCTCATTATTACGAGAAAGTTTCTCATTATTACGAGATGTTAAGTCATTATTACGAGAAAGTTTCTCATTATTACGAGATGTTAAGTCATTATTACGAGAAAGTTTCTCATTATTACGAGATGTTAAGTCATTATTACGAGAAAGTTTCTCATTATTACGAGATGTTAAGTCATTATTACGAGAAAGTTTCTCATTATTACGAGATGTTAAGTCATTATTACGAGAAAGTTTCTCATTATTACGAGATGTTAAGTCATTATTACGAGAAAGTTTCTCATTATTACGAGATGTCAAGTCATTATTACAAGAAAGTTTCTCATTATTACGAGAAAGTTTCTCATTATTACGAGATGTTAAGTCATTACGAGAAAGTTTCTCATTATTACGAGAAAGTTTCTCATTATTACGAGAAAGTTTCTCATTATTACGAGAAAGTTTCTCATTATTACGAGAAGTTTCTCATTATTACGAGAAGTTTCTCATTATTACGAGATGTTAAGTCATTATTATGAGAAAGTTTCTCATTATTATGAGAAAGTTTCTCATTATTACGAGATGTTAAGTCATTACGAGAAAGTTTCTCATTATTACGAGAAAGTTTCTCATTATTACGAGATGTTAAGTCATTATTACGAGAAAGTTTCTCATTATTACGAGATGTTAAGTCATTATTACGAGAAAGTTTCTCATTATTACGAGATGTTAAGTCATTATTACGAGAAAGTTTCTCATTATTACGAGATGTTAAGTCATTATTACGAGAAAGTTTCTCATTATTACGAGATGTTAAGTCATTATTACGAGAAAGTTTCTCATTATTACGAGATGTTAAGTCATTATTACGAGAAAGTTTCTCATTATTACGAGATGTCAAGTCATTATTACAAGAAAGTTTCTCATTATTACGAGAAAGTTTCTCATTATTACGAGATGTTAAGTCATTACGAGAAAGTTTCTCATTATTACGAGAAAGTTTCTCATTATTACGAGAAAGTTTCTCATTATTACGAGAAAGTTTCTCATTATTACGAGAAGTTTCTCATTATTACGAGAAGTTTCTCATTATTACGAGATGTTAAGTCATTATTACGAGAAAGTTTCTTATTATTACGAGATGTTAAGTCATTATTACGAGAAAGTTTCTTATTATTACGAGAAAGTTTCTCATTATTACGAGATGTTAAGTCATTATTACGAGAAAGTTTCTCATTATTATGAGAAAGTTTCTCATTATTACGAGATTTTAAGTCATTATTATGAGAAAGTTTCTCATTATTATGACTTAAAGAATCTTTATTTTTTTACTCAATGTGGCGGAAACGGGCTTCCATACCTTTCAGATTTCACTTCCAAAATATTAATTTGTTTAAAAATACGCATTTTATTTCGCTTTTACAAAGTCGCTTCCACAAATTCAGCGGCTCAAATTCGACAGAAAATTCAACATTTGACGCAAGCGGCTGTTGACGAAGAAAACTATAGAGCAACGGGTGAGAGAGTCATTCATTCATAAAAACAGATTTACAGAAATGGAGCCTAATATACTGTATCAGGGCCTAAAATAAAAAAAAATTATTCATTCATTCATTCATTCATTCATTCATTCATTCATTCATTCATTCATTCATTCATTCATTCATTCATTTATTTATATATATATAGTTTTATACTTTGTGCATATACAGATTACATATTAAGCTGTTAAAGTCCCCCTGTAAAATCGAGCTTTTAAAATGTTGGCTATGTCATTGTGGTGTTTTTACAACATTGCAGAGTTTTCTTTCTTTTTTTTTTTTCCTCTCCTTACTGCAGCGAACCTAAGACACTCTCAAAAAGATTTGAAAAAAAAAAAAAAATAATAATAATAATAATAGAAATCGCTGGTGTTTTTGACTTCACAAACTACCTTATAACCAATAACGTCAATGAGAGGATCTCTGAGCTGGTGAGTGTGAGTGGAGGCGGGGCTAATTTGTATATTCATAGAACCGCGTATATTAAATGAGACAAGGTGGTAGAGTTACATACATATTTTAAGGCATGAAGTAATTTTTTTGTATATAAAAAAAACGTTTAAAATGTAATTTTGGTGATCAAAGAAAGTTTTAGGAGATAACATTTACTTCAGCGGGACTTTATTCAAAATCAAGGAGTTTGAAAGACTGGTATGTACATATCCACGTTTATGCATGTCTGTAGGTGCGAAACTTGTCGCATCTGTCACTGCAATTTAGTTTTGCACCTAATATATCCTGTAAAGAGTAAAGTCCAGGCGAGAAATTTTAAATTGCAGTGACAGATTTTAGAAGTTTAAATGCAAATGTATAATTACAAGTTTGTGTCTGTCATTGTATTTCTGTGAATGGCATCTTACACACTTGTCTGCAGCTTCAAATTCAGAATACAGGTTTGTGACTATATTGTCTATTAACTATTTGCGAGTGCAAATTTCAACATTCAACTTCAGATTTTTATTTGACAGGTTTTCACATAGGAGCTGTGAGTGTAAGTTCACGTACAAGTACGAATGTTTATTGTACCGATACAAGTTCACAAATTCACTTCTATGTGCTCTCGAGTTTTGCTACTCTTTTACCTTCATAAAAGATCGTCTCACCTGCGAGTCCAGCGTCTGTTGTGCTCAAACATGCACACAGACACAATAAAACAGCACTCAACGAGCAGTACGCGTGAGCTGTCATCCTCTTGACCTGCGAACTCACGAACTCTGCTGGAAGAAGCGCTGGCACGCAAAACAATGATAAACGGTGTTGCGGAATCCCGCATTCAAACACTGCAGTAAAATGTTTTAAAGCGCACGTTTTTAAAGATCCAATGATGTCTGGCCAACTCCAACCCTGATGAAACTCACCTGCAGCTTTCTAGCCTAATCTTGAAGACCTTGATTAGCTTGATCAGGTGTTTGATCAGGGTTGGAGGAGCGGATCGCCACGTTCATGCTGTATATCGAAATAATTACAATATTGTTATTTTCCATGGCAACACTATCAAAGCCTACATGAATTGGCAGTGGATCGCCGCTTTCACGCTGTGTCTAAATAATTACTGTAATTATGAGACGTTAGTTTCTATGGCAACACAATCAACGCCAAAATGAATCGGCAGTGGCCAGGTGGTATGCAAGTCGGAGCTTTCTAAAGGCTTCGACTTGAACCGCCGCATCAAAGTACCGCGAGAATTATTGAAAAGCATACAAGCCATCTGCTCTCTATTCGCTCTCGCGGTATTTTAATGTCATTCATCAATCGGTCTGTGCAGCACCAGTCGAACAAGCCTTACATTTAAATTATAAACTTGGAAATTCCAAGTTTACAAGTTGTAATTATGACTAAACTCCAAGATACACCTAAATTGCAGGAAAGTGGATCTCAACTGGAATCTTTTGGCATAAATCTGCTGAGTAGGCTATCAAGAGTTAAGCATACAATAGTCCGTGGACATTAGGCTATGGACTTAATGTGGATAGAGATGAAATTCCGGAGTAGGCTATTCAACATACTTTATGCGATTTGATATTAATGTGAAGTAGTGCTTTTATCATCTGTTGAGAAGCAGAAGTGAATGTGAGCAGTGAGGTTTTTATGAAATGCAATAGAAATTTGTGGTTTGTTTGTTTGTTTGTTTTAAAACTGTATAAATGTAAGAGATGGCAAGTTCCTGAAAGGCTCACCAGCAAGTGGCAAAAGGCACAAAGTATTGATGAAAATATTTGAGCTAAAATGTTATGTTTTTAATCATTTCTAAGTTAATACACGTTCAAAACAATCACTTCAGCAAAGTTTGTACTATTTTCAGTTTATTTTGATAAATAAAATAATTGATTTTTGTTTAAAAGATACACTCATCTGTTTCAAATTCAATTCACATTTATTTGTATAGTGTTTTTCACAATACACATAATTTCAAAGCAGCTTTACAGAAAATGCATGAGTCCACATTACAATTTAGAGTGATCTGTTATCAGAGGTAACTGTCTAAGTTATGTATTTCAGAAATGTATACATACAAAATCACAGTTAGCGAAAAAAAAAGTTAATTTAATTTAATGTAATAATTTAATGCAGAAACAATGAGCTCATTGAAGTAATGTATAGGTGTTGGGCATCTGACGTCTTTATAATAGGCTGGATCCAAACTGGAGCTGACATACTCTCTAGTTACCTCAGGTCAGGATGGACATCCCAAGATAAAACAGAGAGCCAAATGTGAAAACGCTCTCCCTCCTTTAGTGGACTTAGATATCCTACTACCAGAAGCCCAGAGTTTTGTGACCTTAAAGAGCGTGATGGATTGTAAGGCGTTAGAAGATCAGTTAAATGCACAGGAGCTAAACCATTTAGGACCTTATAGGTCAGTAGCAATACTTTGTAATTGATACGGAACTTAATAGGTCACCAGTGTAGAGATGATAAAATTGGTGTTATATGATCATATTTTCTTGACCTAGTAAGAACTCAAGCAGCTGCATTTTGGACTAATTATAGATTGTTTATTGATGATGCAGAACAACCAGCTAGTAATGCATTACAGTAATAGTATAGAGGTCATGAATGCATGAACTAACTTTGTTCTGCATCAGAAACAGTTAGCATATTCCGGAGCTTAGCAATGATCAAATCTCGTATCTCATATTATATCTCATATCTTCTTAAATCATATCAAATCTCATATCTTATATCTCAAATCCCATATTTCATACAGTCTCAGATCTCATAGCTTATTTCTTACATTTCATTTCTTATATCTAAAATTTATATCCCAAATATTATATCAAATCTCAACTTAAATCTGCACGCGAAGTCAGAGCTGAAGAAAAAGCTGGCTCAAAACCTCACAACACCCTCCCCCTGTCGGTGATTGGTTGGAACACTATTTGTTTTGGTTTTGAGTGCTTGGCTAAACCATTTGTTTTTGTGTGCAGATCAGGCTGCCTACAGAGACGCGTTTTTTTGACGGCATGCTTATGGGGCGGGCAGCTAGCGGGTCGTTAGGAAAGATTAGATGAATGTGATACAAATATTTTTGGGACTGAAATCACTGATACCACCTTTAACTTGGCAATGCTTCATGTCGGATTGTTCTTTGCCTTCACGTCATGCATTAAAGGGGGGGTGAAATGCTCATTTTCACTCAATCTCCTGTTAATCTTGAGTACCTATAGAGTAATATTGCATCCTTCATATCTCCAAAAAGTCTTTTGTTTTATTATATTTTTAATTGAAAGATAGGCTGTACCGAGTCTTTCCGGAAAAAAACGAGCGGCTGGGGGCGGGCCGTGTGGGCGAAGCTTAGCTGTGCTAACGCGCCAAGCTAGTGACAACACACAGAGACATTTGTTCAACAGTTTTACACACCGTTCCAACGCACGACCGCGAACCTTTATCATTGTGACTGCTCGATCCTTAAGCATTAGACGATCTGCAAATCCGTCAATCTGGGCTTTGTTTATAAAACAATCATCGTCGAAATGCAGGGAACAACGGTCTTACACAACTCCGTTTATGCTCAGGAAAACAAACTCCATCCACGGGTTCCTTAACGCTGGGTTCTTTGGGAATCTGTGCAGGGTTGTCTTGCCCTGGCAACCAAAAACACACTTCTTTGGTGACATTGACTTCCCAAAAGCCGGGCAGGGCGCTTTGATGGCGAACTGCTTTCACTCTCTTGCTCTGGTCTACGAGTGCGCGCGCGCCCGCGATCTTACCGGAGAAGTGCCCTTAGGACCCATATAAGGAAATTCCGCTCTATCTTACGTAAGACAGAGCCATACTCGAAAAAAACTTTCCGAAACTTGTGACAAACCGGAAGTCAAACGTACAACTTAGTTTTTGAAACTTTGTCCATGTTTAGCATGGGAATCCAACTCTTTACCAGTGTAAAAAACTCAGTATGCATGAAATAGCATTTCACCCCCCCCCCCCCCCTTTAAATTATGCCTTACATATTATATTGATTTTTTTATTTTATATCTTATATCTGAAATCTCGTCTTATAGATCTGATATCTTAAATTTTATATCTCAAAACTCATATCTTGTATTTTAAATCTCATATCTCCGATCTCATATCTTACTGTATATATCGTATCTCAAATCTCACATCTTATTTTTTAAATCTTTTTCCTGGTTGGAACAGAAATAGCAGAATCAAATATTATATTAACCTGTTTAAAATAGCTGAATGGAATGGATTTTCATTTTCCCTCTGTACTGGAAAGAGATGGATGGATGAGAGCTCATGCTGTCATGTTCAGTCTTTCATTTGTCTTACCATTTCTCCCAAAACACTCTTGCAATATTCTCTCTTTTCTATCTTCTTTTTGTTTGTTTATCTTTTATTCTGTTTCCATCTCACTTACTACAACAGTTATTTTGCTGGTTTTAAAGCTGCATGTACTGATGATGTCTCAGTTCATTGTTTGTTGCAGTGTTAAGGAGACTCAAACTAAATATAGAGACGCTACCAACTAAAAATTATTAACAAGCCTATTATACAGCGATCTTAATGTCACCTTGCTTTGGATATAACCGTTTAAATGAGTGAGTTGATCCTCATCCATCAAATTTTGTATCCCAGATTTTCATGTGAATTTAGACTCCTGGACACTATTTTAAAATATAATGTAAATGTTTTAATTATTACAATTTTTTATGTAAAATACCTCTATTACATTGCAACAAATCCTGCCATAGACGACAAAACTGCACCTTTTTAGGAAGCAGAGCACTGCATTTAAAAGAAGTGCTGGCCTTAGTTTTTTTACTGTACGTCCTTGATGTTTGATTCCTCTGCTTCAGCTGAGACTCCAGGAATGAGATGTTTGAATAGCTTTTTCTTTGTCCCATGTGTTTGTGTGAACACACACACATACTGTAGAGACACTCAGAGCAGCGTCTGAGCTTATGAGTTTGACTCCAAGCAAAACTGCACCATCTTATCCTGAGATCGCTGTGCTCAGACAATTTCCAGGACCAGAAATACATCAATGCAGTATTTTGTTTAGCTGTCCAACAGTGTGCTGACATTACAGGTGCACTTGTTTTGCACAAGAAAGTCAGTAATTCTACATTATACACAATCTTACATTGTGTCTTCTTTCAGCTGTAGGTTCTATACAGATGAAACACATTCTTCTCACCTTTCCAGTTAGAAGCATTTGGAGTCACTATCACTTTGGACATATTTAAATGCATGTAAATTAGACTGATAAGGCCGAGTGTTACAATGTGACAACATTAAGTGTAACTGGGATATATATATATATATATATATATATATATATATATATATATATATATATATATATATATATATATATACATTACAGTAAAATAATGTATTTAATTTTACAGAATGCTTAACAGTACTGTATTTAGTGTTACAGTAATTTTACTGTAGAATGAAATACAGCAACTACTGGATAATTGTTGCCAGTAAGTTACTGTTGATTTGACAATACATTTTTTACAGTGTATAATAAAACTGAGGATTTTTGCCTAATTTCAGAACACCACTGATACATACATAGCCGCCGTCCCAAACTTTTTTGGTAAATACAATTAGTATGAGCCACTAGCCATTTACGAATTTATACACAAAATAACACAAAGTGAAAAAGTGGCATTATGGAAACCGTTACCATGATAAATGCACAATGTTAACGCAACTGCTCCTGATGAATAGAATTAACCATCGAATGAGCCTGGGCTGGAATTAACCGGGTTGTTGCATGAATTCATGAGTTACTAGTGACATAACTTAACGGTACTTTTTGGTTACTTCATGACAACATAACTACATTTCTCCTCACAATAGCGTCACCCTGCATTTAATTTCTGTAGCTTAGTTCAGAGCTTGCCCATCTCGGTCATGTTTTTTGCTGACAATCGTTTTGAACCTTTTGCTGCCGAGCTTTTGGTGAGGACGGACACAGGTCTTTCATAAAATGTTTTGATCGTTTGGGTCTTGGGGAACCCTGGCATACCAAAAATAAACTCTTCAATAAAGCAATTTTTATGGGAAAACATAAATCCCACACAGAAAGGAGTCTTAAACATTTATTTGGTGAAACCATGCCATTTGAATAAAACACTGAATTGATCAGAACAACTCCAGTTGGCTACATATTTGGCTACAAAATGGGCTCGGGCGGTTTTGGCGGCAGGCTTCACTGAAAGCTTGAACAGTTTGGCAGCAAACTTCACTGGAGGCTTGGGTGGTTAAGCGGCAAGCTTCACTGGAGGCTTGGGGGCAGGCTTCATTCAAGGCTTGGACGGTTCTGCGGCAAGCTTCACTGACTGTAGGCTTGGGGGCAGGCTTCATTGGAGGCTTGAACAGTTTGGCAGTAAGCTTCACTAGAGGCTCGGCCGGTTCGGGGGCAGGCTTCACTGGAGGCTTGGGCAGTTCAGTGGAAAGCTTCACTGGAGGCTTAACTGGAGTGCTAAAATTATAAAAGACAAACTGAAACTAGAAAGCTGACTCAAACACTAATAAAATAACCTAACAAATACCTGTATATGGAGCCATACTGATGTCCACGTCCATTGCTGCAGCATTTCTCATTGTTCGGACAGTCAATGTCATAGGCACACAGATCGGCACACTTTCCTGCTCCAGATTTTTTACTTGGGCACTCTCCTGGCTTTGCTGTTATATAGCCTACAGATAGGTGACAAAGAAACCTTATCACTGAATACTGAAAGTCTAATGCACACACACAAAAAAAACTTTAAATGACAACTTACAAAAATTATCTTATGGAAGCTTGTTTCCGCAAAAAAAAAAAAAAAAAAAAAAAAAAGCCTAATTGCGACTCACAATTTACCTTTTTTATTAGAATTATGAGATAAGGTGCAACTACCTTTTTTGTTTTTCTTCTTCATGGCATAAACAAGCTTCCATAATTAAGTATACAAACACACCGCTGTTATTACAATGTTCAGTGTGTCACGTTATCAACTGCAAAATTCAAATCTGCATTCACGCTTGGGATGGCACTGAGCCAGAGACGGAGAGACGGATGTGCTCAGTGCTCATTCCAGAACTGTTCTGTTTACCCATTTGTTTGTTTTATGTTTCTGACATTTAAATACAGAGAACTAGCAAGAGGACCATGTAGTTTGTAAAATACACACTGAAACGGCAATATTATCTTATAAGTCGTTAGTTAATTTGCCAACGTTTTATTGATATCCAATATCCTACACATTGCGTAGTAGGCCTAATTAGTTTACTCTAATCTTAAAATATTGTAGGTACAAAATGAATAGTTTCCCAAGTTGTTGCTAAAGTTTTATTATAAATATATATAATTGCGGCCTCGAGAACTGCTGGAAGAAGCGCTGGCACGCAAAACTACAATGGAAAAACTGTGTTGCTGCATCAAAACATCTGCTGAATGAATCCCGCAGTCAAACACTGCAGTAAAATGGTTTAAAGCGCACACGTTTTTAAAGATCCAAGGATGTCTGGGCAACTCCAACCCTGATGAAACTCACCTGCAGCTTTAGCCTAATCTTGAAGACCTTGAATAGCTTGTTCAGGTGTTTGATCAGGGTTGGAGGAGCGGATCGCCGCGTTCATGCTGTATATCGAAATAATTACTATATTGTTATTTTCCATGGCAACACTATCAAAGCCTAAATGAATTGGCAGTGGCCAGGTGGTTCAGCGATCACGTGGTAGGCTACAAGTCGGAGCTCTGAGAAAATTCCACGTTTACAAATTGTAATTATGACTAAACTCCAAGATACACCTAAACTCTGCAGGAAAGTGGATCTCAACTGGACACTTTTGGTATAAATCTGCATAGAGTATCAAGAGACAGCATACAGATAATAATCCACGTGGACATTGGGCTATGGACGTGGATAAAGAAGAAATTGGAGAATATTCGCAGCATAGCTACTGTATACGATTTGCTATTATTTAGTGCAAAATAGTGCTTTTATCGTCTGTTGTCTTGAAAAAGAAGTGAATGTGAGAAGTGAGGTTTTTATAAAATTCAAAAAAGAAATGTGAATAATTTGAAACAATTTAAAATAGAAATGTGTAGCCTATTACAGGCTACAATAGGGCTAAAGGCACATCTTAAGAAAAATGTGCTTTTCACTACTCCCATATATGATTGCAGAAAAAATTATATGTTTTTATTGAACATTGATGGAGCAACAAATTTTGTGTGAAAATAAATTATAAAAGGGGTTTGTTTGTTTAAAAATCGTATAAATTTATCGGGTGGTAAGGTCCTTTCACACACTGGGTAAAGGGCTCATGGGGCAAATTTGAGATATATCCTATATCTTAAATTTCATATCTCAAACCTCATTTCTTATATCTAAAATATATATCCCAAATGTTCATATTTTACATTTCATATTTCAAATCTCATTCTATATCTCATGTCTTATCTTAAATGTCGCATCTTAAATATAATATCTTAGCTTATATATCTCAAATCTCATAGAGATTCTAAAATCTATAAATCTATATATCTAAAAGCTCATTCATGGTCTGGTTCATTCAACAGAATGCTAGATCTAATGAGTCGTAGATGACGAAACTAACCAACATTTTAACTCTTCCTGCAAACATCAGCTTTAACTCATCAGTGCTTCATGTTGGATTGTTCTTTGCCTCCACGTCGTGCATTAAATTATGCCTTATACATATTATATATATTGAATTTTTATTTTATATCTTCTATCTGAAATCTTGTTTTATAGATCTGATATCTCAAATGTTATATCTCAAAACTCATATCTTGTATTTTAAATCTCATATCTCTGATCTCATATCTTACTGTATCATACTGTATCTCAAATCTCATCTTATTTTAAAAATCTTTTTCCTGGTTGGAACAGAAATAGCAGAATCAAATATTATATTAACCTGTTTAAAATAGCTGAATGGAATGGATTTTCATTTTCCCTCTGTACTGGAAAGAGATGGATGGATGAGAGCTCATGCTATCATGTTCAGTCTTTCATTTGCCTTACCATTTCTCCCAAATCACTCTTGCAATATTCTCTCTTTTCCATCTTCTTTTTGTTTGTTTATCTTTTATTCTGTTTCCATCTCACTTACTTCAACAGTTATTTTGCTGGTTTTAAAGTTGCATGTACTGATGTCTCAGTTCATTGTTTGTTGCAGTGTTAAGGAGACTCAAACTAAATATAGAGACACTACTAACTACAAATTATTAACAAGCCTATTATACAGCGATCTTAATGTCACCTTGCTTTTGATATAGCCGTTTAAGTGAGTGAGATGATCCTCATCCATCAAATTTTGTATCCTAGATTTTCATGTGAATTTAGACTCCTGGGGCCTCATTTATAAACGTTGCGTACGCACAAAAGAAGGCGTACGCCGCTCTCTACGCAATAATTGGTATTTATAAAAAGCAAACTTGACGGGAAAATGTGCGGTCTTTCACGCAAGGTCTGACCCAGGCGTACGCACAAAAACAGGTGAAATGAGAAATGGCGACACCGTCGGCAGATGGAAGAAACACGTGAAAGTGTGTGAAACTGTAGACCGTTGTGTAAAATAAATGGCAATAGCCTACTGCCTCTCATAAATAACATGACTTCACAAAGCAAGTCTTACAATTAACAGCCTACACGAACACCCGTTTGATCGATCTGCAGTGTAAAACAAACAAAATCAGACGAAGATTAGAACAGAAATGCAAATTAACACATATTTGCTAAAAGAAAAGTGAAATATGTTCTGCAATAATATTGGCATTTTATGCAATTCATCCTCATAACACATCTGTAGCTTGTCAGATGCAATCAAATGGATGGTAATAAAATGCCATGATGCCATCACAATGCGTAATGACGTGAGTGAAGTTACGTTTCTTGGTTTTCCTCTGTGTTTGCCATGATTTCGCAATCGATGAATATTAACTTGTGGGCGTTTCACGGACTATTTATGGGCAACTATGGGCGTGACATGAAGCCGCAAAAGCTGCGCTACATTTAGAATTGATTGTGATTTATTAAGGGAAAACTGCGTAGGATGTGCGTGCGCATGGTTTTATAAATCCGAATATTTCTGTGCGTACGCACGTCCTATGTTTCATCCGTACGCCACTTATAACGCAAATCATACGCAAAGTTTTATAAATGAGGCCCCTGGACCCTATGTAAAATATAAGAGACTCACTTTTAAGCCAAGATTTGTTCTTTTACTAATAGGCACATGGACCTTATTCTTGAAACACAAACCAAATTTCTCTGTAAAATGTTCAGAAAAAAGCATTATAACATCAGTTGCTATTTAAATCCATTCCATTCGAAAAACAATGGATTTCTGAATTCCACAGAATTTTGTGCTGCTCAGGTTTCATGAAGGCCCAATGACATTTGATCATTTTAACTGAAAAATTTTACTTTAAAACATTGAGATTTACTTTAATCTTTTTCTGAATTGATGAGACAGTTAGCAGAAACCACTCTCAACCCCCCGAGTCCAAAAGGCTAATCATTAGCAGGAAATTGATTCAGAAGCACCTGTGACTCCTGCGCTTCAGCAAATAAATATTGCCCATAGAAGAGCTAATAGGTTTAAAATATGTGTGGCTGATTGCTATTTATTTATATACTATAACGTTAACATTGATCACAAAGATGTGAATTTTTTGTGAATTTATAGTATTTTTTAGTGAATGTTTCATTTATTACAATTTTTTTGTGTAAAATATCTGCCCATTCTGTCACCTGATGGAGTTTGGGTTTCTTGCCACTGCCGCCTCTGGCTTGCCTAGTTGGGGACACTTATTATTCTTAAAATTATTGATCTGACTGCTTTGACAATATTGTATGAGAATTGAACTGAGCTGGACGATGAGTGGTTGACATGTAAACAGCCCCTAAATTAATAACTAATGATTTTTTTCAACGGAAATGAATCAACACTGAACTTCCTTAAACTGGACAAGGACATTAGAGCTGCTGTACAACCAAAACAATATTTGTTGCATTATTTTCCTGTTATCACTGTAAAGCTCCTTAAAAAGCGATATATAAATAAAGGTGACTTGACTTGAATACCTGGAGAAAGGTATCCATTAGCATTCCCATGTTAAATTGAATTTGATGATTTAAAAAGATAAGAAAAGTGTGAAAATCCATCATGACCACAAACAAATGATTCCTCTCAACTAATTATTTTTATGAAACAGGGGAAAAAAAGATAAATGTTAATGATGAATAAAGGTAGGAAACACATTCTCTAAATAATCTTAATACATTTAATATAAATAAATAGTATTTTACTTGAATCATTAAAAAAATAACAAGAACATGCAAATGTTTTGTATAATAATAATAATAATAATGTTTTGTATAATTGTGTGTGTGTGTGTGTGTGTGTGTGTGTGTGTGTGTGTGTGTGTGTGTGTGTGCGTGTGCGTGTGCGTGTGCGTGTGCGTGTGCGTGTGTGTGTGTGTGTGTGCCCTGTACAGGTTTTCCCTGGAAAATATTGATGTTATACTTTATAGTGTGTAAGTGATTCCAGATGCACATGGTCTTCTTATGAAATCCGTACTGAAAATGATTGGTGTTCACTGTTCATGAACTGTATGCAAGTGTTTAATCAGAATATTTTTGATCAATGTTAACGTTATAGTATATAAATAAATAACAATCAGCCACAATTATTTTAAACCTATTAGCTCTTCTATGGGCAATATTTATTTGCTGAAGCGCAGGAGTCACAGGTGCTTCTGAATCAATTTCCTGCTAATGATTAGCCTTTTGGACTCGGGGGGTTGAGAGTGGTTTCTGCTAACTGTATCATCAATTCAGAAAAAGATTAAAGTAAATCTCAATGTTTCAGTTAAAATGATCACATGTCATTGGGCCTTATTCATGAAACCTGAGCAGCCCAAAATTCTTTGTAAATCCTTCAGAAATCCATTGTTACTCGAATGGAATGGATTTAAATAGCAACTGATGTAAGAAAGCTTTTTTCTGAACACTTTACAGAGAAATTTGGTTTGTGTTTCAAGAATAAGGTCCATGTGCCTATTAGTAAAAGAACAAATCTTGGCTTAAAAGTGAGTCTCTAATGTCACACTATTAAACCTTTTCCTTTTGGAAATTTATGAAACCTGACATTTGATGATATACTGATATAGTGTAAAGAAACAAAAGAAAAGACAGTTATTAGAGAGGTGAGGTCTCAGAGACCACAGTAACTAAAACCAATTTTATTTATAAATGCTCATTACTAATTATTTGGACTATCAATCAATTAAAATGATAATAAAATGAATGACATTATATCCTGAGTAATTTATTAAATTAATCACAATTATTCAGATAAATATTTTCTAAGGAAAAAGATGAAGGTAATTAAACGATATTACATTATTGTGATATTACAAATATATTATATTATATATTATCAATAGCTTATTAATAGACAGACCTACTGATTATGTATTTTGAAGAAGTTAATATAAATATTATTTTATTCATAAAGAATATGCACAAGCGCATAAAAATGAGACAGGGCAAGACATCCAGTGGTTTTCAGTGTGTGTGTCGTCACAGGTAAGTGGACACATACTTTTGCTTGTTGACAGGGAATGTTGTGGTGGACATGATAAGGCCTGTTCATGCCCAGGTGCAACACAAACAAAGAAATTGATTTAAATTGATACTACTATCAGAGCTATGAAATGGAGAGGGAAAAAAACTCTTGTCCAAAAGGCCAAAGGGCTTGTTTGTGCTTTTATTCAAACATTCTCTGCATTTTAATAACACAGGAAACTCAGCGGCATAAATTTGTCTTCAAATATGCAGTGTTCATTCCGTGTAAAAAGAAACTTTCGTGATCTCTAAGACTCCCGTCTTCTTTCAAAATTCACCTTTTTACTTCCTGTCTGTCAAATGCAATTACCTGTTCTCATTTTCAGTAGAAATCACTGAACCCTTCTCTAGAGTATGAGAGCAGATGAAATGAATTTAGATGAAATCTAAATGCTCACCGTATGACGATCTCTCAATCTCTCAAACATTCACTGTTTACACAGAAAGAGGGATTTAATTGGCAAACCCTTCCATGCAGCAGCATATTTCTCACTCATTATAAATCAGATGTTTGAATTACCAGTCAGTTTAGACACTGAGGTTTCAGATCCTGGAGTTTGTTCTTCTCAATACTGAAAACAGTGAATCATTGTACAACATTATGTGTATATATGTATGGAAGCTTGTTTCCGCCACTGAATAAAACATTTTAAAAGATAATTGCGACTTTTTATCTCACAATTGCGAGTTTACATCTCGCAATTCTGACTTTATTTCTCAGAATTGCGAGATATAAAGTCAGAATTGCGAGATATAAAGTCAGAATTGCGTGATATAAAGTCAGAATTCTGAGATATAAAGTCAGAATTGCGAGATATAAAGTCGCAATTGCGTCTTATAAAGTCAGAATTCTGACTTTTTTTCTCGCAATTGCGACTTTATATCACGCAATTCTGACTTTATATCTCAAAATTCTGACTTCATATCACGCAATTCTGACTTTATAACACATAATTGCGAGTTTATATCTCGCAATTCTGACATCTTTTCTCGGAATTGTGAGATATAAAGTCCAATTCTAAGGGGGAAAAAAAAGACGGACTTTTTTTTTTTTTTTTACAGAATAGTTTATGTCTCACAATTCTGACTTTATAACACGCAATTGCGACTTTATATCATGCAATTCTGACTTTATATCTCCCAATTGCGTGATATAAAGTCAGAATTCTGAGATATAAAGTCAGAATTCTGAGATATAAAGTCATATAAAGTCGCAATTGCGAGAAAAAATGTCAGAATTCTGACTTTATAAGACGCAATTGCGACTTTATATCTTGCAATTCTGACTTTATATCTCAGAATTCTGACTTAATAACGCGCAATTGTGACTTTAAAACACGCAATTGCGACTTTATTTCACGCAATTCTGACTTTATATCTCGCAATTCTGAATAAAGTCAGAATTGCGAGATGTAAACTCGCAATTGTGAGATAAAAAGTCGCAATTATCTTTTTTTTTTTATTATTTTGTGGCGGAAACAAGCTTCCATATATATGTGGCACTTGTCTTATAAATATGATATTCAAAGTCAGCATGAAATCAAAATTGATCATTATTCATGTTTTTATGTAGTAGTGTTTATTATAAATGATGTATCCATGCATATTAATATTTTTTAATCATGAGCTTTTGTTATCTTTAGTCAAAATAAGTTGCCCTCTCTCTTGCAGCAACATCTTTTCTCTGATGACATGTTTACTGGCTTGAGGGCGGGAGAACCTGTCACTCACATGACATCACAGCAATAGCAAACCACACCCATCCAATCAATTCCCGATGGACAAAATCAAGTCCCACCCTAGATTTTTTCACTTGTCACAATAAGGAAGAAACATCTATCACAACTTCCGTTTCCTGATGACTTTAAAGAAGGTTTTAATAATTACAGTCATGGGGAACAAAACAACACTGAACTCCCATGACTTTCATTGTATGGACCCAAACAAAAAAATACTGAGACATTGTAAAAAGAGATCTCTCCCGCTGTAGGATGCCGGGGGAACTACAATAGGTCCTGACAGTCAAGCTCCAATAAGACACTTGTGCATCAATTTTAAGCACGATACAACAGATATTAATGAAAATACAGTAGAAAGGAGTGAATTATTGGCTAAGTGTCACACCTCAGGGGTTTCAGGGGCCTTTTTGATAATCATTGGTGAAATGGATAGTTTCAAGGAGGGGGACGTTGCTGAATTATTCATTCTTTATAGGCGGATTGGTATATTGCTCAGTGATTGAATGAAGCAGAATATTATAAAAATGTGTGTGTGTGTGTGTGTGCGTTGGGGGTTTGGATGGACCTGAATGTCTCCCCAAGGCCAGTAAAACCTGAAATCAATTAGTGGGAACCAGACAACATTCCTGGGGAGCAGGAATACAACTAAACATGCTTAGTGAAAATGTAAAAATGCAAAAATGTCTCTGTGAGGGTTAGGTTTAGGGTTTAGTCTCTTATGCTCACTAAGGCTGCATTTTTTTGATAAAAAATGCAGTAAAAACTGTAATATTGTGAAATATTACAATTTAACCCTTAAATGCATTAATGTTTCGTCAGTCATATTCGGTCTTTAGCGTCCCAGATCTATATCTAACACAGATGGATCTCTACCTGTCGCAATAATATAAAACTCTCCTGATATTAGAGTAACAATTACAGAAGAATTAAATAAAGCATATTTTGTTACCTCTTAGAGCTTGGAAAGGTTCAGTTTGAGTAGATGTTTTATAACATCATCACTGTCCTTGTCAGAGCTATAATTTTTCTCAAAACTATAATTTTCAACATCTTCAAAATCAATATTTTGATCGCTGACAGCTTCTACACCAGATCCATCAAGTGACAGTGACACTAATATTTGATTGGGTTCAGTACTTGCTCTGATGTAAATCGCTGAGCCTTTTGAAGTTTTGCTGATGATAATTCCTATTCTTTCGTTTTCTGACTGCAGTAACTATGAGTGAACCGTCACTTTATCATTGTGTTTCAGGTTGTTAGCAACCCTGTCTAATATTTACGTATTTTTTTTAGGCATTCTTAAAAAATTCATTACAGGCTCTTTTATAATTTTATATGATTTTTATAAGACGGTTGATATCTAACTTAAAAAAAAATATATATATATATGAGGAGGAGAGTAGTAAATAACCCCCCCGGGTCACTAAAGACCCGAGGTATGCGTTTAAGGATTAAAATAACTTCTTAAAAAATATTTTAACATTTTTTTTCTTTGATGGAAAAGATGCATTTTCAGCATCATTAATCCAGTCTTCAGTGCCACATGATCCTTCAGAAATCATTCTATAATATGCTGTACCATTAAAATCTGATCAGAAATTAGATTTATTACTTGTAAAAAAAATTGTCATTCTACTTTGACTAAGAAGTTTTCTTGCTGCTTGAATTTCGGTGGGGAAAGCGTTTGTGTATAAATTGCAGCAGTGCATAATACATCATAGCATGAACCAGATGAATGGTTATCAATGCATGAATCATCATTTTCCACTCATCTTTTTTTTATTATTATATCCTGCATGTGGGCTGAGACAAATCATATAGATAGTGAAATTGCTCACAGTAACATTAATAAGTTCCTCTCCGTCTTGCCTAAATGGATCATCTCCACTGTCTTCACACTTATTGTAGTCACTGCATCTACAGTAACATATACCACTATTATTTTATTATAGTTCAGATGTTTTGCCCTATTCTTTATAGAGGCGTGAAATGGACTTCCCCGTTTGCTGCTTCGATGTCCCATAACAGATTTTATTCAAGTTTGAGGACCTTTTTGGTTTGCTGCAGATGTGAGTGCCCCTTAAAACACCCACAGATTTGCTTTTTGCATTCTAAGCACTTCAGGAATCGTACTGTGTTTATGAATGATCTACATTTTTGGCATAGACAGCATAAATGAAGGAATCATCAACTTTATGGAGTGAAATTCATATTGGGAAATGATATATGTATAGTGAAATGAACAAGTGGTGTAAATGATAAATGTGTATGTTTTACAAACAATCTGTCTTGCAGTAGAGTGGAATGAGAGAGCGAGGGAGAGGGAGAAGATACAGCGAAACAGATTGACTTAACAAGATGTCGATTTACTGAGCAGACTGTGGAGTCACGCCCTGGGAACTCGGAAGCAGACAGAAGGAACACGCACACGCACAACTTTACCTCAGAAGTACACCAGCAAATCTAAGGAGTTATATTCCCTGATGAACATGCGCATGCACAAAAACATCTGCCCTCAGCAAAATGGGGAAACAACAGAAGCACTTTGCCATAGATAGAACAGAACACTGACAACTACAAAAGCAGAATCTCCCCCCGTTTAACGTCCTCAGTCACCCCTCGTTGCCCTTCTGTTGGCTTTCACAGATGTCAGCACTGTTACAGAGCATCTGCCAAGTGAGTGTGTCTCTGTCTGGTCTGACGGGAGATGACAGGGGGGGACCTCGTGTTGTAATGTGTCTGGGGAGATGCATCACTAAATCCTAGATTTATCAGAGCTGCAAATGTTGACTTTCATGGATGCGCTGGAATTAAAGTGGTTTTGTCAGTGTGGGACTGCGCAACTTTGAGATTTCTTTGATTAACCATTAAATGCTACACCTCCTCTACCTCGTCTTTTTTGTTGTTGAAGTCATGTCCCTGCTTTTTTGGTATTTTCTTATCTTTATTTTGGATAGTGTAACAATAAAAAAACTGGATTAATCACATAAACAAAAAAAAACAAAAAAACAAAAAATGGATTGTAATGTATAATATATGGGTTGTTGGCTGATATGTAGCCTAATAGTGTAGAAGTAGTTTAGAAAAATAGTTTTTTTGTGTGCTTTTTTATTTATTTATTTATTTGTTTATTGTTTCATATTATATTCAACAGTTCCTTTTCGGTACTGGGAATCTGATTCCATGTTTTCAGTGACTCTTTTTGCAGATTAAATCGTTGCAACACTTTAAAGGCACTTTATCACTTTATCTCCTAAATGCAAATTTTGTCATTGTTTTGGAACACACCAGCTTATTCATAACCTTAAGACTAACATATTCATACTAAAAGCTAAAAAACTTACATTTTTATTTCAGGGGGTCTTTAAGAGTGAGTCATTAAAATAATTTATTCAAACGATTCGTCCTAAAACACTGATTCATTTGTTTGATTAATTCACTAAAGCGACTCACGCCAATTGATTCAGTAACGAGTGCGCCATGGAATCATTCACTAGCGATTTGTTCAAAAACGCTGGTTCATTCTAGAACCGTGTTCTTTTGAAGACGTTCAATGGTTCTACTGTGGCGTCGTATGGAACAATTTTCGTTGAGGAATAAAAAAACCCAGACACAATAACCGGTGTCTAAAACGTAAATTACAAAATATTTATAAGTGTTGAGTAAACTGTTGTGCAATCGTCGATATCAGACCAAACAACACGTTTCCGAGTGTGACGCTGCTAATTATATACGTTTATTATAACGGTAGCGCTATGTAGCCTATCACTTTATTTATTCCTGATTATACTTGATTATACTTTATTTATTTATTCCTGCATTTTTTTGTTTCAAGTGCAAAGGAATACCGTGGACGCTATTTCAGCGTGAGGCTACCTGGTGATCGACTTGATTGACTTAGCGACATGAGAGTAACGTTAGGCTAAACAACAAGTGAGTATAGGCTATAGCTACCTTGTTAAAAACCTTGTTATATTGAATTTACATTTGTAGTGTATTTTAACCCTAAAAGTAGCCTATATTTAAAATGAACTTTACTTGCAGGTAATATAATCAGGGTTTGAAATTAACTTTTTCACTCACCGCCGGCCAATTTGGCTAAATAGCCTACTAAATTTTTAAGTTGCCTGCCATTCAGAACTTCTACTAGCCAGAAAAAGAAAATAAATAAACCAGATTAACTATGTCACAGCTTATACAGTAGTCAACATTTGAAGTAGATCAAATCCTTTCTTCAAAGTTATACATTAATTTTTAACAATACCCATTCTTGTCTTAGGACAACTTTGATGAACTTTTTTGATCCACTTCAAATGACTACTATCTATCTATCTATCTATCTATCTATCTATCTATCTATCTATCTATCTATCTATCTATCTATCTATCTATCTATCTATCTATCTATCTATCTATCTATCTATCTATCTATCTATCTATCTATCTATCTATCTATCTATCTATCTATCTATCTATCTATCATCTATCTATCTATCTATCTATCTATCTATCTATCTATATATAGATATATATATATATATATATATATATAGAGAGAGAGAGAGAGAGAGAGAGAGAGAGAGAGAGATTAGCCTATATATTCATTTCTTATTCAAACAAAATCTCCTCCCTTCAACTTTCATCCTCATCACCAAAAATGTAT
Source organism: Scardinius erythrophthalmus (assembly GCF_964197995.2). Taxonomy (NCBI): domain Eukaryota; kingdom Metazoa; phylum Chordata; class Actinopteri; order Cypriniformes; family Leuciscidae; genus Scardinius; species Scardinius erythrophthalmus. The sequence goes on from NC_138240.1 coordinate 23,590,956, forward strand.
TTTAGTTGGACAAATCATATACAGTACAAAGAACATCAAAAACATGTAGGATGCTGGAAAATAACAATCTCTTTTATGTTAACCAAATACTTTGTATTTAATATATAACGATGACTCACGAGTTGAATATTTACGCTAAATCGAAACAGATTTGGCTTACACAAACTTCCCCAGCAAAGTGAGTAAGTTAATAAGTAACCTGCCAAATTGGCTAATGATTTGACAGTGTTACCCGCCACAGTTGATTTTTACCCGCATTTGGCGGGTGTTCATTTCTAACCATGTATATTATACATAATAAATACCCTCAAAAGTGACTTAAGAGACACTTTTAATGACACTGATATGTTAAGTATTCTTTTAAAAACTGCAAACTTTATAATTGTTTAAAGTAAATTTAAATAATAATGTTTTATGTAACCTTTGTCATGCTTTATAAAAGTACACTTTTTTTTAATGCATACCAACAAAGCATATAAAGTGCTTGATTATAATTTTAACTGTGTTATTTGATAATATACAGTATGTTAAATATACATGTTGCATTAAAGTTAATAGACTATAGCCTATATTTTAAAAGTACTAAGTTACACTTTCATCATTAAAAATGTCTAATGTAAACATTTTTTATACCATTAATGCTTGTCGGTACATTCACCTGTACACAATACAAATTAATGATCAAATCACGTCAAAGTCGTCCTTAAGTGGGTCAAAAAACACTCTGAAAGGGATATGTGAATTTTAAAAATGAAAATTCTGTCATCATTTACACACCCTTGTTCCAAACCTGTATGAATTTCTTTCTTCTGTTGAACACAAAAGAAGATATTTTGAAGAATGTTGGTAACCAAACAGTTGACGGTAGCCATTGACTTCCACAGTATGGAAAAGAAAATACTATGGAAGTCAATGGCTATCAACTGTCTGGTTACCAACATTCTTCAAAATATCTTCTTTTGTTTTCATCAGAAAAAAAGAAACTCATACAGGTTTGGAACGACACGAGGGTGAGTAAATTATGACCGAATTTTCATTTTTGGGTGAACTATCCCTTTGAGCCCAACTAATTGCATTTAAAACAAATATAAACTAGTATACTTTTTCATTTAATTGTAAACAACATTCAGTGTCCGAAAACATTACATTCAGTTTGCACTTGATGTAGTGCATTAATTTAAAGTATAATATTTCCATAATAATACTCTTTTTAAAAGTATGCTAAAGTGTATTTCTTTGCACAAGGATAATGAAACATTCTACTGATAAAGAATTTCAGTATTATATCCAAACTGATTCTAAGATGTAAATCTGTTTAGATACATGGATTGTTTTATAATGTGTAGTAAAGTTATATTCCTTTGGCAAGTTATATTATTTAAGTAGTGACATAAAATGACAAAATAAAACACTAAAATGCCTTGCAGGAGTATTTTTTATAGTTTTATTAGATGTCTAGTATAGGTGAAAGTTAACCAATGATTGGATTTAGGTATAGGCCTATATGTGTCTCTCCTGCCACTCTGCTGTCTCCCTAAAACAAACAAATGGATTTAGGGACCACTGAGGATGTTTGTTTCAGTTGATGTTGGCCAGTAGTTCAGTTGGCCTTTTACAATCTGCACTGACTGTGTGTGTATGTGTTTTGCAACTAAATTGATGACAGACAAGAGAAGTGTATGTGTGTGTAGCGAGAGTCAGTCAGGGGGCCGCCAGAGAGGGACTCCCAGGAGCACTCAGACACAAGACTTATTGAATTTTATGCTGGTGTTTTTATTTTCTCATACTGCTACCTGGGGAGCAACTTCCCATCTCACTTATCTCATCATTATGTATGGAGGAATCCAGAGAGAGAGGGGGGAGCAGAAATAGTTTAAACATTAATAATTCTGTGAAAGAAAGCTTCCGAGGAGGGGTGCCATTACTTTCCAATTAGTTTAGTTCACACTGAGAAACACAAACCTCTCACAGTGATCAGATGTTCCAGCCGCATGCTTTCACAGCAGTGATTCACTCTCTTTGAATGACCATTTCACTCTGCGTGTGTAAGCTATGATGGGCTCTTGAACCTTTCTCAGGGTATTTACACCTGAAAAGGACACAGATCTTCTGAATTGAACAAACTGTGCAAATAGCCATGATTAGTGAAAATGCCATAAAACATGAATTTTATTACTGTGGTGGAGTTTTTTAAAGAGGACCTGTTATGCTTTACTTTTTCAGCTTTCTTTATTGTGTAATGTTGCTGTTTGTGCGTGGAAAAGGAATGCAAAGTTACAAAGTCCACTCCAAAGGGAATTATTCTCTGTATCAGTGTGTGTCATTCGCTGGCGTCCCAAAAGGGAGTTGCAAGTCTGTTTTGAGTGGGTCCACGGAGTGTAGGCAAAAACAACAACAATCTGCGGTCAGATGAAATGATGTCAGTCAGTGTCATTGCTCTAAAGTCCAAAGTACACTTCGGCCATACCAATTTCATCATCAGGAGGGTCCGTGGACATCCGTACAGCAGCCCAGTTGTGAATGCGCAGAAGTTTCAAGTCACTGGTTGATAGGGCTGGGTATTGTTACGAATTCCACAATTCGATTCAATTTTGATTCTTGAGGCTTCGATTCGATTCGATATTGATTTATTAGCTTCGATATCGATTCAATAATAAGTAAATACATAAGTAATTAAGTACCTGAGTATATTTTTAAATAATGTGTGCAGTATTACCAATGTTTTAGAACAAATTGACCCCAGTATGTTTCCTGTCATGGTTTATTTAGCAGAACAAACTGTATTATTGTACAATATTGTACAGGTGTTGAATACAAAACACAACTGTAACAAACAGGTTCTTTATTAACACCTCCAAAGTGCATGTAACTGTAAGTAGTATAAAGTAATTTCTTTCTTCCTATACATTCAAGTTATAAAATAAATGTAAACAGAAGGACAAAATGTGCATACTCATAAAAAATGCCCAACAATATATTATGACATTACAAAGTGCTATTTTGTCAACACAATAAATAACACTGCCAGTGAGACTGTGTATCGTGATTCTGTACTATTCTGCAAGTTGAAAATGTATTAACGTTATGCAGTAACTTAATATTACTCTGAGAGAGAGTGTGTGTGGTGATTTATGTGCATACATGTCAGCGCGGCATTGCTCGTCAAGTTCGTAGAGAGCTTATTCAGTCCATTTTAAATTCTGATTTTGGCCGCCTCTCAAATTGGTTAAACCATAGATATATTGCCTATGAAGTTCAAGTAATGCACTAGAAAATCCACGCTCATTCGTGGATGTGCATTTTTAGCATGGACGGAGAAAGCGCCGACGCCTGCATGATTTCATCTGACGGTATAAATATATAATCTATCTGTTCCGTGAGAGCAGAACGAACGAGCCTTTAATCACGTTTTTTAAATCTAAAAAAACTCCAAAAAGCAACAAAATTGTCAGACATCCATTAGTGCATGTTCACAGAGGAAAACAACTGAAATACAGCGCTGGTTGTTCTCTCGAACGATACTCGACGACAACGACGGAATCCTAAGCCGTTGGCGAGGTAACATTAATGGGTGTATTAAATTGTATGAAATAATCCCGGAAAAAAAGCACACTGCAGAGATGGCAAGTTCAGCAGCAACATTTGCTGAAGTGAAGTGACGGCTAGTAACAGCAGACAAACGGCTAGCATTGACATCAGCGGATATCCACCTGTCACTCAAGTGGCCACCCTTAATTATGCAGAACTTTAAATATTAATCAACTAAACGGATGAGTTATAAAAAAATTCACCCTCCTCACAGTTGTTATGAAGGGCAAAATTAGCTGTATAGACCAAAGTCACATAGAGATCCAGGCTGTAAACATGTTTTTTTTTCTGCTGTAAGAGACGGGGAGGTTGCCGCTTGCTTGTACAACGCTGATCGCTCTCACTAGTGTGTTGCCCACAGCGCCGCCAGTGGCCGCGGGCTGAATCGGTTCATAGGATTTGATGAATCGATATTGAATTGAGAAACAAATAATTGCAATGCATTGATGAATCGATATTTTTACCCAGCCCTACTGGTTGATGAATTAAACATTACTGGTCTGTGCATTTGTACAGAGATATTTTGTCTTGTGGGTTTTAGTGTTTATCTCTCCTTACATTTAACTTTAACACAGCTTGTGCTTCTTAGGCAAGGTAAGTAACATCAAGCTATTCCCACATATTCCAATTTAAATTAATTTAAGCTTGGTGTTAATATAATAATGTTATTTCAATCTTGACAACTCTCAAAATAGTTTTAGCATGGTAATGAATATGGCATTGTTAATGTATTGCTGCTGTTGCTAATTATTGTTGCTGCAGAGCAAGTATATGAACTTGCTACTGCTAATAGACACAGACATGCATAAATCCTGTTGCAGATCTACAGGCAGATGGAGCTGGGGGAGGTGGAGGGTTTCAGAGGAAGTTTGATAGTGTACTGGAGTAGCTACAGCAAACATTGAAGCAGACTATTTAAATGTTGAGCAAGCAGTCTCATTGGCTGCAGGATCGGCTTGTGCTATGTGGTAATGATTCGATTGCTTGTCAATTGCATGTAAAGGACCGATCAGCCTGTGCCTTCTAGAGTTTCATGACTGAACTAGATATTTATAATGAATGACACAATAATTAGTTTATTTTATATTTGCTTGTTTCATTCTTGTTCGGTGGAGTGAGGGGGAACTCAAATATTTATGTTCATAGTGTTTAGAATTTGTTTTATTTACCAGTATTTTACATTAATTAAATCTTTCCCCTCCATTGAGAAGTTATGTCAACTTTACTGAGAAAACGCTTCCCTGCCAGTGACGAGTGTTTACGGCTTTAAGTGTTATTGCTGTTATACAGTAGGTGGTGCTATTACGCATCTTCTGAACAAGTACAGTAGGCCTATCTCTAGATCAAACACAGGAAAAGAAGAAGCAGAAAGGAGCGATCTCATATGTAAGCAGATGCATATATGAAAAATAATGCGATCATCAACAAAATACAGCATATAAATCAAAACGGCCTAATGTTAAAGTGAAATGTTGACCCAGGAAGTGGTTAGGACTGCAAGCTTTGGGGGTGTCGATTGAGTCAATCTACACCATCTATGTTTTGCTCATCGTTCTGAATCCAATCTGGATGTAGTCTTCCAACATGTTCAAAATGTTGCTTTTTTTATGAAACTTCCCATACTCAAGTGTTGATAGAAAAAAAAGAATGCATGTAGCTTGACTAAAATGGATTTTGTTGTTGTTGTTGTTTAAAAGCGGAAGGTCTGTTCTTTCTTTTGATATATTGCTTGTTCAGATATTCATACAACAAAATATTTTGGGGTCCATGAAATTTGGGTGAAAATGACCAAAATCTCTGGCGGTTTTTAAATGCAGGCGGGGAGAGAGTTTGTAAAATATGACATCATAAAAAGTGATTGAAAAAAATATAAAAAATAATAAAATAGGCAAATGCTTTTCAGTCCGCAATCCGCATACAAAGTAAAGGTTATTTTATTATGGATGACTTGTCTTTTTCTGTCTGTTGTATTGTGATAATATGTGAGCTGCAGAGTCATAGAGTTTGCGAAGAGCATCAGCTGCAAACTTGGGTTCAGCCACAGGGGGAATTATGCTTCTGCGAGGAATACGTTCTTGTAATGAGTTGATGTACTGTGACACCACAATCTGCCACCATTTAAATATCCACCATGTTGGTCAGACACCAACTGCAGATTTAGTGGCAGTTGTCCTTTGCCCTAGTCCTTCGAGACTGGAGAGTAAAGATAAACAATTGCAAACCATAGTGATATATTTGTTGATATTTCCTGTCCTCATACCTGCTCTGCCATCACTCAGCTCATTATTTTCCGTCTGACCACATCTGTTCACAGACCAGCTCTAACAAATTTAATGAAGCACTGTGTGCTTGAACAAACGCGCATTGACATCCAGTGGTGAAACCAATTATGAATTGTAGGACCGGTCTACAAGGATCAGAGGAGGCTAGTAATGAGGGATATGTGGCCAAGCTAGACCTCTCTCATTTTGGGTCCCTCTCCATCTGTTATCTCCCCTGGGTCAATTATGGCTCCCTGTCACATGCTAATGTGGTCCCACCCCCGACCGAGCCTTTTGATTGGCTGTTTGCCGGCCATTTGTCATCCTATTACCGGCTTATGGTCGGCCTGTACCTCTGTTGCTCTCTACCTCTGCTGGCCTTGAGCGGTTCAGAGCGCGGGGAGAATGGAATCTATTCAAGCTCACATCCACTCTGCTTTTTCATTACCAATGACACGCTAGTGTGTCTGGGTGAATTGGCCTAAATTCTACTCCTTTCTGTCCAGTACCTCCTTCAGTTAGACTATTATTCCTTTGTAGCCTGTTTTTTTTTTTTTTTTTCTGGGTGTGTGCACAGTACTGGATTATTGTGTCCTACTAGTCGCTATAGAGACCCCTTGTAGGTGGTAAATGGTAATCACGAGTTTCCATTGTGAATGTTCACTGGGGAAAAAGAGGTGGCGCACTCTAGCAGCACGGACGGCACAAAAAAAAATATTTATAATGTTACTAAATATTTTTATTTTAAATAAATGCTGTTCTTTTAAACTTTCCGTTCATCAAAGTATCCTGTAAATTTTTTTTATTACAGTTTCCATAAAAAATTTTAAGCAGCACAACTGTTTTCAACATCGATAATAATAGGAAATGTTTCTTGAGCAGCAAATCAGCATATTAGTATAATTTCTGAAGGATCATGTGACACTGAAGACTGCAGTGATGATTCTGAAAATCTGATGGCTGTTATTGGTAGCGGCTATTGCATGATAATAATGATTGTTTTATCTGTATGTCAATATTTATTTTAAGTATAGTGATTTTAATTAAAAATCATTCAGAAGTTATTTTATTTACAATGAATCAAATGGCAATTACTTTTAATGTGGTTAAAGAACAATGAGATGAACATATAGTAAAAAAAAATCTTGATTTTCCCAGTCTGTATCTAATATGTAGTTCATTTTAGAACATCTGTTATTAACCAATTTTATGGAGAAATAACACATTTCATGGCTAAATAAAAGCCATTTAGTTTTATTACTCATCTCATTCAGAGATGCTTCGAGTTTTTGCTTGCTTCCATTTGAGCGCAAACAATAGGCATCATTGAAAAACTGCTGTCCACAAGAAATTTAGCTAAATCACAAGTCGTTTATCTATCGTGACCCACGTAAAATGCCGTTTGAAACAGATTTGTGGATTTTATGTAGACAATTTGTTTGAGATATAAAGTATTAGAAAGTCATTTTACTATCTGATGTGAAAACTGAATCTTCTGACTTGAAAATCCCTCATTGAAGTAATGTATCTGAAGTGCTTAAAGCAGGCCCTGTTTATATTAGCTCTGTATAGATCTGAGGAGATTATCCAGAACTCAAGTGTTGGGTACAAAACCTGCTACAGGCTTTACTTAACTAAGAGAGCTCTTGAGCTGACAAAAATGAAAGCTTACGATAGTTTTAATCAGATGTCTGGTTAAATGCTCAATACAAACGTGGATTGTTCTCCAGTAAGTCAAGTGTAAGCCATAGAAGCACTTAGTTGCAGGACTCAATCAGCTCTGTATAAATCTCTTATTTAGTGTAATGCTGGGATTGATGACAGAGAGCGATAGGTCCTGTGGAGAACGATCTGTACAAGTACTGTGTTATTGTGTTAATCTGCTGCCATGAATTAATTCAATGGCAATGAAAAGTGTTGTGTAATAACTGCATAGATGTTTCACTTTTTTTTTTTGCATTGGCCCTTACGTACATTAAGATTATGCCTGATTCAACCAATTAGTGATGTCAAAAAACAACTTTCTGAATAATACAGGCTTTTTTTCATTGTTCATTGATGTTTGTCTCTCTCTTTGTCTCTCTCTACACTGCAGGGTGAAGTTAAAAGATGGAGTGGCGTTCCTTGGCGCCCGACCCAGTAACCCCACGCTCTGGATGGTTAGTCAAGATGTCAGAACTGAAGGTCACAGGATTGTGACCCTGCATTGTCGCCGTAAGGAGTCCAGCTATGGACAGAGGTCAGTTAACTTGCCCAAGTGCGAGCTCTTGTAATTTACTTACTGCGGTGTGCTATAGTATAGACCAGCATTCTGTATGAGTGCTTTGTATGTTGTTGTTGCCTTGTTGGTCTCAGGTTCGTCCATTAGCATGTACACTCATTAGAGTCGTTTTTTTTTTTTAATTATTATTTTGTTTATTATTTCACTGCAGACAGAGAATATGAGGTCATATCCCGTCTCCTTAAAATATATTATGACACTTATGCTTAAAAAAATGTTTGATGGTGTTTCTTCAATTATGGTAACTTTTGGTCCTGTGGACTTTTAAAAAATCTATAAAAAAAAGTCAAAAAGAGTCTTGAAACTCTTTAATCGGTTTCATCTCAAACTCTTCACTGACGTTATCTCGCTGGCAAACAAGTAAGCTAACTTTTGGAGAGGGCTGCCACAGTTTTTTGTTCATCTTCGTTAATAATTCATATTTTTATGATGATTTTTTAAATTTTTTATTTCGAAAATCTGTCTCTGGGACACGGATAAAACAAATAGTAATAAGTAAAAAATAAATAATACAAATCAACTACTGGGACTTAAAAGTGTCCAATATTGGAGAAACACAGATGATCTTTGCATTATATAGCAGAATAATGGCCTTTATTTTAATGGACTTCGCACATCCTCCAAAATGACCTGGGGCTTGATTGAAAAGTGAAGTTAGTTCTGAGAAAAGCTCTTGTAGCATTTGTTTACAGATGTCTTTTGGTTTAAGGTTTTGCATGTTGGATGTTTTACATCTTTAAGTGTGATTTAAGTTTTCAAAAGCGTCCAAATCCTTTTTTGGGTCACTGTACATGTTTAATGTGTTTAAATAACGATTTCCCTCAACTCATCAAATAGTAATATTGGGATTAGGATAACTGGACATCAACAGAGATATTAAAGGAAGCAATTTAATGCCATGTGATGGACTTAAGAGTGTGCTTTGGAACATACTTTACTTTGAAGTAGTTAAAAGCGGAACGAAAATATATCCAGTGGATAATTAAAGCTGAAGTGCTTCATTTCCATTCTGTTAGTTTGACCAAGCGAAAATGCAAAAAAAATGCAGTTTTCAAATAGGTATTGTAACATTAAAAAAAGTAATACTCAGTTAGTATCAATTGCTTTTTACTTGAATAATAGCTGTTCTGCTTTTATGCCTGCTTGTGTATATTAATCTCGGCAGATAGGAACTAGTTAACAATGCATCTCCCTTTTCCCTTCCTATTAGAATATTGAATCAGTGATCCTAGGGGGTCTTCGTCCAAAAGTTGAGTCATCCATTTACGAATCTTATTTGCATGTTTAAATTAATCTGGAAAATAGGAAACCGTGTTGATGGATGCAGAAGTAAAAAACACACTGGTTGTAATTAAGTGTGGATTTGCAGTCTTTGTGTGTCACCATGCTCTTAATCGCATTTCTCCACAGATCTGGAAATAGTGTTAATAAACTGTGCTCTGTACTGACAGGTGTAATTTTCCGCATTAAAAGCAGTTTGGTGGAAGTCTGTAAACTTGAAAGATTAAGCCCATCATTATCATGAAGCTCAGCTTGGCATTGCAGAAATAAACTGCCCTAGTAAACAGACCTTTTGCAACGCAGTACGCACCCTGTCTGTCTCATAAATGAAAGTTTTTCTTTTTCTTTTTTGGCTAATTTCACCAAAACTGAATAGTTTTAAACGTACAAAATGTTTATTTTTCAAACTGAAAAGGTTTTTCCCTCTTTTCCACCTCACTTTTAAATCGCTTATGAATGCCTGTGTGCGCATTTTTCTTTCACTTTCGAATTAGCGGCAATTGTTTAAATGATGGGTTCATTATTATTCTTAATGAAAAGCACAACAACAAAATAGTACAATGACAAACTCGCTTATATTAAACATAGAACTTTTATTAACAAAACGAATAAGCACGACAGGCTCATTCTTGTGGTGCGCTTGAAAGTGTGTGTAAATTAGAAGTGTTACCTTCGGATGCTGCCACCTTCATCAGGCAAAGTTTACAGATTGCCTCATTAATGTTTGCAGGTTCCCTATTACAGTGTGTCCGCAGGCTCTTAAAAAGTCTTAAATGTCTTAAATTAAGTTTTCCTAATAAAAGGCCTTAAAAAGTATCAAAATGTCTTAAATTCAGATTCAATGGGTCTTAAATATTTTTGGTCACATAATGTCTGTCAAATAACCAATGAAGCATCGAAACGCAAGAATTATTCAGATTTTATAACACAAACAGTGATTGATAATTGATTTCTGCCGCTGTGGGCAAGTGATGTAATCGATGTGCGGCTGAACACACCACTAACACAGACTATCGCAGCATGCCTAGCACTCAGACTACTAAGAATTAGTGTAAACAGCATACTAAAACATTAATGACCCATTACCGGTGCATTTTTGGTTTGAGAATCTGTAATTATGCCTGTCTTTAAGATTTTTAGATACATTTGTGGTAATCCAGGGTCCCTTATGATGTCCCGTTTAAAAACAAAAAACAAACAAATTTCTTTAAAATTTTGTGCCACAAGCTATAACACAACACTAGCTGCGGACCCTACTAATTTGTTTTTAATTAGGCCTACTAGTAGCACAATTGGAATAAAAACATTTTCCAGTCCATTCGATTGGAGATGTAAACACGTTATTAGATTAAAAACCAGAACTGAAATGTTTTGCACATGTGCAATAACGTAGACATGGCGTAATGACATATGACACACGGATCAAGCTGTTGTTGTTGAATGTAGTGTCATAAATGAGTGCGGGAATGGGGCGTTTTTACTTCTTGATAAATATAAGCGGCACACAGCTTCATGTGCTCGTCATCCCCAAGTTTGGAAAAATAGATAAACTCTGCTTTTTAAAACAAAGAATGGTAGGATGATGGTTAGTATGCGCCAACAGCGGGAAACTCTGCAACTCTGCATGTCAAAGATCAATTCCGATTTGAAACTTCCGGAACTCAAACGTGCACATCAACCCGATCACTTCATTTAGGATTCATGTGGTATTGTGCATCATGCTTATAATTATGGTAATCTTTCACCCAAAAATAAAAATGTCATCGTTATTCCAAACATTTGACTTTCTTTCATCCATGTAAAAAGAATATGTTGGCTGCTCTTTTACATATAAACTTGAAATATAGTATACAAGTCATGTGGACTATTTTTAATTTTAGGGTGCTGCTTCTATCATTCACTTTTATTATACGGAAAATAGCGGCCAAGATATTCTCTGCAAATTCTCCTTTTGTGTTCCACAGAAGAAAAAAAAAAGTCAGTCAGTCAGACGGGTTTGGAACAACATGATTGTGAGTAAATGATGACAAAATGATTTCCTAATGTAAGATTATCAAATTTGCAAAGTGTTGCTTGCACAAACTGTCTTTGTATTATCTGTAAAAGGAAAAACGATTTTTCTTCATGTAGTTCACGTTTCTGCATATAAACTCACAATATTTCAAGTAGCTGTTAAACGTTGTGCTTAATCAATTCTTTGATGCCAAAGTCTAATCAATCCAGAAAAACTTTAAAGCAAAAATCACACAGACAAATAGAAATTTGCTTTCTCTTAATCTGACATTGAGGAACTGAATGGAATATTAACCGAGTTACGCAGCTGCCTTTGTAATAGGGAGTCCCTAGTCATGTCACATGACAAATTTCTGTTTAATCCAGTCTGGCATTGATCTAAGACCAAGAGTTTAGGGCTAAATAAAGCATGTTAGCTTTAATCTAGGTCTTTGGGGATGTCCAGAGCTATAATCTCTCCATCTGGCGCAGGCACTTCTTAAAGACAAAGGAAGCACAACTGAGCTTACTGTGTATGATCCATTTCCCTCTTTCATCTGGCTCCTTTTTCACTTTCCCTCATTGCTTCAGCTTTTTCTCTCCATCTACATCTTGTGTTTTTCTACTGTTTTATTCTCTGTTAAATTCCAGCACATTTTATAGATATCCAGGGGCAAATTTACTAAACAGTTGCTTCACCTTTGTTTCATTCATTAACCACCCACAATGCAGTTTAAACAGACACGTTCTGCATCGCTATAATACTGTACTGTGAATATTCAAATTAAGTCATTATCTTTTAAAAGAGATTTTCTAAAGAGCATGGCAGCAGTAATCAATCAAACAAAGATCAAATGATGGAGAAGAGCGATATGAGAATATTAATAGATGCACCGTGTAGTCAAACACACTTTAGGCATTTTAGCCATTTAATGCTGTATGCATCATGTTTGATGCATGGGTTAAAACATTATTAACACGATCAATACTTTGTACACAATTTTACATCTTATACTTGAATTTTGTTTTCAGTCTTCATTGTAATGCACACATTAAAAATTATCATGGTAAATGATTGATTGGTAAATTAAATGAATAATTGAAATGAATGATGCTTGATTTTGAGTTTTTATATACACAGCCTGCTCTGACATTAAAACCTCATATATTTTCACAATAACAATGTTTTTGCTACTGTAGTTTTATTGATATAAAATAAAATGCTTATAATATTATTCATGTGATTATATTGCATACACTACCATTCAGAAGTTTGGGGGTTGCTTCAATTGAAATGTTTTTGAAAGAAGTCTCATACTCAGAAAGGCTGCATTTATTTGGTCAGAAATACAGTAATATTGTAAAATATTTTAAAATGTAATTTATGTGATGACAAAGCTGAAAGTCTTCAGTGTCACAAAATTCTGTTTATAACTTCATTGAATAGATTTAAAGCATTTATCTGAAATGGAAATGCAACATTATAAATATCATTGCTGTCACTTTTGATCTTGCTGGATCCATTGTTTTTGTCAAAAAATGCTAAATTAAAAGGTCCCTTTAAAAACAAAAAATAATAAGCAAATAGAAATGCTTCAAACTAAAAAGGAAGTGAAAAAATTCATTTTCGTTTTTTAGATGTTATAATCAGTAAATTACCATAAAAGCCTAATATATCACAATGATAAATTAACCTAGGACTCGGACCGACTCACAAAATTGGGCATTACGGTGTGCAAATTGCATTTCACACAGTTTTGTGATCACGTTTGTGCAATTTTCTTTAGTGACCAAGGTGCTAAAACAGCGCAGCACGTCCAAGTAAATTACACTATCGGCAGAGACAATTTTTAGCAAATTCCCCGTCATTCTCTCGTTCCATTTTCTCACTTCTCTCTCATCTCTTCTCTTTCTCATTACTCCAGTGTTGGATCGGTTTCCATCACTGTGCCGCACCTGTCATTCAGTTTCTGCTTTCTTCAATATTCTCTTGCATTTTTTTCATTTTCTTCATCACTGATGGGGGGACAAGGTCCTGGTGTGGATGGACGACAGCGCAGGTTGATCCGCTCCAGTTCCCACCTCTTTTCCTTTATTACATTCTCATGTTCTCTTCTCGTGGGGGGAAATTTGATTAGGCCTTCTATTACCTTCAGTGGGCACCTTTCACCCTGCCATTTATGAAAGGTGTAACTGGAGAATAAGAAATACTGACAGGAAGAGAGAGAAATACTGGGTAGAAATGAGATTGCATCTTGCATGCAGAGACAAAAAAGAATGGATGACACAAGGAAAAGGAAGAGAGAAGGGAAGCAGGATGTGGTTGTGTGTTTGTGTATAGTCAGCAGCTTTTGCTGCTGCTGAACAGGGTGTAGTGTGCCATGTACGTTTGTTGAATCTGTCTCTTACATGGCAGCTTTTTGTTTGTGTGAGGAAGGTCAGAGGAATATTGAGTTTTGAACAAGAGTTCACCATCTCTTTTACTACTGAAGTTTGCCAGGGGCATCCTGCAGACATGCGAAAACCTGCGCATACATAGCATAGACAGAGTTTCGCTTTGGTAAAGCTAAATCAGAAGCAGCATGTGTACCACAGAAAGCTGGATTTAGACCGAACTTTGAAGCTCGATGGCGAAGCTCGAGACGATTTAAATGTTCTTAAACGAGAATACTAATTCTGGGAAACAAGACAGATTCCTTCCCTTTAACCTCATGATCTCCAAAACCTTGACCTCTTTAATCATAGTATTTAATGCCTGTATACAGACTGTGCGATTCCGGCAATCCTATAAAGATCATTACAAATCACACTGTACGACATAGATCTTGGAAGAAATGATGTTTTATTAACAAAGTTCGGGAGGAGCACGTTCAGATAATTAAACGCATGTGGAGCACATTCAGACAATCAAACCTAATTAGACACGAGTGGGCCACACTCTGTTAATCAACCCAATCAACGAGGTAAGAGGTGTATATATATATATATATATATATACTGCAAACTTACCTCCGTTCGCTGACAGTTTAACAGCATCCCTCCACCACTCCATCTCCTCACTTCTAGTCCTAAATACTCTTACAACAACAGGGGAGTACTCTGGGTTCGGGCAAAATTTAATAGTAGGCTACGATGCAAGATGGTATAGAAGAATAACACGTCATCAGCATGCGCAAGATGAATCGCACTTTGGCAATTATGGTTTTTATGTGGGCTGGAAAATGAGGAGAAAGTGAAAGAGGAGAATATGAATGCGGTCATGGCTATGAGAAATAGGCCAACCTGGCATGCTAATTTTATGAATGGAGCTTCATGTAAGTAGTTTTATGTTTTAGCACCATTTTTAGACTAGTCAATAAACGTACGTCATAGCAGCAAACACACTGTGAGATGATCATGCTAAATTTCTGACACTGTCTTCTGACGCTATCTTTGGTCGCAAGATCGTGATAACGGCTGTCTTTGAACCTCTCTCACCGTACGGCATAGGACCACCGTTTAGGAACCATGACCACAGAAGTTGCCGCGATTGGTCATCTTTCATCTGGGACATCCCAAAATCGTACAATGTGTACCAGGCATAATTCCCATTTGGAATCTGCTTCAATTGAATTTAAAGGTGTGTTCACGCCATGTCATAATTACGTAATAGAAATGCTTAATTTCTACAAGTAGGCTACAAGTAGAACGTCACACGTTGTCATCTCAAAAATATGGTAATTACAACAACATGAACACAACATTTGTCACAATATGGAAGAAAAGCCGCTTACATTTTCTGGTTCATGCAGTCTTTAAAATAAGGCTGGGCGATATAAATATCAAAAAATATATTTATCGATTTTTAATATGATATATAATTTAATAATGCTGCCAGCTTGAACAGTATCCTGACAATGACTGAAGCCTGGAGAAACCAGATGGTGCATTAATTACATTTTAGAATGTAGTTAACAAAAATAGAATAACATCAACTTTTAACTGTGCAAACATACTTTTCCTCTCATCTCATATTTTTTCATACACCATGACCTCTTATGGGATTTATAGAACTTTTACACTTACTTTGCTTGTTTGGTTTGTTTATTTTTCAAATTAGGGTCCAGTTAACTTTTTAACTTTTTAACGTAGGACTAGGCGATAAACTATATCAATTCAACATCACAATAAATAAAATTAATGTTAATGATGATAAGCTCTGGACAGTTTTACTTGATTTGGATAACCCTACCAGGTTATGGCACAGCAGAAATAAACACTACAACAGACATTCTGCTGGGAGATGGCGAGGGAAATGAAAGCAAAACCCTCCAAAGCTGAGGAAATCTTTAAAAAAAAAGAAAAACGTAACCGAAATACATGGAAGTGGTTTGGGTTTCTCCAGCTCCAGAGCTGCTGTATAGATAAATTAACTAAATTAATAACTGATGATTTTTACAATTGAAATTAATCAACACTGCTCTTACTTAAGCTGGACAATGACACTATTTTCTTCTAGAGCTGCAACAAACTTTGTTGCATTATTTTCCTGTTATCACTGTAAAGTTGCTTTGAAACGATCTGTATTGTAAAAAGCACTATGTAAATAAAGGTGACTTGACGACTTAAAAGCGATGAAGCGCAGATTGTAGGCCAGTTCACACAGAACATGTTTTTGTGGTTGAAAACGTGAGACACGCTTCAATGTTAATGTGTAGCATAATGACTGGTTTACAATGTTTACATTTTGCACTTTTTACTCAAATTTCTACCTAAATTTGAGTAAAAAGTGCTAAATTTAAACATTGACAATATCTCGGGAAGAAAGCCGAGTTAGGGCTCAATGACCCGGCATAGGGGGCTCACTGGTTGACCCCTCCATGCCCGGAGTCCAGAGCCCCAACTCGGCTTGGGTCCCGAGTTTTGCCCAGACAAAGCTGGGCAGGAAGTGGTGGTATCCCGGAGCCAGACAACCCCAGGGGCACAGGACTGTGCGGAATGTAGGGTCCCTCTGGGACCTCTCCATGCCCAGAATCTCAAGCCTTAACTCAGCTTGGCTCCCGGTTATGCATAAAGGACTTTAGGACAAAACGGGCTCTATCTCATTTGAATGAATGTGTGTAATTTGTGTGTAAGTAAGGTAAGGTTAAAAGGTTAGTAAGGTAAAAGCACACAAAGACGTTATAATTAAACACTTTCATAAAATTTATCAAAGTTTGCAATTAGAGGGATTCCTCATTGAAACACATAAGGTGGGCTTAAATGGTTCCACGGTGAGTAATAGTGAAAAAAGACAATGTTTTCCTTTAAAAAATGTAAGATATTTTTACAAATACATGCATGGAGCTTAAATATACTGTGGACTAGTATCATAGTAATTTTCATTGTGCCCACATTGAGAAATGTTATGTTTTTTTCATTCAAGGTTAGCTTGTGTTGGCTATAGTTTGCATGCGTTTTGTGGCGCTGTACCATTTAAGCCCATCTTAAAAAAGTTAATTTATGAAAATAATCTTCTCTACAAAACAATTTATGATGTATTTATTTGTAAATTAATCTAAAATGAATCACAAAACATTTATTGTTTGCAGTTCACATGCTTAATTCTTTGGCAGTCTAGCCTTTCTGTAAGGCTAATGGTTTGATCTAAAGATTAGCTTTGAACGCAAGCTAATAACTAATCTTTCCATTTAAAGGAAAATGATATAAAATGATAAAGTACTATTTGTTCATACACAAAAAAACAATACATTTATCTCTTATTTGACATAATATCAATGTAGTTACCAAAGAAATGGCTGAAAATTACAGAAATGTGTTGATTTCTGAAGGGCCCCGAAAAACCCCAGTGTTTTTGGGGTGACTTTGTGTGAGGTCCCCTGAGACAGCATGCACATGGGTGGGGCTAATTCAACATTGCCAAATGTGATTGGTATGCAATAAAAAATGCCAAGGAAGTAACAAATCAATGGATTGGCTAAAATGCTAAGCAGCATAAAATATTATTTTCTCTTTTTTTTTTATTTAACTGTTGAAAGTGGGCTTAAAGGGTACATGGGCTTAATGGGTACACTTACCCTAAATAATTTCATAGATGCAAAACCAGTGCATAGTTAAACAATTTTAACTATATTTTATCTCATAGTAAGCTTTTTTATTTATAGGTTGTACCGTTTCAAATATTTTAGATGTTTGCTGCAATTATTTTAATAGCAATGCAACCTGTTTTAAGGCAGAAAACACAAAGTTTCTCTGAGTAACACAAAAGTTTTGCGAGATAATTCAAAAGCACTGACATCATTTTTCCTCCCATCTCATTTTTTCCCCCATTACCATGTCCCTTCAGGGGTTCAATAAAATTCAGATTTCTGTTCAGTTATAATTATTTATACAATTGAATAACTATCATTAATTCTTTTTATTGGTGCGCTGAACAGTCACTTTTATAATATACTTGCAAGTGGTTTAAGGTTAACACTAGTAATCAGTCCATGTAATCATCAGTAATCAGTTCATTCCAGTGAACCTGCCACAGACATTGTCAAGTTCATCACTGATTTGAGGTTAATCAAGTGAGATGACTGACTTAGGGCGTGTTCACACTTGGTGTCTTTTTTGAAGCTGCCAGCGTCTGTTTTACATTATAATCCTATGGAGTAAATCGTGTTTTTTAAAACGCTTTTTTAAACGCCACCACCGACGTCTTTTTCTGCAGCTCAGAGCTTCTTTTCAAGTTGAATAAAGTTCAACTTTTCTGGAAAAAAAAAAACACCTTACATCAAGCGCCTTTTTGACAGCTGACCAATGACAAGTGAGTAGCGAGACCTGTCATTTCCATAAGAAAAATATAGCTGTGAAAAATATAAAAATAGATATTTTCTACATACATATTGTTATAGCAACAAAAGACGCCCTCAGCTGCTATTTGGAAACCAAACTTTTTATACTAAAAAAGCGCCCTTGTCAATTTTTTTTTCTTGTCAAATAAGACGCCAAGTGTGAACACTCCCTTAATGTTCCAAAGAATGTCCCATTGTGTTCTGATTGGTTAAAAAGCGCATGCTGGTCACCTGACTTTGGTTTCTCAGGACACCTATTTTAGTGATTTATCCAAAGAACAACATTTTCTGCATCTCCTTTTATTTTTGACTAAGGGAAAAACTCATGTGGGAACGACACGAGGGTGTGTAAATGATTTTCACCCAAAACAGAAACAGTTTCAGTTTTGGGTGAACTATACTTTTATGATTCTGTAATTTCTCTCTAATCGACAAAGGACTCGAGACGCAGTCGCTCCATGTAGATGATTCCACATGGGAGTGTCTCTGTGAAGACATGAACATTCTGGGACACTACGACCTCTCTAGCTAATTTAATGCGCTTATATGATAGCGGGTCCTTAATGATTCATCTTTACATGTAAGAAAACTAGAAGACGTCACCCATGCATAAAATGTCAGGTCAACTATTCTACTCTGTGTCCCAGAAAATGGAGAGACGACATCTTGTGCCGTTAAGGCTCCCAGCTCCAATCGTTAAATGAAACTATTTTCATCAACTCACTCCGGTTCCTCATCTGTCTCCATTAACTCTGTGTGGTTATTAGTGCCGTAATGTTCAGATAATTCACCGCGGACAGTCAAAAGACACAGACCTGTGATGGCGTGCTGGCCTATTTCAGAGCCGCCGAACAGCGCCACAGGGGATGATTACAGCAATCACGTCGCATTACAGTCGAATGAAAAGAGCACACAGGATGGCCATTTAAACCATATGCATCCTCAGGACAAAAGAGCCGAGTTGTTGTCGTCGTCGCTTGAAACGAGGTAGTCGTGTTGTTCGTGATCAAGTCTATGAGATCAGTTCACAGTCGTAATTAGAAACTGCTGTATTTTCAGTCTTTTTCATTTATGGATGATTATTCAATTAGCAGCACTTTTGACTACTTGACATCTTCAAAAATGAATCTTCTCAAGCTGTGCTTCATCCATATTAAAACTAAAAACATGATAAAAATGTATCATGTACTGAAATAATGATACGATCAAGGTCTTAGTCAACCTTCAAGTGGATATTGGTAATATGTATGCTGGTGGGGATTTTATGATACTGTGCATGATAGAAATGGCATTTTTCTTTTTTGGACAGACTATTGGTTAAGCATCACTAACTAGCACTAACTTAACTTTGAACTTTCATTATTGCAAGATAATGTGTATAAATTTGGTCTTAGGGGAGCTTACTTGTGTATATTAAATTATATTGCAGATACAAAATACAGTAAAAACCATTATAATTTAAAATAAGTTTTTCTAAATATATTTCTAAATGTAATTTATTCCTGTGATGTTAAAGCTCAGTTTTCAGCATCATTACTAGCCTAGGTTTCCCCATGCCGCCTTGCGCGCAGCGTGATTTTATTCACGCTGCTAGGCAGCCTGGATTCCATGGACCAGATTTTCGCCTCAGCGAGGGAACCAATCACAGAACGGGGAGGGAGCAGCAAGACGATGACGACGTCTATGCGACACACCGAAGCAGTTTGTTTATATCTATACATACCTTCTACCCTCATGTTTGTCTTGCACAAACGACAATAGTCACTGAACGCCATCGTGTACACATAAATCTCTGACCCATCGTCTTCTTCCTCGTCGAATTCCTGTCGCTCTACATACGTCATCTGGTATAATTGAAACGATTGGCTATGAACTACGTACAGGCGCATTTGATAGACATTCGTAGCATCCAATGAACGGCTCTGGGCATTCGTAAACCACGCCTCAAATACGAGAAAATGAACGTGGTTCCCAGACCACGTTTTAATGAGACTAGGTCTGACGTTAGCCAGGCTACATCATTACTCCAGTTTTGCTCCAAAACAGTGCTTTTTATTATTACAGTTGGAAAGCTGTGCAACTGAATATTTTTGTGGTAACCATGATATTTTTTACAGGATTCTTTGATGAATGGAACTTTAATTTTAAAATTAAAATCTAATTCGAAATCAATTATTTGAAATAAAATACCTTTGTAACTTGGTGAATGCCATTACTTTGTCACTTTTGATGAATTTAATGCATCCTTATTGAATAAAAGCAATAGTTGTTTTTTTCCAAAAAGAAAAAAAATATCTTCCTGTCTTTTGAACGGTAGTGTATAAATGGCAGGGAGAAATTGGTTTGATATGGCAAAGTGAACAAGAAAAAAAAAATGGCACTTTGAGTCAAAAAGGTTTCTGACCCCAGTTTTAGAGGACTGTTGACACTTCACACAACAACACCATAATAGTTCACACTTCAACAGCCAGAATTGGCCATCAGAGCCGTGAGAACACCGACACACTCACACACACTTTTGCACACACTTCCTAGTCCATTTCTCCAGGAGAACAGCAGCACCTGAACTGGAGCAGGGCTGATGTAAATTGTATCTGACAAAGCCAGTGCCGAGGGAAGCCATTTCTAGGCCCTATCTTCCTCCTCCTTTCCTCTCTGTCTCTGTCTGTCTGTCTCTCTCTCTCTCTCTCTCTCTCTCTCTCTCTCTCTCTCTCTCTCTCTCTCTCTCTCTCTCTCTCTCTCTCTCTCTCTCTCTCTCTCTCTCTCTCTCTTCTCTTTCTCCCTCCACCCCCCCCTCCAACTCCAAACCACCTGTTGCTCTCCGTAACGGCTTCCCATTTTCAGGGCTGTGCTTGTCTTCAAGGAGATTGCTTTATCCACAGGTCCCAGATAAAGTAAATTGCCTTTGTATGCTTTTGAATGCATGGCATGAGAAACCCTGGAGGGAAATATGATCAGAAATGAGCACCGAAAGCAACACATGCAGATATGCAAACACACACACACACGCACACACACACAGACTGCAGACTACTGCGCATGCAAGCGTGCGTACGCCATGCTGGGTCCATTTTAATCAGCAGTTTATTTTGATGCCACATTGATAAAACAGCTCACAGCAGGCACAAACACACACACACGCAGGTGTTTTAAACATCCTTGATTGAAAAAGTGGATCAGTAATGAAAATGAGGTGGAAGTTCTTTGACTAATAGACTACTTGGTTGTTATTGTGGATTAGCATAAATTTTAGTTCTCCGAAAACTGAAAGAAATGGACTGAACCTTTTTGTTTGTTGTACAGTGAATGAACTACAACCTGTCTGATGCACATGGACAATAATTAGCATTTATATGATTGGACATTTTCTTGAAGTGGAACAGTATATAGTGTCACAATACAAAAATGCACCAACATGTATAGTGGATAGTGACAATATGTATTGTGTATAATTCGCCCAAAATGAAAATTTGACAGAGTTTTAGTGTCAGCACTACATTAAACTACTATATATAATGTTGAATATAATGTATATTACTGCAATGGGGAATATTTGTAGGTCCTGATAATGCCAAATGTTTTATGTTACCAAAAAAGGCCTTCATTATTTTAAATATATCTTGTCAGAGACAGAGTGCAAGCATATTTGTCTAAAATAATTCTGTATTTTCAGCTTCAGAATCATCAATATTTTTATTCTGTTGTCACCATTGTCCTGCGCACTGGGTTAGGTCCAATCATTTACGCCCCCAATGCAGTAAAAAATTTTGTTAAACTTTTATCATATGTCTTGGCGTATCGCAATAATATCGTATCGTGAGCTCAGTATCGGGATATGTATCGAATCGTGACATGAGGGTATCATTACACCCCTAACATTTTCATTTTGTCTCAATTCTGTGCTCATTTACATTTAGTCATTTAGCAGACGCTTTTGTCCAAAGCGACGTACAGATTAGGACTAAATTAAGCGAGTTGTCGTGAAGAGGCAAAAACAACGCAAGTAGTGCTCAAAATTGCATTTTCAGAGTAACATAAGCCCGATAAGCGAGGATTTAAAGGAAATAGGAAGAGGAAGGTTTTTTTTTTTTTTTTTTTTTTTTTTTTTTTTTTTTTTTTTTATGCGGTTAAGTGCTCACAGAAGAGATGGGTTTTCAGCTGTCTTTTGAATGTTGTCAAGGATTCTGCATTCCGGATGAGGGTGGGGAGAGCGTTCCACCAGCATTGAACTGTGAATGAGAATGTTCTGGAAAGTGATTTTGTGGCTCTCTGTGATGGAACCACGAGACGTCGCTCGTTGACCGATCACAGGCTTCTAGGGATGTAGAATCGTAGGAGTGAGTGAAAGTAGGAAGAGCTGAGCCTGTGATAGATCTGTAAGCAAGTGTCAATGCCTTGAACTTGATGTGAGCAGCGAGAGGTAGCCAGTGCAGAGAGATGAACAGAGGAGTGACGAGGGCCCTTTTAGGCTCGTTGAAGACAAGACAAGCTGCAGCGTTTTGAATCATTTGTAGAGGTTTAGTTGCACATGAAGGAAGTCCAGCCAGAAGAGCATTGCAGTAGTCAAGCCTAGAGATGACCAGAGCCTAGAGGAGAAGTTGTGTTGCATGCTCAGTTAGGAAAGGCCTGATTTTCCTGATGTTGTGCAGTGCAAATCGGCATGATCAAGTGGTCTTTGAAATGTGACCTGTGAAGGTCAGCTGGTCATCCAATATTACTCCAAGATTTCTGACCGACCTTGATGGGGTGATTGATGATGAGTCTAGCTGGATAGTGAAGTCGTGCTGTAGAGATGGATTGGCAGGGAGGACGAGAAGCTCAGTCTTTGCCAGGTTGAGCTGCAGGTGATGTTCCTTCATCCATGTTGAGATGTCCGCCAGACAGCTTGAGATCCGTGCAGCTACTGTGGGATCATCTGGTTGAAATGAGAGGAAGAGCTGTGTGTCATCCGCATAGCAGTGGTAGGAGAAACCATGTGCCTGTATGATGTGTCCCAGTGATGTGGTGTAGATAGAGAAGACAGGGGTCCAAGAACTGAACCCTGAGGAACCCCTGCTCATGGGAGTCACTTCAAAGATTTTACATACCTGACATTATCAAGAGTTGTGAAAGGTAGTCAGTGGAAGGACAGTGATGTGTCAGAGCTTATAAGTATTACAGTGACAGATATACAAGCAGAACACGAGGGCTCATATCATAAATGTTTAAAAACTCTGCTCTCTTTTCACATCCTCCTCTTTCTTTTTTTTATATTGCACGTGCTTAAATTCACTGGCTTTGGCGGCAGATCATCAGAAATTAATGCATAATCACTTACTTTAATGTTTTCTGTGTTCACTTCTGTATAACAGCGTGCTGCGTGATGTTTTTTTATCGTTCTTTTGCGCATCAGGGGCAGTTCAGGAACATAATCTGTTTTCACTAGAATATTATATTTGCCACATTTAAAACAACAATGTGAACAGCTATACAAAAAATCTGTGCAATAAATCGGAATTGAGCACTAAGACTTGCAGTGTGAACGTACCTGTAGCCTATAATTCATTTTAAAAAGTGTTATAAATCATTGAAATTAATATAATATATATTTATATTTAATAGTTTTATAGTAATTTTATAGTTTGTCATCTTGTTTTGTACAGAATGAACCATAATGTGCCTGAGGCATGGGTACTATACTGATCCACATGAGAGAGAATGCATCATCTGTAGCACATAGTGGTATGGTATGTATTTTAATATATGTGGGATTCTTCGATTAAGGGAACTTTTCTGTTGCCAGAATGATTTGAATGAAAAAAATGTAATTAATAAACATACTCGTTTTTGTACTCTCATCGCACCGTGAATTGTGGTCTGATGCATTTCACATCAATGTTACATTCCACAAGAAAAAAAAAGTTGTATGCAGATTGTGATTGATTACCATATTTTTAAATAACAACTGAATATACCTATTCCTCTCTCTTATTTGTGCCAATGTTTGATCAATACATGAGCCTAAGGTTGCTATAAAAATGTCTTTACCATGTCCGGACACACAGACGCAAACACACACACCCTCACAAATATCCTATTACTTTTGCCTTAATGCTGATGTATTTAGACTCTGTTGATTTTCCATTCGGTTTCAGCGGATGCAGATTGTGATTAATGCCCGCTGGTGGAGCAGGCTAACTCGCAGGAAGAATATGTAAATGTTTGTCATTAAGTTCACTTTCTTTAATTAGTCCACAGATTTCATGACCGAATGCCTCCACAATTACAAATCAATGTCTCATTTCTGTGGCAAGCCTCCCGGGTACAACGTGTGTGTGCATCTTTGGTTGTTCCGCTGTGTGTGTGTGTGTGTGTGTGTGTGTGTGAGTGCATATCTGCAGACATCAAAGTCTTTTCTATTTTTATTCTAAGCTTGATCAGTCAAAATGATACATTTACCCTCTTTTACATGCTAATAGTTGCTACATATGTTTATTTGTTCGAAAACGTCGGAACATTTTCCTGTTATTGCTGACAAACACGCCTGTGTGTGTGTAATTAAATCAGTATTAATTTGAAAGGAAACTCATTAGCGTTAAAAGCAGGAGAAGGTAAAAGTGCTTTGCACAACATCACCTTCACAGATGAAAGGCTTCTGAGGGAGAGCGAAGGATGGAAAAGCAATAGGAAGAGTGACACTACGAATAAAAGAGCTAACATGTAAAACTATAGCTGTGTGCGTTTACCCTATACTAATATGAATCTTAACTAAACTAAGTGATCTAACCAGCCTTCTCCAGTTGTTCCTCAGATGTTAGCAGCCGTGCTTACTTTAGGTGTCTGTTCACACTGAGCTTGAACAAACTGGCAGCTTTACAGGCCTCATGTGTGATTACTACAAGCTTGTAAACAAGAATGAAACAGCTTGTCTAATCACAGGTCTTGCTGTTCATTGCGCTTTCAGACTTGTTAATGCTTTATTTGAATCATCCCTTGTGTCCTCTTAGTAGCCTGTTGCATTGCTGCAGTTACGAGTGGAAGCCTGAACAATGGTTTATTGCCTCTAGGAGTTGTAGAGATGCTGTTTGTTTGTCCTTTGTATCTTTTAATAAACTAAACTGTAGTTAATAATTTAACTTTTTGTAAAAATAGGTAACATTTTAGTGTGATGCACCCCAACAGACATTCTACTAAGTAACTTTGCAACTACAACTTTCCTCCCTAACTTTCTACTAAACTAAACCTAAGTCTACTAATACTCTAATGACATGTAGTTGCAAAGATATTTATAGTTGATAGATTGTCTAAAGTTGACCATCGAAATAAAGTGTAACTGAAAAATAAGCTTGATTTTCTTTTTTTTATCATTATTATTGTTGTGTGTGTGTGTGTGTGTGTGTGTGTGTGTGTGTCCATCTTAAGCTCTAGCAAGACTTAATATCAAGACTTATTTCAGAAACAAGACTTGATATGTCATTTTGCTTCTCAAATAAATGTGCATTACCATTCAAAAGTTTGGGGTCAAAGACTATTTTTATTTTTTAAAGAAATTAGCACTTTTATTCAGAATTCAGAACTGTTAAAAAAAAAAAAAAAAAAAAAAAGAGGCAGTGACTTTTCTTCTGAACTTTTGAAAAAATGATCATGGTTTTTGGTAACACTTTACAATAAGGTTTCATTAGTTAACATTAGTTAACTACATTAGGTAACATGAAATAATAATAAACTGCACTTTTACAGCATTTATTAATCTTGTTTTTTATGCGCATTTTGAAGCATTGCATCAGAAACGAGTGATGGAAACTCCAAATTTGTGGGGAAATAATCCCTTAGTTTGCAAAAAAAAAAAAAATTACGCTCGTTTGAAGTGGTTTTTGACTTGTGTGAAAAATAGTTAATGCAAATAATGAGAGATGGAAAGGCATTTGCCCAATAAATTCTGACGTAGTGAACATTAAACCCACGTGACTAATTGGCTGTTTCCGCTGATGGTGTTTTATTTACTGTTGGTTACTAGGTTACCAATACCACCGTTATCTGCTTGAAACGCACCTAATTTGCATTTGTTTTTGATTGTTTTTTTTTGCGAACTTTAAAATGAACCCAAAGACCAAAGTAATGATGCTGAAAATTCAGCTTTGCCGTAGCAGGAATAAATTACATTTTTAAAATAGAAAACAGTTCTTTTAATTTTTACACTTTCAAATAAATGCAGCCTGGGTGAACATGTTTCTTTCAAAAACATAAAGTGTAATATTTAAGGGATAATGTGATCAGAAGATAGTAGCTGACTGACAGTATGTTATCCCACTTATTAGACTGTTGCTTACCAAAATAACTAAAGAAATGGACATGAAATATTGATTTTTAGAAACTATTATGAGATTGATGTGAGATGAATACATAGTAATATGAGAAATATGGAACCAGCATTATGTACTGTAGAACTGAACTACAGTACACTGTCAGAAATAAGGGTACAGTAGGAGTCCATTTCTGTCCCTCAAGGTATAATCTACACTAACGTACCCCATAGGGCTTATTATTGGACCTCAAAGTACATATATGTACCTTTTTGAGGGTCAAAAAGCAATAAAAGGTACATATATGTACCGTTTCTTTTAAAGGTTAAGGTACAATATTGTACCCTTGAGGGTACAGCCCCAGTGACAAGCCATTGTACCATTACAGGTACAATTATGTACTTTATTTTCTGAGAGTGTATAAAACATGGGACAGAACTAATGGAGGAGATTCTTTGTCAAGGACAACAGTCAGTAATACAGAAATGTATGGAAGACATTCCACTTTCTTACAACATTCATAAAGGCAGTTCATTGTTGTTTATTATTAAGTGTTCTTTTTCGACCATTGTATCCTGTTTCAGGAGCCTTTGCTTCCATTGGTAGTTGATGTATCACATCGCTGAGCTTTTGCATAAAATTAAACTCAACTTTGTTGCTTTGTCAATGGTCGCAGTCAGTCATGACGCCTCAAATCGACAATTCTTAATGAAAATGAATGACTTCCGGCACTTTAAGTTTGCTCAACATGTCAGCTAACTTTTTTAGCCACTGCTATAGACTTTTGCCAACACGGTGCCTTGATT
The DNA here is from genome assembly GCF_964197995.2 of Scardinius erythrophthalmus. Classification (NCBI taxonomy): domain Eukaryota; kingdom Metazoa; phylum Chordata; class Actinopteri; order Cypriniformes; family Leuciscidae; genus Scardinius; species Scardinius erythrophthalmus. The sequence continues at coordinate 23,618,265 of NC_138240.1, forward strand.
GCAGTTTATTGATTTAAAACCTGAAAAAAAACCCTCTCATGATTATTCTGTTATTCAGTTTTGCTGTTTTTTCCCTCTTTCCTTCTCATTCTTTGTGCTCACACAGTGCTGACTAGTAAATACCATAATGCTCTTGGCTACATTTATACTTCTTTGTGTCTTTCTTAGTGTTAGACCCAATGACGCATGAAAAGCCATTAGTTGATCAATCAAAAAAAAAAGAAAGAAATTCAATTCAAAGAAATAATTCAAGAGTGAATAATATAAGATAATAATACTAATTTTATAAAGAATCGTACATTCAAATATCAAAGACCTGTAACTTGTATAATGCAAATGTGGAGATCCCCAGTGTCATAAGCCCTATATGGATGGGGCTGGTTTTCTGGTTGCACTTTATATCACTCGACGTTTATGATTTAATGTACCGATTTGGACGGGACTAACATCTCCGTGTTTATAGGTGGGAGTGCTTTCTAGATGTGGTCGTTACAGAAGGTCATATGCATATGACGTATATGTCTTATTATTTATTGATGTAATTTTAATTTATTATAAAAACATTTAAGTAAACTTCACGAGTTTATAGAGGTTGGTTGTTTATAATAAACCCACAAGCGAGCAGCAAAATCTAGACAAGCATCTTACTCTTCATTGATTTTAAAATTGATAGTCTTTGCTGTTTCTGCGATTTGGCTCTATTTATTTATTTTATAATTGTATTTTTTCATTGGATACCATCCATATTGAAATGAAAGGAAAGCTTACTGAAGATCGGTGCACAAAAGGCAGCTCAGCTAGGTCAAAAACACATGAGAAGCGTTAGGATGATACAACATCAGCAATCACAGACATTCACATTCGGACGGGATTAGATTTCTCAGAGGACAGCTGAGTTCGCCGAAAAACAGTAGGTAATTTGCTCTGGATTTTTTTTTTTTTTACTGAGGTTGTGTGAGAAAAAACTGACTTGGCAGATTCGAACAGGATTAAAATCTCAAAGTATGTCTGTGAAACACCATTTTCTATAACGTCCCCCTGAAAACTAATCCCGTCCGAATAGGTCTATATTCTATTAAAGGCCTGTCAAAACAGTCATATAAATTATTATTTTTAGTATAGTAGTATTGACAGCGGATTTCTTATAGATATCCTATTTGGAGGGTCTGGCACCCCCATCAATTTGAACATTGTTTTACTTTTTCTTTTTTATTGCAGGACTGCTTTCTGTTGCAGTGATATCACAAAGTTAATTGCTCTAGGAAAACTGTGCTGACTTCTGTGAATAACAATGAATTAATTTAAATATTCATTGTGCTAAACTAGCCCTAACTGGCATTGCAGTACAAAAACCTGCATTTTGTTCACTAACCACACAGAATATTTAGTGAATAAAACCGGTATTTGTGCTGTAATGTCTCACACAACAGTGGCGCAACTGTTTAGTCGTTTTTAGTAGCAGCGCACTCCATAATCATCATGGGATGTGTGTGACTTTGCATTAACAATGAGACAACATGCACACTCCCGCGTGATGGCAAGACACACCAAGGTCATCTCAGTCCGTTTTTATAACTATCATTACTGTCTGTAATAAAGGGAACTGTAATCTGTCTTTGTGATGAAGACAACGATGAACAAACCTCCCCGACGAATCTCTGTCAGGGCAATTTCAGTCTGATTGGTTACCTGGCTACTGAGAATGCGGCATCTAATTGGCTATTATTACTGGATAAATTACATGTTCAGCAGCACTGTTTTTCTTTTTACAGTTTATCCCCTCCTGAAATGGGCCGCCAGCTCGAACAGAGGCCTGAACCACCCAATCTCCGGTTTATTTGACAGGGCGATAGTTAACCTTCCCCTGCTATTCACTTTGTGCTTTTAGTTCTTTTCTCTTGGTTCTTGTGGTTCAGTCATTGATTTGCTGCTCAGGAGGGCCCCAGTCAATGAGACCTTGTGTATGCCTTCTCGGTGTTGCCATGCCTACTGAGGTTGAATTCTGACGCGCTCTGTCATTAAGGAAGGACACACTTTTCTCCCTTTCTTTATCTATCTTAACCCAACTGTTTTTCTTCTGCCATAATCTGTCAGATATCATATAATTTTCCTCTCTCTCTCTCTCTCTCTCTCTCTCTCTCTCTCTCTCTCTCTCTCTCTCTCTCTCTCTCTCTCTCTCTCTCATGGAATTGGCGGGAAGTTTCCATCGGCTATATTTGAGAAACAAAGGTGTCTTCGAAGGGAAGTTCTTACTGGAAACTAGAGGTCAACTGATAGTGTTTTTTATTGATAAGGATAACTAGGTTTTACCACACTGGCAAATAACTGATCAACTGATAGTTTTTTAAATGGATACTGAATGAAAGCAAACATACACAAAATAGTGCTAAACTTTTTTACAAGAAATGAAAAACGAACTGAACCATGAAAATGTACTGTACTTTTTAAATAAAAAAAATTATATATTAATTATACCATGATCTTCCATGTTAGTTCATTGTGTATTAAGTAATGTTAAGAGATACAACTTTCAAGTTGAAAAGTGAAAAACCCACTAAGAGGTATATGAGCTTTGGGAGTGTTAATGGACTCAATGTACTTGAACTATGTTTGGCTCGAGGTCATGGTGCAAAGGACCCTAGGTTGAAATTACTCCAAACCATCCCTTTAAGCTGTGTGGTGGAGAGATCGACAACACAGTAATGTTTTATTCAGTTCTCATTAAAAGCATCAGATCATCCCACAAGTTTACAATTAATTACCTTTACACGCAACACAATGTACACATATGTGGCTGGTTGCATAAATGTCTTAGACTAGTCTTAAAAGTTGACTGGTCCTAACTTTTTAGTCAATTGCATCAAAAGGCAGATTGGTCTAATTTGAACTGGAAAAGTAAGACTGAATACCTCTTATCTAACTGCTAGTTGGTCAAACTATTTCTTAAGACAGTCTTAACATTGTGGCCAAGTTTATGCAACTGGCATATGGTTTTGTAAGCTTACCATAAATTAGTGGATAGTGACAATATGTATTGTGTATAGTTCACCCAAAATGAAAATTTCTGTGAGAAAAAATTCAAGTTTACAGAGTTTTAGTGCCAGTACTACATTAGACTTCTATATATAATGTTGAATATAATGTATGATAATGCAATGGGGGAATATTAGTGGGTCCTGATAATGGAAAATTTCTACATTATTTTAAATGCATCTAGGTAGTGACAGAGTGCAAACATATTCGTCTAAAATTATTCTGTATTTTCAGCTTCAGAATCATCTAAATATTTTTATTCTGGTTTCACCATTGTCCTGTGCATTGGGTTACCAGCAGTCCAAGTCCAAGCCTATTCATTTACACCCACAATGTAAAACTAAATTTAGCATTTTAATCAACAGTATTTTTTTGTTAACCTTTTACCATTGTAGCCCGGTGAGCCTAAAGAAACTAAATTTGAAAGTAATGTTTATTTTACATTATAATGTGTATATTTTATTTAGTCTGCGCCTTTACAGTGTTTTCATCTGTATGTATATAGTTATATAATTATATATAATATTATTTAATGTTTAATATCTGATTTAAGTACTGACGTATGACGCAATTGATGAGAGGAAGGGCGTGGCTGAATGATAGGGAGAGAGGAAGAAAAAACGAGACGAGTCGGACGAGGAAAGCTAAATATTAGGATTTTCACACGATAATCCTGTATATACAGACCTAATCAGTCATTAATATTGTTGCTTTGCTGATAAGAACTTTATTTAGCAATTATTTGTGATATTCATCCTGGATTTCACTCCGTACGCTCGTGAGGTGATTCGCGCGAGCAACGAGCCCATCGCATTTGGGAGGCAAACCAGATAGCGCTCCGGGTGACTGGAAAAGCCCGGAGTTCCTCTGGCAACGAGGGAGAAGTCGTCACAACAGATAGCGCTCTGGGTGACCGGAAAAGCCCGGAGTTCCTCTGTTGCATCGCGGGAGAGTGGGACAGCCGCTCACGCGCGCTGTCATCGACATTGTCATATCGCGGGACACATCGCGTTCGGGAAACCATCAGGCCTGCAACGTAGAGTGTGTGTGGTAATGAGAGCGTGAATGTGGGCCCACTTAAGTGAGTTTTGATTTGAATTGCTGAGTAGTTCATTGAATACCTATTTGAAGACTGTGTTATTGAGTTTAACAGTTAGACATGTGAGGGTGTTTAACACTTGTGAGATAAGTGTTTGGTTTATTTTCTGAAATTGTAAATCCTTTAAACTTATTTAATTTGATATTTAATTTTATTCCAAAAGATTGTTTTGAATTTTCCTATTTTAATTTATTACATTTCACATTCAAATACATAAAAAAGACTCGTAAGACAAGCTTTTGATTCAATAGTCTTTATTGCTGCTGAAGGGGATGGAATAACGTTACATGTGATTATTACACAAATACTTACCCAGGCCCCAGCTGTAATATAGTGGGTATCATTACTGGGGTTACATAAATTGGAGGCACCGCTGGGATCCATTACCCTTATTACTACAGCAGCATTAGCCTAGAGAGAAAAAAAAGAAAGAATTTTTTTTTGTAATTTTAGTGACAAGAAACAGTTTAGCTCTAGCAATGGCTCATTTGCAGACCCCTATCTCAGTCCCTGACTTGAAAAGTTGGTGTCGAGGTGAAGGCATTGATCCAGATTATGCCATCATTGTGAGTAGAATTCCAGAAGAGACAGATGTTTCTAAAATTGAAGACACTATGCATTCTATCAAAGCCCTTGGAAGAGTCAGGGTAAGAGGACGGATGTATAGCCAAGAATCACAGTCTCTGATAGTGCTCTGTGAATGTCGTGAGAAGGTGCATGCAGAGAGACTTCCTCTTGATGTATTGCCTGCTGATGGATCAGACCCATGGATCCTGAGTGCTAACAGAATGGAGGGTAATGCTTTAGATGGAGAAGGTGAAAGTTTCGTCGCACCTGATGAATCAGGACTAAGAGAAGAACATCAAGGATCAAGTTCACCTAACTTGTTAAATGCTTCTACGCCTGAGTCTATCATCAGGGCGGTTGGTGAATTGCTTGCTAAAACCACCAAAATCTCAAGTGATAGCAGTTCTTTTAGACGGCTGAGGACCTTTTCGGGTATCCTTCCCATTCCAGGCGGAGAGGATAATTTAGAGAATTGGATGGAACAAGCAATGCTCATGGTTGAGGAAAGTGATCGTTCCGAAAAAGAAAAAAAGCTAAGAATTGTAGAGAGTTTGCGTGGACCAGCCTTGGAGATTATCCAAGCGGTAAGGTTTACCAATGCTGAAGCATCTCCAAAAGAGTACCTAGCAGCTATTGAAAGTGCTTTTGGAAGCTCAGAGTCTGGTGAAGATCTGTATTTCAAGTTCAGAGCACTACGGCAACGTCATGGAGAATGCTTGTCGGATTTTCTGAGGAGACTTGAGAAAATCGTGATCAGGGTTGTACAAAGGGGAGGCCTACCTGCCCAGTCTGCTGGAAAAGCACGTCTGGAGCAGCTCATCAGAGGAGCAACACAGTCTGACATCATGCTGCTTCAGTTACGGCTAAGGGAACGAAAGAGTAACCCACCTGATTTCCTAGATCTGCTACATGAGATTCGGGAAGAGGAGGTACGAGAAGCTGAAAGACGAAAGTCTAATCCAACAGTTCGTCAAGTGCAAGTTGGAAATGAGAATATCAAAGACCCATTCTTTCAAGAGCTTGCAACTGAGATCAAAGACTTACGAATTATGGTGGCAGAGTTAACCGTTAAGTCAAAGGATGATGTGATTGCTGAAAAGAAACATAAAAGCCAGCAAGCCTCAGAGTTCGCTGATGAAAGTTATGAGGTACAAGCTCTGAAGAAAGAAGTGAAAAAACTCAGACAGCAAGTGAAAGTGATGGCTGTACAACCAACATCTAAAGTGGAGAAAGAAACTTCTTCAGATGGAAATCAAGCATCAGTGAAGTTCACCCGATCAAAAGTACCTGGATCTTCTAAAAGTTCAGAAGATTACTTCTGTTACAGGTGTGGAGGTGACGGACACATTGCTTCAAAATGCAAAGCTCCTGTAAATGAGAAGAAAGTGATACAGAAGCTCATTCAATCTCTGAGAAAAGCTAGAGGAAAACAGAAGAATGAAGAGGCTCCCGAAGAGGAACATAACTGTTCTGTGAAGAGAAGCGCGGTTCAAGTCAAACCAACCATCAGTATCCCTGAAGGACTAGTGGGACCATCTTCTGTTATTCCAGTGAAGGTAAATGGTACGCCTTGTCAAGCTTTGCTGGACAGTGGATCTGTGGTAACCATTATCTTTGAAGAATGGTATAACCAATACCTGGCTGATACTCCAATTCATCCCATTTCTGGACTAGCTGTCTGGGGCTTGAGTGATTCCAGTTTCCCATATCGTGGTTATGTGGAAGTGGAGCTGCAATTTCCGGAGAAGTTGACAGGAGTGCAACAATCCATCAGTGTATTGGCTTTAGTGTGTCCAGAGCCTCATGGACCCAAACAAGTTCCATTACTCATTGGTACCAATGCCAGTATGTTCCAACGGTTAGCCCAGCTTTGTAAAGAGTCTGCTGGAGTAGACATTGTTAGCACAATGCCAGTAAATCTTCAGAAAGTAAAGACGTTCAAAATGGAAGCCGGAGAACAGACAAACCCAGAAGATGCGGTGGCTGAAATTCACTGGTCGGGTCCAGGTCCACTCAGTATTCCGCCAAGGAGTGAGTGTAAAGCTACCTGCAAAGTCAAGTTGAAGCAATCCATTGACAAGAGCATCTTAGTTGTTGATCAACCATCAACCTCTAGTAGTCCTGCTGAGGTTCTAGTAAAGCCTACCATCATTCCCTCATCAGCGATCCAAGTGAACCGATTTCCTGTGCTACTGAGAAATGTATCGCAGAAAGAAGTTTGTATTCCAGTGGGTTCAGTGGTGGCGCACGGGTACACCACTGAAGTTGCCACTACTGTGGAGAAAGATCATTCAGCAAGAGGATCACCAGTAGATCCATGCTTGTTTAATTTTGGAGATTCACCGATTCCAAAATATTGGAAGGATAGGCTTTCCCAAAAACTGTCGGAGAGAACAAATGTCTTTTCACTCCATGAATGGGATGTTGGATGTGCTAAAGGAGTGGAACACCACATTCGCCTGAGTGACAGCACCCCATTTCGAGAGAGATCCCGTAGGCTAGCACCTGCTGATATTGATGACATACGCCGTCATCTTCATGATTTTTTGGCTGCTGGAGTCATCAAAGAGTCCAGGAGTGCATATGCTTCCCCCATTGTTGTGGCCAGGAAGAAGAACGGAACGGTGCGCATGTGTATCGATTATAGAACTCTTAACACAAGAACCATTCCAGATCAATACACCGTGCCAAGGATTGATGAAGCTTTAGATTGTCTTACGGGCAGCAGATGGTTTTCCATTTTAGATCTACGAAGCGGGTACTATCAGATCCAGATGGCTGATGAAGACAAGGACAAGACCGCTTTCATATGCCCGCTTGGGTTCTATCAGTTTGAAAGGATGCCACAAGGAATCTCTGGAGCCCCTGCTACGTTCCAGAGATTAATGGAGAAGGCCGTAGGGGACATGAATCTGCTGGAAGTACTTGTGTACTTGGACGATCTCATAGTGTTCGGCAAGACACTAGAAGAACATGAAGAACGTCTGCTAAAAGTCTTAGATAGACTTGAAGAAAGTGGATTAAAAGTTTCACTTGACAAGTGCCAGTTCTGTCAACCTCAGGTCAAATATGTGGGGCATATCATTTCTGAGAAGGGTATTGCCACCGATCCCGCAAAGGTTGAAGCTGTGACCAATTGGAAGCAACCCACTGATTTGAAATCCCTCAGATCATTCCTGGGATTCTGTGGGTACTACAGGCGCTTCATAGCAAATTACTCTGCTATAGTCAGACCCCTGACTGAGCTTACCAAGGGATATCCGCCTACTCAGCATGGCAAGAGAGCAGTAAAGAACAAAGGGATGTACTACAAGGAGTCTGAAGCTTTTGGGGGTAGGTGGACGGCAGAATGTGCGGATGCATTCAAGAAGGTCATCCATTGTCTTACTAACGCACCAGTGTTGGCATTTGCTGATTCAACCAGGCCCTACATTCTGCATGTAGACGCCAGCCTGAATGGGTTGGGAGCAGTTCTAAACCAGGAGTACCCAGAAGGCTTAAGGCCAGTAGCATTTGCCAGCCGCAAGCTGAAGGCATCTGAACAGCGTTACCCTGTCCACCAACTTGAGTTTTTAGCACTTAAGTGGGCAGTGGTAGACAAGTTTCATGATTACTTGTATGGTGCACGATTTACAGTAAGAACAGACAACAACCCACTTACTTACATACTTACCACTGCAAAGCTCAATGCAGCTGGTCACCGGTGGTTAGCTGCGCTATCCACATACAACTTCAACATACAGTATAAACCTGGAAAAAGCAACATTGATGCTGATGCTCTGTCGCGCAACTTTTCTTCCACTGCAGAAGAACAAGACTGGCAAGAAATATCACCTTCTGGTATTCAGGCCCTGTGGAAAACGATGAACACTCAAAAGTGTGTAGAGCAGTTGGGAGTGTCTCCTGAAGTCATACCTGAATGCTATGCATTTCCCACCAGACTAGACGTTGGTTCCCTTGAGCATTTGAGTTCCCATGACTTAATAAAAGCTCAGGAAGAAGACCCTGCTATTTCTCCAGTGATACATGCTGTGAAAAAAGGGCAGTTGTTTTCATTATCCAGGGATAAAGATCCTGAAGTACACCTACTACAGAAAGAAGGATCCAAACTTGTAGTAAGGAGAGGACTATTATTCCGGGTTGTAAAGAGACAACACCATGAAGAGTGTCTTCAACTTGTTTTACCGCAGAAGTATCGGTCCATGGTCTTACAGTCCCTGCATGATGAAACTGGACATCTAGGAGTAGATAAGACCACTGCCTTAATAAAAGATCGTTTCTATTGGCCGAGGATGTCAAATGAAATTGACCAGTATGTGAAGAACTGTGGAAAGTGTATTCTTCGTAAGACACAACCCCAAAGAGCTGCACCTTTGAAGCAGATCACCAGCAATGGTCCCATGGATCTTGTTTGTATTGATTTCTTGTCCTTGGAGCCGGATTCAAAAGGAGTGTTCAACATCCTTGTAGTTACTGATCACTACACTAGGTACGCTCAAGCTTTTCCGACGAAAGACCAAAAAGCTCTCACTGTTGCCAAAGTGTTATGCGAAAGGTATTTTGTTCACTACGGATTACCAGCACGTATACATTCGGATCAGGGACGAGACTTCGAAAGCAAGTTAATCCATGAGTTGCTGAAGATGTTGGGGATTCAAAAGTCAAGAACGACCCCATATCATCCTCAGGGGGACCCACAGCCAGAACGGTTCAACCGAACTTTGCTGTCGATGCTTGGGACTCTTGACAAGTCTCAGAAGCAAAAGTGGAGTCAGCATGTCAGTCAACTAGTACATGCTTATAATTGTACAAGAAACGACGCAACCGGATATTCCCCCTATGTCCTCATGTTTGGACGAGAAGCAAGACTCCCAATTGATCTCTGTTTCTCTGTCTCATCTGAAGGCGAAGCAGAAAATTACCAGCAATATGTATCTAAGCTAAGATCAGACCTATAAAGGGCCTACCGAGTAGCTTCAGATGCTGCAGACAAGAGCCACCAGAAGAACAAAAGACTTCATGATAAGAGAGTTCGAGATCAAATACTTGAAGAGGGAGATCGAGTTCTACTGAGAAATCTAGGAGTCACAGGAAAGAACAAACTGGGAAACAAATGGAGTTCCTTACCGTATGTGGTCGTCAGTAAGATGCCAAACTTACCTGTCTACCGTGTAAAACCTGAGAAAAGTAAGGGAATTGTCAAGACATTGCATAGAAATCATCTTCTGCCTATCGGATATCTGGTAAGAATGCCAAAAGAGACAGAGGAAAAGAAAGTACCTCAGAGACCAGCGACAAGGTCCCAGACTCTTCAACAAACTCCTCTCCATGAAGCAGGACCAGCTGATGTACTTGTGGAAGGAAGTTATGAAGAGGATGAGTTATCTTCAGATTGCGAGGATGTTGATGCATACATACCTCTAGAAACCATGGAAGAACTTCGAAGATTACCAGAGTCCCAGAATTTGAGATCTGTTCTTCAGGAAAGAAGAGTGTCTGTTCCTGTAGAGAGTGAATCAAAAAGTGACAACAGTGAGGGGAACGTAATACACTTTGTTAAATATTCTGAGCCAAAGAGGATGGGTGACACTCTGGAAAGAGAAAGATATGATGATGACACAACGCAAGAAGTTGACAGACCTAACACTCCGGTGGTAGAAGGGAATAACTTACCTTTTCCTGAAGAACCTGATGGTGAAAATAATCCAAATGGTCTGGAGCCTGCTAGAGAAATTAGGTCTAAAAGAGAAATAAAGCCTGTAGTAAAACTCAGTTATGATGAGTTAGGTAAATCTACAAACCGCCCAATTTATACCATTACCCGTGGTATGCCGGTGCACTGCAGTTTTGTTTCAGAGGGTAGGAGAAGTAATTGTAACACTGTGTGGTGCCACCCTCTTGCTACTTGCCATAAATGCTGCAGAGTACCTGAGAGAAAAAGAATAAAACACCTGTAAAGTCCCAAAAGTTTGATGAGGACCTCAAACATTTAGAAGGGGGAGGGTGTAGCCCGGTGAGCCTAAAGAAACTAAATTTGAAAGTAATGTTTATTTTACATTATAATGTGTATATTTTATTTAGTCTGCGCCTTTACAGTGTTTTCATCTGTATGTATATAGTTATATAATTATATATAATATTATTTAATGTTTAATATCTGATTTAAGTACTGACGTATGACGCAATTGATGAGAGGAAGGGCGTGGCTGAATGATAGGGAGAGAGGAAGAAAAAACGAGACGAGTCGGACGAGGAAAGCTAAATATTAGGATTTTCACACGATAATCCTGTATATACAGACCTAATCAGTCATTAATATTGTTGCTTTGCTGATAAGAACTTTATTTAGCAATTATTTGTGATATTCATCCTGGATTTCACTCCGTACGCTCGTGAGGTGATTCGCGCGAGCAACGAGCCCATCGCATTTGGGAGGCAAACCAGATAGCGCTCCGGGTGACTGGAAAAGCCCGGAGTTCCTCTGGCAACGAGGGAGAAGTCGTCACAACAGATAGCGCTCTGGGTGACCGGAAAAGCCCGGAGTTCCTCTGTTGCATCGCGGGAGAGTGGGACAGCCGCTCACGCGCGCTGTCATCGACATTGTCATATCGCGGGACACATCGCGTTCGGGAAACCATCAGGCCTGCAACGTAGAGTGTGTGTGGTAATGAGAGCGTGAATGTGGGCCCACTTAAGTGAGTTTTGATTTGAATTGCTGAGTAGTTCATTGAATACCTATTTGAAGACTGTGTTATTGAGTTTAACAGTTAGACATGTGAGGGTGTTTAACACTTGTGAGATAAGTGTTTGGTTTATTTTCTGAAATTGTAAATCCTTTAAACTTATTTAATTTGATATTTAATTTTATTCCAAAAGATTGTTTTGAATTTTCCTATTTTAATTTATTACATTTCACATTCAAATACATAAAAAAGACTCGTAAGACAAGCTTTTGATTCAATAGTCTTTATTGCTGCTGAAGGGGATGGAATAACGTTACATGTGATTATTACACAAATACTTACCCAGGCCCCAGCTGTAATATAGTGGGTATCATTACTGGGGTTACACCATATATCTTGGAGTATTGCAATAATATTGTATCATGAGTTCAATATCGTGATATATATCAAATTGTGACATAAGGGTATTGTTACACCCCTAATCAGTTACATCATTTGCTATGGGTGGGTATTTTTTTGCAGAAAAAAAAACACGTGGTGCGTCCGAAATCGCATACTGCCTGAGTAGGTACTACATTTGAATTTGAACTTAAAAAACATTAAAAAAGTATTTTCTATATGAATGTAAGCTACTACATTCGCCATGTTGTCATTATCATGTGACCTACCAATGTCAGTTAGTGGATTTGTGTCAGTTAGTGGAGGTGAACGCTTCACCTCCATTCATAAATCCTTTCCTGTGGCCTCCTGGGATAGTAAAGTGTCCATCAAATGCGCACTTCAGAATCTCGCCAGAAGTGGGTGGTCATCCAGGGACTTTTCGCCTACTGTTTTTCGAATGTTATGTATTCGGACATACTGTTGGCGTACTGTTTTTCGCATGCTATGTAGTAGGGTTTATATAGTATTTGATTTCGGACGCAGTGACAGTCTTTTACCTCTATTCCAGATTTCCCCCTTTTTTTGCCTTCAAAGTTTGTCAGAACAGCGCATTAAAATGTTCAGCACATTTCTCTCGGCTGTTTAGTGAATATTCAAATAGACAATGCCACACTAAGGGCCTTTTATATCCTGATAAGTGGTTTTATTCTATCTGCTTTACTTATGAAGCTTCTAGCCTGAAGTCAGAGATGCCTCTCAGTGAGTGTCTGCTGAATAGGTGATGTGTGTAGATGAAGCTCATGCTTGCATACATGCATATTGATCTGCTCATCAGGGTGTCTCTGAATGTTGTTGTGTGTTTTTTTTTTTGTGTGTTTTTTTTGTGAGCTGGAGGTGCATTTCTGGGAAATGTGATCTGCAAAAGTCCTATGTGAGAACGGCTTGGTTTGTACTCTGGGCTCGATATGGTAGTATAATTAATAGTACTCAACTCGCTCTCAGTGTGTGCTGCTAGAAAAGGTTTTATAATAAATTAATCATTTAACACAATCTGATGAATATTAATACAAGGCTTCTCCAACATATTCAGAGGCTAATTGGAGATTCTACTTTACATGTCCTAGTTGAATACATAAAAAGGTGAGGGTATCAATGTGGGTGAAAGGCACAAGCTTGAGTAATTAAGTTAATGTGTGGGGTGAAATGCAAATATTGTATATGGTTACTATTAGTTTGTATTGAAATACTTAGCAGACTAAAATAACTGTTACTTTAAATAACTGTGGTAACTTCTTTTCCAACACTGTTGTCTGACATCAAATGACAAAAAGTTTCTGTAAGCTTATTAAACTGTTTAATTAATTTTATATGGATAGTCAGTGTCCTGGTTTCTGATTGGTCAATACAGTGTTATTGTCGTCATAAAATTTACATTTTATCAGCTATGAAGTGACACACCATTTTATCATCTTAGTCTTGCAATATTCTTAATTAAAACTACGCCAGCACTTTGAATTGTATATTGTTTTATAATTTAAAAATGATTATAAAAAAGCAATTTAGATGATTTAAACTTCTTTTTGTAGGTGTGTTTGAAATTAGATGAACAGTAGTGTAGGTTGTGTTAAAATAATGCAGGTATTCACTTACAGTACTTATCTTGTGCTACAAGAGTTTAGTCAGGTCATCTGTTGTGAAGTGTTTTCATAACGTTAAAATATTTACCTTGAAATATTTCCAATTCCAAATGTAATTATGTGGAGGATGCTTGAAGCATTGAGGTTGGAGTACACTCTTGGCTTTTCTTTCTTTCTTTTTTTTACTGGTCCCTGTGATCGCTGATCCATTTTCTCACAAAACACGAAAACGGAGTTGCTTGATTTGTAAGCAATTTCCGTCTCAGTAAATAAAGGTTGACTGCTTCATTCTTCCTTCTCTAAATTCATTCTGCTGCTTCCATCCCTTGAGAGAGGCAGGCTCTCTAAATCTGTCTGTCTAACAATAGTTGAGCCAGCATTGTTTGTGGTCAGGATGTAGTGGCTGACCGTGCTCTATCACACTGACATTTATCACTATTATTTTGTCTCTCCTCCTCTTTTTTTTTTTTTTTTTTTTGACAAGGGTGCACAGGGGTCCTGCGTCGTTCTCTTTGTCCTTTCTGCATCTCTGTCGCATTCAAACAAACGAATCCTTAGCTTTCAGACCAGGTGAAGTCTCCAATGGGAACAGGCTGCAAAAGAGCTCTCAAACCTGTTTTCTTTTTCTTTTCTTTCATTTTTTTTTTTTTTTGGTACCTGTAGTGCTCTTCTTGTTCTATTTCTATCTTCGATTCATTCAGTTCACTTTTTCTTAGCTTCTCATTCCTGTCTTCGGCATACCTTCTCTAACATCTCTGCTCCTTCCATAAATGCATTTCACAGTCATTTTTGTACACATCTTGAAGACAGTCTCTAAGTGTAGGCTTTTTGTGAACTATACATCATTGAAAAAGACCACATAAGTGCAAAAATGTGCAGCTCATTTCTTATTCCTAAATCTAAGTTATTTCTAATAGTCAATATTGTGATTAACAATGGAGAATTTTTCTGAAAGACATTGTTCAGCCAAAAATGAAAATTCTGAATTTATTGCATGGCAAGTAGTGACTTGAATGCTTAAAGAAACTGAGATTTTCAGCAAAATACTACAATCAGATCACTGATTATTTTCCAAGTGCCAATGTGTTTTGGAGAAACCATAAAATTGTGGTGGATTTTATTTTTATTTAACTTGCTTTTCTATGCGTGCAAAAGGAAGCAATGACAGAAAAACGTATTATCAATAAGGTACAGCTTAAAGGGATAGTTCACTTTGAAATAAAATTTTGGTATGTTTTAGCTTACCTCAAGGCCATCCAAGATGTAGGTGTCTTTTTTTCCGCAGTAGTTTCAATTTTGATGTTTTTAGGTCAAACCGTTCTTGTCTGACAGTCATATCATGCAGGTCTACGGTCACCATCTCAAAGAGCATGCACAGAGTCCAAATTAAAACAATTCCCCATCGTCCAAATTAAACAATTCCCCATTGTACTGTACATTGATGGCCTAAGACACGAAACGAGCGGTTTGTGTGAGAAAACGAACAGTATTTATATCGTTTTTACCTCTTGTAACACAGCCACGTCCAAGTGATCTGAGGGCGCGGGCGCTTCCTGCTGTGTGACGTGTGCACAGACTGGTGCATAGATATATACACTAGATGTCGCATTAAAGACATTCGTTCCAATGAACTGCCGTAGCCAAGATCACTTGGACGTGGCTGTGTTACAAGAGGTAAAAACTATATAAATACTGTTCGTTTTCTCACACAAACCGCTCGTTTCGTGTCTTAGGCCATCAATGTACAGTACGATGGGGAATTGTTTAATTTGGACGATGGGGAATTGTTTTAATTTGGACTCTGTGCATGCTCTTTGAGACCGTGACCATAGACCTGCATGATATGACTGTCAGACAAGAACGGTTTGACCTAAAAATATCAAAATTGAAACTACTGCGGAAAAAAAGACACCTGCATCTTGGATGCACTTGAGGTAAGCTAAAACATATCAAAATTTATTTTCAAAGTGAACTATCCCTTTAAGCTGTACCTTATTGATGATACGTTTTTCCCGAAACGTTCTTAGTTAAGTATACCTTTTGTAAGTCATACGTTCGGAAGGTTGGTCTGGGCCACTCTTAGATTTACCTTATCACTGTTGCAGGTCTATACGAATATAATTCTGAAGTTTTAATACACCCAGACAGTGTTCAATTAGGCTAATTCAAGTGATTTCATGCAAAGAATATAATTGTCATTACACTGATTATTGTTAGATTTTTATTAATTATTATATATATTATATTATTAATTTAATTAAAGAGCGCTTTTAAAGGCCAGTGAAGGCTACTCTCAGTTAAGTCCTATTCGGACGCAAATTGTTTCTCATGGGCTTGTATTTTAAACATTTACAGGGGTGAGTTGGTGATTGCAGTGCCGTCCGAATCCATAATATCAGTGTTTTCTCACCCAACCCACGTAAAAATCCCTGGCCAAATTAGTACCTACTGTTTTTTTGACAAACAGGTCGTGTGGTAATTTAATTGCCGTCTGAGTTTACAAGAGATTCAAAATTCACTGTTTAAATCATTTTTGATCACTGCCGAGCACCGTAGGCCTACGTAAGATGTACACTTTTATTACTGAAATGCTGGAAAGTATTTACAAGAACAATATTTCATCGCAGCTCCACCTCAGCGAACAAAAATGGGAAAGAGAAGAAAGCACATACAAAATTTAAATGGTCATCATGCCAGCAATAAATGATACAATTTTAAAATATGTAGGCTAGGCTTATTATAGGCTATTTTAGTTTGGATTATATTTTTTAATATCCCATGGGTCCTAATAAATGCAATTTCAACAATTTCTAAAGAGCTTCTTTTATAAAGAACACCGCTTTCTCATGTAATGCAGTGAAACAGCCCCTGCACGAGAGAATAACTGATTCTCGAGCCATCGATATCAACCAATTCAGCAGCATCGCCACGGACAGCGCCGGGTAACATCGCACGTAAGAAGGTATATCTTAACCAATTTCCTAAGGTATGGTTTGGGGGAACACGCCTAGAAATGGTATACCTTCAGTTAAGTTATACCTTAAGAGTCTTTGTAGCGCGCTAAGAGACAACGTTATCGGGATACGCAGCCTTGATCTTTGTGACATTCGTGACAGATCTTTGCGGTGTTGTCCTGCTGTGTGCACTGTGGTTATAAAGGGATTGACATTGTCAGCAAAAACACTCAGGTAGGCTGTGGTATTTAAACAATGCTCAAAGTGTGGCCAGAAAATATCACCCACATCATTAAACCACCACCAGTCTGAACTGTTGATACATGGATAGATCCAGATGCTCTTTCTGGATCCATCTATTTTCCTCTTTCTCTAGCATCAACAAGGCACGTTTTCCCAAAGTACTGTCGCTCACTGGATATTTTTCTCCTTTCCGGACCATTCTCTGTAAATCCTAGAGATGGTGGTACGTGAAAATCCTAGTAGATCAACAGTTTCTAAAATACCAGCCTGTCTAACACCGACAACCATGCCATGTTCAAAGTCACTTAAATCACCTTTCTTCCCCATTCTGATGCTCAGTTTGAACTTCAGCAGATCGTCTTGACCATATCTTCCTGCCTAAATGCATTGAGTTGCTGCCATGTGATTGGCTAATTAGATATTTGCATTAACGAGCAGTTGAGCAGGTGTACCTATTAAAGTGGCTAGTGAGTGTATCTTAAATACCAGGTTGTTTTTTAACATGCCCAATTTCAAAGCATAATGCATACTGTAAAGAGAGTAACGATGGCGTCGATTTTACCATATCAATCCGAGTGCGAGTCCGATGATGAAACATTGGAAGAACTAGTTATTCAACCTGAACCTCGATCGCAAAGACGACTCGAGCAGGACGTTTCTCAGTAATTCCTCACGAGCGTTAACAAGTGTATGTTCATCAACAAGTTGATGTGTATATTTCTAATTTATTGCGGTGCACATGCAGGAACTGTATCATTAACTGTATCAATAACGGTGCATATGTTAGCCGAGCACTAACGTGAATGACTGATGTAACATTAAAGTTAGCAAGTTGGTCCAAATAAAGTGGGTACTGACCCATCTTTAATGGATAAGTGTTTTGTAAATCCCATTTAGACCTCACAGAGGTTTGAGAAGCAATCTTCAAAAGGTAATTTTAACCACTGACTCTTCACATCCTCATCCTTTGGAAGTGTTTACAAAGAGAATTGGCTTTTTCAGAGCAGAAAACAGCGTCTTCCCGACAAGTACACAACACCAGCTACAGTGTTTGAGGGCGGGTCAAAGTAGACATTGTTCACGGGCAAACAATGAAGACCATAGGGGGGCATTATGCAAATGCTTTATCCAGTGACATGTAAGTGTCACGGAAGTGGGATTCGAATTACTGAGTACCCGTTTTGGCTGTTCAGAATCGATTCTTTCTTTTGAGAGACAATAACTTTAATATTTATCATGCACTTTCGTCTTCACAACTTTGCAGATCGTTTACATTCACAGCTACATAACACATGTTCAGTTTCTGACAGTCTTGGTTGCTGTTAAGTGTTAAAGTGACTACAATTGTATAGAATTCATCCAACTAAAATAAATAAATAAATAGTAAATTCAATTTCTTTAACGTCTCATTTGGTTCTCTTACAGTACATAGCATTTAGATTAATGGAGTGCAAATAGAGACTCCTGCCTAATTGTTCTTCTGCTTCTCCGATTTTTCGTCTGAAAAAAAAAAGTTTCCTCAATCTCCAAAAATATCTTGCGCTCTGCTCAGATCAGCAAAAACAACAATGTCTGCAATCAAGTCAGATATCTTAGTATAAACTACGTTTATCATTAAATTCTTCCATGACCAAATTATATCAGCTTTGCTATCCACATTCATTTTATTGCTCTACTCTTACTGTAAACAATCTTCTCATTTGTGTTTATTTTTATCTCTTATACAGAATTGTAGGAGAGAAACATCTAAGACAAATGTACTTGATCCTCCTCAAGACTCCTCAGCTATATAAAAAAAATCAACCTCCGAGCAATAACATTTCCTTCTGAGTTGCTTGTCATCTTTCTGAATGCCATTGTGAGTTTTCCGTTAGGAAGCACCTACGGCTGGTGCTTTATCCTTGAAGAATAGCGTTGCCATTTCCATGCTACACTTCACAGATCAATGACTTTGGTTCTCTTTCATTCCTATTACTCTGCCATTTTCTATATGATACACTTCTTTGCCCTTTTTTTCATTTTTTCAGTCAGTCTCTCTCTCCCCCTCTCTGTTTCTCTGCATAGTGGCTGATTGCCAGCTGAATGCTCGGTCGTGGTGTGTCAGATGCTTGTTTCCTGTTGCACTCTGTTGCCCTTAACCGCCCACCCCAGGTGTGTCATGGCTAGAGGAGCAAGAACGTGGACATGCTCCAGTCACTTTAGACGGAGTTCCATCTTCACCTGTGAAATGAAATTCCTCCTGATCGCACCAGCAACGGCGTAATAGTCACACGTACACAACAAACATACCGCATTTGCCTGTAGAAAAACACATTTAGTACATTCGATGCACGATCTGAATACTAAAGAAGCCACACTCACAGGAGGGAACACAGATGCTTTTGCAAAGTGTGTGCCACACACACGCAATGCTCGAGCTGTCTCCCCTAGTTGTAGGTTGAGGCTACAAAGCCTTTGTAGTGGAATTGATTCTCTGCTTTGATGTATTATTATTGTCACAGCTAACCAAATTGCAGCCCGCTCGAAAAGACAGAGCGCAGAGGTAACAATACAAACCTCATCTCATGTCTGTGCATGGGAGAGAAGCTTGCACACAAACGCTTATAAACGTATGGCTTATAAATAAACACATATGAAGGGCTGTTTCCGCCTCAGAGTGAAAAATGAAAAAGGTGATTGTCAAAGTTTAAAATAATAAGTTACATTAGCTATGTTTACATACACCCAAATAATCCGTTAGTTATTGGATTGATGGCTCAACGGACTGAAAAGCCTTCATGTAAACACCTCAGTCGATCCAATTGAGAAAACATTTTCATCAGAGCTGATCACAGAAATAAATTAAGCATGTAAATCCAACCTGATCTCACAGCAGTTTGTAAGTATTTTACAAGGTGGCTTATTAGTTCGAATTTTTTATGTTTTGAATCTTATGATTTATCAAAAAAGAAAATCACCAAGAAGGACCACCCCTAACCCTGCCCCTAAACTGGGTTACAAACAAATCGTACAAGTGAGGTCCTATGAATTCGTACAAATTAGCCACCTTGTAAAATACTTAGGAATTGCTGTGCGGTTTTGTTGGTAAATCTTAAATCTGATCTCAAAGAGGATGAGCTTGAATCACCCCATGGAACAGTGGTGCGTGTAGAGCTGTACTGCCGTGCAAAGGCAAAAGACCGTAACTTCGTTTTTGGTCGAAAATTTGTTATTTATATTTTTGGCACATTCAAGACCTTCTTTATCATGTGGATAAGTATCTTGAATCAATTCCGTTTATTTTTCGAGAAAATAATGATTTGTCTTAACAGTAACTTCCAAAAGCCCATGAGAAACCAAGGCAGAACACCGTAACATCAGTTAGCGCTCTTTGGGTTTGTTTTGGAACGCTCAAATTACGAGTTACGGTGCTCTGCCTTTGTTTAGCTGCGCGTCAATATGAAGTTACGGTGCCGGTGTTCAATCAAATAATGCTACCTACCAGATTGTAAGGTTATCTGCCTTTGTTTTAATGTCCATTAAAATTAAAATTACGGTGTATCCTGTCACTGTGTACTTTGTACAGCTGCCATCAGTCGCTCTAACTTCTGATGTCCTCAGAGCGGTCAGAACATTTAGTATGGTCTGCTCCATCGACAAACGTGCGATTACGATCGCGAAGGATTATGCAGAGTTGACAGAAAAACGTTACACATTGCCGTATCAGATGAATACATCCATGAATTAAAGCTCGCAAACTAGCTGGCAGAGTGCCAAAACTTCGCCTTCAGCCCCGCCCTAAACGCGGTCGAGTCAACGCTGGACTAATAGGAGGTATTTTGTCATGTCAAATGTATTAATAATGCCATCAGAATTCAACCAAAGCACAGGATAGCAATAAGTAGATGGCTATAAATAATTGTAAATCATACAAAATAAATGCCATGATCACTAGATTTTATACAGGTGTGTACTATAATGATTTTGTTAATGGTGATCAGCAACTAAATATTGATAATGTGGAAGTAACTGCCTTTTGCCTTGGTATGACCTCTCACTTTTTGCTGACAATACAAAGGCAGAGTTCAGTAACTTTAAAATAGTGGTCAAAAGTCAAGTTTGAGCTCAAGATTTTTTTATGTATATAATTTCCATTACTAAAACATCTATTTGCCAAATTTCCAGTGTCCTACCTATAATTAATTAAGCGGGACAACTAAAAATCTTTAAAGTCATTTTTCTCAGTTCCACACTCTAGCGACTTAAGGTCTTTTGCCTTTGTAGGGCAGTGTAGTCTGTCCATTTTTTGACGGATGGCAGTTATGAGTGGAATCCTGGAACATGAACGGGTGCATTCTGACCAATGGATGACCAAAAAAGTTTGATGAGAGCCACTGCCCTAACCCCTTAAAGTCTACTACAGTATACTAATACTCTAATGAGAGTTAATTGATGTAGTTTCAAAGTTACTTGGTCAATTGGACCATCGAAATAGTGTGAACACAATTTGAATCCCTGTTTTGGAACAAAACTAAGGAATCTACAGCCTTAGATATGTCATCAAGGCAAAAATGCCAGTTATACTCAGGATAGCTTCGGTGACATCAGTGGCTTTCTCCGGTTTGCTGAAGTTTCGTAACACATGTAAATGAATTTATGAATTGGATTGCAAACTTCAGGGTTCATATAAATAGAACTTCTTAGAATCTGAAATTAGATTGAATTAATTCAAATTTACAATGTATGAATGTTAACATTTGTAAGATATAAAGGCATTCTGTGAGACACATTGCTATATTTATAGTTAAGACATATTCGTATAAAGTCAAAATGATCAGATCTTGTTATATTGTGAAATATGCCGTAGCAATTACAAGATATGGTTACAGTTACGAGAAATAGCGCAGCAAACAAAAACATATTAATTGCAACATTTCTCCTGATGACGTAATATCTCGATTTATTTTTCATACTATAGGAGTCAATGGGGCCCCATCAACTATTTGTTTACCAACATTCTTCAAAATATCTTCTTAAAGGGATATTTCACCAGAAAATGTATTTTTTGCTTATGTGGATGAAAGACAACAACTCCCAGAATGCAATTGCTTCGCTGCCCTATAGGAGGCCACTCCCAAGCCACACGTACTGGTAAGAGAGCGCAGTTGAAAACAACAAGGCTAGGCTACTAGTGAGTCTCCGTGATGAGTCTGCCCGGGATTTCGAGATCGCCCAAAATGTCCGGGATTCGGCTTTTGCGTTCTACAGTCGCCATTCATTATGTTTATTGTGGCGAGCAGGACGAGACTGAGGGGCGTGGAAGAATGGCGAGAGGCCGGTGGCATGATTACTGAGACGCACCGGTCTCATATCTCTCACGGAGGAGCGGGAATTTTCTTAGCAATGTTAAAACGCACATCAACCGATCACTTGTTTAGCGTTCATGTAAACACTACATTCAGATTCACCGATCGGAAGGAATTCAGTTAGATTGAAACAAAGGGTATGCATGTAAACAATGAATGGCAACTGCAGAAAGACGATCTCGCCGGCCGGACAAAAAGAGGAAAAAGAGGATGGTAACCCCTACTAAGTTTTTTTTCGTCATCTGAGAATTTTTTCCAGACAAAAAATACATAAATCTCTCGTCTAAGGGGGATATGAGGGTGGAAAGCACGGTAATTCGAAAATACTACAGGTTTTCTACTAATACAAAGCTTAATGCTAAATCCTGAAGAATCCCTTTAAGGTTAAGTGAATGATGACAGAATTTTCATTTTTGCATGAACTATCCCATTAATATATCGCAACTGCAAGTTTGTTTCTTGTAATTGCAACTTTGTCTCACAATCTCATATCAACTAAAGTCACGATTACAAGAAACAAACTCACAGTTATTGAGGTATAAAGTCATGTACAGTACCTACATACATACTCTCCATTCCTACCAGAATTTAAGTCAAATGCATTTGGAGGTTTTGACCTAATTGGTTATTATAATCCTGCTTCTGCAGTCGACGACTTGATTTTTCAGTGTCCATCATTGCATTTTTTTCCATTTTCTTTTTATTATGCAGTAGGAGTTGACACACACACACACGTACGCACGCCCGCACACACACACACACACACACACACACACATACACACTTATTATGTGATGTATGTGAGGAGAAAATTGAGTAGTTTCTTTCTGGCTGCGGGGTGTTTGAATATGTATGATGGCCGTCGGGTTTTCTTCTAGTCAAGTCTGATGCCGTGCTACGACACTACCTCTGAACACACTGTCACTCACAGGTATTTATCACTGCGCCCGTGTACCCGTGTGTCTCTGTGCGTGTGTGCGTCCGAGAAAGCAGGAGAGTTGTTACGGACTGCCAAAATAAACAACCTGGTGGAACATTTCTCAACAGGTCTGCGTGTTTGTGCGTCTCTGATAGGAAGCCAGTCGGTCTATCAAAAGCGAGAGAGTGAGTGTTTTACTGGGACAAGAAAACAGTCTTGAATAGTGGCATATAATTTTAGAACTATGCCTTTGGAGAAATGTTTTTCCTTTGTAGTTATTCAGCTATGTACTGACAGAAGCATTTCGCCCCTCTAAGGCCTTGTGTGTGGTACGTACACTGCATGTATGCTTTTTAAATGGTTCAAAATATAAATGTGTGTGTGAATGTCAGTGAGAGCAGGTTGGTTGACCTTGAGGAAAAGGTTCCTTTCACAGGGCTCTTTTGGAGACCAAATTGTAATTTTCCTCTGACAGATGTGGCTGATTCAGGGGTATACAACACGCATACAGTGACTTACTGTAAATTCAAATATTACCTGAGGACATTTGGTGAATTTCAAACATGGAAAATGAATGCTCAAATAACCTTTCAAGAGCATGGACTGCTTTTTTATATATATTTTGCACCTGATATCGTACTCTTGTTTAAAAAATGTGAATATAAAGTTTTTCTAAATCAATTATTTTTTTTTTAAGTTTAATGAACTTTAAAGGTGCATTGCGCAAGTCTCTGAGTTTTTACAGAACTATGCCCCCTCTGGCGACAAGCGAAACTGCAACCAGAGGTGTGCACGCTCATGACGTCACGCCCAGTCTCAAATTCCGACCCGAATCCCTCTTATTTATTTTACTGTCCAGGATTATAGAGGCAATCGCAGTGATCAGAGAAGGGCTCATTCAGCCCATCAGGCAATTGTTTAAGCATGTATTGGTTAGAAAAATGGGTATTTTTAACATGAAATGTTGCGCAATGCACCTTTAAGTACACAAAACTGTAATGTTAAGTAATGATAAATTGAAGTTCAGTAAGTGAGTTCATTCAGTGAATGATTCATCAGAATATTTTCAATTTAGAAGTTTCCGATGTATTAAAAGAACCAGCTCATATGTTTTCTCATGAATCTGACTAGTGCTTGTGCTGTTGTTTTGTTTTTGTCTGCCGCTTGTGAGATCAACTTAATACTAAGGGATTTAAAAAAAAAAATATATTATTCTGCAGTATATTGCCTTTTTATCTCACCACATTCAATTTAAACTGCAAACTCATTCACAACTAGGGTAAAACATGAATTCTTTTTCCTTTGCTACTAGCGAGTTCCACTGCTGAAAAGTCATAGATCATGGGTTCTTTTGGGTAAAGGCCCCAATATACTTCAAGCGAAATCAAAGAACGAACTGATATAATACTGACAACTGACATAATTTCTACCAAACAAAGTTTGTTTTGGGAGTTCGAAACCGCTTGCCAAAGTGAACTTTCTGGAAAAGTTCACTATGGCAGGTAAACACCTTTGTACTACCATTGGTCCATGGCGATTACATAATAGGTAGGTGTGCGCGGAGGCTCCGCCTTCTTTCGCGCTGAAATCTTTTCTGGTTCATTTCTCCTTTTTGAGTCCAGCGAGGTCAGATGTCCATGAGTAAAAACATGAACACACTGGAGGACCTGCTTTATAGAAGAAAATTAAGTTGTACTTCTGATGAAACAAGACATGTTTTTCATGTTTAATATGGTGGTAAAGCTGCCTGATTTAAGCAATCTATTGTAAAAAAGTGCTATATAAATAAACATGACGTGACTTTCCTGGAGTGCCGAATTGCAGAGCTCGTTGTTATGATCAGATGCTTTTCTTATACTTTATTAGAAAAATGCTTGTTGTTTTCTCAATTTTGTTGTGTGTTAATTTTGTTATTGAGAAGGCGGCGCATAGCACATATTTACATATTCATAAACGTTAGTGTGGGCGGCGTCACGTTCACTAACAATATATAGCTGCTCACGTATTGCAAACTTCGCTTTACCCCTAAGTGAAGAACGTAAGTATATCAGGGCCAAATGTGTGCGGTTGTGTTAATGTATTCATCTGCCTGATGAATGAGTCATGAATGAACTTCTTTTCAATAAACACTTTATTAGTGGGGAGGAATATTTGAGTGTTAGTTTTGCTATGTGGGGTCTTATCTGGCTAGTTTGATGTGAATGGCCTCTGTTCTTTCCAGTTTCCACTTGGTTTCTCATTTAGTGCTGGTACTAGTTGTCAAATTCACAATAAAATCCAAATAGAATCTGCTAAATCTGTTCTTGTTGTCGGCATTGTAATCTTTAAGTAGTTGTAAGAGAAGCCCAAGCTAATACGATTCTGTCAGGTTTAGACACACATATTATTATTTTAAAGCAGCAAGATTTCTGCGACATGCATATATATACAGTACAGTGCTGTCTATTACATAGTGGTTATACATACTGTAGAATTATTGCATTACAATTTCAAGCAGGTTTTTTTTTTTTTTTTGTCTGAAATGTGTCGCTTTCGTTTTTAGTTCATATGTAGTAGTTTTTTTTACATCACAAAAAACAGCTGTTTTAACAGTGGTGTGTAGACTTTTTATATTCACTAAATACATGCGGTATCTTTGACAGAGTGGACATAAGACTTAACTTAAAACTTTTATGTAAGAGATTTTGTTGGGGAAAAGGATTGGAGATATACAAACGCACACACTTCTGGCTGAAAGATTTACTCTGATAATGCAGCCGCTTTCAATTATGTCCATCCCTGGAGACCTGGCACAGAAATAAATCACCTCAGTGAGGAAATTGTTTATTTGCTCTGTCACTTGACTCTCCCTGGCATTTAAATGTGGTCCCAGCAGACATTTACCAGGAGCTCATCTGACCTGCTGTGTCTAGAGTCCTCCTCCGGGATGAGGATCTGTAAAATGCTAGCAACTTTAGAATACAAGAAAAAGACATTGTTATCATTTCAGAATGGGTTTGCCAGGGAATACTATAACCCATTTACTCTGTTACCATATAAGCTTCCTATTAGGGCTGTTACAATATCATATTTTTCACACCACCGTTATCGTGGCCAAAGAATTCACGGTATCGATATATCAATCGATAAACCTTGAAAAAAAAAAAAAAAAATGTTAGTCAAATTCATCTTTACTTTCACAAGAACACTTCTCTTTAAATAAAAACGAGATTTTAACATAAAATTAATATCTAATACAGTGCACACACATTCACACAATGTTGCAAAAAGTGAGGAAAGAATGAGTTTTAAGAGTGAAATTATGAAATCCCAAGTTTCTATGTGCACTTAAAACCTGACCTGAATGAACCATCAAGTTCCTTGCGTTCCTTTGGGGATTCCCTTTGTCGGTGTTATTTGCTCAAAAAGGAGGTTTCCCAGGGTCGTTGATCGGCTGGCAGTCTCGTCGTGTCTTGGGCGGCCAATCACGTTGTTGTGTTGCTGGATGGATGGAAAGTTTCATGGGTGAAGTTTAAAGTTAGACACAGACTTTACGGCAAAACTTAACATGAGACTCTACGGAAAGAAAAGGAAAATTAATTAAAGAAAAAAAAAGTGAGATGAGAGGAGTTAGATGGCTTGAATGAAACTGTTAACCCATGTTCTTCTGATCTTGATCTGCCAAATCTGTCTTTGTGTCTACTCGTCTGATTCTTTGGTCATGTCCTGAGATTTTAAACCGAGGTATCTGGCCAGCCTCTTTGAAAGGTTCTTATCAATTTAGATATTGTCTTTGGTTCAGTGGTGACTGTTTCTCCTCCCCTCACATAAATGACCTGTTTTCTGATTGGTCCTCTTAACTTTTCAAGAAACCCTTTTTAGTCAACCATTCAATAGTTATAACAATTACATAATTTATGTGTGATCTAGGCATAATAGTCACATTATAGGTTGTAGGCATTATATAGAATTATGTAGTAGAACAATATTTGATTATAAGCATTGTTTTGGAATGATTTGATGCATTTTATTTGCAAAAATTAGTCTAAGTCTCTGTAGTTTTAAGAGATTTCAGCCCTGAGATCGCTCCGAGGTCTTTAAGAAGAAGGAGGTCTGTTTTTACTGCTGTGGAGTTCTTTAGTTAGCTTAGACTGGATGGTGCCCACGTCATTTATGGTCCTAAATTGTTCTGTTTGAACGAATCATCTGTTCGATCTGCTCTCAGATCCTACAGATATTCAAACCGGACCGAAAAAACGCGATACACCGCCCACAGTACGTATCGCGATACTCTCATGGCGTACTGAACGCGCCCCACCCCCTGCTGCCCTGCCCAGCCCTGGCCCATTGTTGAGGTTGGCCTCACTTTACCTAATGTCACAAACCGAATT
This sequence comes from Scardinius erythrophthalmus, assembly GCF_964197995.2. Taxonomy (NCBI): domain Eukaryota; kingdom Metazoa; phylum Chordata; class Actinopteri; order Cypriniformes; family Leuciscidae; genus Scardinius; species Scardinius erythrophthalmus. Next base: position 23,645,496 of record NC_138240.1, read on the forward strand.
ATTCTTCCTTAACATTTGATTAAATAGTAATTAGGGGTTAACGGTACACCTATTCATCCCGCGAATTTTGTGTACAAGACGAATACAGCGTTGTAGCCTAACCACCACCACTAACAACCATTAATTGCTATAAGCTCTGTGTTTTGTTACTTTTGATAAGAAACAAAGTGTCAGTTTTCAGATTATGTCCATTTTACATGTATCACAAAATTCAAACAATAAATGCGAATGCGTACTGGCGAGCTTACTTTTTTGGAGTGTGGGTAGAGACTCTCCTATGTCTTATCGGACGACATGATTTTGCATGGAAGATGCAGCTGCGCTCGCTGCGTCTTCTTGCTTTATGACGGATGGCAGCGTTAAGGTGCAATACCGCCACCTATTGTACTTTTGGATGTCAACCAGTTACTGGCGCTGGATTTTTTACTTGTCGTCATATCATATATTTACTAGTCATTTTAAATAATACGGATATTGCCAATACAGGTATATTGTCACCACAATATCGATATTTCATGTTTTGAATATCATGGTTATCGGCAATAGCCCAATACCGGTATATCGCGACCCCTACTTCCTATACAAAAGGAAACTTTTATTTTTTGGTATGATTTCCTGTTGTATTTATCTATACTTACTTTCTTGTCTACTGTATATTGCACTGTAGACCAGAAATATATTTGTGTAAAATTACACACAACCAATATTGAAACTTTTATTTTATAAACAAAAGAGTGAGGGCAGTATTCATGAAACAGCTGCAACTTCAGTCTGCTGTTTCACCACAAAACTCAGCATCTTATTTACATTAAATATACTCAAAGTATGCATCATACATTTTTTTTTTCTGGGTAAACACGCCTCATTTCAATGCAAATGAGGCTCATTAAACACAAACAAACAACATTTCTCTGTTACCACCCACTGAAAACTGGTGCTAAACATGTTTTTATTTTAAAAGATTGTTTTTGTGGCGGCAGCAAATTGTATGCAGGCAGAGATTTTTTTTAATAATTTTATTTTATTCATTGTTTTTTTAAACCTTGTGATAACCTCAATTTCTGCACATTACCTGATTGCATAATTCCTTTACTGAATGGGATATGAAAGCAACACAGACAACACAAACTTGATGCTCTCAGGTAAAAATGTCTATTTTCTCAGTGTTCAGGAACATGGTTTAACTGGAAGTATTTACAAACACTGTAAGAAACTGGCAGCAAGTGACAAATAACTTACTGTAACAAAAATATTCACAGTAATTAACTGGCAGCAATTGACAAGTAACATACTGTAGAAGAAATAACCATATTTTTGCTGTTTTCATTTACAAAAACAACTGTCTAACTGTAAAGTAAAATTGACTAATTTGCAAGTACTGCTTTTTTTTTTGCTTATTAGACAGGACAATGTAGCGATTGACAGGAAAGGTTGACAGGAAAGGACCTTGAGGCAGGAATCGAACTTGGGTCACCGGAGGCACAATTGCACTATATGTCAGGGTGCTAACAACTAGGCTATCGGCACCGACTGGTTCTTTATGTTTAAGTGCTGTTTACTTATATTGTTTCAGCCCAAATAAATAAACTGAGTAATGCATATTTCATGATTTGAATATGAATATCCATTTATCAAAAGTCACAGTTAAACAGCTCATCTTTATAACAAGCTGTGGTTTTCTACAGTAAATAATTAGTTATTGTGTTTTCTACAGTACATTGGAAGTTACTGTGAATTTTCTACAGGGAATTGCTGGTTACTGTGATTCTCACAGTACTTCTATCATTACTGCATTTTTTGGCAGTACAGTATTCTATTGTGAACTTGTATACAGTAATTTCCTTTGCACAAACACGGTAAATTACTGTAGTTTCCACATGTGTTTTCTGCAGTGAACATTCAGCCTCTCTTTTGAGTATATAATGATGAAGAAGCTCTGTTGGCTTTTACTGAGCACTGTAAACGCTATTCTATCATTGCTCATTAGAAAAAGAGTATTTCTTTGTAGGCCTGTCCTTTTTTTAAAAAAAAGGAAGTTTGACCGCGTGATATTATACACATGTGTTTGTGCAGACATATTTACCCTGAAGGAGAGATTGTACAAAAGTAGTTTAGAATGTTGGTCCTTGAATTGTGCCTCTGTCCGTGGTGCTGAAACATTCACAGCCTCAACTAATATGAAACTCTGTTTACAAAGAAATGTTATGTCAGTTAATTGTATGATTCTTTATTATGACTAATCCACCTGTGTACAGTAGTGCCCCAGGTTAACTGTATCTTAACTGTATCTAGGAATGGGCAATTTTGATTTCATGGGTGACTAAGCTGTCAGCTGTGGAATGCTGTTGATTACTATTGAAAATTATTGTTAAGGATATTAAAGAATATTTTTTACTCACCAAGGCTGGGTTTATTTGATAAAAAATATAATGTAATATTGTGAAATATTATTGCAATTTAAAATAACTGTTATCTATTTTAATCTATTTTAATTATAATTTATTTTCGTTATGGGAAAGCAGAATTTTCAGCTGTATGTATACTATTTCAGGATTCTTCAAAAGATCAACCTTTATTTGCAACATTATAAATGCCTTTACTGTCACTTTTGACCAATTTAATGCATATGATGTAATGCTTTTCCCCCATAGACAAATTTAAAAACCAAAAAAAAAATCATTAAAATTCATTAGAAAATATTCTCTGTGGTAACTCACAGATTCTTAAGACCTAAGGCATGAAGTTTCTGTAGAGTAATTTACTAATGTTAAAACATGTTCTTCTATCCCAAATAAATATTTATCATATCCAGTTTTGGGGGTAAAATCATGAGTAATGCAAGTTACGTAATCAGATTACACTTTTCAAGTAACTTGTAAAGTAACACATTTGGTTTGGTTTGACTTTATTGTCTGTTCAGATTTCCTGGACAGAAACTCATCTTTGACACTGGCATAAAAATAAAAAGTATCTTATTAGACAATGCTTACATACCACATAACAAAGCATATAGAACACACTTGTACCCATTAAAAACATGCCTAAAACTAAATATCTGAGCTACTTTTTCAAATGATTCCCATTTATTGATTGTCACCTCTCCTGTCCCCATGTTGAGAGAAATTGTAAGTGCAGAGGCGTTGTGTGTGTGCTGTGTAAATATGATGCTTATTGTAGTTGTAGACTAAATATGAACATGCATTATTCATTTAAATGAATAAAAACAATGAAATGCGAACTCAGAATATTATGCAAACTTGCAATAATTAAATGTTAAAAAACACAAATATACTTTATGTATTAAATCTCACTTTATTAACCATTGTCTTTGCTGCTTACTTTCTATGATCCTATATAACCATACTATGACTTTAGATAACCTTTTGTTGGTTTTGTTATTAAAAATAAACAAGCAAGCCCAGCCCAGGTGAGGAAAAGTAACACAAACACGTAACACATTACTTACTTGTTTTAGGGAGTAATGCAATATAATGCATTACTTTAAAAAATAACTTTCTGATCAAAACACTGATCATAATGTCTATCTGCAAGACATTTGTAGGGTGATTTTGTTGATATGTATGAACCCTGTGGCTCAGTTTGAGCATGCCAGCATAGTCTCAAACTTAATGATGATGAATCTGTTTGTCCAACCAATGAAAGACGGGTTCAGTTATTACAGAGAAATAAGTTAGGAATAATGTTTGTATTCACGGTTTTTGTGTGTGCGTCAAGAGTTAAAGGGCATCAGTCTGTATCTTGAATTGTCGCATTGAAATATTGATCATTCAAAATAGAATCCAACTTTCTATCTTGCTTCTCTTACACTCCAATTTGTCTTTTTCACTCCCCTCCTTCTATTATTTGTGACTTTTTACAATTTTTTTCGCCACTTGTATTTCCAATAGCTTTTTCCTTACCAATTCATTTAATAGTTTATATTTTCTCCCCAAGAAAAGCAAAACTGCCAGAGTTGTGGGACGGTTTTAAATGTGCTCGGTGTCTATCTCTCTTTTTATTCTTTCTCTTCTCTTCCCGCTCACTATCGCTCCTTTGCTGTCGCTCCCGAAAGACCGCTGTCACCCTCTATTCTGTTGTCCCTTTCCCTGCTGTTGTACCTGCCGGAGCAGCTTTCATTACTCTGCAAATCCCTAAAGACACTTTCTGTCTTCCTCTCTCTAATTCTCTCTTTCACACATACCCTCACACATTGTATTCCGGCACATGGACTTCAAAGAGAGAGGGGCAGTGCAAAATTTGCTGAAGGATACTCACTTTTTTGTGATGATTCAGGTGCTGTTTTTCACGATATGTAAATCATGCCAGTCTCATGGTAACATGTAATGTTTAGGTGTTGTATTAATAGTTGCCAGTACAGTGCAAACATTGCATCTGTTAATTTTTTTAAACATGTTTTCCTATTTCCAAGTTGGTAAAATTCAATAGTATAAAATAAAGCTGAAATAAAATAAATTACATATTAGATGGAAAGCATAAACAAAAATTTGAAATGTTGCCTTGCCAAATAATTGAAAAATGTTTAAGTTGAAGTACTAAAATGATTAAAACTAAAACTGAAATAAAAAATAAAGTTAAATAGACATGACAAAGGTAGGCCTACATAACTTACAAGAAAAATGAAGTTTTTAATAGTATATAAATAATACTCTCTACATCCACACCAGTAGGTGTCAGTATAAAACCAAAATGAGTGTTGTATCGACATCGCAACAAACAAAAGATTTTAGTGCACCTTTAAAAGGGAATTCTCAAATACATGCAGCACCTACAGGACGTTTGTAAAACGGCCAGTATTTGTTTTCAAAATGGTCCACTTTAAAGGGGTAAATTAAGGTAAAGACTGTGCCAAATTTAGTTTTTAACATACAAGAATAAATCAATTTAAAGGTGCACTATGTAACTTTTGTTTTATGTAACAACACTACATGCATTTTGTGGAAGGACATTGTTTTGGTTGTGCTTGTGCAGATGATTCTTTTTCTATGATTCTTCCTCATAGATAAAGAGAGAGAGATTATCCCACTACTCATAAATTATTTACTACTAGGTTTAAGGGAGATAACCAGTTTAGATTGAAAGAGTCTCAGGCTAACTAGCGGAAGACGTTACTGTAGTTATACCCGTTAATAGACACTTCATTGAAAATAGCAGCACAGCGCTACAACAACCATAATGAAATGACCCTTCACAACAGATAATGCTTTACAATGCCTGAACTCTGTTAGAGAGCTACATATGGCAATTTATCTTGTTTAATAAAATACCTTACTCGCCAGTTGAGTAATAAAAACAGCATCTCCGCGTTGCTTTTACAACGTTTCAAATCCCTCAGTTCTCGCCATCTCCGAAAAGCCAGGCCAATGTTGATTCTCGTTTTACCACGAGCTCTGTCTTGTTCTCTTTTGCCAGCAGACTCTCCTCTCACGTTTTGGAACAAGGATTGATGTTTTGACCCATTATTTGAAATTTTTCAAAAATAAAACTGCATAGTCTACCTTTAAATCCTCAGATGCACAGCATTAATCTTGTTGTAATCAAAAGTAACTAGTGATGTTTTGCAAGACAATAAAAGTTCAATCAAGTAGTCATTTACAATAGGAAGTTTATGAGTCTTCCCTGAGCCTCTGATTGTGGCTTCCCAATTGTGTTGGTCCTCAGAACAACACGGCATCTGTTTTGACAGGCTGTTGTGAAACTTTGAGGATGTGTGTGCCGTGAGACTGGTGAAACGAGCAACGAGTCAGTGTTTCTGAAATGAAACGCATTTCCTCCATTTTCATTTGCCATTCACTCTACCTCTTTTTGTCAGGAAAATTGGGTTGTTGATTCACAACTGGGATGTTTCTTTTCATACCCAGTGTCTGACTCTATCTTGCTGTTCCGTGAGAGGATGTTAATTTGTATGAAAGATGCTCTCAAGAGATGGAGCTGTCGAAATGAAAATGGATTTGGGGTGCTGTTTTCATTTTCACTCATTCTGTAAATGTGTAATCAGGAAACTTATATGCACTCTGAGAGTGAAGCAGCTTCTGCTCTTCCTGTGTACTAACAACAGAATGTAACTAAAGCCTGCCGGTACTCTGAAAAAAAATATTGGTTAAATAACCTAAAATGGCTTTATGTAATACATTTGTAATTTAATTGGCTTTATTATAGTCAACAATATTGTTTAATATGCTGTATGATTGCTTTTATGCACCTCTTAGTAACGGTTGCATAAAAAACCTGATTCATAGTGAATTGTATACTTTCATGTGTAATTCTGATTCAATTCTAGTGAATTTGTTGGTTCATATATATATGCAGCAATGGAAATTCTGATTCGGTTTGTGAATGTGAGTCGGTTCGTGCAGTCCTCACTTTCATTTATATTTACAGTATATTTATAATACATACTGGTGGTCTTGGCCAATTAAGACCACGTACACTCAACAGGAAGTAAGTGCGCAAGACTGTCCCAGGTATGACAAATGCCAAAGCTCAGTGCACTTAGACCGCGTGTCCACCAAAGCTTTTTAAGCCAGATGTGGCTCGTTCTAAATTATTTTGTTCCGTTATTATGCTTGTTGTTATCATCTGTTGACGTTGTCCCGTTCCCCCCTCCTCTTTGATTGGAGGGCTGGGTAAATAGTGGCAGTGATAAGCGCTGCGTTTTACCCAAAAATGTAACATTCTTCAACTCTCGGCAACCGCTTCAGTGTGAAATAGACGCTCAGCGCCTTGTTACGCTCATAGCGTTTTAAATACGTGGCGCTCTCATTGAAAACAATTGGAAAAATACGCTAGCCTCTGGAAAAATGCTTTGGTGGACACACGGCCTAAGCGTATCCCGTCATTCATCATGTTCAGGATCTTACGTGCCCTGATTTCGCGTTATTTCTAGGAAAACTTTCCAGTTTAATTGAAATTAATTAGATGGTACATAGCATTTGCTTGTAAAACATAAAGCAGCGGTATTAATTAACAGCGGGACATAATTGCACCATTTTACCGTTTCTGCTTATTAAAGTAAAGTATGAGTGTTACACACCACAAGCGGTCATTTACGGGTCGTTTACGGTAATGATCTTTCGGCACTACATCCTCTAATATTTTTATCTTGAGCCAAACACACTTCGTTCAAGCTTTTTTTTGATGAAAGGATTTTTTTTATGAAAGAGTTCAAAAAAAGTATTGTCTGGACCTCCGCTGGGAAGAAAATCTCATATCTCATTCTCATTCTAGTGATTCAGTAGGGACAGTCCTCTGTTTATGTTGATATATTTATTTCATTATAGTGAATCAGTTCATTCAGACAGTCTTCTTTCTCATTTATAGCAATGAAAAGTCTGATTCATTCTAGTGAATCCGTTCTTTGGGACAGTCCTTTCTCTCATGTGTAGCATTGGAAAGTTTGATTCATTCTAGTGAATCAGTTCATTCAGCTAGACCTTTCCTGTATGTGGTGTTAAAATTCTGATTCATATTGATTCAGTTCTTAAGGACAGTCCTCTCTCTCATATAGCATGAGAAAGCCAGATTCTTCCTAATGAATTGGTTCATTCAGAAAATCCTCTTTCTCACTGGAAAGTCCCATTCATTACTGAATCAGTTCAGTTCCTGTACTTTGTTTTGACTTAGTTATGTAAAAATGTCTTTTGTTTCAGAAGAAAATACACCTCTGATTGAATTTTGAAAACATACTGCCTCATTGTGTAACTTCAGCCTATATTTTGTTGCTTATAATGATGCTTTAATTTTTCAGAGCAGTAGCTCAACTTTAACTACTTCAAGCTTGTAGAAAATTTTCGAGTAGTTTCTCACTGTTATCGGGATCAATCCTGGCCACTTGCTTGAAAAGTTCATGAGATAGATGTAAAGCCAAAGAAAAACATTAGATAGAGTGTTGTTGTTCTTCAACTCTGCATGCAATTTGATGCAAGGTGATCACCACCACCTTAGGCAGAAAATGAAGTTTCTGTTTCTTTGTTTCTGTTTCTTGTGCGCTCTCTCTCTCTCTCTGTGTCTTTCTCTCTCTCTCGTTGGTTCTTCTGTTCCTGTCAGCTGTAGTCTCTGTATGTGTCTACCTCCATCTGTTCCCTGTCTCTCCATATCACTTCCTTTCTTATACCTCCTGCCTTACTTTTCCCCTCTGTTGGGTTTCTCCTCTCTATCCTTCTTTTAATGTGTGGCGGTGCGGTTTTCGCTGAGAGCTGTGTCATTGCACTCAGCAACTCTTTTATGATGCCTCTCACATGCGCATCTACTTGTTCCTCGATCGGCTCATGACTGTAAACTCTTAGTGACTTGACGTGGCTTCAAACCTGATTCCTCGGAGACTCGTTACATCACACAATTCATTTTCAACTCTGTCTATCTTTCTTTCTTTTTTTTTTCCTCATGACAACATCATGTAGGGCCCTATGAAATCAATGTTGTTGTTTTATACAAAATTCTGTTGGATTTTTTGGGGAAAATAATAAATCAAATAATAAATTGATTTACTAAATCAACAATTTATTAAAAGATTTACCAAAATAATAATAATGTGTAGGGCCTATGAAATGTTACATTTTTTTATTTTTTTCTTCCATTTTAATGGTTTAATTAGATTTTATCTAATCAATTCATAAAACTTTCACAATTTTTTTTTTATAATAGGCTCTTATGAAATGTTTTTATTTGCCACCCAGAAATTCTGTTTAGATTTTTTTTTTTTTTTTTTTTGGTTATCAAATGGAGGCATAAACCGAACAATTTATTTAATCTTTTAAAATGTAATCAGACTATTTTTTCGGCAAACAAAATGCTGCGCAAAAACAGACAAATCATAGCAAGACTTAGTCAGCAAAGAAGAATAAAGGGGCATAACCGAAACTGAAAAATGGGAACTGTCAAACATTAAAAAGGATTCTGTCCAAACAACACAGAACAACTGCAGCAAAGTGTCAGCAAACCCCAATATTCTCCCTGAAGACCTTTTCCACAAAAAACTGACCACAGAAAACCTTACGAAGCCAACATCAGTAAAAGCGCTGCAACTGCTAAAAATGTAATCTCAGACACCACTGCTAAAATGTGAAAAAGATGGTGTTCTGATCATAAAAACTGGACATTTGGAGCACCAAGATGAACTTCGTCTGCCCTGGTCAGCTTAATCACCTGACTTGAATATTACTGAACTACTGTGGGCAGTTTGGGAGAGAAGACTGAAAAGCAGCTTCTCTCCTTCAACATCTCTGCAGAAACTGGCAGATGTTCTGATAGACGACAATCAGCTGAAGACTATTTAAAAGTTATATTAATCTATTCTAATAAGGTATATACTGTATAAAGACGAGATGTAAACATCTGTTACGATGGTAGACATTGTGTGATCACAATTATGAATATGGGACTATACTGTAAGCATGAAGCTTGCGGTGTCAGAATGCCCATCTGTTAGTCAAGGCCGAAGCAAGACGCAACCCAGAGAAACGCGGCTTAGATAGTCTGACGGCAGATAAAAATAACAATAAATCTGTTCTACAGTAGGTCTGTTCTAGAAATTCACACACGCACATTGGAGCTTCTGTGTTTTGCATATGGAATGCGCACTTTTGTAAAGAACCACTGGACAATAAATGACTTTCGATTGATTCTTTACAAACGTTCGCATCAAATATGCAAAACCTCATTGGTTCTCGCACATTAGAGCTGCTTCTTTTCCTTTTAATGGAAATTGGGCAAACCCACTTAAAGGTGCATACCGACACCTTTATGACAGCTGACGTAAAATAAAGGATCGGGCTAAGGATAGACGATAATGATCAGCTCGGGACATCCCTATCGTATTTCATATGATTCATTGTACAGTAAATGGCATTTTTATGACTGTATTGTATGTTTCCGTCTGCATTGCGGAAATCCTGCATTGCGGAAATCCCTAATTATGACATGTATTATTAGAAAACTGTTATTGGTTTCTCTCTGTCTGTCTTCAGCGTGGAGCCGGGCTGGCAGAGGGTCGTTCAGGTGGATCTGGAGGTGGATGGTGTCGGGAGCACGGTAGGCAGCAGGTCCATCTTCTGGGCGGTGGAATACCCGGGCATCAGGGCCGGCAATGAGGAAACAGAGACGCACATCCACCTGGCACAGAAAGACCTTGTTGGCATCGTGCCGTTGGCTATGGTGAGAAAAACGTCATATCAGCTGTCTCTCAGGAAGGTGATGGGTCTCTTCGGGGAGTGCTGGGACGGAAAGATAAAAGAGGCAGGAGGTCATGCTTTTTAACTGAAATGAACCGTCCAGGTTGTCGTAACCACTTTTCGGTTTAGCATAATCTCATGTTTTAAAGAGCAATGATCCAGTAAAAATCTTAAGGACACGGGTGATGAGAATCAAACATATTAAATTGCAGTTAAGCTCTCAAGCGTAATTTGCACTCTAGCTGTTAATTTTAACTTCTACCCTTTTTCTTTTTGTTAAATAAAATTAGATGTGAACCTCATCATTCAAGACACATTATTGCCATTTTATATAAATTTAGTGAATGATGTTTGATTAATCGGAAAAGGAAACTTGAACAAATCACATGAAAAAGAATTGCTTTTAATGTTTTTAGGTGGTCTACTCTTTTATGTTGGCTAATTTTAAAGTTTTAAAGTTATGCTTTCAGTTTTAAATCACCATAATTAGGGATTGATTTACAGGAATTATCCAATCCAAGGCTCTTATTAAAGCACTTCTATTTTTAAGTTTACATTTAGTCACTCACCAATACCTAAAAAACATTTGAATTCACAAAAGTTTAATATTAGTCTCTTATAATCATTTTTAATCAGAATAATCAGTGCTTGCAGAAAGGAAATGTGCTTATTGATGTGATGGTTAATTATTTTTCTGTGATCATGAACACCATCTATTCTAATCTGTGTGAAAGAGTATTCAGGCTCAGCAGTCGCTTTTCTATTGCTTCTGCTATGTGTTAAGAAGTTCCAGAATTATTAAATTGGATTCTTTTATTGTAATTGTATCATTTTGCTTCAAAAGAATTGGCTTTAAACAATGTTATTTGAGTAATTGCAGTCTTGTGTAGCTAATTTCCATGTGTGTGTATAGAACATCAGTCATTACCTTCGTTCCTGCTAATTCTTGCGTAGTAATTATACATCATACAGAAAAATCAATGCGAGCATGCAGTCTCCAACTGAGATTTACACAAACATCAACTGGCCTGTTAATGAGAATGACAATATAATAATTACATAGCAATTCAATGTCACTTAAACTCTCACTTAAAGGTTAAGAGTGCCGTAACGTTGAGGCTCTTATGAAATGTTTACATTTTTCTAAAGACATTAGATCAATTTCCGTCTCTCTTTAACACATACTTCTTACATTTCCGAAATCAATAATGTTTTGTCCATTTGCCTACGCAATAATGGAATCAGTTTGCTGCAGTCAATGAATTTTCTCCAATATTTTCTCCAGTAGTTTTCCATAAGGTTCTGTAATAATTTAACATTGAAGTAATAGGGGGAAAAAGGAAGTGTTGAGTGGAGGCAATATGGCCAGGTTTTAAATATGGCCAGACACTTGCATGTGTCATATTATTGCATGCGTGTTTTATCAGACATTAGAATGGCCGCATATAAAGGCAGTACGGGCATCACATTTGGTGTACTAATTCAAACAACCAGTTCTTTATACCTTTGCATCGTAAATAAGCAGAAATAGATTGTAAGAACAGTCTGAGGATCCAATGGAGTTCTGAGGTTTAGTCACAAGCTCTTTTTAATAGGCGTATGTCACACTTCCTGCTTCCGGAACGCGTAGTAGGGATTCAGAACTTCCGGTCAACAGTATTTCTCCATAAGGATTTAGATTATCAGCCATAATGTCTAAACCACCCGAGGTAGACTGACCAGGAGCTATGAGTTTGTGAAACGAAGGTTTTTGCTCCTGTAGAAGCTATAAGTTCGTATGAAATCAACCTTGTTTTAAGAAAAACATGTTTTATCCGCGATCTTATGAAAAAAACTACACTACCCACAATCCTAAGCGTAGCAGCAACGTCTGCTGATTGGTCCAACTCGATGTTACCATAGAAACGTTTACCTAACTGGCGAACGGCCCGTCGCTGTTGTTGTAGTGTACCGGGTTGCTCTGCGTCAGGACGTAGACAGCCATAACTCAGCTTTCACGCTTTTCCACTTGAGAGTTTTCATTTACCATCCGAACCACATCGTCATATGTGACTTCAGGCAGGTTGCGGAGAGATTTGGTCCAGCAGTATCTATCGGACTCTGCCATTGTAAAGAGCTAACCGGAAGAGCTGTATCCCTACTAAAAGACGTACTTCCGGTCTTCAATTTTTTCGTGATATAGGCCTATTTATACTTTGCATTAGTTAAATATTAGCAAAACCCATAGACAGATGTAAATGGTGACCAATAATGATTTATGAAGAAGAAAAAAGGGTTTCTGCCTGACAGCGACGATATGATGCCTCAACATATTTGCATTTTTGATGAGGTATTAGTGAAAAACATACCCTGTGACGGCATAGTAATTAATCACCCTTGTGTGCCCTCTCATCTGAGACCCTGTTTGGCCATCAGAGGGATTGCAGAAGTCTTCAACAGCTGGGATTCAATGCTGTAGTGCTTGCTGTCACACTTCACTGTCCCCTCACTAATCATTTGGCTGAGGTTTTGGCTCTGCTAGACAAGGTTCCTCTGCCACTTGCTGCTTGTTGGTTCACCCCATAATTGTCTGGCACGCCGTTGTGGTATCTGTGGTCTAACGGGAGGGTTTTGGCGGGGACGGGGCTCTTGCTTCAGACTCTGTAGGGCAGAGTGAGTGGTTTAGCTATCGCTTTGCTCCAGACGAGGTCTCAAGTGGAGGAGCGCAGGGAGTCATGCATGAGCAAGCAGAAGGATTTTTCTCAAAAATTTTTTTGGGGATTCTGAAGAGGGATCCGCTCTCTTTTTGCTGGTTTTTCATGAGCTACATTGTTCCAATCCTGACAATAACATTCTTACATTATAAGTATGTAAATAGGATACCAGGGCCTAATACAAATTATTTTAAGATATATTTACATATGCCGATTTTTCAATTACATTATTTATGTATACAAGTACTTACTGATAAAAGCCCGTGAATTATTTGTGGCAGATAAAATTGCTCTCAGTGAAAGGAAAATTATGCATTACAGAAGTTATGCGGTAGTTATAAGTTGTTAATTTGTTAATCTTGACATAATTGTAGTAAATAATGTGTAAAATAATTGGCATCCTTGATAAATGCTGCATACAAATTTTCAAATGAAGAAAAAACTGAACTCCATGAACTAAAAAGCTTGAGCTCATTTTAAAAACTACAAGGTCTGTCAAAGGAGAACTCCGGTCAATTTTAACATTGAGCTAATTTTTTTGTACATTTGGAGTGCTGTCAATACAGAGAACAACGACAAAAATCGGTGTTGCCTACACCGAGTTATTCTATTTTTAAAATTTGCACCCTGTTGACTTCAATAGGGCAAGTACTAAACCTGCTTTTAGCCTCTTAACATCCTTGATGTGTCATTACAAGTGCACAGAAAATGTGAGTGATTCCTTCAGAGTGAACACGAGTGAATCTGACTGCAGTAGATGTGAAAGAAATGTATAAAAATGATGTTATTTAAGCCAGCGCAAATACCTTTGTTTACATCCTGTTTTTCGGTTGAAGTCCAAAGTAGTCGATTGCCGAGTTCAGGCGCGTGATCATAGGTACTAAACCTATGCGTGTGAACTCGACAAACTGTAGGCAACACCGATTTTTGTCGTTGTTCTCTGTATTGACAGCACTCCAAATGTACAAAAAAATGAGCTCAATGTTAAAATTGACCGGAGTTCTCCTTTAATTGTTAATTGAATTAATTATTGTTAACCAATTAATGAATCATATTAATTGCATATATACATCATTGTTCAAAAGTTTTGAAAGAAATGAATACATTTATCCAGGAAGAATAAATTAAAAGTGACATTAAGGACTTCAACAAAACTGGTCGTGAAAATAGGAAAATTGCATATCGGTTCAAATGACACAAAGCAAATTTGCGCTACTTTATTATGCAATACACTGTGCTAATTTGCCAAGTTAATTCATCGACAGTCCTAATAATGGCTTGGATAATGAAATCAATTAATCGATTTCAATCCATCTTCATTTTGATGAGCCGATACTGACTCTTAAATGTAATCTGTAATGTTTGTGAAGTTTTCTTCACACATCAACAGAAAACAGCATAGTGCATCTGCTATTCAATAATCACAATAAGCTTTGTTACTTTTGATATGAAACAAAGTCTCAACTTTCAAATACTATCAATTGTATCACAAAATCAAACTATAAATGTCATCTTTGATGTGCTGTCAATATAGCCCTAGTCCTAATATACTCCACATATATACCTAATATATATAGTCATTATCAAAGCCACAGCAAAGCTGAACTTTAGTGTTAAAAGGTGTTGTAGCTGGATGACTTCCAGCCATTACTTCTGCCTCCTAGGCAAACATCTAATTAAACTCCACTTCAAGGCCTTTCATGGGTTTTCAATCCTTTGAAAAATGCTGTTCAATTGCTGTTCATTTTGTGAATCGGCACATTAAAGAGAAAATCATACAAATGCATCACTGCTCAAAAAGTGCTGCTTTTCCACCTGAACACTATTTATGATATCAATAGACAGTAATACAAAACATAATATTCACAGATATTTCATCATTTCTTAAAGGGGCAGTTCACCTAAAAAGTTGTATTATTTTGAGTGAACTCAAAATGGCTGAGTTTAAGGCTGGGCCGTAGCTAGAGGATTTGGGGCCTCCTAAAAAATATTGATGTGGGCCCAGACCACCCTCCACCAATATCATATACTGTACAATAGATGAGCATGGAGGCCCACATTGTAAAAAGCAAGAAATTTGTTGAATAATAATAATAATAATAATAATAATAAAACCAATTTTAAAAAAGTGACAGCAAAATAATGTTGTTGTTTTTTCCCATCAGTCTGTTATAATTCATAAATCAAAAAGTAAACATTTAGAAATTGACAAGAATGCAGTCAAATTGAAAAAATAAAATCATTAAATGTCTTAATTTTTTAATAAAGATAATATGGAACTGGTAATATTATTAAAGGTATTGTGGAGGATGTTTCCGAATTTTAGAAAAGAACCGCCCTCTCCACTTGCACATGCGCAACACTCTACCTGCTCCTGAGAGGGAACGCCTATTAAACTAGCCCAATTCTCCTCGTGGACGCTCTGTTTACAATTTGCTATCGGCATCGCTCATGCTTACTTTCTAAAAGAAGATTTGCACTTTTTCCACTATGCCATGAGGGAGGAGGGGCGGGGACGCAATGATAAGACGATCGCTCGGATGGATCTCATCTCACCCATATTTATGTACGAAAAGTTTCACCGCAAATAAGACTACTGGTACATTTAAAAATCTGGCCACCGTAATAACTACTAATCATGCAAATTACAAAATAAATAAACTAATCTTCCCTGGAAAGTTACAATATAGACGTAGATAACTTTTACTAGCAGTGATTTGAAATGGATTTCTCCAAATAGCATGCCAAACTTTACCTGTCGAGTGGAAACTTCGAATCGCGACTGAGGCATCAGTAGGAAGCCCAACCTGTGTTTTGAGCACACGCCATCGTGTGAATGATTGTCCCAAAAACACTCTTGTTTCTATCTTCTGCAGCCTTTCTCTTCTCATACACCTCGTAGACTTTTTTTCTCTTGTGGCAAAAGTGCGCATGCGCACCTAGGGACGAGCACGTACGACGGCCTTACGTAAACATATCACCAGAATGATTGACAATTAGGAGGACCAATAGTCTTGATGATCCACCCGGAAAAAGAAAATCCTCCACTATACCTTTAAATAAAGCTAATAAATGTATACATCCAAGTGCAGTGAGTTGTATTGGTGTTTTCTTGATGTAATAAAGACATCATCAGCCGGCAGGTCAGGAGCATAATATAAAATGCGTTGTGACTCGTGTCAATTTTTTAACTGTATTTACAATAGTGTAAAAAGACAGGGATTTTGAACACGTAATCGTTCGGTGGATTGTGGTGCGCACCGATAATGAAAAGGGACAGAACCCGGCAGGCTGTAGACGGTAGTTTTCTTATTCCCAGCGAAATAACAATACAACCTGTCTTTAAGAACGTCTTGATCGACTGGGATACAACAACTCTCCTGGCCTCCCTCTCCTTCTTTTCATGGCGTTTCTGGTGCCCTGATTTCTGTTTTCTTTCAGTCGTTTTTCAGTCAGTAAATCTCTTGCTCTTCCGCCAAATTCATCGTTAACTTCACGCAGCTGCCGCCTCAACTCTGATTGGTTCTGTTCACGAGCTGGGGCGGGACTTACAATGTTATCAAGTCCATCTGATGTTTGTCTCTGACTGAATAATTAATAAATACTTTAGATCGGACTAAACCATTTTTAAGGAGGTAAGTGAAGCAGATATTTAGAAAAAATATTGAACTAAATTGCATGTTTTTGTGGTTTTCATTTAAATCTCAGGCATACAACTAATATAAATATTAGAATTATTCATACAACAGGGGCCTATATAGTATAGCTGATGGATTTTGAGGGGGCCCCTATAATTGTCACCACCTTTCACCCCACTAGCGACGGCTCTGGTTTAAGGTGTCTGGCGGTCAAACATCTTTCTGGCTGATCTTGCTGACAGTAGTGTTGTCGAGGTCAGTCGATAGCCTGGCTGATGATGAAGAGTTTGCAAGATGTCCGGGAGATTGCATACTCCAGAAAAGTTTTCTGCGGAGACGGAAAGGAAGCAGGAGAAGCTGTGTGCCTGTATGATTGGAGTCAGTGAGGTGGTGGCTGGTAAAAACTGAAATCTTATTACATAGTATGAGCAATTTTCAAATCAAATGACTCTTATTGTCACATCAGCAACAGCACATGAAAAGTCTTGAACACAGTCCAGTGCAGAATACAATTAAACAAAATGCACTATACACAATATACACAATATGCTATGTAAAAATATAAAAGGTAGAGGCTACTCATATAATACACATCATTTTACAAGTATACACATCATCCGTCTGTACGTCGTCCATCCATTCATCCATTAATCCTTCTATCTAGCTATCGTTCTATTGGTCTATCTATCATTTTATCGTTCTATCATTTTATCTATCGTTTAATCGTTCTATCGTTTCAATCTATAATTTTATCTATTGTTTTATCGTTTTATCTATCTTTTTATCATTCTATCTATCGTTCTGTCTTTCTGTCTATCGTTCTATCATTATCTACTGTTTTATTGTTCCATCTATCGGTTTACCGTTCCATCTTTCGTTTTATCGTTCTATCTATTGTTTAATCTATTGTTTAATCTATCGTTTAATCATTCTATCTATCGTTCTATCGTTTCAATCTGTATTTTATCGTTCTATCTAGCGTTTTATCTATCATTCTATCGTTTAATCTATTGTTTTTTCGTTCTATCGTTTTGTCATTCTATCTATCGTTCTATCGTTTTATCTATTGTTTTATCGTTCTGTCTATTGTTCTATCTATAGTTCTATTGTTTTATCATTCTATCTATCATTCTATTGTTTTATGTATCATTTCATCGTCCTATCTATCGTTCTACCTATCGTTTATCTATCTTTTTATCGTTCTATCTATCGTTTTATCTATCGTTCTATCTTTTTATCTATCGTTCTATCGTTTAATCTATTGTTTTTTCGTTCTTTCTATCGTTTTATCATTCTATCTATCGTTCTATCGTTTTAGCTATTGTTTTATCGTTTTATCTATCGTTTAATCATTCTATCTATCGTTCTATCATTTCAATCTATTTTTTTTCCTATTGTTTTATCGTTCTATCGTTTATCTATCTTTTTATCGTTCTATCTATCGTTTTATCTATCGTTCTATCGTTTAATCTATTGTTTTATCGTTCTATCGTTTATCTATTGTTTTTTCGTTCTATCTATCGTTTTATCATTCTATCTATCGTTCTATCGTTTTAGCTATTGTTTTATCGTTCTATCTATTGTTCTATCTATAGTTCTATTGTTTTATCATTTTATCTATCATTCTATTGTTTTATGTATCATTTCATCGTCCTATCTATCGTTCTAGCTATCGTTTTATCTATCGTTTATCGTTCTATCTATCGTTCTATCATTTTATCTTTTTGGGTGTACAGTGTTCCCTTTAGCCAATCAGATTTTAGTGCTCGACTTGATTGTGATTGGCATTCATTGTATTTACTATTATTCTTTTTTTTGCGGTAGATATTTTCTTGATCCAGTAACGTGTCCCCAAGCAAAATCACTGCCCCTGTTAATTCTTTCTCTGAGGCAAGCGTCCTGAGGCCACCGTCTTGACGTTGAAGGACCTGTACTGTCTGAGTAATTGTGTAATGAGAATAAACCTGTTCTTCACTCCAGTGAATCATTTAATCATTAAAGTCCTGGATTCCCATCATAAGAAATCTGGCCCCTGGAAGCAGTAATTCATTTTCAAAGTGCTCTAGGCGAAAACTATAGAGGTGAACATGGGAACCAGAAGCCATTGTACTGAGAGAGTCACGTCAGTTAAAATGCTAATCTACTCACGGGCCAGTGTGGGAGTTCCCCCCTGAGCCAAGCGCTCCGGCGGTCGGATGTCAGATGAGGCGCGGTGATGTACTGCTACCGACCTTTAGGAGGTTACAAGCCCCCCTGTAGGAGCTGATCTTTGGAGCCCAATGACATGAATTAAGCGGAGCGTGAAGAGCCCAGCGTACCGAGGCATCGTGATTCTGCCACGGCCCGAGTGAGTCCCACACCGAGGGTCACTGTAATCTCGATTAATCACCTCCAACAGATGGCCTCCACTGAGAGAAAGAGAGAGAGAGAGAGACAGCTCAGGGCGGTGTTGACAAGAGTGTCGCCCCAGCTTTGCTTTACATCAAGCTTTCATCAGTAATTAGTTTTAATTAGGCTAACAGGCCACATTGTCTTTGAGTCGTGATACGGAGCTAATAGGGTTATGAGGGGTAGAAATAATCCTTTTAAACGCAGTAATCTATGAGTGACCTCTGCACAGGTCACCGGTTTTGAACGTAAATGATTCATAGCTCCGGTGCTGTCGCTCTGTATTTATGGATTATTAGCTTTCTTGGTCTGTATCTGTCTTCTCTCACTCTTTCTTTTAATTTGGTACATATTTTTCAATTAATGGTGTCCTTGCTGTTAATCAATTTGAACAAAAGGACGTTTAATAGCTTCTCTAAAGCTCAGTAGCTCAACTGCGCTGCAACAGACCTCTGGGACAGACTGAGAAAGAGAGAGAGAGAGAGAGAGTGAGCGAGCATCAAGGGACAGATGAAGAGAGCTGAAGTTTTATGAGAAAATTTTCCACTTTGAAAAACATACTGTGAGAGCGGTGGAAAGGCTCTCAGGTGTACATTGGCTGCCTGACAGAGACTGAATTTGTCATCTATTTCAATACCGCGTGGCAGAAATGACTCAGAGAGGAATTGAACGAGGGATGAAAAAAGAGAAAAATCAGCCGAGCCTTATGAGTGAAGTGAAAGATATTTCCCTCCAATATGTGTCTCCTGTCCAGTGTGTGTGTGTGTGTGTGTCTGTAAAATGATGTGTTATGTGGGTCATGTGAAGATAGATCTGCCGCTCAGTAATTGAGGCAGATCAGATTTGTCAGCACGTCCTGCCGTGGCTGTTCTTTGAGCTGATTCTCTCTCGCCCTCTCTCTCTCTCTCTCACACACACACACGCACTAATTTTATAACTTATTAGTTCAGTATGCATATATATATAGACAATTGTACTTGCTCTTTTGCACATACATGCCAAAACACATGCAATTTTCTCAAATCATTAAGAAATTCAAATTTGATGTGAAAAAGAAACGAATTGTTCCGAGACCTAAACTTATTGTTTTGAGAAAAACAGTCTCATTTTGAGAAATGAACCAAAGCAATTGAGAAAGTGTATTAATGTAATTTGTAATTTATGTTATTAAATAAACATTTGCTATGAAAGAAACTGATTCTTTGATTAATAGAAATTTTAAAAGCAGCATTTATTTGAAATAGTTTCTTGTAACATTGTATGTCTTTATTGTCACTTTTGATCAATTGAATGCATCTTGCTGAATTAAAGTATTAAAATTAAATCTTACTGTCCATAATTTTTTTTATGTAGTGCTTGTATGTGCAATACTGTGAAAAGATGTATTATTATTTCAAAATTAATACTATAATAGTTTTTAATAATATTTTTTTTTATTTTCAATAATCATTATATTTGTTAAATTAAATTAAATTGATATTTCGTGACATTTTTTTTCCTTTAAAAGAGTTTTTTCTTGGTACAATTAGACTATTTCATTATTAAACTCAATCACGCCTCAAACTCAAAACTCAAAATGTCAAGAAAAGTTCAAAATCAGTTCAGAATTCAGAAAAATCATGGATGGATCCAATAGTGATAAACGGTAATCAAGACATATGAAAGGATCATAAGTGATATTTGCATTGGACACTGACCTTTCAAATGTTGTCCTGTCTGCAAGTCTGACTGCTGTACGTAATTGTACTTTTTAGCAGTAGTTTGCAGACATCAAAATCAGATATAAAAAAAATAGAGTTGTGCACTATTGATAAGATTCACTAACTGCCTGTACACATTTGGCACATTTTGAGCTAGAGAGATAGTTAAACTCACACAAACATTCACTAGAATGTCAACTGAAAAACTGTTCACCGCTCACTCATTTTTTTTTTACTCAGTGTTTAAAAGGCCTGTCGTAGAGCAGCAAGTTCCTGCCCTCGATTTGATGGTCCGCTCTCATGAAAGTCATTTTGCTTTTGGCCAAACGTCCAGTTCTGCCAGCTGCACATTAATAACCAGTAAAGATAACATGTGTTTCCAGCTCAGTGCAATCACACAAACACCCCATTCCAACCCTGCTGCATATTCAGACACTAGAATGAAAAAAAAAGAATGTGTTTGCTGCCTTTTTAGAACAGATGTGCTATGAAGCATATAAATGCAGAGTTTGAAGTGGCTGTTCTCTGGAAAGCATAGTGGTTTGGCATTTAAATGCACCAGTTATGTGGTGTGGTCCACTGTTATGGTTCAAAAATATATTTGAGGTGTAAATAAACTGAAACTTGGGCAAAACATGGAGGTGAAGACGTTCTTAGTTTTAATGTACAGTTACCAGCTCCTCTCCTCTCCTCTCCTCTCCTCTCCTCTCCTCTCCTCTCCTCTCCTCTCCTCTCCTCTCCTCTCCTCTCCTCTCCTCTCCTCTCCTCTCCTCTCCTCTCCTCTCCTCTCCTCTCCACACCTTTCCCTGTCCTATTCGTCCATTATTTTTCTTTTTTTTGCATTTCGTGACACTTTCCATTTGTCTTTTTCTTTGCCTTTTTCTTCCCCAGTTCCTTTCGTCTCCCTTCCTTTCCTTTTCTTTCTTTGTATTTCCTGCCTCTTCCCCTTTGCCTTTACTTCTTTTCCTTTCCTTACTTTGCATTTTCTTTTCACTTCATTTTATTTCCTATAATTTTCACTTCCTCCTCCTTTTCCTTACCACTTCCTCTTCCATTTCTCTCCCTTTGCATTCCACTTTTTTCCCTCCATATTTTTATTTCCTTTCTACATCCTCTTTATTTTTCATTCCCTTTCCACTTTTTCTGTCTTTCCTTTCCTTTCCTTTCCTTTCCTTTCCTTTCCTTTCC
The DNA here is from genome assembly GCF_964197995.2 of Scardinius erythrophthalmus. NCBI lineage: Eukaryota > Metazoa > Chordata > Actinopteri > Cypriniformes > Leuciscidae > Scardinius > Scardinius erythrophthalmus. The sequence continues at coordinate 23,667,290 of NC_138240.1, forward strand.
TTTCCTTTCCTTTCCTTTCCTTTCCTTTCCTTTCCTTTCCTTTCCTTTCCTTTCCTTTCCTTTCCTTTCCTTTCCTTTCCTTTCCTTTCCTTACCTTTCCTTTCCTTCTCACCTCTCCTCTCCTCTTCCTGTAGGCTTTGATTTAGACTATGCGAGTGTATCATATTACATTTCTTAGCATGCTGTGACACACATTCTCTCCACAATGACAACTCTGAAATATGAATCCCCAGTGCCTAATCCATTAGTCTCTCTCTCCTCCTCTTTTTCTTCCCTCTCGATCACTTGCTCTCTAGTTGAATTAGCATGATAAAGTGCAGTAGTTAATTGGAGCAGCCATGGAGTTCATATGTGCCATAACGCAGGTAATGTTAATGAACAAGGCTCTCGAACGCTGATGAATAATGTCCTATTCACACATATTTCTTATACTCAGTTCATCTAAATCATAGATTCACAAACAGTTCAAATGAGATTCATAGTCTCTAGTTTATTTTTTCTTCTTTCATTTTTAAAGAAGTCTGTGCCCCAGAGAACATTTTCACATACTCATCAGTGTGTGTAAGTCAGTCAAAAACACTCTTTTGTTTGTCAGGTGCTTGGTGCTCCATTAGTTTCTATGATGAGCACTTCAGAAATCTTAAGCAAATTGAATGAAAAAACTAATGCGAAGATGCACATTGATTCAAAACCCCTTCAAGCTTAATAGAGCTTCAGTTTAGCCGTTTCATCCTTGGATCATAGCACAATTCATGTTGTCTAAAATCATATCCTGTTTCCTGCATACAAAAGCGCACCAATAATCCAAACAGGAAATTATTTGTCCCCTCCGTCAAAGAGCGAGAGACAGCGAGTCCTCAGTAAATCTGCTGCCGTAGCATCTAAATCTGCCCTCTATTTAGTTCTCATTTGTTTGTTTGATTTTTTATTTATGCATTTATTTGTTCACACCGTGCTTTCACCAGCATCTCGAGTGACGGACTGGAGAAAAAGGAGCTGACAGCCGCGCCAGAGGCAACAAGAGATGATATTACGGCATGTGTGTGTGTGTGTTTGCGCATGGACCAATTGTGGCAGAATATGTGAAAGGATGAAAAGAGAATGACAGCAATTATTCCAACCCACACATCTCACTGGTCCCCTCCTAATGCCATCCCTCCGCAGAGCTCCTGTTCCGCTGTTGCACCTCTCTGAATGCCAGACCAAGACACACGCAGAATATTAACATCGCTGATACTGAGTGAGATTTCGGATGCAATTTCAGATCTGTTTAGTGACTGGAACATCACAACACAACTGGGAAGGCGTATTCGTTGTATCGACGTTTTTGTGAACTAAAAAAATTGATTCAGTTGAGGTATCACTCAGTAGTATTCATACAATCAATGCAATCTTGTCTGTCTTGAACTTTTAAAATAAGTGTTAGGCAACAAGGGCAATGAACAGAATATGAATGAAATCAACAATTGAGTTACTCATATCTGCATTTTATCACAGCAAGCAATTTTTTTTTGAGACCATCTCTGTTTGTTAAATGTAGAAATTTGAAAGTTAAATTCTAACAAAGTTAAATAAAGAACTGGTTCTTTAAATACCTAAAGCATTTTCTTTACTTAAAAACTACAATGTTTGTATAATGTTTAATGTATTTGAGGACCGGAGAAGAGTGTCTTAGTCTGGTATTTGCTGTCTAGTCATAGCCAATACAGCCTGTGCATAGCACTTCATCTTTCATAACACAAGATTTGGGCCAAATGTGTTTAACAACTGGAGAAACAGCACCTACATATAGCTAAAATAAACTTTGCAACCTGTAAGTTGATGAAAACGTAGTGCGAACTGCCTCAGGGCCTGTTTACACCTAGTCACATCATGCATTTCCTTTGATCCGATAGCTATCCAATCGTGAAAAGACCAGGTGGTCTGAGATGTAAGACCATGTGTAAATGTAAATGCATCTGGTTGTTGCCACATTTGTAAATTTTACTTAAATATTATAGGCTATATAACATGTTTATAGCCAGATTTGACCGCGCTACTGCAACGTTCATCGCCACAGATGAGTAGCTGAGGATATAATGTGTATGTATATAATATATATACAGTACTGTACAAAAGTCTTAGGCATGTTAACCCCCCCCCCCCCCCCAAAAAAAAAAGGTTTCAGGTCAGTTCTTTATATCTTTTGCTGTAGTGTGTCAGTAGGAAATATCAGTTTACATTTCCAAACATTCTTTTTGCCATTAATTGTAATAATCCAGTGAGATTTGTGTATGCACAAGGAGTCTGACAACAGCCGGTATGATCTGATCTCACCATCATCGAGTCCGTCTGTGAAGAAACAGAAAAAACTATCAACTACATCCAAAGTGCTTTGCAATCATATCAGGGGTTTTTTCTCGACCACCACCAGTGTGCAGCTTCCACTTGCTAATATAACAATATCTTTATTTATTCATTGTTGCAGTTGGTCTGATGCTCTCAACCATGCTTGCATAATCTTTTTTGGTGCTTGGCCCCCTTAATTGCTGCTTGGAGCTATACTTGAAAATGAATCAGTTCAAAGCAATGGTTCATTTGCAGTTTGAATACCACTTCAAAAAATTAAAAAAATATCCTGTTTGTAGAATAGCCCATCATCTAATAGAATATATGATTTTTGTTGGTGCCTACTGTGCCCTCTGGTATTGACTCTAGTTAGAGTGTTACCACTAGTGTCTGAGTGTGTGTGGTTCAGGTTCTTGCTGGATGAGCTTGGTTGAGCTGCAACTGTATAGATTTAAACTGAGCAGAGAGCTGAAAGGAAAGAGGAGCAGTGGCATGGATCAGAGGGCAGAAGCAGAGAGGTTAGGTCCCATCGGAGGCAGCCATGCCGTAGGTGACAGGCCTGGCTTCGATCTGTCTGTTTAAACTCACAGATCCCACTCAGAACCTGTCTTCCCCCTGGCACTTACTTTTTCAACAGTGTGTTAACTTGTGAAAGGGATCGGTTTCAACCATCTCTTCCCACACCTTGTTATCCATCCGTTTAATCCATAATTTAATCAGTTAATCCATAATGCATTGAGGAAAGGATGAGATCACTGCTTATTTAATGTGAAGCACAAATAGCTGGTTCTAAACTACAATGGGTCATTTGTATCCAAAAAGCTTGAAAGGAAGAAAATTGAATCTTTTGTGTGGTGGGATGAAGAGCGGAATGGAGAAAATGGAAAAGGAGAGGGTTTTAAGAGGAAAGTAGAAAGATTTGTCTTTGTTGCATTCAATAAAAACATAACACAGGGAAAACAAACCAGGAGCAGGCAGGAAAGTGATGCTGAGATGTTTGAAAAGGCCATGGCCTGAATGCACAAGTCAATGCTGAGATCATGACCTGAGATTGATCCTGTGGAGATGGTCAAGATACAAGAGAGGAGAGGTGTTCTTGATCTCACCTCTGGCTGTTTCTTACACTTGACATTGTGGAGATTTCCCCTAAAGTTAGTTATATTCAATATGGTCTTCTCAGCTCAGTGTATTTACCCAAAACCTTTTGCAAAGTATAGATGAATACTTAAGAAAAAAAACAAAGAAAAAAACAAGGCACATCAGCCTAAAGTGGTCAAGCTGGTCAAGTTAAGCACAAAATGAGAATTTTTGAATCTTCGCACTGGTCTTTTTATTTCAAAGTCCAAAGAAGCATAGTAAAATGGTCTTTAAAATACCCCCACAGTGTCTTTGAAGGCGGAATTGCTTTGTGTGAAGAACAGACTGAAATAAAATGCTAACCACTGATAATCCTTATAAAATAGTTACGTGTGTTGTTGACGTCATGGCATTTGTTTATGAGACACTCGAGAATCAGTGATGTTTGATGTCTTATACAGTAGGTGCCATATTTGATTTGAGAGATGGAGAGGAGGTAAAGATTGAGTTAATAACTTAACTCCCCCCACAGGAGTGACAGATTTGCATTTTTGGTCAAACTATTCCTTTATGATGTTATTTGGAGCATAGTTAATTAACTCAACCAGGTCCCAGCCATTTTAACCAAAGTGGCATGCTGATGAAAAGAAAGTTTTTTTCCACCTCAGAGTAAAAAAAAAAAGAAAAAAAAAGACCCCTATTATATACAGTATCATGATTGCATCTTTGTTTCTCATAATTGCAACTTTATATCTGATAATGTGACTTTATATCTCACAATTGCAACTTTATATTATATTAAACAGTGCAACTTTATATCTCAAAATTGCAATTTCATATCTCACAATGTGAATTAATTTAACACACGACTAGGTGCAACCAGCTAGAAACCAAGTAAAATCATGTAATGATATTTATGTAAGATTTTTTCCACTTTTTGTGACTATATATCTCACAGTGTGACTTCATATATCACGATTACATCTTTGTTTCCCATAATTGCAACTTCATATATCTTTGTAACTTCATATATATTAAAACATTGTGACTTTATATCTTGTAATTATAACTTTTTATCTCACAGTGTGACTTAATTTATATTTTTTACTGTTTTATACTCTGAGGCGGAAAGTGGCTTTTATTGGTTATAGCTACTGGAATAAGTGTCTCCGTATAACCTTGATATCTATGAAATGTTCCATTAACCTAATTGTTGATGTTGCATTACATGAAAACAATGCCCTTAAATATGATTTATTTAAACAATCCTATTCATGTTACACGCTTATCAAATACTAGAGCAGTTGGAAATGATGTATTAGCACTACCTGAGATTTCTAATCATTATTAACCATTGAGACACCCCCATCCATCCTACAGAGAAAACTGAGGTCTCTCTATCTCTCTATCTCTCTCTCTCTCTCTCTCACACACACACACACACACACACACACACACGTTCCCTGTCTGCCCCGTTGGCTCACTGAGTCTGACCTTGACTGCTTGGCTCTTGGTAACTGCAAAAAGTTGTCTCGTTTAAATTCACCAGGGTTTCCAGGCCCTCCCACCTGACCCATTGATCTAGGTGGATTGCAGGTGTGGTATTCATGAGAGCGGCTGGGGATTTGTCCTATAAAGTTAAAATATAGTCCTGCTACGACTGCCATGTTTTATTCAAAAGCTCGTCTCCCTCAACTCCACCGATCGGGTACCAAAACTATTCAAAGTCTTATTTCCTTCTTATTGTCTCTATTTCAGTCTCTCACTTTCTCCCTTTTTACTGTTACACAAAGCAGAAAGGCACAAACCGTACCACATTTTAAAGGGATACGTAGTTCACCCGAAAATGTAATTCTGTCATTATTTACTCACCCCTCATGTTGTTTCAAACCTGTTTGACTTTGTCTTCTGTGGAACACAAATGCTGAATTTATAGCTGAAGGTATATCCTCTGCAATATTATCTATAAAATGAAAGTGAGTGAACAAAGCACCATAAAAAAAATCATAAAATCAGTCCATATGAATTGTGCAAATTTTCTTACGTAACGCAATAGCTTTGGTTGTCTCAATGCAGTCAAATCCAATTAACGTGTGCTCTGCTTAGTTAATGCTGGCAGTTAGGATTGTCAAATGCTTTTATATAGGCAATAAGCTGATGCTGTGCTTGTAGGGTGCAACATGGACACGCCACATAAGCTGTCAAATAAACACCTCTGATGACTGTCCACATTCCCTTGACAAACATTAAGCTTAAGTATTCTCACACATAATGCTCTAGCTGGTCATTACAAGCTTGTCTAAAACTATACGCACATGCATGCGTGTTTTTGATAAAGGTTTAACATACATACAGCACCGGTCAAAAGTTTGGAAACTTGTTGTTGCTTTTTAATTTTTTTGAAAGTATTCTCTCAACCTGTTAAGCTGCACCCCCACTTTTAAAAAATCCCCAGAAATGACATACCGTTACTGAAACAGATACAGTTCATGAACCCTTTGCACTAAAAGCACAAGTATGATCTCATTTGAAAGCTGACACCTGGCAGTTTATTGTAAATGTAGAATTAATTATTGTCATAATGAAAAAAAAAATTATAAATAGCTTCAAAGTTTTGTAAAGTTATTAGAAATTATTTTTTATGAAACATCCTTATGAAAATAAAATTGAAGTTGGCACTGTAGCAATCTAGAAATGCACTACAGCTAAAGCCACATGTCTAAACATTTTATGTTTAAAATCTGAAGATAATAAGTCCAAAACTCTGTATTTAGTTAAATGTTTTTCAAGACCATGTCAATGACTTTATTTTGATTTGACGCTAAAATGCTACTGATGTTTATTGCCATCTTCTAAGCATCTATCCAGTATATTGTCTCTATTGTTTTGTGGTGCAGACAAGCCCCATTCAGTCTCAGTCTCCCCCTGCACACATTCACACCTCTTCAGCCTGGTTATGGCTCGAAATATGCATTTCTTTTGTCTGCATTATAGTTACTAATGACTGGCTATTCACAGGCTATTCATAGGGTTTCAGTCCCTAATTTCTTTTCTCAAAGTTCACCTCACATTTAAACTGTATCAAATGCATTTCTTGAATAAAGAAACTTTCAGTAAGCCTTCAAAAAATCATAAAAGTATAAATTTCTAGGTTTCAGGTGCACCTAGGGCTAGCTAGCATGTTAGCTTAGCACACCATCAATACACGACAATTTATGAGATTAAAACCATGTTTGTGCTCCAAACTTACTTCATAACACCAGACAAGTGTTTTAAATAATCTTCTGTGATCTAATTTGGCTTCAGATAAAAAAAATCAGACAGAAAATATACTATTGTATGGTATTCTGCACAATGACAGTCTATATAGATTAGCATTACATTATAAATATAATCTATTATTATGGAAATACCTGGCATGGCTTGAAAAACACAGGTAACTCAAATATCATTGCAATCATGTTTATTGTCTTCAAAACATCTTTATCTGCATGTTACAGCGATCTCTTGTTAGCTTTGTGTGTATCAGTGACATCCTGGAATGTCACATGATCATGGCTCTTCTTCATGTTCCATATATGGACTATTATTGTGCATAATAGCGCCCTCAGGCTATTGGTATGAATTGAAAACACAACACATCTCAGTAAGAAGCGCTCATAATGATTACATCGACGCATTTGGGTATAAATTCAATAAATATTATTCCTGTCTATAGAAATCTGATGTAAACCTATGAGAATATATCAATATTTCTCCAAATCTGCACATTTTTGAGCTAAAGCCCTGAGGGAAGTTGTTTTGTGTATCGCTGTCATGGCGACAGCACGGGAGTTTTTTTATGAATGAAAGCGGCTGACGCGCATAATTCATATTAAAGGTATCGATTCATTTTTTCATTTCATAACTCCTGACACAAATTAAGAAATAACTGTCGCTATAAGTTTCTCAGAATACAATAGTGGTCAAATACTGAAACTTGAGTCTTATATCTTTTTAATGATGTATAGTTTGTCAAGGTATAACATTAAATCTGATAGTAACTTTGAACTATATATAAAAAAAACGCTTCAGTGCGCCCGCGCACTGGCAACGGTTAACAGGTTAAACTCACTAAGGCTATGTTCACACTTAACGTCTTTTTTGACAAGAAAAAGTTGACAACGGCGTTTTTTTAGCAAAAAAAAAACGCTGGCAGCGTTCGGTTACAAATAGCAGCCGAGCGCGTCTTTTGTTGCTATAACAACAGCTGCAACAGTAGCCTCAAAAAGGCGCTTGACGTAGGGCGTTCTTTTCAGAAAAGTTGAACTTTTTTCAACTTAAAAAGACGCTCTGAGCTGCAGAAAAAGACGCCGGCGGTGGCGTCTAAAAAAGCGCTCAGGACTTTTTTGAAAAAACGGTTTACTCCATAGGGTTATAATGTAGAACAGACGCTGGCAGTTTGAAAAAAGACGTTAAGTGTGAACATAGCCTAAGGCTGCTTTTATTTGATTAAAAATACAGTAAAAACAGTAATACTGTGAAATATTATTACCATTTAAATTAACTGGTTTCTGTTGTTATATATTTTAAAATGTAATTTATTCCTGTGATGGCAAGCTGAATTTTCAGCAGCAATTACTTCAGTCTTTCAGAAATTATCTTAAAGTCCCCCTCAGTCATTAATTTTATCCCTTAAAACTCATCTTTGATAATAAAAAAAAACATATGTAAAAGTTTTTTCCTTGAAAATAGCTTGAATATAACTCTACACCCTTGGCTCATTTAATATGCGTGGTTCTATGAATATGCAGATTAGTCCCGTCTCTGAGATCCACTCGTTGACGATCACACGCTGACGTGATTGGTTAAAAGGTAGTTTGTGATGTCAGAAACGCCATCGATTTCAAACAGCCTTTTTGATACTTTCTTTGGTTCACTGCAGTTTTAAGGAGAAAATACTCAGCAGGGGTGTTGACTTATGAATTTGCCCATGGTTTGTCTTAAAGCATATTAAAAACACCACATAGACATATAAACAACATTAAAGCTTGATTTTCACCACAGGGGGGCTTTAAATATGTCTATTGCCAAATTTACACCTCAGATGTAGAACAGAAGCGTTACTGAAATGGAATTTGGTTGTCTTTACACAGACTATTGAATGCTGCTCAGCGGTGGCATAAATGCATTTACACAGCAACTGTAACTGAAAACTTTGATACTAGAAACTGAGGTGGGTCAGAGCTGGCATAATTTACTCTGGCTTTTATGCTGCATTGCATCTTTTCTATGAATTTTGAGGGGGCACACAACATCCATAACACAGCTGTGTAAAGACACCTCTTTTATTAGTCACATGCACATTTCTTTCCTTTCTGCTTTTGTCTACGCTATATTAGCACCATTCCCTTAACTTAAAGGGGGGGGGGGTGAAACACTCATTTTCAGTCAATCTCATGTTAATCTTGAGTACCTATAGAGTAGTATTGCATCCTTCATATCTCCAAAAAGTCTTTAGTTTTATTATATTTATTAAAGAAAGATAAGCTGTACCGAGTCTTTCCGGAAAAAAATGAGCGGCTGGAGGCGTGCTGTGTGGGCGGAGCTAAAGCTGTGCTTACGCGCCGATAGCTAACAACACACAGACATTTGAAGCAGTTTTACTCGTCGTTGAAATGCAGGGAACAAACAAGAACACTTGCACAAGTCCGTTGATGCTCTAGAAAAACAAACTCCATCCACTGGTCCCTTAACGCTGGGTTCTTTGGGAATTTGTGCATGGTTGTCTTGCCCTGGCAACCAAAAACCCACTTCTTTGGTGACATTGACTTCCCTAAAGCCGAGCACAGCGCTTAGATGAGGTACTGCTTTTGCTCTATTCTCTCTCTGGTCTACGAGTGCCCGCGCTGTTCCGGGAGAAGTGCCCTTAGGACCCATATAAGGAAATTCCGCCCCATCTGACGTCACACAGGCCCATACTCGAAAAAAACTTTCCGAAACTTGTGACAAACCGGAAGGAGTATTTTTGGTACAGAAATACTCCTTCAAACGTACAATTTAATTTTTGAAACTTTGTCCATGTTTAGCATGGGAATCCAACTCTTTACCAGTGTAAAAAACTCAGAATGCATGAAATAGCATTTCACCCCCCCTTTAAAGTGTAACTTCACAGATTTTCAACTTGCTTTGTATTGTTACAGTGTGTATAGTATATGAAAATTAGCCATGTTTACTTGTTTATCACTGAAAATTGTATAATACTTTGTCTACTCTTTAAACAGCATTATGGTAAAAACGGAACACTATGGCAACAGCTCTCTCACCTGTACACGACGGTTTCTTTCAGTTTTCCGAATTTCTTCGGACTAAAACTCTGTTCGTGGTCATCCAGTTTGAAATGTTTACTACAAAGTACAAACACTGAGGTTTTTCAGATTCTTTGATTTAGGATTCTTTGCAGCCTTTAGCAATTGAATAAATCTGACTTCTGGAGTGATCATTATGTCAATGATTTTAAAGTTGCTTTTTTCCCAAGATTACAGTACATGCAAGATCTAATTAAGCTTAATATGCAAAAAAAAAAACCTAAACAAATAGGCAGATAATTTCATTCTTCGTTCATTAGATACCCGACGAAGCCGTGTAAATCAGATTGCTTAGAGAGTAATTGCTTGCACAGTAATCTGTGTAACTGGGAAGACATGTTGGAAGCTCATTTGTGTATTTCATTCCCGAGATGAAGAGGACGTGAAACTGAAGTCCAGTGTGAGAGATGCCTTCATTAAAGAACAAACTCTGGCTGTAAATTAAGTTTTTCAAATGGCTTCTGCCCAGTCTGGTGCGCAGGACTGAAGATAAAACGCACTGTTGATATTTCACCAATTAAGTCACTCAGATCAGGTGGCCTTGCTCATCTGAGGACAGCATTGATACTGTATATAGAGTGAGCTGCAATACACTGAGAGGAAGAGGACGTGAAATTGATATCCGGTGTGAGAGATTTCTTCATCAAAGAACAAACTCTGGCTGACAGTGCGACTTCATGTCGTAATACTTGCACACAGTTACACTAGCACATGTGCGTGCACACACGCATTCAGTAGTTCTTTCACACACACACACACACACACACATACTGCTGTTGTAGAGAGATGTCTCTGAGACCACAGCGCACCTCTGAACCCCTTTAATAAGATTGTGCGGTAGTTCTCGCATCTCTTTGTGCGTGTGTTCATGTGTGTGATTTTCAGAAGACTTTTTGTGTTTATTTTTATGCTTCAAAACTTCACTTCATTTTGCTTTACTTCATTTTTGCTAACTCTATTTTGCTGTACTTCAAAACAAGTTTGAGTTGGATCAGAAAGATAGTGAAAGTGAAAGTTTTTTTGTAGTTACATTGTGGAAGAAATGAGATTGTTTCTTGATTTTGTGGAAATATGAATGCCTTTTAAGGTTATACTCATGTGATTGCTATGATCTACAATGCATTCAAATCTATAATAATATAAATTTCATGCCATATATTCTACTTTAATATATAGTATATTATACTGTAAATAATGATGCCATACACATGTCGTATGTCATCTTAAATGTCGTGTGTCATGTCATATGTCGTCTTAAAATTAAAATCAATAAAGAAAAAAATACATTTTGCTTAAAGACAAGGGCATTTTTAGGACCATCATATTATTATTATTTTTAATTGTGACTTTTCATGCCAATTTAGCAAAATTTACAGTACTTTAATGTGGGGAAAAAATATATATACAGATAGATATCATATTCACGATAGGACCTTGACTTAAATAATTTTCAAACAAAATGTTTCTTTTTTGACTGTAATTTTTAATTAGAGTAATAAGAATCTTATGTACAGCACAATTGAGATAATTGGAATTTCACAAAAAACTTTAATAAAATGGATGAATGGTTATAAGTATCATTAAAGTAAATGTGCTTAATAATAATAACAGTAATTGGTCCTAAAATTAGGCTTAATTTGGCTTCATTAGGCTTTGTGTAAAAGTACATTTTTCTTTTTTCCTGTTTTGTGAACTGTTACAATAGCATCATCGGGATTACATTTCATTGCTAAAGCATGAGGTGCAGGGAATTAATGAAAGTGTTAGTAGTGGAAGAAAAAATGAATAAGATCAGATTAATTGTGAGAAACAACTTCATTATGGCTCATGAATCAGTTCATTTGTCAGCTTCTATATCACATTGTGATATCAGAATTATTTCCCTTCTTATTCAATAAACCAGCAAGACCCAATTAAAGACAGATCGAGTCAGCGAGAGGAGAATGTCACTGGGCTTGTTCACTGGTTCTCCAGATCTCCCTCCTGCTGAGAGTAAAGCGGACCAGATGAGGGCACATGTCACTGGCTCTCTCAACCTGCTTGTTAGCACAGTATCTCAGCTTGAAGGGCATTTACAGGGTTTTTTTCCCTTTCCTTTTTGGGTGCACTTAATGACTCTCAGGCCTCTTTTTTTGTGCTTTCAAATGAAGAAGGCAGTTAACATAGAGGTTCTCAGCAGGTCACTTCCGCCTGCTCTTCTGTCAGTTCAGACTAAAAGGGAATGTATTACTTTTTGCTATTAATTTCAATGCTTGGTTAATAATAAAAAAAAGAGGTTTAAAGAAGAGAAGCTGGAGTTAATCTTCAGTTTAAAGCCAATGATAGTGCATCTCGATTGGACTTAAGGCTTAAGACCCATTCATACCAAGAATGATAACTATAATTTGTGTCTAAACCAATAAATGACACTTTTCTTTTTATTATACACGTGTGTTGCAGGTATTTTGTCTGCCATTTTAAATATTCAAGCTTGTTAAATCCGGTGGATTCTGATTGGGTGTCAGTGTTTTTATCATTCATCTGCTGAAAAAATTCTGGGAGTGATTCCAACGATTTCGTTCCTCTTTTTCGTTATTGTTATAGTTGTGGTGTGGACTTCCTTGTTCTCATCACTTACTGGTTGCCATATCAACACTTTATAGTTGAAAAAATTGCACAGATATCTCTGAACATTTATTTAACCATAACAAAAGTAAATTGTCTTAAAGTGTCAAGTTAATTTTTCATCTCTCTTTTTTTTGTGTTTATTTAAAATTAGACAAATCTGATATTAGTTTAATCTTATATCTGTTATTTAACAGTCAGTTTAACAGTTGACTGTTCTTTAATGCTGAACTAGCGGAAGCTATAGTCATCTTTAAATCCCAGTTGTGCAGGTGGGGCATGTTGTAATACTGCTTTACAATGTGCCCCTATTAGAACTATGCTATTCTATTATATTCTATACTTGAGAAAAAAAATGTGAATAAAGACTTAGAGTCAATGTTCAGAAATTAATTATTATGTTTTGAACATAAAAGGATGAAAAGGATCCACCGCTAGCAATCGATTTTGATATTCTTCTAGGTATTATCAACTGGTCAGAGTTTTGAGATCACAATTGACGTGAAGGACTGTAATGTGTTAAGAGCTCACTCAAGTACTGGGGAGCTAAACCATTTAGTGCTTTGTGAGTAATCAGCAATGTATACAATGTTTAATAGGGAGCCAATGCAGTGTTAATAGAACCAGACTAATATGGTCAAACTTCCTGGTTCTGGTAAGAACTCGAGCTGCTGCGTTTCGGACCAGCTGTAGTTTGTTTATTAAGCGTGCAGGGCAACCACCCATAAGAGCATTACAATAATCTAGCCTTGAGGTCATGAATGCATGAACTAACTCTTTCGCATTTTTCATTGAAAGCATATGTCGTAATTTAGATTTTTAAGATGGAAGAATGCGGTTTTACAGATGCTAGAAACGTGGCTTTCAAATGAAAGATTGGTATCTAAGAGCACAGCCAGGTTCCTAACCGACAACTAAGACTTGACAGAGCAGCCATCAATTGTTAGACAGTATTCTAGGTTAGATAATGCAGGGGTTTTTTAGAAACTCATTTTTTTTAGAATTAAGTGAAGTGGGTATCTATAAAAAGAATTGCATGCAACAATGCTCAGAGAACACGGCACAGCTTGAAAGGAGCATGCCACAAAAATTGGCCCCAATAATTCAATTATTTCTTCGAACAAAGAAACAGGGGAGTGAGACAGAGAGTACGGTGCTGCAGTATGAGAAAATCCCTCTGCTTTGTGGTGAATTAAGATCGTCACGTTGGATCGCTTTTTAATACACCACATTTCTGTAATTATGTTATATTTCATGCCCTCGTATTTCATTATAGCAGGATTTATATGTTAACGGAGCAAAGATACCCATGAAGTGGCCGGGATGAAGGAAGGATGGACAAATGGAGGATAGCAAAGAGAGATAAAGGAAGATAGAGCATCTGTTTTTCATGCCGGTCAGATTACAGGGGCTGACACCATAAATCTTACTTATTCTCTGATGGAGAAAGGAAGTGGACAGGGAGACACTGACGATGCTCTCCTGAATTCCAACATGTTCAGTTGGCAGGGAAACCAGTCTAGCAGACTCAGTCACTGCTCAGAGGAAGTGAACACGGTGACATTCAGGCTGTGGGTCAATTTGAGAAATTCAGTTCTGACTCAAATTTCTGTATTTGTAAGTTTTTTTCCTGGACATCACAGACCTCAGAACTACTAGTTTAGTTCAGTTTCAAAAAACATGCTTCCATTTTTAGGAAAATTCTATGTTTATGTATGAAAATATTATAAATGCTCATACATTAAAACCTCAATGAGTGAAATTCTAATTAGGAGTTATGATGATGTCTTTTACAGTTTTTCTCAGTCGCTTTGGTGCATTTCTCACATCACTATTTACATTTGCACAACAGTTAGTTCAACCTCCACAACATTTAGTCATTTGTGCACATCATAGTAGCAGTTTCTCATTCCTTCCAACAAATTGCAAAGGCTTTTGTACATGCATCAATTGCTTTCATACAACTCTCTGCTGTTTTATAACATTATCATTTGCTTATGTCATGTCAGTCAAAATTAACTATACTTGTGAATGCTGAATAGTCATTCCATATAAAACTAATAGTCCTCATTTCATTGCTTGAGTCATTACATACAAAAATGTTGAACTAGTTGTCAAAATCTGTCATTTAAAAAAATAAAAATAAAAAAAAATCCTGAAAAAGTATCCTAAATTGAACAATTTGCAATTGAGCAAGAGATGATATTCACTGTGATGTAGATTAAATTATGTGACCAGACAGAGAGGAACGTCTGGATGTGCATGAATGATTACAGTCCTATGTATGTTGTATGTTCAGTTCCAATACAGTATATAGGCCTACTGCAATATTGTTTACAGTTGTGCACAGCTCTACCCAAAGGGAGTTTATGTTTGTTGTAAATAATGGTGTATTTTTTCTTTTGCACAATGCTGTGAACAAATTAGAATTGCAAAGAGCATATGCAGTAAAAATGTGAAACATACATATTCAGTGTCTTGTACTCAGTTACCTCATAAATACAGTAATGTGTAACTTTACTGTATTTTTTCAAATGGCTGTGCAAATAGTATTTAGTGCTGTCTTGAGCATTTTCAGGTAGTGTCACCAAGATCTGACTTTTATCATTGGAAAACATTCACAGAGTAAACTGACATAATGAAAACATGACTAAGCCATTTGACTATCTTGTTCATAAACGATGGTGTCAGGACTTTTCATTTTGATGACACTGACACTTTCATTGACATAAATACTTGCTTTTGAGGAATGGGCTATCCATTTTGAGCAAGTGACACACTTTTGAAGGTTATCAACTAGGTTTTGCAGTTTGTACTAATTGTTTTGAGAACTGCATTAACTGTTGTGCAAATGTAAATAGTGTTATGAGAAATGCACCAAAGTGACTGAGAAAAACTGTAACACATATTTTGGTCACGTCGTCATCATCATCATCATCATCATCATCACCATCATGTACTTTAGGCTACATTTATTAAGTAACCCAGTATATCAGAGTTCAGAATTCTAAATTTCAAAATGTTTTGTTATTATTATTATTTATGACTGTGAATTTGAATTAGCCAAAAACCACATGAAGTATTTGAATATGTAGATGGATGGATGGATGGATAGATGGATAGATGGATAGATAGATAGATAGATAGATAGATAGATAGATAGATAGATAGATAGATAGATAGATAGATAGATAGATAGATAGATAGATAGATAGATAGATAGATAGATAGATAGATAGATAGATAGATAGATAGATAGATAGATAGATAGATAGATAGATAGATAGTGAAAATAATTTAAAACACTGTGATAATGAATAACAATCAATTGCTCATCCAATTGATTACCCCAAATAATGTGTGTGATACTATCAAATTACAATTTAGCATTCTGTTTGCTACATTCAAATTCAATCCAAATTCATCCAAAAGGCTCTTTCGGATGAATTCTGAAAGGTTTATAACCCTATCCTGGTATGTCATTACATCCAGTGGAATATGGCAGGACAGTCTACATTTACAAAAGGAACTGCTCTCATACCCCTTTTCCACCAAGGCAGAGCTGGTGCTGGTTCGGAGCCAGAGCCTAGTTTCAAATCGGTTCTTTGTTTTTCCACCGCCAAAGCACCAGCTCCGAACCAGTAAAACTGGTTCTTAAGTAGCACCAAATCATTGCAGGGTCTAAAACGGAGCCAAGAAAGAACCGCTTGCGTCAGGGGCTGGGGGCGGGGTTACCGTGACCAACAAGACGAATAGAAACTTGTGACCGCCATTTTTAAATAGCAGCTAGTCGAGCTAATAGCAGCTCGATTATAATATCCGTCTATGTAAGTTACGGCGAGCTGCACGAACGCGTTGGATTCCGATGTATTTTGCAAATCCATGAGCATCCATAGTATTACAACGTCCGTTATTGTTGATGGCTTGTTCGAGATGCATCGGAGCGGCAGGGACCGATCGGAGTTGCAGGGTGTTTGAAGAGCACACGACTCCTTGTGCTTTTAGATCGCTATCGCAGTGCTTTGATGTCACGCGGCGATCGATCTGCGAGAAGCCGATGCATCTCGAACAAGCCTGGCGTGTTTGTGTTTGGCGCTACCGCACTAGCGGTTGCTGGGCAACATGAGACGTATACAGTGACGTAAGATCTGGCTCTGTTGTGGCTCTCTAGCCGGTGGAAAGGCAAACCGGTTCTAGTAAGCTCGTCAGTCGAACCAACTCTGAACCAGCTCTGGCTCTGGCTCTGAACCAGCACCCGGTTCTTGTTGGTGGAAAAGGGGTATCAGAGGACCATTCGGTATGAAGAAACACATTTTTTTACCATAAAATAACAACTGGGCCACCCTGCACTCTTCCGATTTAAGGGTTAGGGTTAGTATAAAGTTTGCCATTTGGGGCAAGTTGGGACAAGTTTGAAAACTCAGTTTCTTAGCGGTCATATCTGATGTTTTTTAGTCTGTTGTGATTTATCAATGAACCCTACATAAGGAAAGATTTATTATATGTGGACAAATGCGACACTAGGTTAGCCACTATACGTCTGCCTCTCAAAGAAATGTAAATGCATACAGGGACTGATGTTTTCTGTCTGCAACACATAAACACAAATTGCATTTCCCGTCTCTTATTAAGTTTTCCAGCTACAGTACAATGAACATCCACTCCACTAGACCACTAGACATCGGGTGCTTTGACTGGCACATTTGGCAAGCAAATGATAATACTCAAGCACTTTGACTATTATACAGGTACATCTCAAAAGCAAAGATTACCGTGCTCATCATTTTTGTGATGGCTTTTACCTTAACAGTTGAGACTGAATGAATACCTTTGGTGGGTTGGAAGTTGAAAGACGCGTCTCTCTGCCAAAGATGTAATTTTCTTCCTTTTTTCATCTCTTCACATTTGCGCGTGGCCCAATTTAAGCTGTCTGAAAAGAACTCCAAATTCTGAATTCAAAGTCTGAGCCATTTTCAGTGATTTCATTAATCTCCATCATATTATTTGGAAGGTCTTAGATCTTTTGTACAGGCAAAGTTTTCAGTTCATGGCTTATTAGTCTGCTGGGTTTGTTTAGTTACTGGGACCGTCAAAATGGATTTCAGCATATTTACAGGTTTGGTACTACCCAGTGGCCCTCAAGTAATTGAGCGAGCAGATTTGTGGTAATGAGATACTTTTGAGGAGATCTTTAGAAAAAGATATTGGCAGCAAGATGCGACCTGTTCAGAAGCAATTAGGTCAATTAAATGGAAGGTCTGCGCAAAGCAACTTGCCCAATCTGGTTGAAATTGGCCTTGCTATTACTTGCAAGTTTTCAGAGCTGGTGTTGGGAAATTTTAGTGTGCTTTCATCTTGTGATCTGCATTGCAATAGGATGTATGACCTTTCCTCTACATTTCCAGTGTTTCAGTGGCAGATCATATTTTCAGCTGTGTACGCTCAGAATATATCTTACAAATCAGGTTTGATGGCTTGATGTTTTGAATCCCAGTGCTGACAGGCACTCATGAATGAGCAAACAGCGATACGACTATTGGGACCATAGTCCTGCTGGGTGCTTTGGCTCAAGATGTCTCCAAACAAAGCTTTATTATGCAGTGGCTTTGACTCTCACCTTTCTCTGTGTGTCTTCTGATGCTGCTCGCTAGAGAAGAACCTCAATTTCCACAGTCATTCTGTTTTATATTGCCGGTTAAAGTTTAATAGTGCGGCAGAATTTTAATCATGAATTAGTCTGGAGGAAGACAGAATTGGGCTTTCGAAAGACAGAATCGGGTGAAATGTTGCCTGTGTTTTGCAGATTAAAACAAAGAATTCATAGGAAAGAGTCTCTCACAGAATGGAGATATTTTAAGCACTTCCTGTTGTAAACCTACAAATAAGTGGAGATGCCTGAATCATCAAATGGCAAGGTGCTTAAAAGGAAACTTTCAATTTCAAATGTTAAAGGGGTGGTATAATGCCCTTTTCACAAGATGTAAAATAAGTCTTTGATGTCCCCAGAGTGTGTATGTGAAGTTTTAGCTCAAAATACCCCACAGATATTTTTATATAGCATGTTAAAATTGTGTTTTTTTGAGGGTGAGCAAAAACTTTTGTGTCTGGTCCTTTAAATGCAAATGAGCTGCTGCTCGTGGCACAGAGGGCGGAGCTTCAAGAGCTTGCACCACACATGCACTGAACATTTCAAGAACTTTAAGCCTTTTATGTTCAAACCGGATTCAGACAATGATGGAGAGACTCAAAAAGAAGTGACAACATGTAGAATGCAACAGGACATTTCTGAATGGTTAGTTGATGAATTTATGTAGCTTATGTGTAGTTATCTTCTAGTCAATGTTTAGCATATTCTGTCTTGATAATCTATAAATCGTGTTCAGGGGGCGGGGTTTATGTAAATTCTAGGGTTGGTGATGTCACTAACCCGGGGGGAATGTCGTGCAGTCCCTACCTGCGTTTGTTGTAGTCCTTAAAAAGCAATTTCTTTAAAAGCAAATATCTCCCTTTGCTTTGAACGTTGAGCTTCGTAACTTTGCAGATGTTGTTTATGCTCAAACAGCAACATTACACACTAACTAAAGTTAAAAAAGTGAAATCATAATCAACCACCCCTTTAAGATTAATGTCTGGTTTAAAATAATCAAGGCATGATCACAACATTATTTATTCATTAATTTATATCCATCAATATAACGATACATAGTATATTATAAAAGTACAGTATATACACATTATAATAAATGTGCATTATTTAACTTTACCTGCATTTATTTTATTATTTTATTTTTTCATTTATAAGCAACAAACAATGTTTCCATTCACATTTATAAACATATCTTATATGTAAAATAAGTAAATATGTAATGTGTAAAATTACTAAAATTAATTATTTATAAGTCATTTACCCACATATACACTACTTTCATATATTTACTTGAAATAAATAAAATGTATCACTTTTGATCAATTTAATATGTCCTTGCTAAATAAGTGTTAAAAATTTTAATTAAAATAAAAACCTTCTGTTTAGTTTCATTGTGTTTTTGTTCATGTGTTTTGGTTTCCTGTTGGCTATATCCTTTCAGTTTAGCGTTCTCCTCACCCTTGTTAGTTTCCTTGGTTTCTCATGAGTTAATGATTACATTTACCTGACATCCAATTAGTTCCCTTGTTATCTCTGTGTATAAGAACTCCCTGTTTTGTTCAGTTCTTGTTTTGTAATCATTAGTATTGTGTGCGGAAAGAGTTTGTTTCTCCTGAGGTTCTCCTACGTATTTCTGTTGTTGGATTTAGACTAAATTCCTGTGTTCTCTTTTTGGAATGCATCACCACACGTGACACATTTAAATAATTGAGTGTATTTTTCAAATGTGTAAAAATTACCTAAACTTATAAACATTCAGCTGCATTTATAAGCAATAAGCAATATTTAACTACACAAATTTGAACAAAAACATTTTAATGCAGTAGAGATGTCCATAAATAATTTAGAGCGATGATGCAATCAACTCAATGAGTTTAAATCAAATTATTGAAATAAATAATTTGAGCTGATTGTGTGTAAATGAATGACTTTATTACCAAGTTATGCTGTTGTTGTTGTTGTTGTTGTTGTTTTGTTGTTGTTGTTTTTTAGGAAACTATATTGCCAAATAAGAAGTGCAAAAGTACAAAGTCACAACGTTTAAAGTGTTGCTTAAATTGTAATTTCTCTGAATTTCAACCCACTTTGTGTTACAATGTCGGTAGTATAGGTAAATTAATAATGTTTAACTTATTTTGGCCTTGGACGGCAACATGCCCAGTGCTTTATGGCTGTTGAACGTTTTCCTACCTATTTGGCTAAAGGGAAGACAACAGCCTTCTTTCTGTTTTCTTTTGTCAGGTAGCACTGATTTCAAAAATGATTTCTCCTTTTTCTACTGTATAAGTAGCCATGTTTTATTGAAAGCCCATTTTTGCCAGCGGTGAAGCATCCCTTTAATTGTACATTTCCAACGCAATGATCAAAACACGTTGAATAGTGGAATGTTTAATGCTCAGCCCTATTTAGATTGCATGCAATTCCTTTCGTGTATCTCTCAGGTCATTGACATTAACCTTTCAGGCAGCAGGCTAGAAAAGCCTCTTTGTCAAGGTCCCTAAAATGGCCAAAAGCAGCCATAAGAGGCAAAACTCAGCATCAGACTGCGATGTCCTTGAGAATGAGCTTGTTTCATAAATTCCTCCATTAGCTCCTGGGCTTGCCCTGCAGCATGCTTTCTATCTAGCCCATTAAAACCCATCGGGGGACAAGCCTGTAAACAGTCCAGCCCCACAACTTTGATAATGGCCGTGTCTGTGTCCAATTGCAGTGGCCGTCTCAGCCCTCTTCCCTCTCTACTGACGTCCCACTGCGGCTTATTACCAGCATGCAGTGATCTCCTTCTTGCTAACAGCTAATGCCCTGCTGCTCACATTTATCCTGCTGTGAGGCTCCTAACCCCAAACAAGTAGGCGAGCGATCCACGCACACATAGACATGTCCACATGTTCTGGCTTTCTCCCAAGTTCCAGAGCTATTTAGCCCGTCGATGGCAATGATTTTAGCAGGAGGGCAGAGGGAGGCTTGGGGGCATTCAGGGCAGAGAGCATAAAGAGAGAGAGAGGCTGCGGATGAAGCGTTTAGTGATGGATGAGTCAGGGATTTCCCTTAAAGTGTTCTTATTGTGGGCTTAAGTGAAAGGAACACACCAGAGTTCTAAAGGGTTTAACCTCCATACAAGTGTGTGTGTTGGAGTGTGGGAACAGTATACAGTATTTACTGTACATTTATTTTTAGGAGATATATAAATGTTTTATTACAGTTTTTTTCAATCGCTAACAAGCGCTTACCCATACTTCAGATACTTTTTCTAAACTCTTAACACAGACTCACACCTACAAAACACAATTGGCCAAATGGTTAATTGTCTTCTCAAAAACACATTTTGTTAAATATACACTAACTCTTCATTTCAAAACAGAACACATGTTTCTCTGTGCACACACTAACTTTACCAAAACACTGGAAATCTGACTCAAAATGAAATTATTCTGTCAAAGAATAACACTTGTTTTCACTACACAAGGTACATGCAGTCAATCAAAGTACACCAGGTTTCAAAATACTGGCTATTGTTGACATTACTAAAACTGCATAGACTTTTATGTTTCAGTTTTACAGGTATCTGCATGCAAAACATGCAATCCACCGTTTTACACAAAATTTCTTGGTTGGGAACTGTATGTCCACATGTACAGTACTTTCACATTCATAAACATTCCAGTAAAAAGCAAATCAGTTTTTATTCCTTTACTGTTTACTACAGGAGGTACAGTAGAAAAATATCCATGAAACACACAAGAGCATTCTGAACAAAAAAACAACAGCAAAAACATTACATTTTGTCCAGGTCGACGCCTTTTGGCCAGATTGAATCCTGCCTCATCTATGTATATGAATTCATGAGGGGCCTGGTTGGCCTCCAATTCCATAACTCTCAAAACAAAGTTTATGTAAATCATATCATCACTGTATACTATACTGTACTGTAACATATTACTGTGTAGGTTACCTACTTGCAAAGTGCAAAGCTTATAGAACTGGACATTGAATTGAATATACAGTACACTATATCTGGACATATTGCCGTTCACTGTTAGCCCGGACAAGTTGAATCTACTTAAAAAATGTGAGCAAACTGGTTGCCCTAAAATAATTAAGTAATGGTAACTTAAAAAAATGAGTTAATTTAACTTAAAATGTTTTGTAATATCAATTACTTTGCAGTTATTACACATAGTATATTTAAGTTCAATGTACTAGCCCAACGACTTAAAAAATGTGAGCAAACTGGTTGCCCTAAAATAATCAAGTAATGATTACTTAAAAAATTAGTATTCTGTTTTATTTTCATTTTCATTTGAAATACAACAAAACATGAATTTTACATGCCCTGAATACATTTTCCTCATAAAATATGAAAAGACAATCACAACAAATTGCACCAAAACTATGTGGTATGTTTACTCTCGAGTTCACAGTATTGTCTTTATTTAATTTTAGGTGCCAGCTCACCTTTTCCCAGGCTAAACATTACCTGCTGAAAAAAAAAAATAGTTTTTCATACAGTTAGGGTACTCCAGGGCAGGGCGTAAATCAGTCCGAAAAAAGGACACAAAAGGCATGATGTTGGTCAGTTCATCCATCACCAAACATCCTTCCAAATCGATCATCACTCTAGATGGGTTTAGCTGAGGACTTTCTTGATCAACGCAGAGGATTCTCACTGGTGTTTGTAAGAGTCCTTGTCAGCTGCATCCTAATGAGGAAGAAAAAGATTAAAGATAAAGATAGACAAATATATTATCATGTAAGATGATTCTGTTGTCAAATACTCATAATTCATATGCTGCATTTACGCCATGTCGTAATTACTGTAATTCTGAGATGATAAAATGTGACGTTTTACTTGTTCTTTGACTGGCCGTTCATGTTCTTTGACTGGGAATTATGCATTTTTAAGGCAACATTGTCAACGGCTAAATGAATCAGCAGCAGAAGGGTGGTACGACGGTCACGTGGTAAAAATAAGGAACTCTCCGAAAATTCACAGTTTACAGGTTGCAATTACGAGTTCTACCAGAACAGAAGCGCTTTTTTACAAGCTGGAATCTCATAATTATGGTATTACAAAATGGCGTGCATGCACCTATACATACCTGGTTTACTGTAGAAAGAGCTGGCCATTGAAGTACCATCAGGCTGATGTCAAAGATTTTCATTGACAACTTTTCTGTGAGGAGCAAACATTAAAGTTATAGTCTTTATAATAGCACCTGACTTTCTGGTTTACATGTAATTGTGCCCTGTGCAGTATGCAGATGACACCAGCCTCAGAACATGTCTTAATAAACTTACATGACATACTTATCTGGAGGCAGGATAAGTTGAACATTGTGCATAAAGTGATTTAAATGTACATACATTTCAGATGTAAACAAGGAAATTGTTCTGTTCATGTATAACTTACATGTTTGAGCCTGTCATTTTTAAATAGATGTGCTCTCTTTTCACAGTTATGATACTTGCAGGTCCAAAGCATCTTCTTGACCTGCAACACAAAACAAGATAGTCTGTCGTTAAGAGGGCTATGAACTTAGATAAAACAGTACATCCATACGTTTTTGTATTCAACCCTTTAATTAACTGTAACTTACTCTTTTAATCAATAGCCATGTCGAAATAAAATATGGTCTTAAATTATTGCACTCACCACCGTATTCGCGCCGCGATCCTCGTCCTGTTCGGCGCCGACCGGAGGTTCAAACAGTTACACTCTCCGTTTCAACAACCAGCTCCTCCAGTGAAATAGAAACAATAGGAAGGAAAATACAAAAAAACAACACACGTCGAACTCGCCGTTCAGGGGCTGCACGCGAGTGAGAAATCTAGCTAGCTAAAAAACAAACAAACATTGATTTTCACTGCTCACAAACGGAAAACAAATAAACGATAAAAAGGGAAATGTCGGGAAAAACGTCCATAGCTTGCTAAAACAAATGTTCCACTTCCAACTTCTCATCAACAACTTCTTGAATTCACACACACCACGACAAAATGGCGTTAACGTTACCTGACTCGCAGCATCAAACCACTGCGTGGAAGGCGTGGTCAGGAGAAAAACTTCATAATTTGAGTCTTTTTAACTTACATTTATTCACACATTCAAATTATGTACACAAATTAGTAGAATCTACTTTTATTTTATTAGTAGCGCAATCAAACTTAAATATTTTAATTAAATTGTAATTAAATTCTTTATTAGATATAAAATCCGGGCTAACAGTGTTGTAGCTCCTTGACTCTCTCACTGATATATTGTTTTTGAACTGATATCATTGCAGAAGCAGAGTTTTTTTTTAAAAAAAAAACTTTCATATTGTAAAATATTAGTACAATTTGAAATAACTGATTTCTTTTTAAAAATATGTATGTCATGTGTAAAATGTAATTTACAGTATTCCTGTGATGAAAAGCTGGATTTTCAGCATCATTACAGGAAGATGCATATGGACTCGAAAAGCTTGTTTCTTCATGACATTGTTCAAAAGCAACACATTTTGCTAGCAATCAAAATCACATTTTGCTAAAATCATGAAATTTACAAAAATGGTAAAAGTTTCATGTAAATGGTAAATAAATGCAGTCCATACTGTATCTAAGGTTTGGAATATTGTTTTTGCTGTTGTGGGATGTTGTGTGTTAACATTTGTAAATACTACAAAAACAATCCATCATTTTGTTGGGAGGTATAGCTTGTCTGTTAAGAAAATTTAAGCATTATGGAAATGTGTTCACTGACTGCATATTGTGTGAAAAATACAAGAAATATGTGAATGGTATGGCCACAAAAGACTGATGCTGTGCTAATTGTGTTTAGAGTTTTGAAAATGTGAACACTGGCTGGACAAACGCTTGTTAGCGACTGAAAAAAACTGTAATATGCATATGTTTTATGTATTTGAGAAGCTGGGCGGACTGTCTTAGTCTAGCATTTGTCGCTGAGTCATAACCAATACTGTCTTGAATAGCCTGTGCGAAGCACTTCATCTTTTATAACATGAGATTTTGGCCAAATTACCGAAAAAATGTGTGAGCCCACAGAGCTACATTAAACTTTATAACCTGTAAGTTGATGAAAACATAACTTGATGCACTTACTGCCTCAGATGTGGCCATTCTAATGACTGACAAAACATTTATGTCTGACATTTGCTGGTCAAAAACCTAATACCTCCATTTCAGTTTGATTTGCTAAAATGTTAATATAACTAGACATGGGCGTAGCACCAAATTTTGGGCCCTGGGTACAAACCATCTTGCTGGGCCCCCGTACCAAATACCATAGTGATACCAATGGGTGGGGTATTGCATTTTTAATCATAAAAACACTTAAAATGTAAACAAAATAAGCCACACTCTGATTAATATATTTTTGTTTTATTGTCAAAAGTATAAGTTAATTGATGATTATTTGTCTGTTTAAAATAAATGCAGACTATAGAATCACAGGGTACACTAACCGCCAAACTAGACATTCAGTCTTTGAATTACGTTTTTAAAATTAGTAATTTTCAATCATTAAGATGTGCATTAAACTGAGAACAATTCTGTACTTAATGTAAGAGCGTGCGCGAGCTAATTTGCAAAGCAATGCGGTAAAATAGGCGCTAATGATCTGTGTTTTTGCGGTGTTAGATTTTGACAATGGAGGGAAATATACAGTGTTTTCATGTAAACATCTGATTTCTGCAGAGTAAGATTACGGTTAACACCTTTAAATATTACATAAATGTATTATTTTGTATTTTTATTAAACTTATTGAGTGTAGGCCTATAAATCAGCAGCAAAAAGTAATTCTTGAAAAAATCTGCACAGTAATTTTATCAAATCTACACGTTAATAAAAACAAATTGCTATTAGTACTCTTATAAAATTCAATTAGGCAATCATACATTTCTCAATTTTATATTTATATATTAATGTCAAGAATTTAGAAGTGTATTTATATAGCCTACGCTACACTACACAGAAATAATACACAATTAAATTATGCTTATTTGAAATGCATTGAGCAGGCTAGGTATGAAACGCTTCAAAACAGAGCGCACAAAGCGCGTATGCGCATCGCAGGTGCAGAATGATGTGCTCAAAGCGACATGGAGTCACAGCAAGTGTGCATTTAAAAGTTCACGGCACAAAGCGAAGACATGTCGAGCGCACACATTCTAGTGTTTATCTGTCCAACAGTTTATTGATCATTTGTTTCTTCAGTTTTAAATTCCAGTTATTGTGCGTCTGATGCCGATTCATAGTCCTTGTGATCTAACAGGCACACGGTAGCGAGTCGTTTAAAAACAGCAACAAACTCCAACAAAATAAAGTCATTTTATGTAAATCCACAGCCTTTTCTCTACAGATCAAGCATTATAATGTTAATATATCATATTGGAGAGAGTTTTACCGTGCATCCTGCTGTAACCGGCAGAGGCGCGCGCGCTGTTTGAATAACGTTAGTTAAGTTAGCTGTTACTGAATGGAGATTGACAGCCGCAGAGGAGCGAAAACGAGTTTCCGTAAACTTTAATGATGTAATACGACATCTGTCCCTCACATTAAGCTATGGAATGGCCTCAGATGACTTTGTCACCCAAACTGACGTGAAAAAAGCGCGAGGCGCCGAAAAGCGCGCTGTTTGCATCCCTGTATGTATGGTGTGATACTATAAAGTATTGGTATATTATTCAAACAGAGTACGAACATAAATGTATGCTATTCTACCTGGAGTAGATATTTATGTTAAAACAATGTCAATGCTCGATGATGCATTTGGAGCTCACCTTTCTTTTCAAAAAACTGAGTGAGCAACTGCTTGCCCTCATTTGCCTTTCTCTCTTTAATCTTCTTTTCTTTTCGTTTTTTAGCCCCTTATTTTCCTTTCTTAAGGAAAGACATGACTCTTCCCCTGTCTTCCTAATTCCTATCACAGCTCACTCCAGCTCCTCCTGTCTCTCATCAACTGATTCACCGCGGGTCCGTAGCAGAAGCACCTGACCTGCGGGTCGTACCATTTACATTGATTCGAGAGGGGTGGTGGGGCCATGCACAGCATGAAAATCACTTTTTTATACCAAACCAGTGCCTAACTACAAGTTTAGTTTTGCACAGGAACTTTTTTATTTGTACATAAATGTTATAAAAATGTTAGTGCATGTATATGTATGTATAGAAAACTGACTTCTAAGGCCCCCCCCCTGCCTCGGGCCCTGGGAACTCGGTACCCTTTATCCCCCCAGTCCGACGCCCCTGTAACTAGATATTAAAGTTTGTAGACAAACTTTAAGTTGACTTGAAAAAGCCTAGCCAGAAAATTTAACATGATTTACCATGTTTCTAGTATGGTTGCCAGCATGATTTACCATGGTTTACCACGTGATTTAGCATGATTTAACATGACCATGGATGGATAGATAGATCATCAAGAAAGAAAGAAAGAAAGAAAGAAAGAAAGAAAGAAAGAAAGAAAGAAAGAAAGAAAGAAAAGAAAGGAAAGAAAGAAAGAAAGAAAGAAAGAAAGAAAGAAAGAAAGAAAGAAAGATTAGTTCGAAAGAAAGAAAGGTTAGTTATTAGAAAGAAGATAGAAAGCTTAAAGCTTAAATGAGTATCAAGGGCTTCTGGCAGTTAAACAGAGTTCAAACAGTCTTGGACATTTGCTCAATGAAAGTCTATGGGATATTTATGATTTTTAATATACATTTTTAAGAAAACTGAAAGTCAAATCAGTCTGAAAAGATATAGCACACAAAAGCCCTATTCGGACGGGACTAATTTGAAATAGAGAGGTGGGGTAAAGTAATAATTACCAGAGCTTCTCTGTGATATTATTCCTGTCCGAATGTGACATCTCAGTATTCATTACAGACAATGTCAGTAAAGATTACGGCGACTTTTACCTTCAGTAAAAAGGTCTGAAAAAATTAGCTCAGGTAATACAAATCCCGTGCGAATAGACCCGCTGTAAATATGTACGTAAATATTTTGTCATTTTGTGTTTAAAGTAGTTTTCCGCGGTTTGTCAAGTATGGAGGCGCTTGAAAAAACATTCAGCTGCGTTCTAGACGCTGGGACAAATCTGTGGCAAAACCCAAGCGTTTTCCACATACCATTCAGATCAAAAAGCACTTTTTAGAGCCACAAAACTTATTTTAGTGTTAGATAAGTCACTATATTACCAACATTATACAATCTGAATTTATTTAATACATCTGCCCGGACCTAACTGTTTTATATAGGCCTATACAAATATAGGTTATATATATGTGTTTGCGCACAACATGATATACGAAAGCAATGTAATACGCAGGGAGGTGACGGCGGTGCATCATTCGAGTTAGTTACTCCTCTCACTTCTGCTAGTTTTACTGAGATATCTTATCCCGTGCAAATTGGCCATTATTATTACTGACATCCTGTGGTAAAATTACATTACCCCATCTCTCCATGTCAAACTGGTCCCGTCCGAATAGGGCTTTAGTCAGAACAGTCTGAAGGTCTGACCCGAGTTTGGTGGTCGTAGCTTTAACGGTCTAGGAGGAGATACAGTCTAAAATTTGTCTCAGAATAATAAGTTTATATAGTAGATCTGTAAGTTGGCTTTCTCAAGCCATCAATAACTCCTACGGTATGAGGGTGTGGCCAATTGGGGAAAGGGACACAGTTTTGAGACTGTGCGGGAGATTTGATCGCCTCTGAATTCCTTTGTTTTCCAAATTTACGATTGTTTATGGAAGTTTATGGAACATGCGTCTACTGTATTTCCTCGACAACAAGATGGTCACTACAACACGTGCAAGTATCTGACCATATATAAAGCCACAATATTAACTTTGACAATACAGTGTTTAACTATTTAAAACATGCAATGTTTTTTCCCCCTTTTCCTGAAAAGTAGCGTTTTTGGAGATACAAGGTTCTCTTACGAGAGGTTCTCTCGTATTGCGTAAGTAGCTTACGCATCGGAAAGTCTTCTTTCTTCGAGATCTGAAGCCAAAAAATTATCCTTAATTTTGTATTCATTGTCAACGCAGTGCAGCAGCCGACAGACCTAGGCAGGCTGTATAAGCGTGCTCATTGGCTGCTCGGCTGCAACTGCTTAAGCCTATCGGTGAGCGCTATGAACGCGGCAACCAATGAGGGCGCTTCGCGCCCTCCGCGCCCTTCTAACCGTCAGAATGGGCGTGGCCAGCGTGTATATATTCAGCGCTCACAGGCTAAAATTCTGATTTTCTTGTCTTCAGCGACGCTCTTCGCATCGCTGGATCTTGAGAGCCGCCGCCGTTGAAACCAGCGACCAGCAAGCTTAGGACAGCGCCTGAGGAAGCCGGCCGTCTTCGCCGCCTTCAGCCATCCGTGCCTGCTACGCTATCCGGCGACATATCCTTACATTATTACTGTTTCTGTGTGTACTCTAAAAGAGCACGAGGCGTTTTTGTAAAAACGCCTCGTTTTTGCGGCTCGTGCCGCGCCCCGCTCAGCAACAGAGACCGCCACCTCTCTGCGCTCTCCGACTGGGCCGCGGGCACGCCGCCACCGCACTCTCCGAGTGCGAAGAGCTTTCAATGTCGACCCTGCGGGCTCGACTTGAAGCTTTCGACCAAGCTGTCGCTCCGCCTGTCCCTGCCGGGCCGCGCAATAAGAAGCGCCGCTCGCAGCGACCACCGGAGACTGTTGTGACTGAGGAGCTCGCCGGAACCTCTCCCTCGAGCTCTCTCTCGCCCTCTCCCTCCCGGCCGCTCAACCGCCGGCTCTGCCCGCGCCGCCGCCGCGTCAGGAGATGAGGTGAATGTGATAGATACCCGTACTCTCCCTCTGTTCGAGCCGTGCAATACGCCGCTCACAAGGGATGGCAGAAGCGGACGGTCTCGGAGCGAGTTTCCTCTCCCTCTGTTCGAGCCGCGCAAACTGAGCCGCTCACGAGGGATGGCAGAAGCGGACGGTCTCGGAGCGAGTTTCCTCTCCCTCTGTTCGAGCCGTGCAATACGCCGCTCACAAGGGATGGCAGAAGCGGACGGTCTCGGAGCGAGTTTCCTCTCCCTCTGTTCGAGCCGTGCAATACGCCGCTCACGAGGGATGGCAGGAGCGGACGGTCTCGGAGCGAGTTTCCTCTCCCTCTGTTCGAGCCGCGCAAACTGCGCCGCTCACAAGGGATGGCAGGAGCGGACGGTCTGAGCTTTCTTTACGTTACAAGAAAGCTATCCGTCCTCGCGCGTCACTGGTGAAAGGGGAACAGAGTGTTTTCGTCCCGCCGTGGCCTGGACTATAACCTCCATCCTCACACATTTCTCAGTCCCCTCTTAAGTTCAGGCGACTGGAATTGTTACTATTGCAGTATACGAGCCTGTTATAAATACACGCTCGCCTGCAGGCAAACGCTGTCACAAGACATGATGACGCTAACCGCGTACTAATGTATTCTCCCCTGTGGCTCAGTGGCGGAATCCTAGACTGTCAAGCTAGAGACCCGGGTTCGATCCCCGCTCTCGCGGCAGTTAAAGTTTATGCTGTTCGCTTCTCCGAGCTCGCGGCCAGTTTTTCTTACATACAGAAAACAAGCCCGCTCTCTCCCTCGTTGGGCCGTGCAGATTGCGCCGTTCAAGGGATGACAAAGCGGACGGTCACGAGCAGCGTTCAGCGTGCGCGCCTCACTCACCGGCGAAAAGAGAAGAGAGTGTGTTAGTCTCGCTACGGCTGGACAACCGCCAATCCTCACACATTTCTCAGTCCCCTCTTAAGTTCAGGCGACTGGAAATATTACTATTGCAGTAAACGAGCCTGTTTTAAACACACGCTCGCCTGCAAACGAACGCCGACGCGACACAAGAGGTCGCTTTTTATATGCTCGCGCTAACTGAAAGCCTATGTGATTCCCCTGTGGCTCAGTGGCAGAATCATACGCTTTCATGCGAGAGACCCGCGTTCGATCCCAGCTCTCGGGGAAAATAAAATTTTATGCTGCTTGCTTCTCCGAGCTCGCGGCCAGTCTTTCTTACTTACAGAAAGCGAACCCGCCCCTCGCACCACACCTTCTCAGGGTGCTCGAGTATTTTTTGAGCGTCTAAACACGAGAGAAGAAAAGACGGTTAAATCCCGCAGCCCTGCGGCTGGACCACCGTCGAAGCTTAACGCTCTGTCAGTCCCCGTTGCCACGGCTACTGCAGCTGTTTACCCCGCAGTCAACGAGCCGGTATCTACTCGCTCGCCTGCGCGCATCCGCCGTTCTCACGGCAACCCAGAAAATGTCAAAAGAGCATAATGTCTGGTTGCACGGCTGACGCCGTATGTGTTTCTAGTACAGTGAATGTGCCCACGTTCTGTGCTCACCCCTGTACACAAGCACTATACATCCCGTGTCTCTCACAGAGCCCACTCTCATGAAGCAGGCAAAAGCCGCTTTAGTGTTAGAAGTAGGTCACGTGTCCACTTCTCCGTGCCCACACCTACTCACTGCCCGCTCTGTCACACGGCCTTGCACGACCGGTCATGTTTTAAATGTGAGTCCTGTGCCCGCCCTCGAGCGCTCACACATACATTTTCGCGCCTCACACTATATGTTCCCCGTCCAAAGCCACCGGGACACTGTGTGTAAAACGGCCAGCTATCGCTACGTGCGATCCGCCGTATCTAACCACCAAGAGCGCGCGCGCCGCGCCCGCCCCTGAATGTAACTCCTGTGCCCGCCCTCGAGCGCTCACACATACTAACGAACATTTTCGCCCCGACGCCGCCATCGCGCGTCGCGCCTCACACTTTATGTTCCCCGTCTAAAGCCACCGGGACACTGTGTGTAAAACGGCCAGCTATCGCTGCGTGCGATCTGCCGTATCTAAGCACCAAGAGCGCGCGCGCCGCGCCCGCCCCTCCGTTTCGAGCTCTCGAGCCCGCGATGCGCGGCGATCGGAGCCCGGAGGCCATTCTGCCCCTGGCTGCACACGCAAAAGCGTGGGAAACTATTCCAGGCGCATCAGAACGGGTGCTAAGCACAGTAAAACAGGGCTATACTCTGCAGTTCGCTCGCCGCCCTCCGCGCTTTCAAGCGCGTATCGAGACCAGAGTGAATGGGGAAGTAGCACATCTACTTCGAGCAGAAATACACTTCTGTGCAAAAGGGCTATGGAACCGGTTTCCCCTTCCATGAGCGAGTCGGGCTTTTACAGCCGTTATTTCCTCGTTCCCAAGAAGGACGGAGCACTCAGACCAATTTTGGATCTGAGACGTTTGAATGAGGCTCTTATGAGAAGACCGTTCAAAATGCTCACAACCAGACAAATTCTCGCGCAAATTCGCCCGAGGGACTGGTTTATATCTCTCGATCTGAAAGACGCGTGCTTTTCAGATCCTGATAATACCCCGTCACAGGCCATTCTTGAGATTCGCCTTCGACGGTCAGGTATATCAGTACACGGCCCGCCTGTCGACACAGCGCGCGCGCTGCATTCGACGCCTGGCCGCGTCTCTCCGGCCGGGCAGCACCGTACCTCTCAAAACATTTCAGAGGCTACTGGGTTGCATGGCCTCAGCCGCAGCAGTGCTTCGGCTGGGTCTTTTACGAATGCGCCCGCTACAACGTTGGCTGAATGCCCGAGTGCCTCACAGAGCATGGGCTTCCGGCGGTATTCGCATCAGAGTGACTCAGAGCTGCGTTTCAGCTCTGAAGCCCTGGTTAGCGGCCGACTGGTACCAGCGGGGAGTGACAATGGGAGCTATCTCACACCGCATAGTTATCTCGACGGACGCTTCCACCTCAGGCTGGGGCGCTCTGTTCGAGGGCAAACCGGCTTTTGGCCTATGGTCAGACCGGGAAAGATGCCTCCACATAAACTGTTTGGAGATGATAGCGGTCGAGAACGCGCTCAGGCGCTTCCTCCCATTCATACGGGATCACCATGTGCTAGTCCGCTCGGACAACATGTCCGTGGTATCCTATGTGAACCGACAGGGCGGTGTCAGATCCAGGAACCTGTGCAGGCTGACAGAACGCCTCCTCGTGTGGGCTTACCGCTCGCTGCGCTCGCTGAGAGCCGCGCACGTGCCGGGCCACCTGAATGTCGGTCCAGACAGACTGTCCAGGGACAACATTCCCCCGGGAGAATGGTCTCTGCACCCCCAGACAGTCCAGTTTCTCTGGCGCCTATTCGGCAGAGCGGAAATCGACCTCTTTGCGTCGAAAGACTATGCTTAATGCCCGAAGTTTTACTCGAAGAGCGAGGACGCGCTGTCCCAGACATGGCCCAGCCTCCCGCTGTATGCTTTT
Organism: Scardinius erythrophthalmus; assembly: GCF_964197995.2. Classification (NCBI taxonomy): domain Eukaryota; kingdom Metazoa; phylum Chordata; class Actinopteri; order Cypriniformes; family Leuciscidae; genus Scardinius; species Scardinius erythrophthalmus. Next base: position 23,700,544 of record NC_138240.1, read on the forward strand.
CCTCCAATCTCCCTGTTGCCACAGGTCATTTCGAGGATCAGAGAAACGCACCACTCAGTGCTGCTTATAGCCCCGCGATGGGAAAACCAAACTTGGTACCCAGAGCTAGTGAGGCTGTCGCACTCACCCCCATGGCCGATCCCGGTGAGAAAGGATCTCCTCTCCCAAGCCGCTGGATCGATCTGGCATCCCCATCCAGAGCGCTGGTCGCTGCATGCATGGGTGATCAACGGATACCCGTTGACCTGTCAGAAGGGGTCGTGAACACGATCACGCAGTCTAGAGCCCCCTCCACGAGACGGCTCTACGCGTCTAAATGGTCGGTGTTTTCTAAATGGTGCGCTACTCAAAACCTGGATCCGCGCGCATGCGGGGTTCCGCGGGTGCTCTCCTTCTTGCAAGAGCTGTCGGAAAAGGGCAGATCCCCTTCCACGCTCAAAGTATATGTGGCCGCTATTACAGCGTTCGCTGAGACGACGCTCGGCCGGGCAATGGGAAGGAATGAGCTCATTATCTGCTTCCTCAGAGGAGCTAAACGGATGAACCCCCCGCGGCCCCCCTCGGTTCCCTCGTGGGATCTGTCCTTGGTCCTGGCGGCCCTAAAGGCTTTTCCCTTTGAACCGCTTGAATCCGCGGATCTAAGGTATCTGTCGCTTAAAACCGTTTTTCTGATAGCTTTGTCTTCAGTCAAACGAGTGGGTGATTTGCACGCGCTATCTGTTAGCCCTGCATGTCTCGAGTTCGGGCCGAATGACTCGAAAGTCATTCTCAGACCGAGGCACGGTTACATCCCCAAAGCGATTGGAACCCCGTTTAGGGCACAAGTTATTTCCCTCTCGGCTCTGCCAGCATCCGATGGTGGGGACAGTGATAACCTCCTATGCCCTGTCCGGGCGCTGAGAGTTTACATCACGCGCTCCGCCGCTTTCAGGCGTTCAGAGCAGCTCTTTGTTTCCTCGGCGGACGCACCAAGGGTCTTGCCGCCTCGAAGCAGAGCTTGTCCAGGTGGATAGTGGACGCGATAGCAGCAGCTTATGCCTCCAAACACCTGCAGTGCCCTCTGGGCATCAGAGCCCATTCCACTAGAGGCATGGCCTCGTCGTGGGCCTGGTCCAGCGGAATTTCTATCCACGACATTTGTATGGCGGCGGGCTGGGCCTCCCCGTCTACATTCGTGAGGTTTTATAACCTGGAAGTTCCTGCCCTACAGGCAAAAATATTGTCAGTATAAGTGACATGTATGCTCTGCCCAGCTCCCGTGTGCAGACTACGTTCATATGCTGGCGCTATTCTGGTAACTACTCAGGGTGAAGTGTTTGACTCAGACCGGCTGATCCGTTCTGTTTCCTATTTCCCGTTACGCGCTGTTATCGGTGCTGGCCCGCGCTGCTGGCCGCCCCCATTATTCTCTGCCGCGTGGGAATTTTTCTCTTCATGTGAGACCGACTATGTCGTTTTCTCCTACCCTTATGAGTGCTTATGTACTGTTTGGGCTCGCTCCGCCGGCCCTACTGTTGTACTGCTATGTTTATAGACCGGCCGCGCCGCTCTATTTCATATGCTGCATGAAGTGCATGTACTACGCTGGCCCGTCTCTCGACCGGCCACATTTTCCAGCAGAGTGTTTTCCCCGGTTCCCCTGGGATTCATGGGCTGGATGCTCGGCGCACACGGCGTTGACAAAGGGTTCCCGATGCGTAAGCTACTTACGCAATACGAGAGAACCTCTCGTAAGAGAACGTACTCGGTTACTAACGTAACCTCGGTTCTCTCTAGAAGAGGGAACGAGTATTGCGTAACCTGCCGTGTCGCGCCACGAGCTTTTGCGCTTCAGACTGCGAAAACCAGAATTTTAGCCTGTGAGCGCTGAATATATACACGCTGGCCACGCCCATTCTGACGGTTAGAAGGGCGCGGAGGGCGCGAAGCGCCCTCATTGGTTGCCGCGTTCATAGCGCTCACCGATAGGCTTAAGCAGTTGCAGCCGAGCAGCCAATGAGCACGCTTATACAGCCTGCCTAGGTCTGTCGGCTGCTGCACTGCGTTGACAATGAATACAAAATTAAGGATAATTTTTTGGCTTCAGATCTCGAAGAAAGAAGACTTTCCGATGCGTAAGCTACTTACGCAATACTCGTTCCCTCTTCTAGAGAGAACCGAGGTTACGTTAGTAACCGAGTACGTTTCAGCTCGACAGAGACAATATGTTGATTTGATGAACAAGAAACCTTTCTTATTATTATCAATGTTGAAAACATTAGTGCCGCTTAATTATTATTTTTTTTTTTTGGAAGCCGTGATAATTTTTATTGTAATAGGTTTTACTTGATTAATACATCACAATATTTTTCACTAAATTGAAACTTTTGATCAAAATATAATTAAAAAAAATTAAAAAACAAAATGAACATGAATGCATTTTTAAGAACTTGACATGCTTTTTTCGCACTAAACTTTTGCAATAATGGCCATGTTTGAAAATAGTTTGAAATATTTTTAACTGTATTTTTCTGTTTCATTATCCATGAAGAAAGAGAATTATGGAGTAATACAAGAGTCAAGTGTTCTGGAGAGCCATTTTTTGTTTGTACGTTTAGCTATTCTTATCAATCAAATTTAAAATTATTCTCAAAGATACAGTAAAACAAATAAAAGCAGGACATTTGAAGTTGTCCCCCCTATTTGAAATGCACATAAATCAGCCAAATCTTGTTTAGCTTTAAATCCAATAATGTCACAAGGTTTGTTTGAGGCTTATGTTTGAGAGTAGGTTATGATGTTATTTTAGCATGAACACCATTGCATTTAAGAGAGGTTCTCATTAATATAATTTAAAAGGTCTGTGTGTGTGTATCTGAACTTACTTAGCCATACCCCGAGGACAGATTTGCTGAAAAAATGTCACCAAAAGTTAGCTAAATATGACAAAACCTCCTTTTGGGATGGCCTCAAAGATAAAAGTGGCTCATAAATAAACTAATGCAATTTTTACATTTAGTTTTCTTTTAGCAAAAGAGATGTTGCATGCATTTTCCATTTGCGTCCACATAAAAGCATTTATTTACTCTGAGACTAATTCTGTCTCAAGTAAAATGCCTTCACAGATTTCTATCCTCTCTTTCACTGTCTTTAAATTATTCAGCACACAAAAACATCTCAAACATTTATAAGTCCATTCTTAGAGGGATGCGTGAGAAGTGGCACCTCCCTGTTTGGCATAAAGGACTTAGTCAAGATGCAATGAAGCATGAAGACACCACAGTCTCTTTAACCTGGATACACACTAACATAATCCAGGAATTAAACCGAAAAAGACAGTCTTCCAGTAATAGCATTACAGAAATGACTTGGAATCAAGCCTGTAAAGATCAGATCGGCTTAAAAATATATATAATATCGAGGGGGAAAAAACCAAAGCTGTCAGGACAAATTTTTTTATTTTTTATTATTCGTTTCTAAAATATGAAAAGGAAAAACTACTGAAGGCAAGATAGAGATACAGAAAGTGGTGCTTGTGGTAATGGGAATAATAAGGCAGAGAGTTGGTGAGATAGCGGTAAGCTGAGCATGTCATTATGCATTCATTGAGATTAGGTTATGTCATCTCTTGCTCTCTTATAAAAGAGCAAAATAAAGAGAAAGAAATGAGGATGGAAAGATGGTGCTTACAGTGAATGAATACCGTCTGATTGCAGTAACCGTGCTGCCGCTGTTGGACATTGAGGGCAAGCAGATTGGTTAATTGAAAGTGATCTGCTAATGAGGTAAATTGACTATGTTGCTAATGTCTGCCTGTCTCTCAGGGATGGCACAATGGGGGCTGAGTTTCTCACGCTGACTGTAATGGTCTCAATTATGTGGTTGTCTGAAACAGTGTGACTCTGTGGCTGAAAGGTTAAGGACTCGGTCTGTTTCTCTTCTAATGAACCCCCTCCCTGAACTGTCAAACCCATTGCCCCGCTGCCTCCTTCCTCAGCTGTTTGACTTCTCTTCTGCTCCTTTTAAGCTTTTTTTTTTTTTACCCAACCTCTTTTACTTCGTCACATTATTTCTATCATAAATTCTGGGGGGTAAATGGTTAAATGTAGAAAGGAAGGAATATGAAAGAAGAAATGAATGTGGGAATGAAGAATGGAGGCAGGAAATAAAGAATGAAGAAAAATAAGGAGGGATGAATGAATTATGGATAACAGATTGAATGTGTAGAAGGACTGAAACGTGAGGGAGTGAGTGAGTGAGTGAGTGAGTGAGTGAGTGAGTGAGTGAGTGAGTGAGTGAGTGAGTGAGTGAGTGAGTGAGTGAGTGAGTGAGTGAGCGAGCGAGTGAGTGAGCGAGCGAGTGTTTGAGTGAGTGAGTGAGTGAGTGAGTGAGTGTATGTTTCAGTGAGTGAGTGAATGTATGTTTCAGTGAGTGAGTGTTTGTTTCAGTGAGTGAGTGTATGTTTCAGTGAGTGAGTGAATGTATGTTTCAGTGAGTGAGTGTATGTTTGAGTGAGTGAGTGAGTGAGTGAATGTATGTTTCAGTGAGTGAATGTATGTTTGAGTGAGTGTGAGAGTGTATGTTTCAGTGAGTGTATGTTTCAGTGAGTGAATGTATGTTTGAGTGAATGTATGTTTGAGTGAGTGAGTGTATGTTTCAGTGAGTGAGTGAATGTATGTTTCAGTGAGTGAATGTATGTTTGAGTGAGTGAGTAAGTGTATGTTTCAGTAGTGAGTGAGTAAGTGTATGTTTCAGTAGTGAGTGAGTAAGTGTATGTTTCAGTAGTGAGTGAGTGAGTGAGTGTATGTTTCAGTGAGTGAGTGTATGTTTCAGTGAGTGAGTGAGAGAGTGTATGTCACATTATTTCTATCGTAAATTCTGGGGGGTAAATGGTTAAATGTAGAAAGGAAGGAATATGAAAGAAGAAATGAATGTGGGAATGAAGAATGGAGGCAGGAAATAAAGAATGAAAAAAAATAAGGAGGGATGAATGAATTATAGATAACAGATTGAATGAATGAAGAAAAATAAGAAGGGATGAATGAATTATGGATAACAGATTGAATGTGTAGAAGGAGTGAGTGAGTGAGTGAGTGAGTGAGTGAGTGAGTGAGTGAGTGAGTGAGTGAGTGAGTGAGTGAGTGAGTGTTTGAGTGTTTGAGTGAGTGAGTGAGTGAGTGAATGTATGTTTCAGTGAGTGAGTGAGTGAGTGTATGTTTCAGTGAGTGAGTGAGTGAGTGTATGTTTCAGTGAGTGAGTGTATGTTTCAGCGAGTGAGTGAATGTATGTTTCAGTGAGTGAGTGTATGTTTCAGCGAGTGAGTGAATGTATGTTTCAGTGAGTGAGTGTATGTTTCAGCGAGTGAGTGAATGTATGTTTCAGTGAGTGACTGTATGTTTCAGTGAGTGAGTGAGTGAGTGAGTGAGTGAGTGAGTGAGTGAGTGAGTGAGTGAGTGAGTGAGTGAGTGTATGTTTGAGTGAGTGAGTGAGTGAGTGAATGAGTGAGTGTATGTTTCAGTGAGTGAGTGAATGTATGTTTCAGTGAGTAGTGAGTGTATGTTTCAGCGAGTGAGTGAATGTATGTTTCAGTGAGTGAGTGTATGTTTCAGCGAGTTAGTGAATGTATGTTTCAGTGAGTGACTGTATGTTTCAGTGAGTGAGTGAGTGTGTGAGTGAGTGAGTGAGTGTATGTTTCAGTGAGTGAGTGAGTGAGTGTATGTTTCAGTGAGTGAGTGAATGTATGTTTCAGTGAGTAGTGAGTATGTTTCAGCGAGTGAGTGAATGTATGTTTCAGTGAGTGAGTGTATGTTTCAGTGAGTGAGTGTATGTTTCAGCGAGTTAGTGAATGTATGTTTCAGTGAGTGACTGTATGTTTCAGTGAGTGAGTGTATGTATGTTTGAGTGAGTGAGTGAGTGAATGTATGTTTGAGTGAGTGAGTGTATGTTTCAGTGAGTGAGTGAGTGAGTATGTTTCAGTGAGTGAGTGAATGTATGTTTCAGTGAGTGAATGTATGTTTGAGTGAGTAAGTGTATGTTTCAGTAGTGAGTGAGTAAGTGTATGTTTCAGGAGTGAGTGAGTGAGTGTATGTTTCAGTGAGTGAGTGAGTGAGAGAGTGTATGTCACATTATTTCTATCGTAAATTCTGGGGGGTAAATGGTTAAATGTAGAAAGGAAGGAATATGAAAGAAGAAATGAATGTGGGAATGAAGAATGGAGGCAGGAAATAAAGAATGAAGAAAAATAAGGAGGGATGAATGAATTATGGATAACAGATTGAATGTGTAGAAGGACTGAAACGTGAGTGAGTGAGTGAGTGAGTGAGCGAGTGAGCGAGTGAGCGAGCGAGTGTATGTTTCAGTGAGTGAGTGAGTGAGAGAGTGTATGTTTCAGTGAGTGAGTGAGTGTATGTTTCAGTGAGTGAGTGTATGTTTCAGTGAGTGAGTGAGTGAGAGAGTGTATGTTTCAGTGAGTGAGTGAGTGTATGTTTCAGTGAGTGAGTGAGTGTGAGAGTGTATGTTTCAGTGAGTGAATGTTTCAGTGAGTGAGTGTATGTTTCAGTGAGTGAGTGAGTGTATGTTTCAGTGAGTGAGTGAGTGAGTGAGTGTATGTTTCAGTGAGTGAGTGAGTGAGTGGGTGGGAAGGAGAATGGAAAGCAGTGAATGAAAGAACAAAAGAGAGAAGGATGGATGGAGGAGTCACTGATTGAGTGAATGATGGGTGGAATGAAAGAACAAATGAATGAGAGAAGGAAGTAGTGAGTGAGGGATGGATGGATGGAGATGATGGATGGGAGAATGGAAAAGAGTGAATGAAAGAACAAATTAGATAAATAGGGATGGAGGAGTCACTGATTGAGTGAAGGATAGATAGGTAAAAAGGAGTAAATGAAAGAACAATTGAATGAGAGAAGGAAGTAGGGAGGGAGGAATTGATGGGAAAGAAAGAAAAGTGAATGAAAATAAAATAAAATGAGGTTAAGAAGGATGGAGGAAGCAAATAATGAAAAACGGAAAGAAAGGACGGATTAAGAATGAAGGATAGGATGTGGGGAAGGATTAAAACAATAAATTAAGGATTTGATATAAAGGAATAATTGAATGAACAAACTAATCTAGGAAAGACTGAAATAATGAATGGAAAGGATAGATGAAATGAAAAGGGAGTGACTGAGAGAGTGAATAAATAAATAAATAAATAAATGAAAGAAGGAAAGAACAGATGAACGATTTAAATGAAATAAATATGGATGGAATGACTGGACCAATGAATGGGTTGAGTGAATGTATGAAAGAAAAAGAAAGAAGAGATACACAGATATCTTTATATAGAAATAAGTAATGAATAACTGAAAGAAGGAATGAGCAAACGTAAAGGATGGATGTTGATAAGAATTAAACCAATGAATGAAAGATGAATAGTAAGAAGGAGTGAATTAATGTAGGAAAGTCTGAAATAATCACTGGTGGATGGATGGAAAGAAGAAAGGAATGAAAGAAAGAATAAAGGAATGAATGATGGACAGATACAATAATTAATTAACTACAGAAAAGATATGGAATAAGAAGAAAATAGAAATGAATAAATGATGGGTGGGTGGATGGGGAAGAGGAGTGGGTGAAAGAACGGATGAATAAATAGGAAAAAGGAAAGAGTGAAGGAATAATAAATAATGAATACAAGGAAGGAAATATCAGATAAGTTTAAAAATGGAAAAGGGGAGGATGAAAAGAAGCAAGGAATGAATGAATGTACAGTAGAATGGAAATAATGAAGGAATTAATTAATGAATGATGGATGAGAAGAAATTAAGGAATGAAGGACAGGTGGTTTGATGATGGAAAGAAGGAACAAGTGCATAAAAGAACCTGAGAATCAATGAATAATGTAAAAAAGAAATGAGGAAGGAGGAGGAATAAACGATGGAAGAAAGGAACAGATAAGATAATGAATTAATTATAGAAGGAGGGTGAATGGATGGAAATCAAGGAAGAAGAAGGGAATAGAAACAAATGAAGGATTAAATGAATGAATGAATAAGTGAGTAAAAGTGAGTGAAAGAACAAATGAATGGAATGAGGAGGAATAAATGATGGAAAGAAGAAGGGAAAGAACAGAAGAATGACCTAAATGAATTCATGAAGGGAGGATACATATACAGTAAAGGAAGGAATGACAATTAACAAACAAGTGAACAAACATGTTAATGACTGAAGTATGGAAAAAGAAAGAAGGAATGAACCGGTCATTATTTAGTGACGCTTTAGGGAAAGAAATGATTTACTGCAGTATCTCCTATATGTGGCCTGACTAGAACAATGCAAGGCAATTATTTATTACCTGCACTGTAAAAATGCTTTACTTTTATAGAGGCATAAATGAAGGAAGGACAGAATGAGTGATGGAAGGCTGTTTGCTGTGTCTGTGCTGGCAGGAAACGGAGATCCTGAACACTGCAGTGCTGACCGGGAAGACGGTGGCAGTGCCAGTGAAGGTGGTGACGGTGGGCACAGACGGGACGGTTACAGACGTGTCAGACGCTGTGCTCTGCCAGTCCACTGATGAAGACGTGGTGAAGGTCAGTGTGTTTTTCCCTCCTTTTAATCACAATCATTCACTCAAATGAACAAATGAACCAAAGCATGCTGCGTCATGCTGACTTTTAATCAAAATCATAGCATTCAAATGAAGCTCATTCATACTTAATGAAGTTTTTCCAATGATTAGTAGAGTTAAAGGTGCTGTATGTAACTTTTTTTATAAAATGAATCCTTTTTTTATTGCCCGTCTGTGAAGGGGTTGTAATCACACATTACAATGATCCACTTTTCGCGTTTTGCTATTACCTCTGAAGACCAGTATTCCTATTTTTATGTGAAGTCTCCGGGTCGGATTTTCTGCGAAATCCACCGGATGTGACGTGCATGCGCGCTCCCGAGCCTCTCCGTTTTATATACAGTCTATTGCGACGGCACTGCAGCTAACGTCATGGAGTCTGATAACACCAAAAAACGACCTGCCTCCAGCACAACACAGACTCCAACACAAACTCCAAAAAACCAACAACAAAAAAAAAAAAAAAAAATTTATCTGCTGAAGCTCGTCAGGCCAAACGTCAATCGGATCGACTCAGGACGAAAACACGGATCAACATTGGCAGAGCGTTTGAATTATGGAGAGACCTCCGCTTTGTTTTAGGTATAAAAACAGACCCTGAGTTGGCTTTCATCCTTTTGGACAGGTAAGCTAACAATACTTAAAAGCATGTAAAATATATTGTGATTTTGTGCTTTAGTTGGCTCAAGTTAGACATCATAAGTTCGCCAGCTAACGCCGACCATTTGCTAACGTTATCTGATGTGAAAGACTACAGTTGTAACTTTATTGCTTTTCACGAGCACGAGCGCTGTTGTTGCAATCTGAAACATCACCGCTAGAGGCCGCTGGATCCTACATACAGCACCTTTAATAATTATTCATCATGTAAGGACACAGACACTAATTGCGAATGCTTCAAGAATCAATCTAAACTTGAACGGACCTGTTTGAAAGTTCTTTTCATGTAAATTAAAACATTCTCCTCCCTGTCTGTTCTCACTCTGACACTCGTTCAGTGGAGATCCATTTCTCAATTTCTTAATCACCACGTTACAAAAATCTGACAAGATGTCATGCGATGTCCTTTGTGAAAAAGAAGTACACTTTAGCATGGTTTTAAAAGAGTACTCATTATGGAAATAATAGACTTTAAAAGAATATCCTTCCAATGAGTGCAAACCGAATTTAATGTTTTCATACACTTAAAGGGATGGTTCACCCAAAAATGAAAATTTACTCGCCCTCAAGTTGTTCCAAACCTGTATGAATTTCTGCTGAACACAAAAGAAGATATTTTGAAGAATGTTGGTAACCAGACAGTTGATGAACCCCATTGACTTCAAGTATGGGGAAAAAAATACTATGAAAGTCAATGGGGTTCATCAACTGTTTGGTTACCGACATTCTTCAAAATATCTTCTTTTGTGTTCAGCAGAAGACAGAAATTAATATAGGTTTGGAACATCTTGAGGGTGAGCAAATAATGACAGAATTATTATTTTTCGGTGAACTATTCCTTTAATTGTATGTTAATTGCTATTAAATGACAATGCATTTTAGTTTGAAATTATATGATATGCAATTAACTGAACTTTGAAGTGCTGTTTGACACAAGTAGGACTTACGTACATTATTAATATACATACATACCTACAAATATGGTTAAAGTGTACTGCTGAATGTACTGACAAGCATTTATGGTAACTAAAATATACTTTAATTTAATTTCTGTTGAAACTTGTCATATATTGAAATATATTTGTAGGCTAATTACTCATTTGTAATGATGACATTGCAAATTAGTACATTAGTACTACGCAGTTTTTTTTGTTTTGTTTTTTACTTTTAGTGCATTCAGTAAAATGAAGCACATCTCTTTTTCACAAATGGAAGTTCACTGACCATTATGTTCATTTCTTCAATTCTTGGATTACTTTTCAATGCCTCCAGCTGGATCTCGGTCACGTATGAGCTCAAATTCAATCGTAGCGTATATAATTATGATATGTTTGATTACGCATGAGACGAAATCTGCTGAAGCTTGTTTCTAAATAAGATTGGTTTGTACAATTTGTTTTTTTTTTGGGGGGGGGGGTGTTCTGGAGATGATAATTTGTGTTTGACAGGCCTATTAAGTTGAGGTTGTTTAGACATGAAATTCTCTCATTTAAAATGACCCAAATGACTTGTACGCAATCAGCTTCCACTGTGGGAGTGATTTAATGCCAGCGTTATTCGTGAGAATGTTTTTAATTGCTAATTGAAATGTGTTTCTTCACAGTTAAAAACACAGCTGTGCTTCAGCTAAAACTCTTAAAAGCATTAAAGGCTTTGGTCGTGTGCAAATGATCAAAACGTTGTATATGTTTACATAGACCGCAGTAATCCAACATTCAGCCTAACATTTCATTCATATTCATGAAAAAAAAAGTTTTAGCTTATCCTGATTCATACTGTAGCTGAAGATGTGCGAATGACTTCAGATTCGCTGTGTAAACAGAATGTGTGAAGTTAGGAGCTATTTATACCTGATATGACTCTTAAAAAGACTGATTAACTCATTAAATAACATTAAATAAGTTATCACCACATGAAGCACATATTTAGGCTTCAGTAAGAGTTTCCCTCCAGTTTAACTTTGAACTGTTAACTTTACCAGTGTAAGACGGGGGAGTGTTTGTAAAACCAGTAATTATTTAGTGACTCTTAGGGTAAAGAAATTACATACTGCAGTATCTCCTATATGTGGCCTGACTAGAACAATGCAAGGCAATTATTTATTACCTGCACTGTAAAAAAAAAATGCTATAATTTACTGCAAATGCTGTTTTTTGCCAGGAATGTATTAGGTACACTTTACTAATACCGGGTTGGATCCTTTTGTGCCTTCAGAACTTCCTTAATTCTTCATGGCATTGATTCAACAAGGTGCTGTATTTTTTATTTTATTTTTTTAGAGAGAGAGAGAGAGAGAGAGAGAGATTTTGGTCCATATTGACATGATAGCATCACCAGGTGCTGCAGATTTGTCCGCTGCACATCCCAAAGGTGCTGGATTGAGATCTGGTGACTGGAGGCTGTTTGAGTTTAGTGAACTCATTGTCATGTTCAAGAAACCAGTTTGAGATGATTTGATCTTTGTGACATGGCGTGTTGTCCTGCTGGAAGTAGGCATTAGAAGATGGGAACACTGTGGAAGGGATAAACATGGTCAGCAACAATTCTCAGGTAGGCTGCGGCGTTTAAAGAATGTTCAGTTGGTTCTAAGGGGCCTAAAATGTGAAAAACCCATGTGAATTGTAGCCTCAGTGTCCTGTTCTTAGCTGACAGGAGTGTGTGTGTAGCCCATCTGCTTTATGGTTTGACATGTTGTGCATTTAGAGATGGAATGTGATTGGCTGATTAGATATTTGCGTTAACAAGCAATTAAACAGTAGCTACACAAATCACTGTAAAAAAAAGACCTAAACACAACTCAAAGTCCGATTTTAACATTATTTCAGTAGCTCGTTTGCTTTTACAATAACAAAGGCGAGCTATGGAGACTGAGGCATAGAATAAAACAGTGCAATTACTCAATCAAACCTCAGCTGACCATGTGAAAACATCTCTATGAAACATGAGCAGAATGACAAATCATTTTACTGAAGGGGATTAATGTTAAATATACAAGTGTGACATTGTAGCTTAATAATGGATCTCTGGGCGTACACACTAATGCATAATGGATTTGCTTTGATCATAATCACTGTAGTGGGTTAGAAAGATAACCATTTTGATATGAATTTTCTATTTCCTTGGAGAGTCCATGTGTGCGTGTGAAAGAACTTGATAATAAAAGAAGTAACTAGTTGATATAAAGAGTGAGACAGATTTGAAAATAGTTTGTTCCCCCGGAGATTGAAAAGTAAAAGCAATTTTCTTCCTATAATCATGACCACCAATTTGGATATTGGATCATTATCTACCATTGTGGATCATTTTCTCCCAGTTAATTTGAAACATAAAGCCATCAGCCTGTCAGTAGACACAACAATAGATAATTAAAGAAAATAAATGTAATGCATAATAGACTAAATTACACAATCTCAATCTCTCTAAAACTGTAGTGCCAAAATGCTGAATGGCTATATTGTGTATATGATATACATGATGTTCTTACATGCTAAATAGAAAACATTAGCATTTTATCTTTATTAGTGAATTTAGCAGGGCTACAACTGGTGAAAGCACACTAGTTATGCACTCATGTGTTGTTTTTCCGCTAAGCTTTTTTAAAAATACTGACTAAAATACTAAGAGACCTTTATTTAAAATAAAAAAGTGAAGCAGTTGTTTGCTGACATGAGGTCACATGTATTGCAGATTTCTAGACATTCTGGTGGCTTTGTTTGATCAGTTTTACTGATGTAATCTACTTCAATAGCAGTCTGTGTCTGTGCTTACTAGTCACACAACTCAATAGGTCATAACTACTGACTGTAAATACGTCAATTCTGCTTTTGTCGCAAATTGTGAGAACGTTGGCAAGTAAGGTCATCCTGACAACAACTTTAAATCAAAGCGCCTGACGTTCTTTGAATCTTGTCACAAACAGCTGGATCAATTTCCAACTTCTGAGAACTTCAAGAGCAAATAAGATTGTTTGATAGTTGACCTTGATTAAAGTTTGTAATTCTCATTCAACATATTTCAGTTTCAAAATTCTTGAAAGGTATCCACACTTGACATTTGTACTTAGAAGAGTTCTTCCTACACTTCCAAACTACAATGTGTTTATTTTGAGCTGTTTTCCTTTTCCCTGCATATTTTTCTTCATAATAGCCTTTTTTACTCCGTGTTCAGAGATTCAAGCAATTTATGATTTATGTAGCATCAAACGGTTGGGATCGGTAAGATTTTTTAAATGTTTTTGAGAGAAGTCTCTTATTCTCACCAAGCCTGTATTTATTTGACCGAAAATACAGTAAAACAGTAATATTTTTCAACATTATAGCAGTTTAAAATAACTTTTTATTTTAATATTTCAGAATGTAATATATTCATGTAATGGCAACACTTAATTTTCAGCATCATTACTCCAGTCTTCAGTGTCACATGATTCAGAAATCATTCTAATATGCTGATTTGGTGCTCAAGAAACATTTCTTATTATTATCAATGTTGAAAACAGTTGTTCTGGTTAATATTTTATAGATTCTTTGATGGATAAAAATAACATAATTTATTTTAAATAAATCATTTGTAACATTAAAAATGTATTTACTGTCAGTTTTAAGCAGCTTAATGCATTTCTGAATGTTAATTTTTTTTATTTTTTTTTATTTTTTTATTTTTTTTTATTGCCATTATTGAACCTGGGTAGGGTTTCTAGTTTTCACCATGCTTTGCATAAAGAGTAAATGTTGAAATGACATATTATTTATGTGCTTTTGAGCAAGATGTTCAAAGTTCCATTATGTTATTTTAGGCCTTGTCCACACATTAACATTTTCTTTTGAAAACGCATCTTTTCCTCTTCGTTTTGGCCTTCCGTCCAAACTGAGATGGTGTTTTTGTCCTGCAAAGATTGAGTTTTTTTAAAAAGCTTCCCCAAGTGGGTAAATGTGAACACACATTTGCACGATATTGGAAAAAAAATTAGGCTACATTGCGATATTTTTTTCCCAACAATATAGGCTATATTGCGATATTGCGAGCCATCAATCCAGGCTAAAGTCAATAATTACCATTCCATGATATTAAAGGGACACTTCACCCATTTGCATTAAGCTTTGCATTGTTAGAAACCCAGTCATACTATTGAATGGTCGTGCAACACTCTTTCATTTTTCCCTGATACGGGAGAAATCTGTTATTTACCTCCCAGATAGCAAAAATCATCTGGCCCAGATCTGGCCCAGACACTTCGTAAGTTCTGGGCCAGATCCGCGCAACGGACTCGGGCCGGTGTCTTTTGGCACAACGGGCCAAAACCGGCACGGATCCGTTTTTTCTCATTTGGACCAGAACTGGGCCAGCTCCGGATTCCTTTATGGCGATTTGGCCCGATTGTGGGCCAGATCTGGTCCAGCTCTGTTCTGGATCTGGTCCAGAATCATGCCGGATCAGGGCCAGCTCATTTTGTTGACAGTACACAAACACTCGCTCTAAGTAGTATACATATCTAGAATTTCATGAATCTTCTCATTTACATGATCTAATATCTTATGGTCTTATGCCACTGATATTTTTTCTGTTTTTAACACAAAATGCTTAGGCAATAAAAAGTTGAATTACTGTACTTTTTTTACACTAAAATACCACCTGATAATCTAGTGTCAGCACTAACTCACAGCCACTACTTCACAGTAAACATGCATTCAAAGAAAAATTATTTGGACAATAAATTTGACATATTCAAGGGCTTTATCTTTTGATACATTTTTTATTTATTAAGCATATTAAAACAAATTCACAAAACAATGCAAAACAGTGCCACTGTGCATATTTTCTTTTTATTTTGATCATTTTTGCACAAGTACTCAGTTTATATAAAACACTTAAGTCTCTACTTGCCGTTAATGGGATAGTTCACTCAAAAAATGTAAATTCTGCCATTAATTACTCACTTTCATGTTGTTCCAAACCCTTAAGACTTTCATTCATCTTCTGAACACAAATTAATTGAGATCTTTTCAATGAAATCTGAGATTTCTTTCCCTACATTGACAGATACGCAACTACAAGTTGAACAGTAAAGAAGATTTTTAGCTGAAAATGTGGTCCTTGATGATTCGTATAATGCAAGTCAATAGCTACAGTCAGTTTGAGAGTCAAAAAAACATTACAGGCAAAACAAAATTAATACCTGTGGCTCCGATTCATTGAGGTCGTATGAAGCAAAACAATTGGTCTGTCAAAGAAACTGAACATTATTTACAACATTATTACCTGTAATCCACAGCCTCTGCAAACAGTCCTGTCACGGCAGTCTTGTTTTGCATGTAATATGTTTGTTTTTTTACTAAAGTGACAGTAGCCATTGAATTGCATTATATGAATCACCAAAGACCACAGTTTCAGCTAAAAATCTTCTTTACTGTTTTACTGAAAAAAAGTCACCTATATCTTGGATGGCTTGAGGTTAAATAAATTAAGAGCAAATTTTCATTTCTCAGTGAACTTTCCCTTTAAAACAGTGACACAATCTCAGAACTTTTCTCAATGTATATTTGAAAATGTTTTTGAATGGGTATTCATGTTGTGTAGTGACATATGTGCCTCATGAATGTATTATTTATCCCAAAAAATGTGGCATTGATCAAAGAGGCAGTGAAAAGCTGCAAAGAAAAAACATACAAAAAATAATGCCAACACTTTACAATAAGTTTCATTAATGTATTCGTTAATGTATTAACTAACATGAACTAACAATGAGCCAAACATTTGTTACAGTATTTATTCATGTTTGTTAATGTTAGTTAATAAAAATCCAGCTGTTCATTGTTTTGTTCATGTTAGTTCATAGCGCATTAACTAATGCTAACAAATCACCTTTGATTTTAATGTATTCGTAAATGTTGAAATTAATATTAACTAAGATTAATAAATGCTGAAGAAGTGCAGTTAGTTCATGTTAACTAAGGTAGTTAACTAATGTTAACCAATGAACCTTATTGTAAAGTGTTACCAAAATAAGTTTATAGAATGAACTGTAAACACATCAAGGACAGGACAGGAAAGCCATGGTATTACAAACCACTTCATATGTGCCGTTTAATTCCCATGAGGCATCTGAAAAAGAAAAAAAAAGACCAAGAAGAAAGATTTTAGATATTCATGTAATTGTCACACTAAATATTGAATATGACGGCTGTTCTGTACTGTGCTGTGCTACTTATATCTGAAATTTACCTCAGTTAAGGCCTCTTTGGCTCTTGAACGTTCCTTCCAGCCGCCGTCACGGGTCAAAGGTTAAATCAACGGATGCCGCAAGAACCTATTTCACTATCTTCTGCACTGGTAGAAGACTGGTTTTTCCTTACAGCTCCTGTTGAGAAAAAAAAAGTGTGCAAAAAACATCAACCTCCAACTAATAAGCTCTGAGTCCTGATTTATAGTTCTTCTATGTAGATCAGTTAAGGGATAAACTGGTAGGCCTATATCAATTACTTAAACATTAATTTAAATTGATCAGAATCAGATATCACATGATCCTTCAGAAATCATTCCAATATGCTGATTTGGAACTCGGGTAACATTTATTTATATTATCAATTCTGAAAACGGTTGTGCTGCTTAACATTTTTGTGGAAATGGTGATAATTTTTTCATGATTCATTTTAAATGTCATTGACTGTTAATTTCGATCGATTTAAGACATTCTTGGTTAATAAAAGTATTAAACTTACTACAGATATTTGAATGGTATAGTTGTTTTCACAAAAATATGAAGCAGTACAACTGTTTTCAACATTGATAATAATCATAAATGTTTCTTGAGCATCAAATCATCATATTAGAGTGATTTCTGAAGGATCATGTGACACTGAAGACTGGAGAAATGATGCTGAAAATTATAGCTTTGATCACAGGAATAAATTAGCCTATTTTACAATAGAATGTAATAATATTTCACAATATTGCTGTATTTTTCATTAAATAACCACAGTCTTGGTGAGCAGAAGAGAATACCATCATTAGTTGACAAACTAAAAATTAACTGCACTTCTACATCATTTATTAATCTTTTTTAATGTTAATTTCTACATATAGTAATGCATTATTAAAATAAAATGTTGTAGGCTGTCTGTTAACCTTAGTTAATGCACAGTGTGAAGTAACATGACCAAACAATGAACAACTGTTAGTATTTATATTAACTAACATTAACAAATACAGTAACAGATGTATTGTTCATGGTTAGTTAGGCTAATTGTAATTAATATTAACTAATGTTAACAAATGAAACCTTATTATAAAGTAAAGGTCTGCGGGAGGCCTTAGCTAAGCTAACGCTAGCCTATCACTAACATTACCGCAGTAAAAACTTTAACAATAGTGAAAATAAATTAAAGCAGTTCAAATTCGTCAATTACATATAATTACAATCCTCTGGGTCGTCTTCGTGTTAGCATATGCCCTCTGAAAACATAAATAAGAGTTAGGCTAGCTAACATTACGATTCAGTGCCGATCTAAGGAGCAATACAAACTCCAAAACTTAAGTTAAAAATTAGTTAGTTAGTTAAAAGCTAACGAGTACACAATATAAACAATAAGAAATGTATTAATTAATAAAACAGTTTGACCATGTGTGACTTACCTTGGTGAAGTGTTTGAGGTAGGATACCGATTACCGACTGTGGCAGCCTCCTCTTTCTAAACTCCAGAAAAAATGTTTCGCGCGCTCGTCTCCACGGATACGGCCCGAATCTGTTTTGCGACTGTTGTTCCCGCCCACTGAAACCGGGCCCGGGCTGGATCCGTTTTAGAGCAGTGAAACGGAGGTGACTGTGGCGCGGATTTGCCGGTTTGAAGACGGATCCGGATCGCAGTCACCTGCTGTCTGGGCTCTTACACTTCCTCCTACAATGACGCAAAAATCGTCATTTTGCGTCATTGTAGGAGGAAGTGTAAGAGGGGGGGATTTCTGTTGAGACTACAAGCACTCGTTCCTCATCTTTCCCAGGGGGCGGGACCCGCTCACGCTACAGACCTATTACAGATCAGTGGGTGGGACTTTACTCTCTGAAACTGGAAGCAATATCCTCCATCTTGTTTGAAGCTAAGCTAACAGGCGCTGTGGAGACAGATGTAAAGTTATGACAATAGCGGAGGAGAGTGCTCAATATGATATTGAGGAAGAGGATTTCGGAAGTCTGATGCTTGAATCAGGTGTTTGTGGCTACCTTTACAAGCCGCATTATAGCGAAGAGCAGCCGAGGCAGAAGACCTGCCTGCCGCGGACGAGGAGCCCGGACTGGCTCGAGTTAGGGCGGACTGGTGGCGCCGGTGATCTCACTATGCAACTACGAACACAGAGATAGAGTCCGTCTGCGGCAAAGAATTTCAACGATGACAATTTCTCCTGGACGAAATCTCTGAATCAGACGAGGACACGGACGTTTGTGTTGTGAACTAGTTTCCTAGTTTCGCACCGCATATGTTCTGACTGAACATCCAGGTACCATGCAATAATTCACCTTTTCGAAAGAAATACAAACGAGGAGTAATGCACTAATGAGTTCGCCAACTAACTAGACATTTTGTGTGAATGTGAAATTAATTTCAAGCTCTGGTGGTAGCTAGCCTTGTAGACGGAAGAGTGATTTCTCTTATAGGCAGATATGCGCTTTCTGGATTAGTGGGACTGGCTTGCGGAGCTGTGCAATGTGGTGCATTGTGGGAGTTGTTGTCTTTCATACAAATGCGTCCTGAAGTTATTTTTTGTCTTTTCTCGGTCACAAAGGCACCAAATTCAAAATTTCTTTTACATTTCGACTACATATATGACCCACTTTAAATAAAAAACAATGTTCAAATGGGTGAAATGCCCCTTTAATAATTTCACTAATAAGCAAGCTTCATTACAAGTGACAAAAGGCCACTTAATATTTTATTCCAAAATTAGAACATATTTCTGTCAGAATTCGGTGAACGTTCTACGCAATCCAACGTGGCGGCGCTCTTAACAGATGTTGTTCATTAGGCTATAATTCCTCAAAATAAGTAAAAAATAAATGATTCTCTCTCTCTCAAGTAATTATTATGAATATGTAAAATATTACAATGAGACATTTTAATTGTATATTAATAAACAAGTGTTTTCTGTAAAGATGAAGTTGACAACAATACTGACTCGCGATCTCCGCAGTAGTGATCGCGCAGGAGAGAAATGCACTTTTCATATGGATTGCATAGTTTTATTTTGTTTTGAATGGTTCTGTTTAAAAGTAGAGATTTCTGTTTATTTCCCAAATTATTATTATTATTTTATTTTATTTTTGTAGCTGTGTGAGGCAAGTAGGCTACCTTATACGCTAGTTTCGGTTCATGGATGATAGCTTAAGCTCCAGTTCAGGCGCCTCCGTGTCGTGATGTCTGCTATATTTACTTTTTATTTATTAAATCCAGGAAATTGGATAATGAAACACTGATTAAAATTAAGATACAATTAATACAAAACGAAATTCGCTTTAAAGAAAGGCTTTGTGCTTTCTGTTTGAGGTCTCTGTGAAAGTTGTAGAGCAGTCTTTTAGTGCCGCTTTCATAACGGTCGCGTCCGTAATGGAGAACTGTCACGCAACATTGTTTTTTCCTCATAAATGCGAACACGAAAAATGAAAGGTTTTTTTTTAAAAGACAACCATCCACAACTTTATAACACTCCAGCAAAGTACCTCTTTTTGGTCAACATCCTCCTTTTTGTAGACGAAATAGTCCCAAATAGCTGCGGTGAAAGTAAGTCACCACAGCAAAAAGCCATACAACAAACTTGTGTTTACTGTGTGCTACCATTCTCTAATTAGTCTAATACATACATTATGGGTGCTACCCTTCACATCGTATGTTCCGGCGATGTGACTATCGCTCATTCGCACATCGCGATGTCGATGTTAAAACAGAATATCGTTCAGCCCTAATAAAGAGTATGCTGTATGTTGCTTTTTCAATGAGCAATTACTCTGCAAATGTTGCTAATAGCTAGTTTCCTCTTTGTTGTGCTGTACATTGCATAATTGTATAGTTAATAATTGCATACCATGCTAATGTGTGCTACTTGTGTGCTAGGTTAATTTGAGTTACTTTGACACGTATAACTTTTATTGAAGTTTACTGAATTAACAGACTAGGGGCCAGATTTACTAAACAGGGCAAATTAACGTGAGAGCGCAATTCCAAAGAAAACACAGTTGGGAGTGGAAAGTTCTGCGTGTGATCTACTGACGACACACATATTAAAGAACACAGAAGCAGCCGAAACATTTCCATAATGACCAACGCAATCTACCAAGAGCATCGCAAATACAGCGTCTGGTTTAAGACATGCTTTTTTTGGACCGTTAAATCGTCGTCGGCATCCTTCCGTCTACAGGAGACGATGGTGTAGCTTCCATTTGATTTTTTTGATTTTTTTGATTTTCTATCTGCACCATTGCGAGTGGCTATAGAGCCCGACTCTATAATGTCAATCTCTGCTGGATTTTTTGCAAGTGGAAGACGATGCCTGCTGAGGCTGCAGTTGCTTTTCTTTCCTCTTGACTCTTTGCGGCAAGGTTTTTATTTTTGGTTTCCTCAGCTTTCTGTACGCCCTCTCTGACAACAAGCTTCCAGGCGGAGTGGTCTTCTGCCCGGCTCTCCCTTGAAGATGTCAGACAGCTTCATGTCTTTCTTGCAGATATCTTTGTAGCACAGTCATGAACGTCCAGTCAGTCGGGAGCCCTTTGCCAGCTCGCCATACAGTAGATGCGGCCTGGGCCCATTCTCCTGACGTGGCCGAGCCAACTAAGGTGGTACTCGCTTAGTATGGCAGACATGCTTCTAATGCCGGCGTGTTCCTGAACCTCTGTGTTAGGTACTTTGTCCTGCCAGTGGATGCGTAAAATACGCCGCAGGCACCTCAAGTGAAAGCTGTTGAGTTTCTTCTCATGCCTCGCGTTAGTGGTCCACGCCTCACTGCTATAGAGGAGTTTGCTGAGCGCGCAGGCCTTATAGATGCACAGCTTGGTCTTCTCTGTGAGGTTAGTGTTGTTCCAGACCCTCTGGTTCAGTCTGGCCATGACCGCTGCTCCCTTGGCGGCCCTGCAGTTTATCTCTGTGTCGATGGAGAGAGAGCTGGAGATGGTGGACCCGAGGTAAGTGAAGTTCTCGACAACTTCCAGCTTATACCCATCAATGGCGATGGTTGGAGGGGAGTCTATTTCCTGGGCCATGACTTTGGTTTTCTTAAGACTGATGTTCAGTCCAAACTCCTTGCAGGCGTATGAAAGTTGACTGACAAGTTGCTGCAGGCCATCTTCGGTGTGGGCCATCAAGGCTGAGTCGTCGGTGAAGAGCATCTCACGAATGAGTACCTTTGTGACTTTAGTCTTGGCGTGGAGACGAGTGATGTTGAACAGCTTGCCGTCAAGATAAGATCGGCTGCAAAAATAACCCTGTCCACGTCTGTTCAGTGATACGTTTTCACTGCGTGTCTTTAGTAAATCCTGATAGTAGTTTTTTAAGTAGTTTTTTGCACTGGCCCTAGATCTGTGACGCTGCTGCTACTGCTGTTGATTATTGTTTCTGTAGAACAAGTATGAACTTGCTACTGCTAATAGATACACAGATATGCTGCTGCATAAATAGACATACGTACATAAATCCTGTAGCAGATCTAGGCAGGTGGAGCTGGGGGAGGTGGAGGGTTTCAGACAAGCAGAAAACACTGAACCAGACTATTTAAATGTTGAGCAAGCAATCTCATTGGCTGCAGGATCAGCAGAAGCCAATCAGCTTGTGCCATACAGTCATGATGTGATTGCATATTGCATGTAAAGGACCTTTCAGCCTGTGTCCTCTAGAGTTTCATGCCTGAACTAGATATTTCTGCTGCTTAGTATAAATAAATAGTCTGGTGTACTGGGGGAGAATTTTCAATATATTTCTATAATGAACTTCAGAAGAGCTGGAAAAACATATCTATTTCAGTATAAAAATAGAAAAAGCCTCTTAGGTCAAGAGTGCTCTTGTGGGCAACACAACTTAATATAGAAACATAGCTGTTCAGATTTTGAGCAATGATGTGCATAATAAATAGATGTTAGTGGCTGCACACACTGTAATGCACTCTGGAAATAAGCTAGTGAAAAATTGTGAAGGTTGAGTGCAGTGTTACATTGGACACATAAAATAATAGTGTCCAACCAAAGTGAGATATTTGAATACATAAAAAAAAACGGAAGACTGCAAAGGATCTGCAGTAAAAACTAAAATGTATTGACCAAACCTTTGTGTGAAAATGTGTGTGTATTTTAGTGGGTTTGTGTGTGTATTAGCAATTAATGATTCTTGGGCCATGATGCTGCATAGTGTGTGAGAGAGAGCGCATAGGGGAATGTTATCTGGGATTCTTTCTAAGGGGCCAGTCGTTTGATGTAAAGCACTATTGGAAGCCAGTCAGGTAAAACTGATGACCGCATAAAAAGGTGAGTTTAGATTACCGGTTCTCCTGAAAGGAGTGACATGAGGAGCTACATTAGTAGTCCAACCATGTCCAGTAGAGCAGATGAAGTGTTTAATATAAATAGGAGGAAGTAAAAGTTGAATGTACTTTTCTTGGATGTGTTTCACCTTTGATTATAAATAACTTCTTCCTTCAAGAAGACCCACATAGTTGTAGTTTAAGACCTGGTTAATTGTGCTGTCAGACCTGCTCAGTCAAACACGTGTACGGCCCTCTCGTTCCTCAGATGACTGCTTGATTGGATGTGTGTCTGACAGGTAGTTAATTTTCCAGACTGACTATTCATGGCTGTAACATTGCGGTGGGAGATTCCCCAGTCTGTGACAGTGATTAATGATGGCGGCCTATGTGTTGTGTGTTTGTGTGCCTGTGTGTGTCCGTAACAATAGATTTGAGTTAGTGATGTTGGAATAGATGAAATGTACCATATTAATCAAAGCAATTACAGTGGACTTGCTGGAATTTACTCGTAGTTTACTTTTTAGTAGAAAGTTAGTTGCAAAAAGGGGCAATAAAAAATAGTTTCTTATGCTCACCAGACTGGATTTATTGGATCAAAATACAATAATAGAAACAATAATATTGTGAAATATAATTACAGTTTAAAATAACTTTCTATTTTAATATATTTTAAAATGGTATTTATTCCTGTAATAGTAAAGGTGATTTTTTAGCAGCCATAACTGTCACACAATCCTTCAGAAATCATTGTAATATTCTAATTTGCCACTCATGATACATGTATTATTGTTATGTTATTAATGTTGAAAACAGTTATGCTACTTAATATTTTTGTTGATGCACAATTCTTTGATGAATAACAATTTCCAAAGAACAGTGTTTATTTGAAATATACAGTACATTTTTAAACGTAAAATGATTTGACTATATATCTGTTTTAATGACATCAGCTCCTATTTTTAAGATATAAATCAAAATAATGTGCATACATTTCTCATTAATGTTACTACCAATGAAGGCATGAGATTTTTTTTTAATACTTTTTTATTTATTTTTATTTGAATACAAAATTTTATTTGAATATCCACCATACATATATTATAAATGACATTTATAAAAAGTCCCATCATGATTTGATTTATGAACAAATTAAAGCCCTGATATACTTGCTTAGGGATAAAAGAAGTTAGAAATACGTGACATCCTGATGCCGTCCACACTGATGAGAGCGTCGTTTAGATGAATATGTAAAATGTGCTTGCTTAACACACACCAAAAATGACAGCGGTGAGAAAACAGCAGCTAAGAAAGCATTTGATCATAGCGATGTGGATATGTTTGCATGAGCTCTGCAATTCGGCTCTCCAGTAAAGTGCCTGTGAACTCCAGTAAAGACCCAATTGATTTACTTGTTTATTTAATAGTTTACTTGATTATATTACAAAAAATGACACGTGCCAAATCTAAATCTCTGTCCATCATTTTGCGAATAATTGTTGATAATGGAATGGATCAACCAGTGGATATCACACAAGCATTGTGCAAACTTTGCTCTAGAGTTATGGCGGTGGAGAAGTCTCAAACAAACCCCAGTCAATTATTCAATACAGAAAGTGAAAGTTAAAACATCTGACGCTGCATTAACGGTGCATATACTCTCAGAGACGATGAGAGCTGAATCTACTTCAATGTGCTGGTAACCCCATAACGGTAGGCTATATACAGTAACTGTCTTAATTTATTTTCTTAATATTTCTCTTGGGGCCCACAAGTAGTGAAAAATGAGAAGAGAAGTATTCCGTCTTAAGTTGTTTTTGAAATGAGGAGTACGCTAATCTAACTAATCTTTAATTTTCCTCAAAGCACGTTGGTTATGGGGTGATGCGCTATAAAATTATTGGGGGGCAAATTAATTTAATAATAAAAGTAGTAGTAATAATAATAATAATTTAATACATTAATTGGAAACGTCAAATCCTCTTGATAAGCCCGCATCAGCGCGTCTATCAGCTGATCATTGTCGGCTCCAAACAGCTTTACAGTATTAAAACATGAAAAATATTGTCTGTGTCTCTTTCATTTACAACTTCAATTTCTACTATAAAGCGGCTCTTCTGTGTGTTCTTGTTTTCACGGACGGACATCTAATCTCAACGGACTGAACAGAATTTCATGTCAAAGAAGGCAGGAACTTTTCAGGAAAGTTCGGTTTGGCAAGCTGTTTCGAATTCTGAAATGAACGCCAAACAAAATTCATTTTGGCTTTTTCATTTTTTTGTTACCTTGAAACAGGTTCACTTTTTTTAGCCCAAGACGACAGTCTAAGCATTTTCGTACTCAGACTTTGTTGAAGTAACTGAGATAAAGCTATGGAGACAGAGGAAGAGGAAACTCTGACAGCAGACAACTCTATCAATCAGACAAGCATGAAACAAACTCTCACAGCTCTAACAACCCTTAAGTGTTGAAAGCAACACACCATGATGTTCTGATACTGGATTAGATGTCTCACTCAGCTCTGTGAGTGTGTGTAATGTTCAGCCGGAGCCAGGAACAGGACTCTTGATTTTTTCAGTACATATAATGACATTATTCAGTAGTCTCCTCCGCGACATTATTCACGAGTCTCCTGTTTCTTTGTAATGGTGAGTGTAAAGAGGTGCTTAAATTTCAGAAAATGTTGAATTATAATGGGATCAAAGTTAATAATATACATTTTATATGAGGTTTTCAATCCTGTTACAAAAAAAATAGGACACGTCTAAATGTTTAAATCAAAACTTTGAATTTTAAAATAAATTATATTTGAACTTGTTATGGAGTTGGTTGGTTAGTTGAATGGTTGATAAATGCAGTCAACACTAGCATATGGGTAAAAATTCTGAAAATGGATTTAGATCATTTACTAAGGCTTCAAATCAAATGATGTTTATTCCTGTTTTTTCCCCCCTAATATGGGAATATTGTGGGATTTGTGCCTCTAATGCGTCAGTGTAAAGTCAGTGTACTGTAAACATTGAAAGTGGCCACTAGCTTTTTCTAGTTTAAAGAGATCTGGATCTTCTAATTGCTCTACAGGGAGCATGAAATGATTGTGCTGTTCTTAAACCCTGACAGACTGAGACTTAATATTCCTTATGAGGGGAAAAAATAGGAACATAATTGTTTTTACAAATAAAAAATAGCCTAGGAGCTCTATTAATATGAAAGGGTTATGCACAAAATTTGGGTTTGCAGCCATGTGTGAGACTGTGTGTATGAGTATGTGTGCTCTTGCTTGCTTTTATCTTTCTGCTGCTGGCCACACTTTGATAGTGTGTGTGTGTGTGTTGCTTCTGTAGTTTCCATCCCTGTCAGATCCTGGTTAGAGGAATCAAAGTCCAACCGAGCCAGTCATAGTGATTTGAGACCCGCAACAGAGGGTAACACTGAGCCAAGTAATTTCGCCGACATTTATGAAACGGATGGTTTTGGAATGTGGCCTCATAACTCCTCATAAGAGGATGTGAGTGTGTCTTACGATAGGCGGTTGTATTTACTCATCATTATTAACCAAAATGGTGCCCATTTCTTCATCAGCCACCTGGAAAGGAAAGGTGACTTTTGGTGCCTGGCTCAGCTGGATCCTGCCAATTCATGCAAACTTATACTAATACACAATTGGTGTTTTTTCTGTCACGATGGGGAATTTTGGGGTCAGTAAGATTATTTATTTTCTTTTAACTCATTGCTGAAAGCTGCAGTATGTGATTTCTGAGAATCATTGTTGAGCACTGTTGATATTTGAAATCAACCCAAAAAGACACACCCCTCCCTTCATTGCCCCGCCCCCAAAATGCACAAACACACAATGAGTGCATGTCTCTTTATCATAGATGAAGCGAAGCAAAATGCTTCACGGAAAATAAAACGAAGGTGACGAACAAACAACAAGAAAGAACAAAAAAGTATCATATAGCACATATATATATATATACCAGCTCCAGACAAACAATGACACTCAAAACTGTTTTCTATTTTGTAATGCCTTTATCAGCCATCTCTCTTTCTACAGTCTTTCTTCAAAAGATAAAAACACACCCCATAAATGGGATATTTAACCGTGACCTAAATCGTTGTGCATGAGTCAAGATGATACTTAGACCAGAACACTAACTTTTCACAGAGAGCCAAGGCCGGTTCTTCAAAAAAAAAAAATATATATTTTCCTAATATTGTCAGATTTCACTGTCAGTCCATTTAAAATATACCTTGTCTTTTGCTCAGATGCATTGCATTGATTTTGGTAATGTGAAGTTCACTAAGGTGTCTTGAAAAGATCAATTCCCTGGTCTTTTCTCACCTCTCCATCACTGACATGATCTTTTTTTCTTCCCTCAGGTATCAGACAGGTGTGATTACGTCTACGTGAATGGCAAAGAGATGAGAGGACGAGTCAGAATGCTGGTGAACTTCACATATGGTTATCTGAGGGCTCAGTTGGAGGTGAAGGTCTGGATTCCCAAACTGCCCCTGCACATCGAAGTTTCAGATACTGAACTCAATCAGATCAAAGGCTGGAGGATTCCCGTAAACAGTAATGCCCAGAGGTACGAATCTTTGCAATGGATTTTGAGAATATTGAGTGATTGGCACCCACATTTGATTCTGCATACGCAGTGAAAACTCAGCTGATTTCCACAGAAATTAAAACACCTGTCAGTCTCAAAGTTCTTCAAAGGTTAAGACCTTTAGTGTGTTGATGTTATTTTTCAATCTGTTGTTGCCAGGGTTTTCATCTGGGGTCTGATATCTGGTATAATATCTGATTTACATCTCATATCATCACTAAACCAAGGCAACAACTGAAGCGTTTGTATTACATTCCAAAGACCTCCGTATTCAGCCCCACAGTGGAAAATGAAACCATATCTGTACCAGCTGGCTCTGATCTGCATGGAATAGAGCGGTTAAGTAACGATAACGATTTCGACCGATGGTGGGAAATCGGTTAATGTGTGTGTGGTCCTGGTAAACTCTATGTTGTGGGGACCTAATAGGGTCCTAGTGAACTTTTGGGGATATTTCTTTTTTGTCCACATGATGAAAACAGCTTATAAATCACACTGAGATGTTTTTTGAAAACATAAAAATGCAGAAAGTTTTCTGTGATGGGTAGGGTTAGGGGATGGAATATACAGTTTGTCCAGTATAAAAGTTTTACTGTATATCTAAGTAATGTCCCCATAAAACATGAAACCGTGACAGGTTTCTTATGTAAACCTGTTCTCTGAGAGGGGAACAAGACGCCACGTCATGGCTTCGTGTAAGCCATTGAGTTCCAATCGAAAGGGAACTGAGGTTGGAAATCCTGCAGGTAAAAGGAAAAACTAAGAAAATGCTTTAACGGTTATTTTAAATATGTGTTTGGCACAGAAAAGGAGCACATTAAACATTAAAAATGATCAGATAAATCAAGACAAATTTCAACAATTTTCACCGTTAAGTTTATATATGTTTTATACATTTATGCCGTGAACCCACAGAGTATTTTCAGGATAAAAACATATTTGAAAAAAACGTTAAAACTTTTATGGGGAAAATGCACTAAAATCCTCATATCGATTTGTACTGAGGGTGGTGCAGTGCGAAGAATGTGAGAATCCCCACACAATCACAGAGAAACAGATCTCACCAGCAGCTCTAGAGTGTGAAACCATTAAAACAAGCTCTCTGTCGGGCAATACAGTAGTGCTGTGAATCCTTGATAAAACAAAGGAGGTAATACAAAAGAATGTGACATTTATAATGGACACTGTTGAGCTACAAACACTACAATTTCATTAACAACCATTATAATCATTATTAGAGCAGTAGTTTATATTAAGCATTCATATTCATTTCATTCAGATAGAAGTTCACATTTATATCTAAGTATGAAAATACTGTATATGAATCAGACCTTCATGATTTTAATTATTAATATGCATTGTTAATCCTATAGTCTAATTAGCGTTGTTATGGTAATTAATTACAGTTATAATAGTATTGATTTTGGGGGTCCCTGGGTTGGCTAAAAGTCCGGGTGGGATGTCTGAATCTGTAAAAGTAGGAAATCATAGGGTTATGAAACAGCCGCATTAGGGGGGTTGATCATTTTAAACCTATTGGAAATGCTTCTGGCTGCAATTTCCCAGCATGCACCTATAATATTTACTTGTCATTCGAAACTGAAGTATGGGATACATTTCACCTCTCTCCTTATAACCCACAGGGAAGCTTGGGCTTGTGAATTGAAAATAGAATAAAGTCAATATATAAGATTTCCTGGAGGTATGGAGGCAGTTTCCTCTATGTCTCCATTTCTGTATGTCCCATGTGGAATGATTCCCAATACATGTGAGAAGCTGAGAATACATAATATAAAATATGAAGCTCTTCATAGGTGAAATTTGAAGTTCCCGACGGTTTGCTCTGGGTGTACATGTATCAGGTAGATTATTTTTGAGACAGTTACAATACAGATTCATTGAGAGTTTGAGCAAAGCCATACGGGAGATCCCATACATTGTGTGGTGCCATTCCTTCCCAAACTTCTCTACTCAACTTTTCGATGACATAAGTAAAGTACCAGACATGTACACTGTCTGCTTTACTTTAAAAAAGTACGTAGGAAAAATAGGCAGACTGACATTGCAGCACTGGGGAAAGAGTGGTGACAGTGATGTGTTCATACCTGTTTAGTTCTGCAAAATATCTCATTTAAAAAGGTGAGTCTCTATTTTGACTAGATTTTTTTTGCTGTGGAAGACCCCCCCCCCCCCATAGCAAGTAATGCATTGACCCCATGTGGCGGCCCCTTTATACTTGACACCCTGTCTTATGGTTTGCACCCTGGATTATCAGTACACCACTGGTTTAAAGTGCTATTACTAAAATAGCTAACGGTATACCCTTTGTTAGTTGAAGTGCACGTTTTCATAATAGCTAATTTTGTGGTTTATGGATACATATCATAAAGCTGTTAATGCTAATGAGTTGCTCTGTGTCCACACAATGAATATTAGATGCTAATTGCTTCACACATTTTTTTTTTTTTTTTACATCAACCTGCTCATTATGCAGTTATATTTATGTGTTTCTAAGAAGTAGAAAAGGTGCATGTAATTCTACAACTCTACAAGGTCAAGCACCATTAAAGCTGAAGTGTGTTTTTAAATGGTAAAGATTTTCTTCTTCTTTTTGAGGATGTCTTTTCTACGTGTAACTAGCTAGTAAGATCTGTGCATGTAAACCTAACTCACCTAAGGTGTGCTAGCGACTGAAGCTAGAGGCTGCGGTCTTTAGCTCCTTCTTAGAGCACCTGCCTCCCATCCCGGAGACGCTGGTTCGAGGGGTCGAGTCGGACCAGTTACATTTGGTGCCGTGACCCGGATGAGAGTGAGGTTTAGGGGGGTGAGTGTAACAGGCAAGCTATAAGAGTGCATGTAAACCTCACTCCCCTGACCATAAGTGGCGAAACTGCTAGAGACTCCGGTCATTAGAGTCCTTGTTAGCACGTCCGCCTCCAATGCCGGAGACGGCGATTCGAATCCCACTCGAAGGGGGTTCTCAATATACTTCCATTGAGAACTTATATCATATACCTCAATCATATCTAGGGATCTGAATATCATAGAAACACTTTTAAGATTAATTTGCTAGTGACTGCTTAGCAACACCATAGCAACTACCCACAACACCCAAGCAGTGCCCTAGGGACCACTCTGAACATCTTAGCAGTGAATTAGTTCATATAGGGAAAGTTGTTAGGCAACCTCCAACTTTTTTGAAGAATATGTATGTAAAAATCTGTTTTCTGCTGCTAACTTCAATGTGTTTTGTGATCTAATTTGTGTACTCATTTGAAACCTCAGCATCAGTATCTAATAATCAGTATGTAATAATGATTCTTTGGACAACAAAGTTGAACTCAAATTGGACAAGTGAGAAAGCCGTACACCAGCAAGATCTTCATAGAGCTGTGTCTCCAGTAGTGGGAGGTTGTCTGTCATGGTAGATCGAGTGGACTCTAATGAGGGGCTCGATTGCCGTCCTCCTGACAGCCTCAATCTCAGAGAGCACTAACAAGACGGCCACCTGATGCAATCATAATCTGATTCAGTGACAGAGCCCCAAAGTCCATTCTAATGTCGCAGTCCTGTGGCAATAATGCACATTACTGTGGTAATAATGCACATTACTGTGGTGACACCTTAAGATCCCACTCACTCATGTTGTAGTATTCATAACTCTAGTGACTTCAGCAGCACCCACATGCTGCTCGGTGGTGCTAGTTCAGTCAAACTTAGATGTAAAACCAATACTTACAAATGGTGATTAAATTGGCACAATAGTGTGCAACAGTCGGGTTCTGGAAGTAAAAACTTCATTCATTTTCTCCATAGGGAAATTGATTTTGAATGATAACTTATAAACCCTGTTAAATCATTGGTGTTTGCTTCTGTTGAAGACATCAGCCAGCATTAATTAATCATATATTTTTTAAATAATCATGTTTAACAGAGGAATTCCTGGTAAAATACTACATTACCCATACTTTTGTTAGCTCTGCCCACTCCCATGAAGCACTGCGATTGGCTTAACAGAGTTGATCTCTCTACACAAAATATTTACATTTTTGTATATACTGTATATGTGTCAGTGTTTGTTTGTATTTTCAGTAGTCACATGTCTTCCTTTGTTCTTTTCCCGCAAATCCTTCATATCCATGGTTTCTGTCATTTAGTTCATTTGTATCACCTCTAGGGCTGCACGTTTTCAAGTTTTTCATTAACCGTTAACCGAGGCCCTTAGCGGTTAATACTCGGTTAACCATAGTGTGCGCGCCGCAACCCCGAGATAGGCAAAATTTGCGGGTGGGACATGTCCCCACCACTATTTTCTAAGGTCGATATTGTCACCACTTTTGAAACATCTCGCGGCATGAATACCAATACAAATAAACAAAACATCTTCAGTTAACTAGCAGAGCATTCATTTCGTTCGTTTTTTTTTTTTTTTTTAGGCGATCTAGCGCTGAAATGTTTTGTTTTTTAAATCAAGTGATCAAAGTGCTCGTTGCCGCTGCGATCGAGAAGGGTCTTGTAAAACGTGCTGAGGTATTATTAATTCGTGGCCACAACAATTCACCTGATACTGATAAATATTCACCAATTCACAAAAAAAAAAGGAATAAAAAGCTGTAGTCGGCCTTCACTGAAGAGCTATCTTCACAGGGACGAAAAACAGTTTAATAATTATTATTAATTCGTGGCCACGAAATAATTCACCTGAATATTCACCAATTCACAAAATATAGGTCTTTAGCATTCACTAATTAATAGTATCAAACTGTTTTTGGCCACGTTAAATCAAAATGAGGGAGGGAAATAGTTCAACGTGTCCACGATTTATTAAAACGAGGGAACAAATAAGTCGTCGTAACAACTAATTATTTAGATCAGTGGACAGGGCGCATAAGAACAAACAGTGAGAGAGCCCCGGCCGCGCGCGCGCGCACTCTCACCGCCTTCAAACAACACGAGCGCTGTATTGCTCTCTCTCCCTCGCGCATATCAACACAGTAAAAGGTCGGAAGACCGATTGTGTTTTATAGATTAGTAGTTTGTTCATATAAAGTGTTTGATTAGCAAGTACATGTTTAGGAAATGCATAATACAAATTGTATGGGTTAATGTAACGGTAAACGGACTCTGCGGGTAAAACTGTTGTGATGAAACTGCGCATGCGCGGGGTAAAACTGCTGGTGTAAAGCTGTGGCTCTGCGGCTCTGCAGACAGATATTATTGTGCTGCGATCAGTGGCGCGGATACTGACTGACTATATTTGTTTCTGGCTCGCGCACAGCCTTCATTCTCGGACGCGCGCTTTGTTTGCCCGCTTCATATTAGAAAACTGGTCTAGCGGTCTCTGGCGGTGCAAAAATGTATTACAACTAAATTCAATGCACACCATTGACGCCACTTAACCGAGCAAAATGTTTCACTCGGTTACGCAATTTTTAACGGTTAATCGGTTAATCGGTTAACCATGGACACCCCTAATCACCTCCTGTGTTTAGTTAATCATCATCATCATCATCATCATCATCATCATCATCAATGTCACATGTGTTCTGTTAATCAGTTCAGTCAGTCTTTTTCCGATCTCCGTCCTACTAAGTGTGTGTGTGAACCTTCTGCCTGTCTGTACCTGTTTGAATTGTATTGTTAGTAAAAGTTTGCATTGGAACTTTTGATTCTCCCTCATCGTCTTCTCGTCTAAGCTCTTAAGTACACTGTCGTGTACTTTTGTATAAAGTTTGTAGTGTTGGGATTCACCCTGTAGTTGATTGTCTTGGTTTATTGCTTATTACTCTTTAACAAATACTAACCCTAACCTTTTTTTTTTTTAAATCCCTATGGGGAAAATAAATGGAAAAAAATACTTCCAGAACCTATGCCGCTGAAAAGGGGAGTGGGCCCTAATGCACTCTCTTGGTTGATAAAGTTTTTGCACCTGATATCTCAAACAAACAGAAGGGCCCAAAAACCAAAGAAATACTGAGAGATACCAATGTCCGCAGCTCTTGCATTGGAGAAAGTGTAACAGCCAACTTGGATCACGTGTGCCTTAATAACCAATCACATTACAGCCTCAACGTCACTGGATTTATTTCAGAGTTGTGTAACAGTCAATCACTGTGTGCAGTATACCATAGAAATAAATAAGAAATGCCTTAAGGCCAGTACACACCGGGACGAATATCGGCGCGCGTTATTCGCCAGCGTTTTTCAACGCGTTTTTTGTGTTCACACCCAAGCGATTTTCGCTGACGATGAGCCGAGTGAACATGCAAATTCATTCCCTGACATTAGATGGCGCTTAATACCACTCCATAACAGTTCTCCTTTATCATGATTTTTGTAGTCGCTGTCGCGTTTGTCATATAGTTCTCTATGTTCCGACACCAACGAGACCAGCAGCTCTACATTCATCTTGCCTTGCATCTTCCTCGTCTTATTTCTTCCCGGCAGTGTTTAGACCTTCTTATACTGTCTATGGTTTAGACCAGACGCTACTCGGCGCCGTTACGTATGTGTGCTCGGCAAGACCGTTTTGTGTTTGAGCGCCCCCAAGTTGTGTTTTACTGTAACTTCAGAAGCTCCAGACACATGAGCAAATGCACCAATCTCATTGGTCGGATAGTTTTTGACGCGGCGCGTCAAACCAAAAAAAGAACCCGAGGCGTTTTTTTTTAAAAATTACGCTTTTACGCGTGCCATTTTTCGCGTAGGTGTGCACACTCACATTGGCGCCCTTTGTTTAGTCACGAGGTGTTAAACGTCGGCGAATATCGCGCGCAAAATTCGTCCCGGTGTGAACAGGCCTTTAAACTGAATCCTATCTGTCACAAAATTGTCAGTGACTTCTTTTCTTCTTTTTTTTTACTTCTTTTTTTCTTAGTGTAAACTTTTTTTTTTTTTTTTGCCAACCTAGAAGCTTTCCTTAAAGCTGCATTGTTCATAAATCACAATAGTCAATAGACCTTTTTTCCTGCAAAATTTTGCTGGAAATGTGGCTGCACCTTTAGATAACTAAATATCCAACCAAGTGCTATTTATTACATAAATATAATATATAGTAATAGAACAAAAATTATTTTCAGTAACACTTTACAATTAGTTTCTGTTTCACGGTGTCATGTGAGATCCCAACACAGAATCCTATTCCCCTTCCTCAGTGTCTGGTCCAAAATGTAACTCCATCTTGTTCTGAAAATGTGATATTTAAAAGAAATGAATTAACATATTTTGATAATTAAGAATAAATGCCCTGTAAATGTTTTTATTATTATTATTACTACTCAGGACCAAATATAGTACCTTTAAAAAGGTCAACCAATTAAGTAGCTTGTTAGCAAGGTTGTTTCGAGGTACCAGGACATGATTTTTTTTTGTATTCACCCAAATGGCTACATCTCCACATGTATCCTTTAAAATGCATGCTGTTAAATGAAGGACTTCATCGTCAGCACATCACGACTAATTAGGATGCCTCCGCTAGCCACGCTCACCTAGCTACAGAAAGTCAAGTGCGTCTGTCAGCAGTTTATGAACATGTGTTAGGCCGGCCCAGACGCTCATTAGCCAGTGGTGTTGGCGCACACAGCTGCAGTCCGGTCTACATAGCGCTTGCCAAAGTACATTCATCTTTCCTGTGATTATCACAATGTGAACATGTTTAGCAAGGATGAACGAGCATGTTTAAAATGGCAATGTCACCTCACATTTGTTTTATTTGACCCAGAGAAATTTTGTCATGCAAGAGAGGAGAAAATGTCAATTTTGGCTCATCACCTCAAAATATGGCAGAGGAATGTGTGTGTTTTGCATTCACCACTGATTTCCCTCTCAACTCACTCTCATTTATATTTATCAGGGCATAACAGGCATGACCTTGCTGATGTAACAGCATTACGGTTTGGTGCTAGTGGGCACTGATGATCCATTGTTTACCGCAACGTGTGTGCGAGTATGTGAGAGAGAATCGCAAGGCTCTTTGGCCTCTGCCAAATGCACTGCCAGTTGGTCCGTGTAGTGCGCGAGAGAGGAACTGACCCGAGAGAGCATTTTTGTGCTCGTGCCAAGCCTGTTGCGTGTGGAGTGCCAGACTCTCCCGCACTTTACAGACCGGTGTTAACAGTGTTCTCTCAACACCAGGCAGGCATGATAAAGCCCAACCGCTGGGAATGACTATTCCAGTCTGTATCAAGGAATGACGCTGTGTGAGTGAGATATGTGGTGCTAGTGAGGGAGGGCTGCCCCCTTAAGGGACAACTGTCTGCTCCGTGGAAGATATTGTTTATTGAATCGTCTTCAGACCTCCTGTGTTGGTAAATAACCGAGCCCTGCCATTGTGATCTCACCCAGAACAACTGATGGCTAAATCAAAAAAAGCCAATTGTCAATATCCCGTCCCTTCCAATTTAGATTTTTTTTTTTTAAATCCAACCAATTTAATAAGAATCTATGCGATCAAGAATTTCGCAAGATTTCCCAATGAACTGTTCAAGTTTAGTTTGGTCGCACAAATTCGCAAAAAGCTGCTTAGTTTGAAAGTGACTTCTGTGTGAACTGTGCTTCATACATTTTATACATACACTATTGACAATAGACTATTGCTCCTACAAAATTTGGCCGAACATGTGACCGCACCTTAAGACAACAAAATATCAATATATAATGTATAAGAATAGTGGTAACTCTTTACAATATGGTTCATTAACATTATTTAATTAGGTATCATAACTAACAATGAACAGCAATTTTACAGCATTTATTAATCTAGCATTTAAACATTTGTATTTATACATTTACTATTGTTAATTGGTAATTTCATGTGAGTTCATCTTTTAACTTTTTTTGCAGTCAACACAGTTTTTGTACTTTGTTTCTATACAATTGGTTACCTCGGAAAGAAGCCATACATTCAATCATTAAATATGTCTCGAGTGTAATTAACAAAAGCGGAAAAATGTGTTCTATATGTAACAAATATGTATTTTATGTGTGTGGTAAGAGAGATAATTAATGAGGAGGAACATAACAATTGTTCTGAATGTGAGTGGATGATTTTTCCTTGCTGTGTTGTATGTGATTCTATTATAAAATGGGTTCAATTACAGTGCTGCAAAAGTCAATGTCACATTACCATACCTACAAACACTGTAATCTGAACCAGAGGACCTACACACATACACCTTTCTCACAGATATAGCAAAAAAATAAAATAATTTAAGGGTAGGCAATTTCAGAGAGGCTAGCAATAGCAAGCTAGCTTTGATAGCATAAGATCCCACCCTCTTTTCAGAGCATCTCCAAAGCCATGACTCACACATGAAACACACAAACGCGCACAGCCAGTGCAGAGTCTGCAAAGCGTCACAAGAGACACCGTTAAATTACTTCGTCTCAAAGTTCATAACATTACAACAATAATGAATGTAAACAACTTACAGAGCTCTAGTTGTACCACCTGACTACAGCAGGTTCAATTCGTTGTTGATAGTGTTGACATAGAAACGCATAAATCTGAGTCTGAGGACTTGAACAGCTCTGGGTAGAACATCACCGGGTTGCCATCTTATAATAACCGTTACAACACGGTGTGAACGCCGCAAAAGCTTGTTGTTTTGGTTCAGGAGGAAATGTTAAAAGCGGCTGCTGTTTGTTTTGGTGCTCGGGGACTGTCTACAACTCTGCATAGCCTCATGAAACGCGCTGATGACGTGTGATGTCTGCTCTAGCAGGGTGCGCCGAGGAATGCATATGTTGACAGGCAGGTAAGACATTGTATTCGACATTCGGTCCGGATGCAGTGATTGGATGAACATTTTTTGGGGTCCTGAGATGTCCACAGAAGATATATATGATAGAAAAAAATTATAATAATATTTAGACCACTAGTATTGATTGCTATAAGGATGTGAAGTGTATGAAAAAAAAACTGCCTACCTTACCTTTAATGCAGTCTCCTTTCAATGTTCAAACACAACATGGAGGTTTCTTTCAGTGATTTAGTTTTGATGTAGGCTACGACGCAAAAGCCGTCTAAAGAGGACTATGACTATTCACCCTTTGATTATGTGCGTGGGTTTTAGTAAACATTCATTAAGTGATCTTGACTGTTATACTTGAACTGATCTTTGATTACTAAAGTACATTTAGCTCTACCTTTAAATACGAATGTGTATTTGTGAAGCTCTTTACCTTTATCCAATGACCTCTAACATCAAAGTAGATTAAATAAAAAGTCCTCAAAGAAAGTAGTAGCTTAATTGTACTTCCAGCTCTTGCTGTAAATGTCAGTCAGTCAAAGAGTATCAAATAAAACTGATTTGCTTAATTAGCTTCCCTTGATTAAGTGCATCAGCCTAATGAAGCTTAATGGAGGCGTGTCAACAAACAGTTATTTCTGTCAAAAAAAAGGGTTGTTCTGTGAAACGTCAAATGAAAAATTCATGAAACCTTTGAAGAGTTGAACAAAAACATGATTGGGTTAATGACTATCCTGGTGCAGATTCAGACTTTTATTCTTTCCGTTCTCAGGTCGACGCGGGATAGTGAAGATGACGATGACGAAGAGCGGAGAGGAAAGACATGTACTCTACAGTACCAGAGGACCATGGTGCGTGTGCTCACACACTTTGTGGCCGAATCCTCTGAGACGCGAGGTCAGGTGGTTCACATGCTTGGCAGTGATTGGCAGGTGGATATTACAGAGCTGGTCTGGGACTTCTTGAAAGTAGAGAATCCCCGAATCGCCAGGCTGAGAGAGGGACGTGTTTTGGAGGGAATGGACACAGGCATGACCAGCATTCAGGTATGTGTGTATTTTTTCAATATTTTTGTCTGCCATTGCAGTCATGTGGTGCAATAAGTCTCTTTAAAATATCAGATAATTTGACCTTTTTTATGACGAGGCAAAGTTAGTTTGTAAAATGTCACATGGTGCAACTTAAAAAACATAATGAGATTTGTAAAAAAAAAAAAAAAAAGTAATTAAAGTCATTCCTATTAAAATGACTGATAACACCTTACAATAAGGTTTCATTTGTTAACATTAGTTAACTATATTAGTTAACATGAACTAACAATGAACAATACTTCTACATTATTTATTAATCTAAGTCAATTGTCATTTCAAAATCTACTAATACATTTTGAAAATCCAGTTATATTTGTTAACAGTTGTTAATGCACTGTTAACTAACATGAACATAGAATGAACAATTTGATTTTTACTAACGTTAACCACTTAAAACATATATTGCTAATTGTTGGTTCATGTTCGCTAATGAAATTTAACAAATGAGACATTATGTCTCATAAGATTCCCAAATGACTGGATTTCACAACACATTCAAGGTGTAAAGAAAATGTGATGTAACTGTCAAGTAAAACAAGTTAATAGGGGCTTTCGCACCGAAGGAACCTTTTCATAGTTCCTAGAACTATTGGCAGAATTATCCGGGTTTTGGCGTGTTCGCATAGCAGGAACTAGGAACGATTTTAGTTCTAGGAACTTCTTTTGGAGGAACTAATTTAGCTCCTACTTCAGAGTCGGGTCTAAACCAGCACTATTGGAACTACCAGTGACTATGGCAGTACAAGCAGAAACCAGGGAAAACACGGATATTACATCATTGACAGGCAAGTGAACAGGGACGGCCACTTTTTAAAATTGGGAATTTCTCTGAATTTACAAATTTTTGGAAACATTTAGGACAAAGGAAGTACACAACTGAAATAAATATATAACACTGTGCAATTTTGGATATTTTGATAAAAAAATTATTACATATTGTACCTTTAAGTTGCCAGCCACCGCCAGCGTTTTTTGTAATTTTCATAAAATTTTCATGGCCTCCAAAATATTTAGTTGTGTAAAAAACTGAACATGCAATATCAAAAAAAGAACAACATAGCTTCTGCTTAAAAAAAAATATATATATATATATATTCTAGCTTCATGCATTCTTTTTTTATCAACACTTGAATGTGGGTAATTTTCATTAAAAAAAGCACAATTTTAAACAAAAAGTTGAGAAAATCGTGTTTTTTCAAAGACTTCAACATGCATAAGCGATGCTTTTATCGCTTGTTTCAGCTATTTTTTTATTTTTTTTGCCTGTTTTGATCTAGAGATTCTCTTTTGTGTAAAGTTGTGTAATAGTGCCCCCTACCATATAACAGGGAAAACACAGAAATCCTGTGCAGGGAAAGGGTTAAATTGAAATCAGTGGTGGGGAAAGAGTTAAATTGAAATGAAACTTTAATTGAAAATATAAATATATATTATTATTAAACCACACGAAACCAGTGTGAACACAAGTGCATTTCTAAGAACTTGGCACATCTTTTTAAAACAAGATATTTCCTTTTATTTGTAATTGACACTTTTGCACTGTAAATAAAGTCCCCTCACTTTTTCTGTAAGTCTGAACACAGCTAATACTAAGCCGTTGCCTTTTCCGCAGCCCACTTTTCTCTGTCTCCAGGAAAGTGGGCTGATATTGCTGTGAAAACATGTGTCTGAGGAGGTGTTCGTCATCTGGATTTATTTTGTTTTTCCTGTCTGCTTTGAGACCAGATACCTAATATCTGCTCGTCTGCAGTGAAAGTGTGGGCGGGCAAGAGACTGTCTGTTACACCTTTTTATTGCATCAATCACTAGATGGGTTTACAGCTCTGTGTTTCTGATATTTCTCCCTGTAATTGGAGGCAATCCTCGTGGGCAGAGCTGTATCCACCGACCCAGATTGCTTATGATGCTTGTATTTAATAATGCACTTTTGTGTGTATGCTCTGCTCCAGGTTCTGTCCCCGCTGTCAGACTCTATCCTGGCAGAGAAGACAGTGAGGGTTGTGGATGATCGAGTGACCATCACTGAACTGGGACTGCAGTTGGTCAGTGGTCTCACACTCAGCCTGCAGCTCAGCACAGGAAGTAACCGAGCCATCAGCGCCACGGCAACCACACAGGAAGTGCTCAGCAATCCTAAACAGGTCATTTTGCAGAGTTAAATATGTGCTCAGATTCAATATGTGCTGTTTACTGCCACACAAATAAATATTTGTACAGCAGGCCAACAAATTATTAGAGTCAGTGACTTATGCTGAAGAAACAAGCATTCTTGTAGCTTTAAAATGAAAGAATCCTCGAAAGAGAATCTTTGTATCATTTCTACTTTGTTGATAACAAATCTACAGAACCAAACCCTTGTAATTGATAACACCAAACTGGAATGAAATGACAGCCAGTACGCAGCCTTTATTTAAAGTGCCCCTATTGTGCTATTTTAAAGTTTCCTAATGTTGTTTTGGAGTCTCCTACAACAAGTTTACATGCATCATAGGTAAAAAAACTGAGTCCGATGCTGAAACACTGGAAGAACTATTTATTCAAGGACGACTCGAGCGGGGAAGACAGAAAAAGTTTAGGATTACTGCAGTGGTGTTGTTGTAAAGATGAATTTTAACCACTGATTCTTCACATGCTCGTCCTTGGTCAGTGTAAAAAAAAACTGGCTTTACCTTCACATTGTAGAGCACAGCTTCTTCTCGACATGATGCTATCCAGTATCCACAGGAATCAGCTGCAGGTTTGAGGTGCAAGTTTTCCCTAGTGTCGGCGCACGCAGTAAGTGGGCGGGCAATATGCTAATGTTTCGTCTTGATGTCACAACAAAATGGCTTAGGACTAGTTTGAAAAACGATAAATGTAATTGACTCAGAGGCGACTCTTACTTACTGAGCTGATGTTCCAAATTTGGTAAGGGGCGTGACATTTCCGTCACACGCGTAAGGTATTCGGACCAATCACAATGTACTGGATCACAATGCGGGGCGTAGAGGAGCAACAATAATTTATGGTATGTGTAAAATAATTACTTTTTTGAACCTAAAACCACGTAAACACATTGCATTAGCCAAATACACAAAATAATGTTTTGTGAAGCGCCAAGTTAATTTCACTCATAACAAAAAGTAAATAGTAACTGTTTTTTTGCCTTTGCACTGCAGCAATGTTTAGATATGTCGTTCAGAGAAGTTTGTTTTTATTAATATAAATCTGTAAATATCCATCATTTAGAAATACTAAGAAATATTACTCCATTGTTTAAATAGTTTACATCAGCACAAGCAGGTATTTTGATTAATCATTACTTCCAATAATCCTGTATGAGGAATAAATAGCTTTTCTTAATTTCTTTGCAATATATGTAAAGCATTTAGATTATTAATATTATAGATTCAGGTTGTGTATTTTGCATCTGATTATCATTCAGTTTGGTGAATTAACTTGTGGGAATAATACATTTTAAAATATAGTTTCTAAATACTCCAAGCCAACACTTAAATCACACACTTAATGTCAACTATTTATTTGTTAATGTGAATTAATTACAGACAATAATGATCTATCTTGAGATTCCGTTATTTCCCAGTAAGAATCATTAAGCTTTGGTCTCTTGAAAAACAGTTTGATGTGCGTTTCTCTGGAAATAGGAAAATGCGCCATTTGCATTCACTAACAGTAGCCCATTATATAACACAGTCAATACTCACCGCAATTCCCTCTTTCTATAACAGCCTATTTAAGGAGCTTTTTTCCTACACTGGTCATTTGTTTCACAAGTGTGATGTATAACCCAGGGATGAAAGTAACTATAGTTACAGCTGTCATGCTTAATTATGGCTTAGTTAATGGACTCAGAGGAGGTGGTTAATTTGCAGTGCCTCAGTATCTGGACTCAATATAATTGTCTTCTAGTTGACAGTCGTAATCAATATGACACACCTCAGTTTAGCAGCATCGCAGTGCTCTTAGCACAATCCTTTCAATTAAGACAGACATACGTGTGTGTTTGTGTATTCCAGAGGCTTTGATAGTCTGCTAATTCCTGTGGAACCTGGTGTGACAATACATATTAAGTACCAGAGAAGAGAACATGAATTTCGAGCAAGTCAACAGGATATTGGAAACATACAAAGATAATTGTATTCATCCTCATATTTTATGCAGAATTACCACTAAAACTGAATGGCTCTGAATTTGTTATATAAAACTCTTGTTTATAAAACCAGTGCCGTCCCCAATCTGCAGCCTGCCACAGTCTCCTATTGAGAACACACAGATGGTGTGTGCACCATGTTAAATGTGCTTAAAATGCCCATAGCTGAAAGTAAACCTCATAAATGACTGATTTGGAACACTCTACATAGGCTGCAACTCTGCTACAATCATATCAAATAAAATTGTGTTTCTTATATTAATACATAAGACACAACTCAAAAAAATATTTTAATGTAGGCCTATGTGACATGAGGTAGTTAGTAATTTTTCACACCGGGTCCAAATTGCAAGGGTAACACCTTTATTTTACATGGTCCTTGTTACACGTTACATATAGTTACAATAGTAATAACTATAAATGATGCATAATTACATGTAACCAATCCTAATCCTATTACTCTACAGTAAGTACATGTAGTTACTTAATATTACAAGTGATAAATTATTACATTCAGAAATAATTTAAATTACATTTTTTTTACAAACATTATAAACGTGTTTTAGTTCCCTTGACTCCACAACAAATCTTACATTTAACATTGTTCAGAACAGAACTGGAATGAAAAATATAAGTGTAAAACAAAAAAATTGGCATTCATAATAAACGCTAAGCCTAGACAAAATTATTTAAAGCGAAACTGAAGCTCCCAGCAATTATGCGGGAAATGCGTTATACAAATAAACCTGGGCTCATGCACCCCTCTCATTCAGAACAAATCCAAATATGCTTAGTGCCATGTTTGCACTTTGGAATATGGAATAAGTTAAAGCCCATTTCAGATGATAAAAAGTGACTCTTTCAGTAAAACTTATTTTCTGTTGCAGAAATGTCAGATTTAAATGGTTAAATATGAGCTCAGATTCAATATGTAACATTTATTGCCACACACACACACACGCACACAAAAACATTTTAAAAGGAAATATTCATATGTATAGCCAACAAATTAGAAAAAAATGTCCTTGATGACTTGTGCTGAAGAAACAAGCATTTTTTGCTACAGAAATCTACAGCAACCAAACTCTTTTAATCGATCGCTTGTATCAAAATAACATGCAGCAGGATGAACTGGAATGTGATGATGGCCTTTGCACTAATTAATACCAATTAAATAAGTCTATCTCCAAGAATGCTGGCCATTGTAAGGATGAAAAGTCATACAAAAAAAAACTACCAAAAAAAAAACATTTAAAACAGATTCTAAATCCGGAATATATAAACACACTACAAAATCCTTCTGGAGCTCACAGTATGCTTTTAAAGTATTACAGATATCATCATGAGCACCTCCCTCATTCGCAGTCTCACTGCATGATTAGAGTGCTCTGGGAGTCCCCCCTCCCCTCTAGAAGGATTTGTAGCGTGTTATTCACGGACAGGCAGAGAGCATTGATGTCTTGGTAAGTGAAGAGCTTAAGATGCTTGTGTTGCAAATCCCTATATGCAGCTCCATATCCATAATGGCACTGTTATCTCCTCATATCTTTTTAATCTGACTCCTCCTGACCCCCCAAGTAGAGCAGACACAACTCTGATCTCATGGCCTACATTAAAGGATTGTTGTGTGGATTCAGACACAGTATATTAGTAAAGTCACATGCAGTGACATGGGCTCCAACTCAATATAAGGGAGCGAACTCGTTGTCTACTGCCAACACAGGCACTGTACATGGTGTGTGAGAGGCTATTCATAAAGTATATGAGTTCGGTTAGCACACATTGAGTAATCACATTGTGAAAAAAAAAAAAAGACACATTGGGAACAATTATTTGCCCCTTTTATTAAATACTTTTCGCACCCTCCTTTTGCCAAGATAACAGATCTGAGTCTTCTCCTATAATGCCTGATGAATTTGGAGAATAACTGACAAGAGATCAGAGACCATTCCTCCATACAGAATGTCTCCAGATCCTTCAGATTCCCAGATCTTCTCTTCAGTTCACCTCAATCATTTTCTATAAGGTTCAGGTCAGGGACTGGGATGGCCATTGCAGATGCTTGGTTCTGTGATCAGTGACCCATTTTTGTTTTGATTTTGATGTTTGTTTTTGGATCACGGTCCTGTTGAAAGATCCAAACATGGCCCATTATAAGATTCCTAGCAGAGGTTGTCAGGTTTTGATTTTTTATTTGTTTGTATTTGATCAAATCCATGATGTATGTGTGTGTGTGTGTGTGTGTGTGTGTATATATATATATATATATATATATGTGTGTGTGTGTGTGTGTGTGTGTGTGTGTGTGTGTGTGTGTATATATATATATGTGTGTGTGTGTGTGTGTGTGTGTGTGTGTATATATATATATATGTGTGTGTGTGTGTGTGTGTGTGTGTGTGTTTATATATATGTGTGTGTGTGTGTATATATATGTATTATATATATATATGTGTGTGTGTGTGTGTGTGTGTGTGTGTGTGTGTGTGTGTGTGTGTGTGTGTGTGTGTTATGTGTGTATATACA
Organism: Scardinius erythrophthalmus; assembly: GCF_964197995.2. Taxonomy (NCBI): domain Eukaryota; kingdom Metazoa; phylum Chordata; class Actinopteri; order Cypriniformes; family Leuciscidae; genus Scardinius; species Scardinius erythrophthalmus. The sequence goes on from NC_138240.1 coordinate 23,745,414, forward strand.
TATGTATGGCAGCTGTGACAAAAACAGGAAGACACAAAGTACTGCATGAGATATGTTCAGAAAAAAAAATATATATATAAAATCACATTTTAGACATCACAACCTTATAATGTACAGTGAGAAAATTTCTATTTTTATATGTTAATGGTATTATTAATGGTTTTGAGAAAAAAATTTATTAACGTTAAATGAGCATTAGATGATGGCAAAATAATCTAAATGTATAAACAAAGCAATTTAGCATTCACAACTAAATATAAATTGATACAATAACTGATACGGTACAAATACATTATTTGTTGCTGAAACATTCAAACGTATCTGGATGTTCTTTTTGCTCTCTATAGGAGGCGCTGATCAGCGCTTGGCTGCAGTTCAGTGACGGCTCCATGGCTCCTCTGGATCTGTACAACCCGGAGCACTTTGTTCTGACCGCTACTTCTCTGGATGAGGATGTGGTGTCCATACGGCAGGACGCTTCAAGCCAGTGGCCGGTTATTTCAGCGCGAGCCGAGGGACAAGGTCTGCTAGTGCACGTAGAAATGACGGTATGTGAAGTGTGCCAGAAATTTAAGCGCCGAAGTGTCCTAGCGGCTGGAAACTGCAACATCCGTGTGAAGTTTGGTCGCAGCGAAAGCGCCTTGAGGCCGGGTGACTACGGCCAAGATGGAGAGGACATGGACAACAGACCAGGTGACCGCAGACAGAACCCGTCCCTCCCGGACAGGACCGGAATGGACAACCACTACTATGGAAGCTCCATCTCAGACATAGAGGATGGTATCATGAGACGAATCACCACCACGACCAAAACAGCCATCATCAGAAGACCAGGTGGAGACAAGCTCTCAGACGATGGGAGCCAGTTGCCTGGCATTCCAATCGATTTCTCAGACTTCCCCGCACAAGTGGACCTTCCCCGAGGACATAACGTGGATGAAGACGACCTTCAAATACCTCATGGACTTACTGACCTTGAAATTGGGATGTACGCTTTGTTAGGTGTCTTCTGCTTGGCTATTCTGGTCTTCCTCATCAATTGCATCTCATATACTCTCAAGTACCAACACAAGGAGATGTCAATCGAGGGCCAGGAGAGCATGAACCACGCTCACGACTGGGTGTGGCTGGGAAACGACGCCGAACTTCTGGAGAGCCACGTGAGTTTGTCTCCACAGACCGACGAGCACATCACCATTATGGACTCCAGCTTAGGAGGGTTAGAAGAAGGGAGCCACCTTCTCAACGGCGGTTCTTTGCAGAAGAACGTTCAAGGCCAGGTGCACAGAGGAGCCGACACCGCCACAGTCTGCACGGGGAAAGACAGCAAAGGCGATTCGCCGACGACCAAAAGGAAACGTGTGAAGTTTACCACGTTCACCACCATCCCAGTGGAAAGTGTTAGTCCGGCAAAGGAAAATTTGGGAGTCGATCCTGACGATGACATTAAGTGGGTATGTCAGGATGTTGAGCTTGGCGACTCCAAGGAACTACGAAACTACATGGAAAGACTAAACGACAGTGTTTTAAAGGAAGTGGCTTAGTCGAATCAATGTGTGCTAACTGAACTCACCCATATGCCTTTGTAAAAGAGACAATTACGAGCCAGGGAACAACTGCTACATAAACCTTACTGAACACAACACATCAGCCATTACATAAAGTATGTCTAGCGTTCTTGTGGTTTGACATGCCATCAGTGTGACAATGCTAAGACTTATGGCAAAATACGCCTTTTTAAAAGATGAATCAAATCTTTTTTGTATATTCATTTGTATTATGTTCTCTATTCTCCTCATTTTTTTTTAAATGATTTTATTTTAGCACCTTTTGTAGTTAAAAAAAAAACTAAACTAAACCGTATTTCCAGGCTTGCCAATGCTCTGCACTCACTTATGAGGCTACAGGACTGTACGCAGATGGTGACATGTAGATTAAGGACTGTAATATTAATGAATCATTGTAAATAAAGTGCACATAGAATGGTTTGGATTTTTTTGCCTTATGAGTTTTATTTCTGGCCAGTGTATTGCTTGCTGGATTCTGGATATATTTAAATTATTCACCAAGAGACCTTGAGTCACCAAGTTTGACATTTTCTTTTTTGGCCGCTTTTTTTGTTGGTAAAGAATGTCTCAAAACCTTTTCCTCAGTCTGAGCGGTAAACATGTTATTCAACCCAGTACTGCCGAACTAAATCAATTACACAGTTCCTCAAGGCTGTTTAAATTATACTTTATTTCCCAAATCTGAGTTATAACCTTTTGTTACTTGAAGAGTCAGAAACAAGCTGTTTCAACTGAGATAGGAACCTTATTAAAGTACTAAAGGAAACTCGGCACAAGTCATTTTTGACCATGGACATTTTCAGGGTGTAGGAAATTAAATCAATTATAAATTCCCAAAAAAATCTAATCTAATTTGCAATAGCTACAACATTTGGAGAGAAAGAAAAAAAGGCCAATATTTATGCAGCATATGATAAGAGTCTTGCTTGAAAAAGGCCAAATTAATTCTATAATGGTTGTACTACATGTTAATGTGACATTTGCACTGCAATCCTTCAAGCCAAAATATTCTAACCTTTCACTACACAAATGCCAATTATTGTCTAATTAACCTATAGTAGATACTTCTTGCAAGTGCTCAATTGTATTTTCTTTTCAGTTTTATTAATGGGGAACTATCAGTCTTCAGTGAAAATCATTAACAGCCTCTGAAAGCAGACGGGAAGGATGAGATTCTGCACTTTTAACCAATTAAACAAACGATAAAGAATCAACTGTTATTGACCGACTTCAGGTTTAACTAAGACAAACCGAGAGCAAATTTTGTCATTTTATTTACTGCATCCAAAATGGTTAAAGTATATTTTAATCAATTCCATCCATCCATCCATCCTCCAAACCACTTTATCCTCTACGGGTGCGGTGAGCAATCTATGGCATTGGCGCACGGAGGGATAATCACTGGCACTTGACAATAGAGGTGTATTTAATTTAAATAAAGTTCCTCAAACTTGCATACGGATGTACATTTTGAGGTAATCATTCCACACATCATATTTTATTAAAGTTAGGAGTTTTAAATTCTATTCAAGTTCTATTAAAGATTCCTTGTTATTTTCAGTGACGTTTTAATTTTCTTGCCTTAAATAGGGACTTTTGGTCATTACACAAGAATATTTAAACGGCATTCACTGCCGCAATTAACTAACAAAGACTGCATAAATATCAAGACGGTTCACTTATATTACTATGAATGGGAGAAAGTGCGGTGTGCTGCCAAATATGGAATAATCAGAATAATTACTGCATCTGCCATTACTCAAGTTCCCATAGAAACAGTCAGTGTCCTGAGACTCGTGCTTAGGACTGCACGTGCGCGTTGGCTTTACCAACCTGAAATATACTTTTTTTTATGCTATTTGAGCATAAGAAACAACTTTTGAGACCATTCATGTCAGATGTGAAATATATTATTTAAATGTTATTTAAATGTGAATTTTTGAGATTTCAATATTTCCCCAATCAAGTAGATTAGAGTTGGGCTTGCATGCCCAAAATAGCTGCTGGAGACATTGTAAATATGGCAGCCAAGTGAACTGACTTTCCCTTGAGCATAAATCCTTTGTTACGGGACAAAACCAATTAAAATCCAAGTATTTTAGAGAGGCGCATAAGGAACTGATAATGAATAATGGACTATTATCTTGATTTAAGATATTGATTACTATATTGAAAAATCCTCTCTCTAACATTGGTGTGGAAATATAATCTTTAAAACAGGTTTAAGTAAAAGTGCCGAGGTATTGGTACTAGTGCGTGTTCATTTTTAAAAGAAAATAAAATTCATCATTTACTCACCCTCATGTTGTTTCAAACCCATATGGCTGTCTGTCTTCTGTGGAACACTGAAAAGAAAAACTGAAAAAGCACTATGAAAGTACAAATAAAACACTTAATGTCATGTTTTATTCAATGTGTTATTTGCCATTTGTGAAATTTACTAGTACTTCCTGAGTGATAGATACTTTTAGTGTAGTAAAAGCCACAATAGCTTTGCATGAGTGAGTTTTGAGACCGTTAACAACCAATGTTGTCAAACCTGGTACACGTCTTCATGCACCATATTTGAATGTAGGTGAACACAAATGATGGAGAGCTACGGCTTCAGAAGACTTGGAATATAGCACACAAACCCTGCGGTCTGCTTTTATGCTCCTGTTTCTGACATTTTTGAGCTTGGCAGCATCTGTCCTCATTTGCTTTCAACGTATAGAGCAGCACAAACATCCAGCCAAGCATCTGCTTTTGTTTTCCACAGGTTTTGAACGACATGAAAGGATAGTTCACCCCAAGTTTCATTTTTGGGTCAACTAACCCTTTAAAGACAGTCTGAGTAAACTAACAGCCCACAACCACAAAGTTGCTCAGATTCCTAATTAAGACGACAGAACTTTGGAGAGTTGTTATTAAAAACAGGTTCTGGTAGTCTAGCACAGAGCTCTCTTGTAATTATCAGTTATTCTGCTTTTGTTTTGCATATTTGTTGAATACGCACCAGTAGCATCATGTCTACACAATTACAGTTGCTGCTGTGAGTCTTGGGTTATTGATCTGGTCTAAGCCTAATGAAAACAACCGTATTGAATAAAGCCAAAGTGTACAACATTTCTAATCCCCGTTTCTCCTCCTCCGCCGTTCCGCTTCTCTCTTTTATCAGGAGTATCATATCAATCACATCCTCTTTCATTGCCTGAGGCTCCTCTCTTTTCCTGTTTCCGTCTGACACTATCGCGTCTTCTGTCTTTCCATGACACACACACAGACAGTTTTGTTTTCTAGTATCCTGACAAATTAAGTTTTTTTCCCTCTATTTTTGTTCAGTCTCCCTGCCATTAAATTTGAATGCGTCTCTATAAGCGGCGAGGTGGATGTATACGGGGAGCGTGTTGCACAGGGGTATTGTGAACGGAGGTGCAGCCTGTGATCTGTGAAGGGTACTTCAAGCTGAGCTGACTAGGGGAGGAATAATCTATGGCACAGAGAGGGAGAATGACGGATGGATCTCTGGCTGTAATTAACACATCTTTTATAATCACGTCTGCTCATTTTCTAGCATCATCAGCAGGGGGGAACATTTCATTTCAGCATGACTTGTAACAAAATCCTGCTCTCCATTTATATACTGCCTTTTTTCTTATTAGGCATAACTTGTACATCTGTCAGCCTCTCAGTAGGTGCAGGCTGAATATGTTGAGCTCAGGATCATCAGTCACATGTAAAGGGTCAAAGGTCTGTTCTTTTAGCATGGTCATCATGTTAATCCCTGCTGGTTGATGCTGTAACTATAACATCTGGCAGCATAAATCATTTTAATCCACTGATGGTATGTGCTACCCTGGTAATCCAGAGTTCTCACGAGAGCGCAAGTTGAATTTGCTCAGCGAGTTACTCTGGTGTCGAGTAATGATGCTCATTAAATATGCCCCTCGATCTGAGCTGCACCAATCACATCGGGTTATCTGATATACTGTAGGCGGGCCAGAGGCGAGATGACGACAGCCCTGTGACGTCGAAGTCATTAGTAAACATTGCAAGATGGCTATGGATGAACACCAGTTGTTTGAAACGGCTTTGGCGCTACAATGAACGAGTTAGACTTGGCTTTTTATCTAAAACAGGAACAGAAGACGCCGCTCGAATCGTTCCTTTGAAAGAAGGACATTTTTGCTGTTTTGCCGACAGGATACGGTAAGAGTCTAATCTACCAGTTAGCTCCGCTGGTAGCTAAGCATATGGGGCTTATTGTTGTGATTGGTCGTAGTGTTATCCAATTGCGTGCAGTGAGATTTTCAAACGCATGCTTGGTGCCGCCACTTTAATCCCTGTTTTTGATTACCAACATTCTTCAAAATGTCATTGTTTCGCAGAAAAAAATGAATAAAAAAATAATGTATACCGGTTTGAAATGACATGAGGGTGAGTAAATGATGACAGCATGATTTGGTGAACTATCCATTTATCCAAACTGTTTACTTCTCTGGTGTATCAATGTGAATTTTAATGGATGTGTAAAGTCAGATTTATTTCGAAATTGAGGAGAACTATCTAACTGCTTTATCATTCAAACCAAACAAACTTTTTTTAGTAAAATGTAGATACATGGAAATAATTTTTAAATGTGGTGTTCAGATATATAATCAATGATCTCAGTTAAAAAGTGTGATCATGCTTGTGAAAAAGCATACTTATTTCGAAAATAATATACTTTAAGAGAAGTGCAAACAATGTATTGTAATTTACATTTATATTAAATGCAATTGGTTGAACTTGAGTGCTTTTTTGACCCACTTAAGTAGGACTTAAGGACATATTAAATATCATAACTACTGTTGTCTGAAATATGGTTAAATATTGCCCCATGTTCTGACAAGCATTAATGGTAACTAAATTATACTTAAATATCATTTAAATTGAAACTTGTATGTCATGTATTTAAAAACAAATATATATTACACATGTGTAATGATGAAGTTGCATTAAGTGCCTCCTCAAAACTGGATGAGAAAATAATCCATATTACAAAAAAATAATTAAGCGTAAATATTACAAAATGCGACATTAAAACGTGTACAAATAACTAGTTTTTCTAAAGTTATTTAGATAGCGACAAAGGTAAAGTAATGTCTTTTGCATCTCCCCTGAGCCCATTGAGTCCTAGTGCCCCTAATGCGTGTTGTGGGTTTGGTGGGGGGTAACTGAATACATTCAATACTGATACATTCAGTAAAAAGAAGTTAAAGGTGCTGTATGTAGATTTTCTACAAAAACGAATCCTTTTTTTATTGCCTGTGTGTGAAGGGGTTGTAATCTCACATTAAAATTATCCACTTTGCGGGTTTTGCTATTACCTCTGAAAGCAAGTATTCTTATTTTTATGTGAAGGTGCCGGGTCGGATTTACCGCGAAATCCAGTGACGTGACCTGCACGCGCTCTCCCGAGCCTCTCGCCTCATCTAGCCTACTGACTTTGCACTCAACAGCGACGACACTGCAACTTATGACATAGACTTATGACTTATGTAACTTATGACATGTCTGATAACACTAAGAAACGACCTGCACCCAGCAAAACACAGACTCCAACACAAACTCCACATATTGATAAAAAACTATATTGATAAAAAACTTGCTGCTGAAGCTCATAAGGCCGGACGTGAATCGGATGAACTTCGGGTGAAAAACACGGATCAACATCGGCAGGGCATTTGAATAATGGAGAAACCTTATCTACAAACCTAGAATGTACATTTCCTGAAGAAAATGTGAAGTAGTGCTTGCAGTGACAGAATTCAGCACGGTTGATAGGGTTCCATACTTATCATGGTATGAGCATGGAGCATTAGTTCAACGTGAAGCTGATAAAAGTAGCCTATTATTTTAACGTTGCAGTGGGAGTTTACCTGAGTTTCCAGCATGTTGTGTGATGCTTTGTGTGTTACGTCCGGTTGGTTGCTATCTGAAACATCACCGCTAGAGGCCGCTAAAAACTACATACAGCACCTTTAAAGGAGAACTCCGGTCAATTTTAACATTGAGCTCATTTTTTGGTAAATTTGAAGTGCTGTCAGTACAGAGAACAACAACAAAAATCGGTGTTAAAAAAAAAAAACATCGCACATACCTGTATTTACATTCTGTTTTCGGTCGAAGTCCACAGTAGTTGATTGTCGAGTTCACACGCGTGATCATAGATACTAAAACTATACGTGTGAACTCGACAATCGACAACTGTGGACTTCGACCGAAAACAGGATGTAAATACAGGTATGTGCGCTGGCTGAATTAACATCACTTTTATTCATATCTTTCACATCTACTGCAGTCAGATTCACCGTGTTCACTCTGAAGGAATCACTCAACATGGCTGGGCACTTATAATGGCACATCAAGGATGTTAAGAGGCTAAAAGCAGGTTTAAAACTTGCCCCATTGAAGTCAACAGGGTGCAAATTTTAAAAAGAGGATAACACGGTGTAGGCAACACCGATTTTTGTCGTTGTTCTCTGTATTGACAGCACTCCAAATTTACAAAAAAATTGAGTTCTCCTTTAATATTGAGTTACTTACACAAATATAGCTCCAAAGCCACAGCTGAACCTTAGAGTCTCCGAGCCAAACAGTTAGGACTGCTGAAGTTCCTGAATGAACCGTGAGTCAAAGACACACAAAAAAACTGTCACATGTTGCCACGCGACCTACTGGCATATCAATGTAACTTGTAGAGTCACAATATGACAATATGATGTCATATTGCTCAGAAAATTCAAACGGCTTGATTATTTAGAGTGTTTAGGCTTTTTGATTATATAAAAAAAAAAGCGAATGGATTTTCTTCATTGTATGATGGTGTGCCCACACACTGCAAAGACACATTTATATGCAAACACCATTTACAAGTGAATTTTGCATCCAATTACCCCTTTAAACTAACCTGAAAATCAAGACCTAAATCTAAAAGATTAATGGTCTGGCGTCGACTAATGAAAATCGGCCAGCTCGAGGGGCGGCACCAAGCATGCGTTTGAAAATCTCACTGCACGCAATTGGATAACACTACGACCAATCACAACAAGTTATCGCTTAGCTAATAGCTACCAGCGGAGCTAACTGGTAGATTAGACTCTTACCGTATCCGGTCGGCAAAACAGCAAAAACGCCCTTCTTGCATAGGAACGATTCGAGCGCCGTCTTCTGTTCCTCTTTTAGAGAAAAAGTTGTAGCGGCCAAAGCCATTTCAAACAACTGGTGTTCATCCATAGCCATCTTGCAATGTTTACTAATGACTTTGACGTCACAGCGCTGTCGTCATCTCGCCTCTGGCCCGCCTACAGTATATCAGATAACCCGATGTGATTGGTGCAGCTCAGATCGAGTGGCATATTTAATGAGCATCATTACTCGACGCCAGAGTAACTCGCTGAGCAAATTCAACTTGTGCTCTCGTGAGAACTCTGGATTACCAGGGTACCTTTAAACATTCATTTTGGATTTATACATTTTTAGAGAAAAAATAGCCTTTATAAAAGAAGCCACTGGCAATTTTGACAGATAAGATTAATTTTCTATGGTAGGCCTATATGCAATCAATGGACCCTTTTCACATTCTAAGTCTTATTATTATTAATTATGTACACTTTAAAAAAATATATACTACTGTATGTCACTATATCTCTTCTAAATTCCCTTTTGGAAAGTCATAAAAACAATATAGTGGAATCTTTTCTTTTCTATTCGAGCAAATGGTAATGCATTAATGCAAAAAATATATTTGTTGTAGATTCCATTCACCACTTTACACAACTATGATGGCTTCTGCTTCTGAGAACGCCTGAAAATGTGAAAAGGGTTCATTGTCTCATTTGGAAGTCTGTGCCCTTCAGAGGTCACAGCCGCATACGTCATTGAGGTTGTCTCAGTTCAGTAAAGTAACCATTATAAAATGTACTGTTATTCCTTGTGAACATTAAATGATTGTAATTTCTTTGGAATGCAATGGTTACTTTTCTGAAATGAAGCAGAAATGAAAAGCCTCAGACAAAGGCGACCTCCGGAGGGCGCAGCATTCCAGATAAGACAGCACCATGATTGACTGTTTTACAACACTGACAGCAATTAAAGCTATAATGTGACTGATTATCAAGGCACATGTGAAGTTGACCACCACACTTTCTCTCATGGCAGAGCTGCTGATATAAATATGCCAGATTGAGTAAAAGGTTTACAGAATTAGCTGAAATTACTCTCTCACTCAGTAGGGGCTAGCTAGTTTGCTGCCAACCGTTGGATTGTAGTTATTCTATTAATATGGTAATCATATTTCCCATAAATTCAAGTTTAAGGACTGATTTAGGATCAATAAGAAAATCCTGTTTATGTCCTGTCTGTCCACACACACACACACACACACACACACACACACCCCTGTACAGCAGCAGAAGGTCAGGTCACGTTTGTTCATGCCCTGCTGATATGACACTGTCTCTTGACCTCTCACCTTCTGGTATATGTACAATACTCACATTTACAATATCCCACAGAGCAGCTTTATGGTTCACAGGCATCTGCACTCATAAGAACATAATATCTGTGAGGTCAATGTCTCAGATCAAATGTGAAACGCAGTAAGCCATGCCAGATGTACTGTGTGGATGTAAGCAAAGGTCAAACATGCTAACATCACAATCCCTCTCTACTGTATATCCATCTATATCTATCTATATCTCTATCTCTATATCTATATCTATATCTATATCTCTATATCTATCTATCTATCTGTCTGTCTGTCTGTCTGTCTGTCTGTCTGTCTGTCTGTCTGTCTGTCTGTCTGTCTGTCTGTCTATCTATCTATCTATCTATCTATCTATACAGTATACACATACATACATATATATAAGACTTGCCATGTTGAATGGTGTATTAAGAGATATTAGAAATTTTCAAGATAAGGCACATAATCAATCCTGTTTTGAGACATCTTTCTCTCTTACAAGACAAGAGGGGTCATGTTTAGGAACACTGACCTTACAGAGTCACATGAAGCATCCATCATTGATATACTGTGCTTACGCCTTCAGCTCTTCTGCTTTTTAATAGAGCACAACACTGTAAAAAAACATGGAGGCGGTAGAAATATATAGGCTGTGTCAACAGTCTGACTCAGACTGTGAGGAAGAAAAAGAGCAGTGGAGTTCAAACAGCTCGCTGGCGGTCACACTCTTAGGAAACGACTCGTCATTCTAGATATGCTTGGGTGAAGAGTGATGATGTTCTGATTTCACGCTCGTCTGATGAAATCAGACAAATGCAATTGAATGTGAGAGATCACAAGGTTTGCATACGAGCTTGGAAAATGAAAGCTGTAATAAACGGGCGACTCGTTTTCAAACGGCTTTCTCACAGACACACAAACACTATAGGTCAGATGCATTTTATTCAACAACAACAACAGAAAGAATTTTAAACAAAAGCATGAAAAAAAATCACAATTTCACTGCACAAACTCAAATGTGTTTTAGAAAATTTTGCATTGCATGATCTTAGACTCTTTGGGGAAAACAGAATCATTTTACATATTTAAAAAGCTTTAAACCAGTATTTACTTATGCCCAGTTAAAATGAACGATGCCCTTTTCTCCTAGCACGTTTTTTTTTCACCAAATTGATCTCAGATTCAAACGGCTCTACTGTTAATACTGTCTGTCAAAACACATTTAAGAGGATTTTGATCACTCTTGTTTTGAACTACCTAATGTAAAAGTGTAAGGATGAGATTAAAAAAAATTGCATCAGCTGCAACAGTCATGTGGAGCAACTTTTGTCATTGAAGGCACGAGGAGTAACTGCTGAAAAAGTGCAACTCAAATTTCATAGACCTGTTTGTGAAAATGCATAAAAAGCACCAGCATAGAAGCATAATGGGTGTTGTATTTTGTAGTTTGTTGTCATAGCGAAGACAGCAGACTTAGTTTAGGTGGCAAAAACTGCAGCAAAAAGGGATGTCGTTGCAAAATGTGCATACAAATTACATCAAGCAAGACTCCCTCTACACAGCATGATGATATGTATGAATTTGAGGTATACAAGGATGTATCATAAGCCTGCATGTAAAATTCATGGTTCTAAATCCTCAATTATAAATGTGATTTTTGCTTGAGATTAGTGCAAAGTGATTTCACTACATAACCTCATTTTGACGACAATCTGAGCTTGAGGTTTGTTGTTCATCAAAAAACTTAATGCAATCTTAAAAAGTTCATGAATCATTACAAACAAGATGAGGGTGTTTCCAAAGGAAACACTATTCATTTGCATTTGCAGAGATATTCTTGCTGTAAAGGTGCATGCGTCATGATATTAGCACTCTTTGTGCAAATTCATAATTTCTCAGATAATACACTCATATTACAAGAGCGATGAAGTGTCTGGCTTTACAACTTATAATTAAAATGATTAAAAACAAGCTAATGGAAAACTAATGCCTGATAAAATATCTAAAAGTAAGAAAAGCTTGTAATGCCACAGGTTTAGTACCAAAGTTACAAATGTAATCACATTGTTAAGGACACAATTATGCATTTGATTATTTATATATAAAAAAAAAAAGTTCAAGTCTTTTGCAATGCAACTTTTATCAACTACTTCACACCGATGTTCAAACAATAACTATATGGGTTCCTTGTGATTCATTGGCTACACATTTGATACTGTAGGAGTAGCCAACCACTTTCACATCAGCCGATTATTATTAACAGTATCTCAAAATACAGCCAATTTGTACTGTATGTATTAATCATTTAAAATGAATAAAGTGACCAAAGATACGCCATACAGTACAAATGGTGCCTAAAAAATGTTTATCGTTAAATTATTATTTTTTTGTTTGTTTAAAGTACCACAGAGAGATGCCATTTTAAATAAATTTGAACAGGAACAGTCTTACCTTTTTGAGCATAAACCACAAAAAATAAAAGGTTCAATAAATATTCAATTCAAACTGGCAATTAGTAATACAACTCATCGTAAACAATTTAAAAACCACCTTCAATTTATAAATGAATTCAGTAATATCGTTGGCAGTCAAAACAACAAAAATCCCAAATTGTGAATAAGTGTTGTTCAAACGACACACTACAACAAACAAGCATTTCGTAATCCAGTTCGCTGATGGAGTGAATAATCCTCATTTTCAACCATTTCAAACACAATATTTTAGTTAATTATTGCGTAAGTTTTGTGTTTTGTTTTCTTTCAAATTGTCTCAAGTGTTAAAAGGTGGCAACAGAATGGCCAGTTCTAGGAAACACAGGGGGATTCAAGTTGAGTCAAACATTTTAAATCCTACCTCATTTTCCGAATACTAAGAGGCTTAAAGTTTGTCACATGGTTGGTGGTTGAGGAATGGTGAAGGTGAGAGTTTGGCTGATGATGAAGAGGGTCATGAGTTGGCCAGAGACTGCCTGTGGTTCCCTGCTCTGGGCTTCTGTTTGTCATACTTCACAGACACAATGAGGAAGACCAGGAGTGTGACTCCCTGAATGGCGGCCAGGAGGAAGAAGTAGTAATTCAGTGTGCACCCGTTGATGTTGCCTACAGAGAGAAGAACAGGTGAGAAAAAGGGATGCGTAAAAAAAAACAACTCGCTTTGATGTGAATTTCACAAGACCAAAATTTCAGTAGTCTAACAAGCACAGACACTCTATGGAGCACAGAGATCTCTCTACCTCTGTATACCGGTTGAAACGATCAATGATTCTCATTTGATCAATAAAGTATTGAGTCTCTCTCTCTCTCTTTTATAAAATAACAAACAAAACAACAAAAAGGCAAATCAAGGCATGATTTTATATATTTTTTTTATTATGATGATAATTGCAATGTAAGGGATAATGTACATCCAGCCGGTGGTTCTCTCAAAATAACCCCCGACAGGGAGATGAGGACCCCGACGAGAAGCGGAGGGGTCTTGATCAGCCTGAAGGGGGTTATTTTGAGATACAGAAGAGATTTAAGAGATACAGTATACAGTCATACCACTTATTACACAGCATTTCGCCATATAAATAATTATGAGGATAAGATACATTGATTTCAGATTAAACTGTTTTAAAATCATACCTGTTTGTATCTCATAATCCAACAGTGTACAAAACAATAGTCACAAAATGGCAGCAGCGTTTGTATGAAACAAGAGAGAGCGAGGCCACGATGCTTGATGCCATAATTAAATAACTGTACACAAAATATTGATTCGACTGAGTTTTAATATTTTATTAGCTCACCAAAAAAAACATTCCTAGCATGCGTATAGCGCTGCTGACTTCAGTAACCCGGATGAGCCTGCATTATCTGTTTTGAACGGTTGTTATCTGGGAACAACATACCGCTGGATGGCGCTATTGACCAATCAGAATCAAGTATTCCACAGAGCTGTGTAATAAAAATAAATAAAATAGTTCCTGTCAGGCGGAAACCTCCAAAAATGCTGCTTTGGTCAGACACTGACATGTGTCATTGAATCATTCAAATTTGACCAAAATCAAGCTCAAATGGAGTTACAAGGTTTTTGACCAGCGAGTGTTTTGTCCGTCAGAAGAACAGCCGCGTCTGAGGCAGTTCTTCGCATTATGTTTTCATCAACTTACAGGTTTGGCTGCGTCTGATTTCTCTGTCTTACCCCTTACTCTTACCCCTTCCCCTCGGTTTTGCGCGTTCATGTGAGGGGAAGTGGTGTCCCAATTCTCATTTTGATTAAGGGCTAGGGCCAAGGCGTAGGGCTACATAGCCCTTGAAACGAAGTCTGCGGAGGACCACACTTGAAAGAGAGGGGTAGGAATTTCTCAGAAGTGAGTCGCACAAATGTATGTATTTTCAGCAGTTTAATGACACTCGTGTTTTATGATACCTTTAATAAAACGTTCAAGCGGTTTTAATTGTAATGTTTTTGTTTTGAATCGCTAGTTAACCGCTAGCTAGCATCTATGCGCTATTTGCCGTTTGCTAATGTTTTGCTTATGGTGTCGCCGGCGCCGCCGTTAAATACAATGAAACAATGTCTTTGACTGATGGCACACAAGCGTGCAAAGATAAAGAGAGACCAGGCAATCGATATCACAACCCGAGACGACGGTATCTTCGTTTGTTTATGTCAACGCGTACCGCCTCTGTTGACATAGCAGCCAGCTAGCGGAAAGTAGCGGTAAGGGAAGATGACGCAAACGGTAATCGAGTGGTGTCTCATTTCTTAGAGAAACGTTCTTCCCCCAACCCCCCTTCACTCGGTATCGAAGGGCAAGGGGAAGACGCAGACAAAGGGGTAGGGGAAGGGGAAGGGGTAAGACAGAGAAATGAGATTGGCCCAAAGTTTACTGTAGCTATGTGGACACTCAGTTTTTTTCTGTCATTTGGCCAAAATCCCATGTTATTAAAGATGAAGTGCTTTGGGCAGGCTTTTTTAAGACAGTATTGGCTTAACTCGACGACAACTGCGAGACTAAGACACTCCGCTCGTCAAATACATAAAACATTAGCCTTTAATAGTGTTTCTTGAGTAAAGAAAATGCTGTACTTAATCAAAGAACCAGTTCTTTATTTACCTCTACATTGCAAACAAGCAGAGACGGTCCAAAATGTGTGCGCCACTTCATTCACAATAAAGGTTGGTGGAGTTATGAGGTTGTACAGAGAGTTTGAGGATCCAATGGAGTTACAAGATCGTTTTATTACTTTTCATTGGTTAGATTTTTACAAAACACACACACAGACATAAAGGGTAATTACTCTCACTAAAAAGTATTGCTTTATTTATTACTAATTACATTCTAAATCCCATATCAACCTCGGCCAGTTGAACAATATAGGATAGACATTAAACTGTTCTTTTAATTCTTTCAAATAAACAATAGAAAACTGCATAAATTATTCTTGAACTATCCAAAGTATTTACAGGGAGAAAGTTACATTTAAAAACAAATTTTATCATTAGACTTTGCATTAATTACTGTATAGACTTATATAAATAATTCTATATAAAACAAAAGTGGATTTAACATCAAAATGTATTTACATCAGAAGTAACCAATTAAATCACTTTTTAAAAGTAATCAAAATCGCAGTAATTAATTACTTAGTAATGCATTACTTATCATAAAGTATATCGCAATGTATTGTTATCATCTAAAATAAAGAATATTGCATTTGTTTTCTTTAACTGATACTACTTAACATCCTTCCTTCCGAGATTTCTGATCAATTATAAAGGCATGTGTGCAAGTAGATGAAGAGAAACAGAACATCTGTGACATGCTGCATTCATATGTCAAAAGAAAGCAAAAAACATATGTTTGTGCTTGTTGGATCCCCGAAAGCAACAGAGCGAACAGGCAATCTGCTCCCTTCATACTACCCTACAGCGGCAAAGAGCTTTAACTGATAGCATGTCGGTCCGCACTGCTTGTACGCATCCATTGCAACCTGCAAACCCATCTGACTCTGGTTTATTCAAGCAAAACCTAAACAAGCATTCCTTCTCCATCCAATCTCTCCTTCATTTCCCATCTCAATAAAATGCTTGAGGGCAGACAGAGGTTTTACATCAATACTTACAGGGGAACCATAAACAAAAAGCCACATCTTCACCGGATGAAGGAAGAGCCTATAATTCACCATCTTGGAAGCTTAAGCGAAGCACACTCGCTCGGGTTCGGCTGGAATTACAGACTCAAGAGTCCTCGGCCCGAAACTAACTCTCCTGTTGTTTAAGCCTCTGACTGCTCAGGGCCATTATAGTCCTGGATGATGACTGTGCGTAGTATTAAATTCATCCCTCTACTTATGCTAAATTCTGTACACAAAATCGGTTCACAAATGTTTCCTGTATTATGAATCATAAATCTGAGCCTCACTCTCTCGCTCTCTGAGCTGATGAAAAAGCTGCTTAACACTTCAGATCTGTTCAGAAGAGGTGGTCAAACCTCCGGGGTTAAGGACCATCAAAGAGAAACTCTTAATAAGTAGTTCTGCGAAGGGGCTGTCAACTTTCAGAGTGGCCAAAGCAAGGCCCTGTAGCACTGCTTAGCATTACCTATTTTACAATGACTAAATGTATATGCGTAAGAATGCATTACCATTTAAATAGATGTATTCACATGCACACATCTTGCTGAAATAGGGTCATTAATTAAAGGTATAGCGGAGGATCTTTCCAAATTTTAGATAAGACCCGCCCTCTCCACTTTTTGAAAAGTTTGATTGATTCACCAGAATGATTGACAATTAGGAGGACCAATAGTTTACACTACCCACCAGGAAGTAAAACATCCTCCGCTATACCTTTAAACAAGGTATTACACTTTACAGAGGATTCTACTTTGGTTTGAAGATATCATTAGATGAAGCATCTTTTCGTAGCAACCAACTGAAGGAAAGAGAGATGAAAAAGGCTAGGTGACCCTTGAGGAACATCGTGAGCAACTCCATTAGATATAATTATCCACGGCCTCGAAGAATATTACTAGCAGAAGATAAGAACTACTTGAGATGAGTCACTTCAAGATATGAAAACATATCTTCATAACAGTATGGAGATGCAATGCATTGCTATTCTAAACATGCGCGAATGAAGATGCCGAAGACAACATTTGATTAATCATCAAGTATAGAGGAAGGATTGAGAGATTTCAGATGCTCTCAGAGATCCCGTCCCTTCAACTCAAGCTAGTTTGTGAGTAGTGTAACCATATGGTAGGGGTGTCTATCCTGCACCCTTGTCATAGAGCAGTGCTTCTCAAACCTGTCCTGGGGACACCCCACCACTGCACATTTTGCATGTCTTCCTCATTGAACACACTCAATTCAAGTCTTGTAATATCTAGTAAATGAGCTGACGAGTTGAATTTGTTAGATGAGGTAGATATCCAAAATGTGCAGGTTTGAGGCATAGAGTGTCCTGTCAGCTGTTCAAAGATTCACTAGGGTGGTCATTTCGATCACTTTGCACTACTAAATTGGAAAACTACAAGACACTGAGTGCAGAATTTGTTGGGATGTTAGGATCCAACCAGACCCTATCCCATTCCTGTCTCAATCCCCTTCCTCTTCACTGTCTCAATCCAAAAAAAGTGGCAAGCCATGTTATGGCTACAACAACCTCTTGATCAATTTCTTTGCTGCTTTAATATACTCTGTAACAGCAGGTACTCCCCAATGACAGCAAGTGTTACAAGCAGGTTGACAGTTTGACTGAGAGAGCAATAGAGCTCGGGATCTTACTGCCCTCAAGCAAGGAAAAACAAATGCCCCTGTCTGTGAAAAACGCTGCATTTACAATATCCACATGCCAGAGAACAGCTAAGAGCAAACCAACAATCAATACCCTCAAATGGTCCCCATTCACACCAGAGGCTACCCCAACTCATGGAAATAAGAAGAGTAAAATATTAATTGCTATAGACCTTATTCGCAGCAGCGCCATCATAGATTTTTAAACGGGAATGAAAGCGAGATAGACATGCATCTCTTCAGGGAGTTGTACTGTTATTTAATGGATTATTGGTGTTTTTGGATTGTTCTGCTGACAAAACACAGCAAAAACATCTTTCCAAGAAATTTCAGTAGACAAAAAACTCCAGACAACATGAGCTGTGGAAAATTATAAAATATCTAGGTAGGAGCTTTATACAGTTTTTTTTTCTTTTTTTCTTTTTTTTTTTACAGCGGATGCCATTGAAAACACGGTAAGTCTCCCTCACAGCCTCGCTTTCAAACCTGTCATGCTGCTGCTCTGAATAAGGTCTATTGTGATATTTTGAGTGCACCCCCCACTCTATCCACAGTGCTGTGCGTTGGCGGGTGACACGCCTGTTCTTCCTATGCTTCAGGGAGATGACATGATTTAACAGCAGCACTTGGCAGAATGTGGAGGTGCCGGTATATATATATATATATATATATATATATATATATATATATATATATATATATGTATGTATGTATATATACCGGCTTTTGCATCTTAAGTCTTCACATATATAAGTCTTCACACACACACACATATATATATATATATATATATATATATAGTACCGTGGCAAAAAATTTTAGCCAGAAAGTCTTATTTTAGTTTTAAGCCAGTTATTTATATATTTTGCTGTGGTGTATCAGTAAGAAATAATAATAATAATACCTTTAATGTATAGGTGCCTTTCAAGGCACTCAAGGACTCCATACAGCATAAAAGCATGTCAGTGAAATACAATGCAAAAACACAGACATGCAGATTAAACAAATCAATCAATCACTTTTCACTTAATGTCGGAAAAAGCTATTCTAAACATAAGTTTTAACCTGAGCTTTAAAAAAGGAAATAGAATCCAGCTGGCAAATGTGCAATGGTAAAGAATTCCATTATTTTGGCGCTGAACAGCTAAAAGCTAGACTGGGTAAACCCAGCCCGATCTGCCGGAGATTTGATTTCGCCCTGCAGCTCAGGTTGGAAACCTGTACATTCTTCTATCCTGCTTCCGTTACAAATCTGCGGGGACCAATCACAAACTGGCTTATCCACCTGGCGCGCTATTGGCGGGTTTAACACGATGACGAAAGAGAAGCGACGGTCAACCCAATTCCTTTTAACAGACTAGCTAAAAGCCCTTTCACCGAATGAACTCAACTTGAAATTTGGAACTGTCAATAATTCTGCAAAGATAATGTCAAAGAACATGAAGGAGTATACAACTGAAGAATATCTTAAAGATAAAGAGGAGCCAAATTATGAAGAGCTTTGTTGGTGAGCTAAAAATTTTTTAATGGATACGATAACAAACAGGAAGCTAATGTAATTGGAAAGGAATTGGAGTTATTTGATCAGAGGTACGTGAGTGGGTAACAATCCTAACAGCTGTATCAGTTAATTATTTTATTAAATAATACATTTTTGGTGCAATTATCCCATTTTTCCATTTATTTTATTGTATTGTCTGTTGACTTATTTTAGAATAATAGTTTGAGTGGGCATATCCAAAACTTGGACTGGTAGTCATGAATTTTCCATTTTCCATTTTCCTTGCTGTAGCCCCAACTCAGCTGTATCATTTGCTCTCCAGCGTTAAGGTCTACATGCCCTCATTTCACGTTACATTGCACATTCAGTCTTATATGGCAGCTACACCAAGATAGCAGCAGGCACCTGGAAGTCTCACTCTATGAGGGCCAGCAACTGTATTTGTCTTGCTGCGGCCCTCTGCAGTCCATCATGTAACGGTTTTATTAACCTTTCCTTGGCATGTCATCCCGTATGACTTACATGATCCTCTTTGTGTTCATTTAACAAATATTGGTATTTATCATGTGCGCTTCAAAAGGGTACACCTGTCACATGTGAGGGCTTATCAGGGGTAATTGGTGAAGCAGGAGAATTAAAGATGGAGGAGTAAAGGGGGATGTAAGAGAATGAATCTGGCCAACACAACACTAAGAGTGTGGCACCAGGAACCAGTCTTTCAAATTAATCAACTGAGACCTTATATCCATTTTAAAAGAGTGGAGGAACAAATTTGACGGACCTGAAAAACCGATGACTGCTTCCAACAGGTATTTGCCTTGCCTTGCCTTGCGATATTTTCTATTGCTAACCCAACCCCTATACCTATACATACCCATTACAGAAACATTTGCAAAACAAGTTTTGGACCAATTAAAACCTTAACTAGTGAGGGCCAATAAAAAATCCTCACTAGTAATAATATTTCACTATATAAGTGATGACACTTGAAAATGAATACTAGGCCTACATTACAACAAACATTAACAATTATTAAAAATATTTAATAAATTCATTAACATGTTTGGAAATAACATTTGTTGTATTTTACAGACAGGATAGGCTGAAGAGATGGTGATGTATAGGCTATATTCATACATATAATCTTATGTAGCCTAAGCCCATACCCACAAAATATATTGTAATTAAAACAGCTTAATATGGTGGTGTCTTGATGTTATCATGAAGTAACATAAATAATAAAAAAAAAAAAAAACAGCAGCCATACTTTATTCTAGTTGGAGCTAAAGTGTAAAAAAAAAAAAAAAAAAAAAAAAAAAAAAAAAAAAAAGGTACAAAAATGTACCTTTCACATCTAAACCTAAACCGTTGTAGCCATTTTTGCTACATAATTTTACCCTAAGGACCTATTGTGGACCTTTAAAGGTACAGTTATATATTTTGTACCCCTAGGAACAACATTGTACCTGCACAGTACCTTGTTTTCTGACAGTGCACAAGTGTAACCAAACCTGTACAAAAATACACACACATGTACATGTGTGTGCTTGTGTGCGTGTGCGTGTGTGCATGTGTGTGTGTGTGTGTGTGCATGTGTGTATTCCATCATTTGCAGTGCTTCATAGGAGAGGGAGGGGATTAAACAATTCTTTTGGCCCAATTTGTGATTCTTTAATTTAAGGAAATTTCTATTGATGTAGAAAATAATTGTTAAACACAATTATTTAAAAGTCATCTGAAATAATGCGGCCTGATGGCTTCAACAAAAGCAGATACAATCGATTAACAACCACATAGGAAAATAAATTACACACCTCAGCCTAAATCCATACTTTTAACCATCCATTTTCACTAATTTGTCCCTCAATGCTGTTTCTCTCTTAGACACAGAAAAAGCTCTTCCACTCAAAACACTATTACTTCTTATTATCCAACAGAGATTGGCCAGCACACAGACAGACTTGCGCTGCACTTGACCTGAGAGTTCAGAAAGTCTTTGCCATGCTTCCTCGCTCCTGCTGAATAACACATACTGCAGAGGTAAAATGTGCTCAGCAAGGCAGCCACGAGCTTCGAGGAGGAAGTGTGTCTGCTGATCAATAAAACTCTCCAAACACATTGCTACACAGCAGACTGAGGGGACAGATATTGGTTTAATTAACGTAGTAGAGGCAAGGTTAGAGACAGGAAGAAAGAAAGGAAATAAAGAGTCATTAGAAGAAAAATTGTGATTTTAACTTTTAGACGTTTTAGTTTTAGAAACTTTTAGTGGGTTTTAACTCTTCTAGTATTTAAAAGGACAGCTCACCCTAAAATATATATTCTGTCATCACTCTCCCTTATCTTATTCTTAACTCAAACTGCATGTCTTACTTCCTTATGAGGAAAACAAAAGGAGATATTGTACATAAATCAAAGGATATTGTACAAAGCAAACACACTCATAAGTCAATAAAATCTTTTTTTTTTTTTGGAAGTACAGTGACGGAAGTGCCTAGTTAGTTTTGTTGTGATTTGTCTTAATTAATTTCTCAATGCGTTTGCTGACCACACACTCCTCATTAGAGACACACCAGGCTGCCAAACACTTGCAGAGTTTCCAATTACGTCCACAAAAGACAAAACAAGAGCTGCCCATAAAAGACATTAACCGGCCCCATAAATGTTTGGCAGCCTGAGAGAGAAATTTAGAGATTGAAAAAGTGAAGCTTGATTTATTTATGTGGAATCATGGAAGGAGACACTGGAGAAGAAAAAGACGACAAGATCCTGTTTACTTTACAATTTCAATTTCTATCGATTGGCTGTTTTATGCAAAACCTAATCAATGCATCACTTTTGTTACACTGAAATAACTTCTAGTAGAATTGCAATAGGTTCATTTACTCATTCAATTGAAGTCTCTTATTCTCACCAATGCTGCAATTATTTGATAAAAAAAATACGCTAAAACAATAATATTGTAAAATATTCTTACAATTTAAAAAGTAATTTATTCTTGTGATGGCAGTTTATTTTTTAAAGGAATAGTTCATAGTACTGTAGAAAGTGACTTACATAGTAGAAAGAAAAAAAATACTATGGAAGTCAATGGGGTTCATCAACTGTTTGGTTACCAACATTCTTCAAAATATGTTTTCAGCAGAAGAAACAAATTCATATATGTTTGAAACAACTTGAGGGTGAGTAAATGATGACAGAATTTTCATTTTGAAGTGAACTAATCCTTTAAGTCCATCCTCTTTTATGAGTATGTGTCTCTGACGAGAACAGATTACGCAGAGAGACAGACTGAGGTCAGATCAACAATATTTCAGTGCTACTCGTCCGATGCCTTGACGGCTTTTCTACAGGAGATTACACAGTCAGCACACAGAGTTCGATGCCATTTGTCAGAGTCTGCAAACACAGAGATGTTAATATGTTATGGCTCTCTTGTCTCGGGAGATCTCTGGGAGCAATGAATAAATGGTACCTGCATTATGCAAACAAACAAAATGGATTTGTCATACAAGAAGTCAAATGGTAACATGAACACTATAATATAAGCAAAGTTGCATCATATTGATCAAAAGCATCAGCAAGTTTTCTATTTCAAATAAATGCTGTTATTTTGATCTGTCTATTCATCAAAGAATCCTGAAAAAAAATATCATGGTTTCCACAAATATCAAG